>NC_046328.1:1548044-2166794 GCF_009819535.1 Lacerta agilis
AATGTTGAGGGATGTGGGAGAGGATATATAGTTTTAGATATCCTATCCCAACTTGCGTTTACAAGCTCGATAATATCAGCAGAGCTAACATTCCCTTTTTACTTCATATGCGCAGCAGATAGTTTGCATAGACTCGCTAGAGTCTTAAAAATATTGTCCTGGTGTCTTCCCCTTTTTATCCCTCTTTCAATAAGACACTTCACAGTGTTTGGTAAAGTGTATAACGTTTACTTACAAGTAATCATCATCTAGTCACATAAGGATCCTAGAGGCAGGCTTAAAAGTTACTAAATAACATACATATGGTGACTTTCTCCTTTTGAGAGAAAGTCCCTCTTTATACTTTTGGCCTAGTGCCAACGGTGCATTTTAATAATGCTACTTTTAAACTGTCTTAGAGATTAACACAACTGACCAGCGACATAGAGACTCGGCATACACACTACAGTTGGAAGCTCCCAACTGTAGAGTTCACCCCCAACTGTAGAGTTCCATATAAGGAAGTTGGGTTTGACTGCCCCTGTCCTTTTACATCCCACATACCCCTTCTCAGGCAAATTCAACTTTATTCAACCACCCAGAGTCCCAGCTTGACTCGTATATTCTGGAAACTCTCTCTAGGCAAGGGTTTTGTCAGGATGTCCGCAGCCATCTCATTGGTGCAGCAGTACGACAGTTCCACAAGTCCATCCTGAACTGCCTGACGTATAAAATGGTATCTCACACCTATATGTTTTGTCCTGGCAAGAAACTTTTCACTCTGTGTCAGTTTTATGCAACTCTGATTGTCCTCCAGCAAACTGACAGCTTGCTTTCTCACCAAACCAAAGTCCTTGATGAGTTCATCGAGCCAGGCAATCTCTCGGCACGCTTCCGATGCAGAAATATATTCAGCTTCTGTGGAAGATAATGCTACACAGTTCTGTTTATAACTGCCCCATACAACAGGTCCATCCCCAAACATAAAAACATAACCACTTGTTGATTTATAGTCAGCATTATCCCCAGCCCAATCAGCATCAGTGTACCCAATTAACTTAGGATTTCTGACAGCTGGTAGCCTTAATTTACAATTCAATGTACCCTTCAAATATCTGACCACCCTCTTAACACCAGCCCAATCATGCTCAGTGGGAGAACTCACTTTCCTGCTAAGAATCCCCACAGCACTTGCTAAGTCAGGTCTGCATGTGGTAACCAAATACAAAAGTTTACCAATCGCTGACCTGTATTCACTGTTGTCTGGCAATGGCTTCGAATCTTGCTGATTCTTTAGAAAGTCGGTGGCCATGGGTGTTGCAACTGGGTTTGCGTCTTGCATCTGCATATACTCTATCAGTTCACTGACCTTTTGCCGCTGACTGAGAAGAAATGAGCCGTCTTCTTCTCTTTCCACTTGAATTCCAAGGTAGTACTGGACATCTCCTAGTTCTTTGACTTCCACCTCTTTGCTCAGGTGTTGTACTATTTGTGCATAGTCTCTGTCATTTTCTGTGGCAATAATCAAATCATCAACAAATGCCAAAATATATGAGAATTGTCCATTACCTGACTTACTGTACAAGCATTTGTCAGCGTTTCCTTGCTTGTAGCCAAGTTGCATTAACATTTTGTGCAATTTCTGGTTCCAGGCTCTAGCAGCCTGTCTCAAACCATACAGTCCCTTCTGCAACTTGCACACTAAATGTTCCTCATGTGGTTTCACAAAACCTTTGGGTTGTCTCATATAAATTTCCTCGGAAATCTGTCCATGCAAAAACGCAGTGGCAATATCGATGTGCTTTACATTCAGCTGCTTGGATGCTGCAATGCTTAAAAGCATTCTCACGCTACTGTATCTTACAGTTGGTGCAAACGTTTCATCATAATCTTCACCATATTTCTGTGAAAATCCTTGTGCCACAAGTCTAGCTTTGTAGCGTTGAACTTCCCCTTCTGACCCCTTCTTAATCTTGAAAACCCATTTACAGCCAATGGCTTTCTTACCCGGAGGTAGTTCCGTGAGGGTCCAAGTCTTGTTTTGATGCAATGCATCCATTTCGTCCTGCGTGGCTTTCCTCCAGAGATTAGCTTCCTTAGGTGGCATTTTCTGTATCTCTTCCCATGTGGAAGGTTCCTGTGGAGATGCCGATCCTGCAAAATAGGACAGCCGTGGTGCTGGAACACCCCTGTTGGTTCTGGATGAGCGTCTGATCTCTGGTTCTGGAACCGCATCAACATCCTCATCCTCCTCCAATGGTGGCATGTCTAAGTCGTCCTCTTCATCTCTGAAGCCAGTAGGAATTTGATCCTCTACGTGTTCTGATACATTCCCTGTAGGGGGTGCTATGACATTAGAACGCAGATTAGCACTTCTTGGGGTTTCAGAAGGAAAGTCAATAAGTTCTTGAGTCCATTCTGACTCCTTGGAATAGTCAATAACTGTATTCTTTGTGTTAACCATCGCATGCTCATCAAAATAAATTGCATGATGCGCACTGGTTTTACCACTTTGTAAGTCCATTACTCTGTAGCCTTTCCCTCCAGATGCATATCCAACAAAGACACCTGCTTGTGCTCTGGAGTCTAGCTTCTGTCTGTGTTCTTTGGGCACGTGATAGTAGCACAGACTTCCAAACACACGTATGTGTGACAAATTAGGCACTTTGCCATGCCAAAGTTCAAATGGTGTGCGCTCTGCTCCTTTTGTTGGCAATCTATTCTGCAAATAAACTGCTGTGTCAGCTGCATTTCCCCACAGCTTCTGTGGCAAGGATGCTTCCTTTAGCATGCACCTTGTCATTTCCATAATGGATCTAAATTTTCTCTCTGCAATGGAGTTCTGCTGTGGCGTGAAAGCAATTGTGGTTACGTGTACAATTCCTTCCTTGGCCATGAGAGTCTGCATTTCACGTGAGCAGTACTCACCTCCATTGTCAGTCATCAACACAGCTGGAGCGCGTTGGAACTTGTTTCTGACCATGGCAATGTATTCTTTGAACATTTCCACTGTTTCACTTTTCTCTCTGATGAAATATGCAACACAATATCTTGAAAAATCATCAATAAAAATTAGAATATACTTGTTGTTGCCAAGTGATGGAACATTAATTGGACCACATAGATCCGAATATATGATATCAAGCACTTTAGTGCTTCTTTGTTCTGCACAACGTGGAAAAGAAGGTTTCACAGCCTTCTCAGTAATGCAGCTTATGCATTTTGTCAGAGCCTCTTTGCTTTCTTTTACCTGTAAACCTCTTACAAGATCACCTTTTTGTAGGTTCATAATGGTGGTGGTGTCTCTGTGTCCTAGTCTCCTATGCCATAGTTGCATATCAGCTTCATCTTTCTGGCTGGGATGCGCGACGTTTGCAGACTGGGTCTCTGAAATATCAATCTCATAAACACCATTAATTAATTTTGCTTGAATATACAGTTCACCATCTTTAGTCACATTACACTCTCCATTTCCAAATGTGATTTGGAAACCTTTCTTGTCCAAACTGGACACACTGAGTAAATTGCAACTTAGTTCTGGAACGTACAAAACTTTAAGCACTTTGGTCTTAACAGGTTCATTGTTTATATTGATTTCAAGTCCATGGAACCTGCACCTTTTGCTTTAATAACTCTGCCATCTGCTATCTCTATTTCAGATTCTTCATCTTCATTTATCTCATTAAAATTTTCTCTTTTAAATGAATAATGTGAACTGGCTCCTGAATCTAAAATCCACATATTACGTTTATTTTCACGGTTATGAACAGCTAAATTCCTTTCTTGAAGTAGCATGGTGCGTTCAAATTTCCCCTTCTTTTGCCATTTTGGCTGAGAGGTTTGGGAATTCTTTGCTTTAGGAGGAGCTTTACAGTTCCTAGAAATATGGCCTTCCTTGTTGCAATTGTAGCAAATTATTTTCTTGGGCATTTCTCTGGACTTTGTAAATTGCCTGGACGCATAATTACTGTCCTTGCTTGTGGCATTTCTTACTGGAGACTCTGCTCTCTCTCTACACTCTTCTCTTAAATGACTGGTCAGGTCTTTGAAAGTTAGACCTTCTCTATGGTCCATTAGACTGACAAATGGATCAAAACACGGTCCTAGGGATGCTAGCAAAAATGATACCTTTGTTTCTTCATCAAAAGGCTTAGGAGTGAGGTCAATCTTTTGAATAATCTCAGTAAATTTGCTGATGTGCGCTGTGAATTCCCTTTATAATTCATTCTCAATCTGGTTAATTTATACATCAAGCTTCTGTAGGAGTTCCTGGAAGATTCTCCATACATGCGTTCAATGTCTTTTAGGATCTGAGATGCATCATCTTTACTATTTATTAATGATAGATGCTCATTGCGAAGTGCACATAGAATTATATGCCTAGCTTCACTGTTCTTGCGCTTCCAAACTGCTATCATTGGCTAAATCCTCTCTACTTGTGCCAGTAGGCATGGGATCTTCAACAGCCTCCAAAAACATGCTTTGCATCTAGATATGCTATTAAGCGCTGCTTCCAGTGCATAAAATTATTCTCACTCAGCACAATCATCCCTAGTTTTGTATCACTATCAAAATTTGCACTAGCCATCTTAAAATCCAAATTTTGAAAAATGTTCAAAAATCTCAAAATGCAAAATCTCTAAACAAATCTTCACTGCCTTGGATTACTGTGAACACTGAGGGAGGGGATGGGTAGTTAATTCCCCTTTTCAGCACAATGGATGCTTAGGCCTTGTGCTCACCAGGAAAATCCACTCAACTCAAAATTGCAATCCGATGCAATCCTTTAAAAATACACAAAAATATGCAATTCTGGGGCCCGCTAACCTTTGTGGGAATGTTGAGGATGTGGAGAGGATATATAGTTTTAGATATCCTATCCCAACTTGCGTTTACAAGCTCGATAATATCAGCAGAGCTAACATTCCCTTTTTACTTCATATGCGCAGCAGATAGTTTGCAATAGACTCGCTAGAGGTCTTAAAAAATTGTCCTGGTGTCCTTCCCCCTTTTTATCCCTCTTTCAATAAGACACTTCACAGTGTTTGGTAAAGTGTATAACGTTTACTTACAAGTAAGCAGCATCTAGTCACATAAGGATCCTAGAGGCAGGCTTAAAAGTTACTAAATAACATACATAATGGTGACTTTCTCCTTTGAGAGAAAGTCCCTCTTTATACTTTTGGCCTAGTGCCAACGGTGCATTTTAATAATGCTACTTTTAAACTGTCTTAGAGATTAACACAACTGACCAGCGACATGGAGACTCGGCATATACTACACATTTGAAGCTCCCAACTGTAGAGTTCACCCCAACTGTAGAGTTCCATATAAGGAAGTTGGGTTTGACTGCCCCTGTCCTTTTACATCCCACAGCAGCTCCTCCCCTGCTGGCCAGGGACTGGGTGGGAAGACCTCGGCTACTTGGAGAGAAAAGCCTCAGCCCTCAAAGCAAGTGGAGCCGTTTCCCGTGCTTACAGGGGGGTGTATTCCTCCCCCTGCATCAGCCCCTATCCGTTGCCGCCAAGCCCCTCAGGCGGCCAATAGGGTTAGCTGGTGGGCGGAGCCTGGCTGCCTTTGAGCAGCTGCTGCTTCCTGTCCTGTTTGATGGGATCAGACAAGAAGACGATGGGGCCTCCATTGCGTGGAGCACATGGCTGCCCTCCTCTTTACTGGCTGCCCTCCTCTTTGCTCCGCTCCGAGCCTGAGCCCGCTTGGAGTTTACATTGCTGCTCCGCCCACTTTTGCTTCTGGCTCCGCCCACCACTGACATGTGACTGTCCCCGGGATAGGGAGACTGCTGATCCTTATTTTCAAATCTGAAACTTGACAGCTATGCCTAGGAAGCAGTGGCTGTTAAGGTGGCAGGATCCTGCTTTCAGTGAATAGTGGAGATGAGGCCTTGGTCAGGTGTCAGCACTGAGCCTTGCTCACAAAGCTGCCAGTGAAATTGGTGATGGGGGGGGGGACCGCCTTTGACTCATCAACTGCTGACGCTCTTGTTCTTTTCCTCCTCCTCTCTCCCCCTTCTTGTTGGTGCAGCATTTGGGGGGGGCAGATTCTGCCTTTGAAAAGAGGGCACTGCTTTCGTCCAGCCCATCTGTGCTCATGGCAGGCAGTCCAGGGTGCAACTGCCCCCTTTCCTCTGTTGGACCTGGAGCAAAAAACCTGCCAAGCTGCCTCCCCCCCCCCCCCCCGCTGCTCTGGAGGTTGCCAGTGAACCTCCTTCGCCTGAAGCAGCAGCAGCAGAAATGGATGGCATTCCTTCCAAGGCTCTGTGTCTTGTACCAGGTGGCAGATATCTAATGTGAGCTGAGGCTGCCTTAAATGTGAAAACTCTGGAAATGCTGTTCCAGAACTGTTGCCACCACTGTGAATCCGTCCCTTGTATGAAAGCAGAAAGGGAATCCTGACCACAAGGCAGTAGCCCTGGGGGGCTGGCTGTGTGAGGGCCGCAAGCAACCCCCCCCCCCCGCTCTCACTTATTTGGGGTCCAGGATACTTTGTGCCACGTGTCCAAAGGCCAGGGGAAGGGGAAGGCACTTTCCCAAGCACCCTCTTGGGAGGCTGGCCAACCCAGCTCACATATAGCCCATCCACAGGGAGCCCTGGGCTGCAGGCGGAGGAGGAGGAGGAGGAGGGAGAGCAGCCCCTCTCCTGGCACGAAGGTGAAGGACCACCACTTGCCTATCTTTCTAGCTCTCCCTGGGGGGGGGGAGGGATTCAGCTTCTTGCCCCACCTCTGGTCTGGGCTCTGCTGCTGAAGGGGGGGGGGGCGCTATCAAAGGCCTCTTTCCACTTTTATTACCCTGCCAGGGAGGGGAGGGGGAAGGCCTTCACCTCCTGCTGTTCTTCCTTCTTGTGGGGGGGGGCAGGCAGGCAGCCACCTGTGTATCCTGTCACCCCCCCCCCAGCAGGTGGTGGGCTGGTGGAGGGGCCAAGTTGCATGGAGGGGGGGCTCGGGCTCCAGCCTGCTCCGTGCTCCTGCTGCTGCTGCTGCTGCTGCTGCTGCTCCTGTGGCTTCAAAGCTTGTCTGAGAGCAGAGCAGAGGAGGAAATGGAAGAGGGAGGGAGGGAGGAGGATCTGCATTCTGTGGTGTGTTTGTGGCTTTCTCTGCTTTGATCTCCTGCCAGGGAAACCTGGAAGGTCAGGCCAAGTTGACAGCGAAGCTGTGGGCGCGGAGCACACTGGAATGCAGGAGCGGAGCCTCCCCCGCCTGGGCAAGCCACCCAATCTCTCGCTCTGGGGTGGGGGCTCTCAAGCTGAGCAAAGGGGGGGGGGGGCGGGGTGGTGTTGTCATCCTGGCTCCTTTCTTACTCATTGCCCTGGACTGTTTTGGCAGCAGATCCAAAGAGTTGGAGATGGGGGTTGTGTGTGTGCCGGTGTTGTTTTATGGCCGGGGCGGGGTGGCTCAGAATGATGTGCTCTTTGCCACCCCCTCCAAGTAGGTTAGGCTAGTGTGCCATTTCAGGAGGGGGTTGGGCAAGGATGAGGTGGTTGTTGGGTGCAGTTTGTGTGGTCAAAAACTACACAAAAGGCCGGAGAGGAAGGGAAAGACTTCATGCAACACTGCAGAGGGTTAGTTTTCCTTTGTGTCGGATGACATGTGAGTGAAGATTTGAGCGCAGTTCCTGCCACTGGAGATGATCTGCCAAAGTTGCTTTGGGGCATCAAGTGGAGGCATGTCCAGCTCGTGGCTGACCTCTTGTGGCCAGTGCAAGGAGCTGCCTTTCTTGGGAGGGGATTTTGAGCTGCTGTTGACAGGCTGGGAAGGCAAGAGGGGCTTTGTTGATTCTCTTTCTTTCTCTCCTCCATCTTTCCCTCTCCACTTCCTGTAGGCCAAGCGGGCAGTTCAAAGAGGGCCACAGCTGTCATCTTTGACGTATCTGAGAACCCCAGATGCAATTGACCAGGTATGCGGAATCACGTGTGCTTGTATTGTGAAAGGGGAGTGTGCTCATTGTTTGTTTGTACAGTTGTTGGTCCTCTGCTGATGGGGGACTGGTGTCTCTTGGTCAGCCTGCAATCTGCTTCTTTGCCAGAAAAAGGTTGGTTTGCGGGGAGTAGCTTAACCTTTTGCCATTTTGTTCTAGTTGAACCAGGGCTTGGAAGACCCCTTGAAAAGGCCCATTGTGTATGTGAAAGGAGCAGATGCTGTCAAATTGATGAATATTGTTAACAAGCAGAAGGTTGCCCGGGCCAGGATTCAGCACCGGCCTCCACCGGTAAGGCGACCCAGGGGCTTCCTGTGGGCTGCCCTTCTTCTTTCCTTTATTGCAGCTCACTACCTGCAAGCCTAGCTGGGGTCTCAGTATTTAACCTTAAGTTAACAAAAAATAATAGAAATGTTTAGGAAATTAATCTTCAGATTAAAATATAATTCCCTCCCCCCAGTTGAATAGACTGCAACATGCTCCAGAACACCTCCTCCATCTTTCTCTCTCCCTGCTCCATTTTCTGGTTGTTTGGCTCCTGCCTCTTGGCCTGGGTGCTGATCAGGGTTCCCCAAGGATCCACCACTGGACTGACCTCATGGCATCGGTGGAGGGCAGGTCTTCTTAAGTTAGAATTCTGCCTCTTTTCTCCTCTTGTTTGCAAATGGAGCTGAAAGTCTGTAGTTTGTCAAGGTCATTTTTAGGGATTTCTTGGCGAAGCTGAGCTGTAAGATTCTGACCCTCTGCCTCGCTCCAGGAGAAGGCTGAGCATACACAAATAACTTCCGGCTGGTTGGAGTGAAGCCTGTGCTTCCAGAAACATGTTTGGGTTGAGTAAACATTCTTCAGGGACTCTCACCTGCTAGTACTAGACAGTTAAAAGCAGCAAAACCCTTCCCTGCCTTCAGAAGAGCCTAATGAAACCCAAGCAATTGCTTTCTAGTGGCATGCTGTAGAAATGGCTCTTGCAGTTAACAGCTGCATGGGAAAGAAGTCCTGTTGCCTCCAAATGAAGAGGGCATAGTTATCTGTGGATGCCCTGAGGCCAATAGCTAGTGGAAGAAAGAGTAGCCAGCCCAGGCAGAGGCTTGTGGAGCTGGACATAGCAATTTGTAGTAGGAGGCTGGGCAGGGGGATTGGGTCTTGGTGGGCAGGTGGGTGATGGTTGCTCCAAAAGGCTCTTGAGTGAATGGACAAAGTCCTTGCATGGCAGCTCAGCACCTGTATTGGGGGGTGGGGTGGGGTGTTTGAAAGTGCCTTTCCATGAAAACTAATCTCATAGGAGCAAATCACTTCCCAATGGAAAGTTGAGGCTTTCATATGTGAAAGCCCTCTTCATCTAAAGCTGGCTTTATTCAGTCATGAAAATGTTTGCTCAGAGATTTTACTAATGGGGAAGGGTGCTAATTTCAATACTTGATGAATCATAGAAGAGAAACGGACTGAATTAGCACCAGGCTTTGGGATGTAGAATTCCCTTTCACAGAGTAAGAGCGCAGAGAACTATTTTATGCCGAGTCAGACCTTTGGTCTATCTAGTTTAGTATCATTGACATTGCCTAGCAGGGAGCTTCTCTGTGATTCTTCAAGTCACAGAACTTTCCCAGTGCTACCGGTACCTTTTGTGCCCAAGGCAGGTAGGTGCTCTGTCCCTGACTCACAGCCTTTTGCCACCACTTTTGCAAGGCTGAGGTTGCAAGCAAGGATTGTGAACCAAGTCTCCGAGGTGGGATTTCACATGCCGCTACCACTAGCAGCCAGGGACATGTATTTGCAAACAGCAAACACACACTTGTCAGAGGAATAGGAAACAGGTTCTGTGCATGCACAAACTCTGGAGAATTTCTTACGAAAGCTTCCAGCAAACTCTGAAACCTTGGGATTCCTTTTGGAGTCTTTTGGGTGTGGCGTACCTCAAACTTTAACCATTCCAGTTTAGTTCAAAATGTTAGCTGCTGCTGCCAGCTGAAAAAATCTCTGGGTGCTTTGAATGTAACCAAAAGGTCATTGAGCTGGAAAAAAGCTAACCCTGCTGATCTTTGTCCATCTCTTGCCTCCTCCTCCTCCTCCTCTCCCTGATTTTGCTTCTAAGCAACCTACCGAATACTTCGACATGGGGATTTTCTTGGCCTTTTTCGTGGTGGTCTCTCTCGTGTGCCTTGTTCTTCTGGTCAAGATCAAACTGAAGCAGCGCCGCAGCCAGGTAAGGAAGAGCTGCCTGGGCCTCCAGCCGTGTGCTGTTGGGAGGGTGAGTCACTTCCTCTGGAGAAGAGGGGCTGCTCTAGGAAGGTGACAGCAGGCAGCTTCCTGGCAGGAAATGCTTTGGCCTCCGCTGGCCTTGGGGTGTGGGGGGCCAAGGCCTTCTGGGTGGACCCACTCTACTGCTGCTGCCTCTGGCTTTGTGAGGTGGGTCTGGAGTCTGCACTGATTCTTGGGTGCCCAGGGCTGCCCAATTTAACGGGCCAGGCGGGAATTCTTGGCTCCCTCCTTGCCATGACCACCAGCAGCCATTTCAACAAAGCCAGAAGCACCATTCCCGTCCTGATGGAGGCTCCTGCAGTGGGAAAGCAGGCTGCAAAGATTAAAAAAAGAACTGGAGAAGGTGAGGGATTTAAAAGAAAGGAGGGGGAAAGGCACCTTGTGGAGGGAGTGGGTAGAAATGTGCAGTGTTGGTCAAGATCATTATGGTAAACAGTCTCTGGGTGAAAAGTGGCTCCTCTTCTGGCTTAGGAACTGAAGGCGGCCTCTGCTTTCAACTGGCTGGTCAATGTTGTTTGGAAATGTCCTAGGTTATGTTTTGGGAGTTGGTTTAATTAGCAAAGGCAGGTTTGTGGCATTGTTGGCAAATGCATTTGTAGTAATTTCAAAGCCTTCCTGACGTGCTGCCAGTGGCGATTGCTCTTGCATTACCTGGAGGGTCCCATTAGCAGCCATGCCTGAGTTGCTGGTAGGGACAGCCTCAGGGCATGTGGATCCTCAGTGAGTCCCAGTCAGTGCTGTCCTAAATGTGGAGGGAGGGAGGGAGGCTTGCCCCAAGTGCAAATGCAACCAGTGGGGGCTCATGGTGCTGGGAGGGGTGTTGCCCAGATCCTCCATGCTTCAGGATGAGCTCTTTGCAGGCAACAGGCCCTGCATTGCGCTACTTTGAGGTGGGGCACAGCTCCACCCCCCCCCATTTGGCCTCAGATCCCCATTGTCTGTGGTCATTGGCCATATGAGCTGTGGCTGAGGGGAGCTGGGGCTCAGCAGCATGAGATTAGTTACGATGGCCCTTGGCGGGTGCCTTCCAGCTGTGCCATTCTGTGATTCTGTTAACATCTGGAGGGAGTCCATAGTGTGACCCGTTGGAAAGAAGGAGATAAGTCCATTCCCACCCCCTTCACGGCATGTGTCACGCCTGGGGAGACCCCCAGCCATTGCTTTACCACTGGGGCCTGACCCTGGAGCTGAAAATGTCATGCAGGGGTTGAGTGAACGGGGGCCCTGCTTCTGCTTCCCAGGAATGCCCTCGTGTTTCTCCTGTTGCAGAATTCCATGAACAGGCTTGCTGTGCAGGCCCTTGAGAAGATGGAGACCCGGAAGTTCAAGTCTAAGCTGAAAGGGCCCAGCGAAGGCAGCTGCAGTGCCCTGGACACGCTGAGCAGCAGCTCCACCTCTGACTGCGCCATTTGCCTTGAGAAGTACCTGGATGGGGAGGTGAGAAGGAGAGCAAGTGGCCTTTCTCTGCCGTAGAAAGCTTCTCCCCCTCCCGGGCACAGTCCACTCTGGGGAAGGAAGTGTTATCTAGGGTGCTAACACTTTCAGTGCTGCTTTTCATCAGAAGCTTCTAGCAAGGCAGCTGCCCTCCCTGTTGCTGTTGGTGGGTGCCTTGAGTGTGCTGTGAAAAGAGAGGCCCTGGCATCTGCTTGCAACACAAGAGTCTTCCTGGCTGCATGGTGGGGAGGGGGGAGCCTTGTTCTGCAAGGAAAAGGGGCTTTGGGCCCTATTCATGCCATTTGCTGCCCTTTGAGGGGGCACCTGGCTGAGCATCTCCCTGTCACCTGAGCAGAGACGATGCTTGCCAGGATGTGCGCCTGGTCATCCTGGTTTGAGAAGCCGCATCCAGCCCAATCTCTGAGCTGCTCTGAATGAGCCAAAGCCAGCTAGACAAATGCCCCCGTCCATGGCTGTTTCCACCCCTTCGGCTCCTGTTTTCTTCCACAGGAGCTGCGCGTCATTCCCTGCGCTCATCGGTTCCACAGGAAGTGTGTGGATCCGTGGCTTTTGCAGCACCACACCTGCCCGCATTGCCGCCACAACATCATTGGTGAGTCCAGGCACTTGCCGTGTCCTAGGGAAAAGGGAAGATGAGGTCCATTCTTGCCCACCAAGGGAGGTGGCTCTTGCTCTCATCTCTATAGAAGGCTAAATGGACAAATACTTGGGAGTAGAGCTGGAACAGGAGGGGAAATGCACTTTCCAGCACGGTAGGACAACTCTCTCCCCCTGGAGTTCTTTGGGTGGTCTGTAGGGGCGTCTGATGGGCGGCAGGTGCCTTGTGTCCTTGCTGCAAGAGCCTTCTCTGACTTGCCTTTCATCTTTCTGCACAGAGCAAAAGAAGGGCGCCACCAGCCAGGTGTGCGACGACCTTGCCAATCAGATGCGTAGCCGTCAGCACCAGCAGCGCATGATCCTGCCCGTCCATTACCCCGGCCGAGTGCACAGAGCCAGCCAGGTCACCACTTACCCCACACGAACCAGCATGGACCCCCACGGGAACCCTATCACTGTCCTGACAGTGGACCGGCACGGGGAGGCCCCGGCCTTCCTCCGGAGCTACCAGCCCATCCACTTGGACCATGCTGTGAACGCGCACCAGTGCGGGGTGGAGCACAGGGCCTACCCAGCCATTCACACTTTCCGAAGGCCCAAGTTCAGCAGCCACCACTTCTCCAAGCCAGCTTGCTTCTCCCAGTATGAGACCATGTTCCAGCACTACTATTTCCAAGGCCTTAGCTACCCGGAGCAGAACGGACAGCTGCCCCTGGGCGTTGCTGCCAAGGGCCCCTCGCGTGCCTTCCAGCCTGTGGGCGGCGGTGGTGGCAGCAGCGGCAGGCTCTTTGCCCCTGTGGTCCATGTTGCGCCTTCCTCCCGCCTGGAGAGCGGCAGCACCTCCAGTTTCAGCTGCTACCACGGACACCGCTCTGTCTGCAGCGGCTACCTGGCCGATGGCCCTGGGAGCGACAGCAGCAGCAGCAGCGGCAGCAGCAGCTCGGGCCCCTGCCATTGCTCCTCCAGTGACTCCATGGTGGACTGCACCGAGGTCAGCAACCAGGGGGTCTATGGGAGCTGCTCCACCTTCCGCAGCTCCCTGAGCAGTGACTATGACCCATACATTTACCGGAGCAAAAGTCCCTGTCGGGGGGGCGAGGTGGGTGGGGCAAGCAGAGGGACCGTGGTTCTTCTGGAAGGGCCCCCTGCTCTGAACGTGGTGGATGGCGACTGCCTGCCTGTTCTGGCCACTTCCGCAGGGGACCAGCTCTCCAATTGCAGCCTGGAAATGAACTACAGCAGCAACTCCTCACTAGAGCACCGGGAGCCTCCAAGCACCATCCCCGAGGGGGGAGGGCTAGAGGGCCTGGCGGGGGGAGCCAGCCGGACCTGCAGAGGACTCCGGGAGCCGGCTTGTGCCTGCTGCTTTGAGGCCCCTCCTGCACCCCGGGAGTCGCTGGGCAGGGCAGCTGAGTGCAGCATGCTGCTTCTTGGACCGCCTCTTTGGACAGGCTGTGGCTCTGGGCGAGAGCCGCAGGCAGCAAGAAGCCAAGATCTGTACAGTATTAGGACAGAGGGGGGGACATGTGAGGCTGTGCCCTGTTGCTTCTATGAAGAGAAGCAGGTGGCTGGCAGCAGCCACCTGACTCAGCCTGGCTGCTATGCTGCCGAGGACTATGCTGTCAACGTGCAGTATACGCCGTGCCCAGAGGACTCCTCTGCCTTGCCAGGCTGCTACATGGGGGGATGTGACTTGGGTCAGCGCATCTCCATAATTCCCGAGGACCGGGACTGTGAGCTGCCCCTGCCTCACACGGATTGCCACGGAGGCAGCAGCCGCTCTTGGGAGGAGCCACGTGGAACAGCAGCCGTGAACCAACTCTGCCTGGGTCCAGGGGAGGCCCACAGAGAGCTGTTGCAGGATCAGCCAGGGGACTTACTGAAAGGGGAAGCCCTGGGGCTCTTTCCCAGCCCCCTCCTGAGCTGTCCTGAGGCAGCTGTGGTGGCGGCAGCAGCAGCAGGAGGCACCCAGATGGTGGGTAAGTCAGCAGCTCCAGCAGGTGTGCAGGAAATGTGTTGGAGGTGGGATACCAGCTCTTTAATCTGCATAGATGCTTCATGAGGGATGGCGAACTCTGAAATGTGTTCCTGCTGGATGTCAGGCAGAGCAGCCTGCCAGGCTCTTACCTGGCCCTCCTGGGAATTGTGCTGGCTGTGGGGTGGGTGGGGTGTCACTTTCGACACCTGCCTTTGTGCATGCAGGAGCGCAAAACCCATGGTATGGTCCCAAGCAGAGAGAAGGAACGGACGCTACTGCACAGGGCATGGGGCTTGCAGGGAAGCAGATTTTGGCTAAACTGTGGGTTGCTAAATTTCAGCTGCTTGTAGTTGCTGTGGAAGCCCTCCCCTCTGGCTGCCTACTCGAGGCACTTGCTTTGTCTTTTCAGGCTGTGATCCTCCAGGCCCATGCCAGGTTGGTGACTAATGAGAGCAGGAGCCTGTCTTTGTGCCTCGCAATCTCTGCTGGACTTCAAAATTGTCTTTAGCTTTTGCTCACCCATTGAAGTGGTCAACTGGAGAAGGCACCTTTCTCAGTGTGCATTGCAGCCTCTATGCCACAAAGTGTTCGCAACAAGCCACCGTGCCACTTCTGCCACCTCCTGCAGCTGGGCAGGAGCCCAGAGGGCCATCAAGCCTCGCTGCCTGCAGAGATCATCTGGGCCTGCCTTAGAAAGCAAATGGCACCTTGAAGCAAAAGAAGTCCAAAGGAGTGGCAGCAATGAGGATGACTGCGAGGGGCAGGGGAAGCTGGCTGGCTGTGGAGTGCCCCTTCCTCCTCACAGCCAGCCCAGCACCAGTCAAGAAGTTGGGGGCAGCAATCAGGAGCGTTCTGGAGCATAGCATCTTCCAGGATAGCTTTACCTGCCCCCAGAAGATGGGGGGTCGGGGGACCAATGAATGTTTCCAAGGAGCACACCTGCCGCAGTAATCTCAGGGGCTCTGCTGAAACAGGAAAAGGGCTTTTGGGGATGATGCGGGTGCCTGGTGCTGCTCTTCCTAGGGGTGTGTTGGTTAAGGCTGGACCTAAGCCCTGCCTTGTGTCCGCTGCTGCAGATGGTTGCTGCCAATGGCTCTGAGGCCTGTGCCTTGTGCCTGCCTGCGTTCGTGCCCCGGCAGGTAGAGATCCCTCCCTCTTTTTCTGTTGATGCATGTTGTCATCACTTGCTTCCAATTGTTAATCGTTTCCTGTGGAAACAATGGCTTCTGTCTCCCATAGGCATGATTCCAAAGGGCACCTGGTCTGCGTGGGCAGGACCTCAGGGAATGCCACTGTTTGGGGTCTGTGGATGCATGCTGTATGCAGCCTGCTTCTATCTTCTCTGTGATGTCTGTGATGGACATTTTGCTAAACTGTGTCCAAAATGTGGATTGTGGGAGGAGGGTGTTTAATGTTTTCTTAATGGAATGTGCCTAGAACTCTCTCCCTGCCCCAGCCTCAGTTTAATTTACTAAAACCAACGGCACTGTGTGATTCAGAAAGGTACCTAACCTCTCCATTTGTGCCCAGCTCATGAAAATAAAAAGAAAGCTTGAATAGTATAAATTTTAAGGAGCTCTTAACCCATTCAAGGTTAAACGAACAGACCCCAGTGTTTTACCCATCAGTAATTATTAACTCAGCATTGTACACGTTCACAAAGTGAAGTTCCCTGGTGAGCTGCAGTACCTCTCAGCCATGTGTTTGTGTGTGCAAGGGGAGTACATGGAAGGAAAATGGGTTCCGTTTTGATTTCTGCATGAGATCAAAGCCAAGAGGTGATGGCCTGGCCCATGGGCACCCTTGCCTCATGCTCTTATGATCTCAGTGCTGTGACATAGGTGGGATCTGCAACCACACAGCAGCATTCCAGAAGGTTCTAGAGCTTAGAAGAGCTTGCAGTGAAGGGACTCCTGTGCCAGCTGACTTCCTCAAGTCAGGGGCCTCCACTCTCTCCTCAGTTTCTTTACAAGCAAGACACACTCTCTCCCCCCCCCCCTCTCTACAAATATTTATCCTCAAAATATATTTCATTTCAGTTTATTTCCCGACTTTGAATATATGTGTGTCATCCAGACCGAGAGAAGGAACTGAATTTGGAAATACTTTCCTTTTTGAGTACCTCAGTTTCTATCGGCTTTCATAGAATTGTAGAGTTGGAAAGGACCCCGAGGGTCATCTAGTCCAACCCCCTTGCAATGCAGGAATCCATACTTTTGCCTTCATTTTTTTAATGTACAAAAAGTGTGGCTTCTGCACCTTACAGGGTGCCACTTTCAAGTGGGAACACCCCTGTGCCTGACAGAAATATGCTCCGCTGAGGTCCATCTGAGGAAGGTTTTTCAGAAGGCAACATGGCACTCAGGCTGAACCCTGTTGCGGCCCATGCGCAGCCACAGTTCTCTATGCTGAAGGCTGTTGCCTCAACTCCTGTTTGTATCCCATCCAAGTGCTGCCAGGTTTGTCAGTCCCCAGGTTTTGTGATGGTACCAACTTGGGCCAACAGTATTAGAGCTCAAAATGGCACAAGGCTGATAGCAAGAGCTGTCATATCCCCAAAACTGCACAATGATTGGTTCCAACCTGTTTCTGCCTCTGCAGTCGGCCCAGCAATCTGGTTTTTTTGGATGCTCAGACACTTCCATTCACAACTCGTGCTTTGGGCGGCCTAGAGCCAGTGTGTCATCATTTCCAGTGATGACTGAGACTTCCATATCCATGATGACTCCACAGTTCACCCTCCTCAGCTTGGTGCTGAAAGACGTGCGCAGCCAGCCTCACACTCAGATCAATCCTCAGTAACGAGCATCCTCAGTACAGACCATCTTGGCACCTGGGACACTCTGGTTCCCTCATGTGGGGGCACCTTCTTGTCTCTGAATGGATGATAATGGAGTCCTGGCATTTCATCCAAGTCTTTGTACCAGGCACAGATATGGATTAATTCCCACTACAGGTTGCTTGTGGTCTTGGTAGACTAACCCCCTGGGTGCCTGGACACACAGACTTTGTGTCTAGCACATGCAGTTTAGATGCTTTAACACAAAGGACATTGTCTGGATCTTGTACCTTATAGATGGCATCTCAATACATACCAGGAGCCATACAGATGCATCTTGCATAAGGGCAGTTTGTAGCCTAGATGCATATCTAGCAAACATTACTGGTTTGTGGGAATGATCTGGCCTGGGCCTTGGAACCCAGCACACCTGTGTAGATAGTTTTGTGGACTTCTGTAACCTTTGGTTACCTAAGCTCTGGAACCAAGCATTTATGGTACCCGCATCTAGCACAATCACACTGCAAACAGCTGAAGATCTGGTCTCTGCTCTAGAACTTAAATTAATGTTGCAGTCTTGGTACCTGGGTCATTTCAGAATGATTAATATCTATGAGATGGGAGAAGAGGGGTGAATTCATTCCACTACCTAGCCTGCAGCTTTGTACCAGAAGTTTTAACAGTCTGCATGCTAATGATATGCTGCGTGTCAGTAATCTGATGCCAAACTCTAGCCTCCGTTTTTCACACTTCCCTTGGTTTGGTAGCAATGCTGAGGCACTGCCTCTGATCCTTAGCAGTCATGGGTAGATCCATTTTGAGTGCCTTCTACTACCCAATATACACCCTTAAACAGGTTCAGTGGTTGTTACCCACTTTTCTGTCCTGTACTGATTTCTGTCACTAGCACTTTCTTGGAATCTTTGAATTTTGTCCATGAGGTCTGACAATCTGGCACCTGTTTTCTAGCAGTGTTTCAGCTCCCAAGCACAGAATTAAGGCTCAAAGCACCAGACAATGAACAGATCTTTTCTGCTGAGCATGTTTAAGCCCTTCTAGGCTTGTTTGGACCACCTTACGTGGAGCTACAAGAGCATTGGGGTGAAGGCTTTATCCTGCCCCCCCCCCCCCGCTCCATTTGATGGAGGAACTGGTCAGTACACTTATTTACATTTCAAAGACAAACTTGAAAACACCCCTGGGGTATTCAGGCCAATTTCAGATCCTCCAGAGTCTGGGAGTTGATTGCTTTTTGCTTTTCATCTAGTCCAACCTTCTGCAATGCAGGAATATTTTGCCTAATGTGGGCCTCTAACACATGACCATGAGATTAAGTCTCTCATGTTCTACCGGTAATTGAGCTTGGCTTTTCTGTGGGGGGGGGGGGAGTCTACATTGGCAACTTTAGGTAACTGAAAGCTAACTCTCATCGGACAAAAGGCATGCCATAAAGTCCAGTGAGCTTGCCTGCCCCACTTGAGCAATGATTAGTTGGTCTGAGGTCTTGCCTTTGTGTTTATCGGAAGTGGCCTTTTCCTTTCTGGAATATTCTGTTGATCCTCATTTTAGATCAATCTTCAGGACTCACTCAAGAATCCGACCTTCTCTTTATAGCCATCACTTGGGTACTGGTTGATGGCAATACTTAGTCTCTGTGGAGCCTCTTCCCAAGGGGCCTCATTGCCTGACTTGCATGACAGGGGCCTCATCTCCTCTCAGGATGCCCGCCTACAGATATGATGTGCCCTTCACAGGACGCACCCTCTCTGAACTCACCAGGCCACAGAACCAGCCAAGTTTCATTGCGGGAGGAACCAGAACTCTTTGGAGTGCCCATCTATACACCTCTGTACCCACTTTCCTTCCCTGTTGAATGAAGGCCAGGCTCTTCTATCGGGACTGTGGCTTGCTCCAATGAATGGCAGGAGAGGCCTGAGGTGTGCAGTGGCCATGGAGCTTCCCTGCATGAGAGCAGGGGCTGCAAGCTCTCCTAAGCCCTTCCCGAATGCTTTCTGCACAGGGAACCACTCAGAAAGTGGCAACAGGTAAGCATCCCTGGTTATGGGGTGCTTGTGGCCTCCTGCTGATGATGTTGGGTCTCCTGCTTTTTCCATCATCCCCAGCCAGAGGTCAGGGACAAGGAGAGGGTGTAATTCCAACAGCAGGTTTCCCAGCCCTGAGCTTAGTCTCAGAATCAGAAGGCAGGAACAGGCTCCTCTGTGGAGTTTGCGTGCCTTGGACACTTTGCAGTTGGACCTGAAGAGCTGGGTTAGAAAGTCTCTCTCCTCACTTTCTCCTCACCCCCAGTAACGAGGGTGCTTCCAGTTTCTGGCTGCTGTGTGTCTTCATTTCCTTGTCCTAGAGCTTCATGACAAAGGTTTTGTAATGGTCAGTACAACAGATGTTTTTAATCCAAAATGCCTTCCTATTTAATTAATTGTTGCCATTTTGATGGGCTCATGAGGCACTATTTTTTTTTAAAAAAAAACTTTTTTAAGAAAATGAAACTTCTGTAGCACTTAAAACACGTTTTGTATAAAATGTACTGTAAAGATTTGTAATATGGTTAAAGGGCTCTTTCTCCATTACTATTTTTAATGTTTCTAAGGCTAGGAAACAATTTGTGTACATTCTGTATATGTATAGCAGCACATTTCATTTATGGAAAGATGTTCTCAGAATATTTATTTACTAATATATTTATCTTAAGCCATGTCCTATGTTGAGTGTGTGATGTTATTGTCTAAATAATAATAATAAAATAATAAAATAATAATAATAGAAAATCACTAACAGGAAGCCTGTAAATACACAGTAATTGCACACAAAGATTTTGCAATGTTTGCCGACCAAAAAGTGATTTTACAACAAATTGTAGCCCTACAGTTTTGTAACAAAAGTGTACAAATGTCTGTTTAACCCCCCCTCCCTTCAATACAGTTTTATTGTCTAACTTGAAATACATCTGAAATACAGTTTTTGTCATGTTCTGATCCGAGGCATGTCTGGTCAAAGGTTGCTGAGCTGAGGGGAGTACTGAGGGAGCAGCTTGCTGTAGCAAAGGTTGGGAACAGACAGACAGACACCTTTGATTCCTCTGGCACCATGCTCCCCTGCTTTGAGAGCTTTCAACCTTAAAAGGCAGCCAACTCTCTGGCCTGAAGGCAGGCACTCTGCAGCCTCCCTTCTGAAGCACCCCTGGCATTGCTGGGAGGCTCCTGTCTAACAGCTCAGGTGGGGAGGGGGGTCACCCTATGTCCAGCAACAGCTCTGAGCCCTGAACCAGCTTATCGTCTGATTGCTGCTAGAAGCAGGGCTCATGATATTATTAACTTGAAAGAGGTCTCCATCTTTCTTTTACACTCAGTGGATGAATGCACCAGAAAGTCATGTTATGAATTTCTCGCTGAATTGCACACAGGAGGGGGAGCGGGGGGACAAAACCTCTCAGCCATGTGGCCATTTTGGAGTCTATTCTTGGCCCTGAGTCTTCCTCCAAAAGAGTGAGAAAGAATTATGTTAAATTGCATAGAAATGGCAACATAATTTATTCAGTGTGGAACAAAGAGATGTTGGAAGTGACCTCTCTCACCCCATCCAAATGGGCTCATTGTCCAGCAATATAAGAACATAAGAACTGGTCACACTTAAGCTTTCTGTTTGTCTCCTTCCTTGAGGTGGGGGTTGTTTTGGGCTGCGGTTCCTTCACTGATAATAAAGTATGTGGCCCTCTATCCTAGTTGAAGAAAGCATGAGATTGGAGGACGGATGGATGGGACAGGTAGAAAGCAATATTGGGGTAAACACCACCTGAACTTGAAAGTTTCCAGGCTGAGGCATGACCACATATGTCAGTGTCTTGTAGCAGTGGAGAGTGCATCCAGTTTGCTTGCCGTCCCTGAAGTGCAAGGCTTTTTCCAAGCAAGGTGGAGGTGCTCTTACAATCCACTGCAAATCTACCCTCATGTGCAGGCAATAACCAAGTCACACATTTTAGACAGAAAATTAAACTCCCCTGAGTGTATTTCAGTGGTTCCTTAAGCCAATTGTAATTCCATTCAGCACAAGGCCTTGTGCACTGTTGCTGCACCAAAGCAACAGCCCGAAGCTTGGAACTGCTGCTGCAGAGATGTCTGGTGGTATGTTGAGTAGTGGCCGGGGGGTGGGGGTAGGACTTGGGGGAAAGTTGACTGCCATCTTGCATGGGTGAAGTACCCCTTAGCTTGGATCAGGCTCGTGAAAAAACACTGTGGTTGTCATGTTGGGGTTTAATGTCAGATTTAGCTGCACTGGAATAAAAACAGTCCTGTTCTCAAAGTATCACAGGATTTTCAAATAATTTCAAAGTGCAACAAGGATGCAGTAATCCCCTGAAATTTAGGGCTGCCTTGATTTTAGGCAAACTTTCTCTCTTCATAAGCAAAGAAATCTCAAACAAGATTTATTTTTTATTTTTTAGTGAATTTTTGTTGCAGATATACAGAGCCAAGTGAAATACAAAAAGCATAAATATACAGGATAATGAGACCCAAGACTTCTACGCCAGCTCGTTGAAGTACATCTAAAGGAAGAAAAAGAAATTACCAGCCACTCAATTTTCTATAAGAAACAAATGTGTATTAAGTATGTATGTTGTTCTATGTCTATTAGACATTTGCATCTGTTAGGCAGCTTTCATAAAACAACAGATAAAATGCAAAAAGATAAAACATATAAAAGATGATAGATAAAAGACAATTGTTTAATTGCTTTTTAACTATTTTTAGCTTTTTGCATTTTTATCTGTGTTCTTTTAATTTGTGCATGCCACCTTCTGTGCTGGGCCTGGAGAAAACGCAGGCTATAAATAGATATATTTAAAATGTTCAGAATTCATTAGTTACTGAATCTTAATTTCCAGACTGGCAGTTTTGTTTACTGCAGATGCACACAAAATATGGCCTGACATGTTTCAGCTAAGATGCTCTCGGACCTTGTTCAACCATTTGGTTGCTGCCCTTGGCTCCTTTGAAACAAAGGTCAGGATACAAATTTAAAAATCAATAGATCGAAAACATTTCAGGAAAACTAATGGTGGGTTGACTTTTTTTAATGTTTGATTACCTTCACAACATCTGAAGATGTCCTGTCCTCTGGAAGAGGAGTTCCAGATGTTGTGAGATACCCTTTTATTAGGGCTGCTGCATCATCCATCCTGCATAAAACACATACACGCAGTCATTAGGAAGAAAACAAATCAATATTTTTTGAACTATGCAAGAAAAAGAAAAGAAAAAGTGTGCACTGAGAGAAGAGGCAAGTGTTTTCCTAAAATCACAATACCTGTAGGAATTTTTTTGCAGTAGGAGTGTGGGGAAAGAGGAGGCAAGAGTGCTCAAGCCCACCAGCTTCCTCCTCCTCCCCCTCCTCCTCTGGGTGCCTGCTGCTCCCTCGCTTTGCCCAGCAAGCGACAAGGGAGCTACAGCGTCTTGTTTACATCAGATGCACACGTGGCTCATTGGTACTGTAAATGGACAAGACCTTTCCCTTCCATGTGTAAGGAAAGGCTTGGGAACATCCTTTAGCACAGTTGTGGAGAAAAGTAGGATTAGGCCCTCCTAGAAGGAAGGAGGGAACTTGAGAATTCTGCACTCACTTACCTATTCCTTTCTACAAGTTTTTCTACCAAGCTTTTAAGTTTCCCAGGATGAATCTCTTGCAACTTCAAGAATGGAATGTATTCTGAGGTTAGAAACTCTTCACACTTCTCATTTATGATGTAGTCTAAAATCAGACATCTAATCTGCAAAGCAGTAAAAGAGTTATTCTGGTTAGGTCCGCGGCTTACGAGAGAGAATCAACTGTCTTTCTCTATTTTGTCCCAAAGGGCTGAAATTGGGGTACCTGTATGGCAACGCCAGCTACTATACCCTGGTTCATGTGCTCCTCTACTTGCAGTAACACAGTCCCAAGCTGACATAAGGATAGGAAGCCCTGGTGGGGAAAAACAGGATCCAATCTTTTAAAGTATCTAAGAACAAACGGATCATCATGCAAACATAACAGAAATATTCTTGATTCTTACAGCACTTTTGTTCAAAGAGGTTGCAACGGATAATAGCTTCACAAACTATGAAATCCTATATGGGAGCCGTACTGAATGTATTGTAGCAAAAAGTTTTGCAGGGTCTTAAAAGTCTACATTCTTTGCAACAGAAGCTTTCATGCAGAAGAAGCGTTTTTTCAAAATGCTATTACAAACTTGGTGGATCAGGGGAATGCTGTGGACATACTGCATCTTGATTTCAGTAAGGCTTTGGACAAAGTCCCCCATGATATTCTTGCGAGGAAGCTGGTAAAATGGGGGTTGAACGAGGTAACTGTTAGGTGGATTTGTAGCTGGTTGTCTAACCAAACCCAAAGAGAACCATTAATGGTTCCTCGTCATCATGGAAAAATGTTACAAGTGGGGTGCTGCAGGGTTCTGTCCTGGGCTCATGGTTGTTCAATGTCTTTATAAATGATATGAACGAAGGAATTGAGATGCCCATCAAATTCGCAGATTACACCAAACTGGGAGGAGTAGCTAATGCCGCAGAATACAGAATCAGAATTCAAAATGACCGTAACATATTGAAGAACTGGGCATAAGCTAACAAAATGAAATGCAATCGGGACAAATGTAAGGTTCTGAACTTAGGCAGGAAGAGACAGATGCATAAATATAAGATGGGGGACATCTGGTTTACTAGCAGTACATGTGAAGAGGATCTAGGGGTCTGTGGACCACAAGCTTAAGATGAGTCAACAGTGTGATGCAGCAGGAAAAAAAGCTGTTATTCTGGCTGCATCAACAGAAGTACAGTGTCCAGATCAAGGGAAGTAATAGTACCACTGTATTCTGCTTTTGTCAGATCACACCTGGAATACTGTGTACAATTCTGGGCACCACAATTTAAGAAGGATGTTGACAAGCTGGAACATGTGCAGAGGAGGACAACCAAGATGATCAAGCTTATGAGGAACAGTTGAAGGAGCTGGTATGTTTAGTCTGAAAAAGAGGAGACTCTGAGGAGATATGATAGCCATCTTAAAATATCTGAAGGGCTGTCACATGGAAGAGGGAACATGTGTTTTTTCCCCTCCTGCTTTGGGAGGCAGGATTCGAACCAATGGCTTCAAGTTACATTAAAAGAGATTCTTGACTAAACATTTGGAAAAACTTTCTGACAGTAAGAGTTGTTTTGACAGTGGAACAGTATCCCTCAGGAAGTTGTGGCCTCTCCTTCCCTGGAGGTTTTTAAGCAGAGGTTGGATGGCCATCTGCCAGGGATGCTTTAGCTGAGATTCCTGCATTGCAGGGGTTGGACTAGATGATCCTCAGAGTCCCTTCCAAGATTCTATGATTCGTGACACCACCTTCATCACAAGAGTGCTCTCCTAAATTGATAGGCACAAAATAAAACTAAAGGAAGAAAGGAGTGCAACTATTTTTTTAACAGAAGTAGGCCAAAGTCAAAGAAAATTGAAGAGTGTTTCATTTGTGTGCAGAACACAAATACAGTGGTACCTCTACTTACGTTCACCTCTGGTTACGTATCCTTTGGGATACATATGCAGCAAACCCGGAAGTAATTTTCCAGGTTTCACCGCATGCACAGGAACGCTCTATGCACATGTGCAGAAGCGGCACCTCCGGATACACACACCTCGGGATCCAACCGAAGCTCCGGAATGGATCCTGTGTGCAACCAGAGGTACCACTGTAAATACAAAATCTACTAAGGGTGGATGCGACCTACTCCCAACCCAGAGCTACTGGTGATTTTTTTTTTTTTAAAGAAGCAGCACGAAGAAGAAGAGTTTGGATTTGATATCCTGCTTTATCACTACCCGAAGGAGTCCCAAAGCGGCTCACATTCTCCTTTCCCTTCCTCCCCCACAACAAACACTCTGAGGTGAGTGGGGTTGAGAGACTTCAGAGAAGTGTGACTAGCCCGAGGTCACCCAGCAGCTGCATGTGGAGGAGCGGAGACGCGAACCCGGTTCACCAGATGACGAGTCTACTGCTCATAACAACTACACCACACTGGCTCACAAAAGAGTGTATAAACGCTTGAAGTGGAACACATAAGGCCTGTGGTAGGAATTCCTGGGTGTACGTGTGCCATGTGTTGGACTCTCACTCGCACGATCCCATCAGCCCCAGCTAGCCTGGCCAGTTGCCAAGGGTGACAGGAGTTGTAGTCTAACTAAGTTATGGAGGGCCACAGGTCCCCCAATCCATCTTTAGTCTAGATTTGATACTGTAGAATTTTAACTCTGGGGCTTCACCAACTGATTGTAAAGTACAGGAACTATTTGGGTACACCTGTGTGTGCGTCTGTATTCACTCACCTGAATCTGCTGAGCTCTTTTCTCAGGTTGTGGAATCAGCAACAGACACCCCAAGGCCAAAGCTTGCAGGTCTAACTGGGCATACTGCTTTGCAATCCCAGCCAGATCTAGATCAGCCATGAGAGGACACCTTTGGGAAGTAGCCATTAAGTGGAGGAAACAGTAAGAAGCTACAGTTACTTTATAAATTAACAGTAACAACCTTCCTTCAGTGGCCTAACAGCTTGATGCGTAAGTGTACATACTAATTCCATGTTTTAATCATTCATCTTTCTCATGATTTAGTTGTTCCTTTCATGCTCTTATTACCAGTGCTTTTTTTCTAGAAAAATAGGTGCTGGTACTCACCATGAGGTTGTTACAGTAAGTGCCACACTTTTTAACAACAACAAAAGAGGTGCCAACACCCTTGAGTACCCCCTGAAAAAAAGCACTGCTTATCACAGACCTGGTACACACACAAAGTCATCTCAAGCTGTCGAATAAACTGCAAGAGCGGCAATGGAAAATTGCTTCCACACACTAAAAGTTCCCTGCGACTATAAAGACAGCAAAGCAGGGAAAAGGCTAGCATTTTTAATTGGCAAGTACTTTCTCAATGATATGTTAGGTTTTGGTTTTTACACATAGGAGAAGTGCTATTCCCCACCTGCAGCTTGAGGTAGTATGGTCCAATCGGCCACCTCATTCTGCTGCATATGGAGAGTGCTGGAATTTTTAATTCTTAAGGAAACATTGTGTATATGAGATGTTTATTTACCTCAATAATGTTCCGAAAGACTCATAGCATGCTTCAAGCTGATCAGCACTTGGTGGCTGTGAAGCTTTAAAACAAAACAGACACATAGTGAAAGGATTTCTACACACTGAATTTTTATTAAAGATTTTCTTGATTTACAAAGGTGTGTGCAATGTCTCTCTCGTATTTTTTTCCATGTAACATTTTTACAAATCAGTTTTGGTTGTTGAGACATTAGGAAGAGGGAAAGAGATGGGTGGGGTGGGATGATGATGTTTCTATTTTACTTAATCTATGTAGGGTTTGGTGTCAGTGTTGTTTGTGTAGGTTCTCTGTTGTTCACTTGTGCTCCTTTGGCGGTGAGAGGTCAGGGTTGGCATAGGGTGTGATTTTTCATTTGTGGTTGGCTGTGGTGATCTTTGGTTTCCTGTGTGAGTGGGGTGGGTGGGTGGGTGGGTGTTTTTGATCAGACCAGCCATATTGATTTGTATGCTGTCGGTAGATTTTTGTCATTGTCTTGTTGGGCTGTGTGTGCGACGAAGGGGAACCATACCGGGGTGAAGGTGTCTTCTTCTGTTGGTCCCCGTGTCAGTTTCCGCTTACTGGTTAGTTTTTCTAGTAGGGCTGTTTCCCCTACTACTTGGTACCATTGGCCCATGCTTACTCCTGACAGGTCTCTCCAGTGTCTGGTTATGCTGTTTCTGGCTGCTGAGAGTAGATGGATTATGAGTTCTTTGTGGTGTAAGTGGCCATTATTGTCTTGGAAGATTTTTAGTAAGACCAATTCTGGGGTGATTTCTAGCACTTGCTTGGTTATCTTGCCTATTTCTCATATGGTTGTTGTCCAGAATTGTTGGATTTTGGGGCACTCTCACGACATGTGGAAGTATGTGCCTGAGGAGGTGCACCCTCTCCAGCATTTTGGTGAGGTTCCTGGGCATATTAGCGCTAATTTTCTTGGTGTTAGATACCACCTGTAGGTTAGTTTTAGGGTGAGTTCTTTTCTTTTTGTTGATATGGATTTAAAGGGGGGTTTAGACCACATTCTGGTCCATTGGGTGGGGTTGATTTCGTATCCTATGTCATCCTCCCTACACACTGAATTTTTGATTCGCTGCCGAGGCAACCCACGACCGCCCGTGATGGCGACCTCGCCGGAAGTCTCGAATTTTTGATTTATTTCACAGAGCAATTGCTTTCAGCTCTGCAGAGGAGCTCATAGTATCCAAACTACCTCCGTCAGAGCTGTGAAGCAGAGCTCCCTCCACTGGCTCTGCTGTAACAGGTCAGCTCCATCAGGCCTCCTCTCCCCGCAACTATCATCTGGGGTGGCCATCAGTGGGAGAGCTTTGCTGGAGGCCCAGCTCCTTCAGGCCCCTGAACTGTGCCAGCTGGTCAATATAGGAACAGATTTGTGACTGAGATTTGATACTCCTCTTCCCTCCCTGCCCCCTTTGAATGTGGGAAGGGACTATCTTGCTTTGATGGTATTTAAGTCTGGCAGCCTTGTTGGCTGAAGAGTGAGATACAAATGCTCCCAATAAATAAATCTCTCTATACACAGTATAGAAAACTAGTGATCTTTGTAATGTGTGACTATTGTAGTAGGATGGCCAGATACCACATAGTATTTAAGCAAGAACCGAAGACCAAATAAGTGAATAAGGCTAAAATGGGGGGGGGGGTATGCAAATGTGAATTAAAAAATTATGTGCTATAAGAAACGTAAGAAACATTCTGCTGGGTCAGACCAAGACCCAATCTTCCTTCCTCCAGTAGCCAATCAGATGCCTCCAGGAAAGCCAGCAACAGCCCTCCCCAATTGTTGCTCGCCAGCAACTAGGATTCAGAGACATACTGCCTTTGAACAAGGATCTATCACTTCTCCTTTGAGCAGGCCTCTCCTCCATGATTTTGTCTGATTCCCCTATAAGCCAGTGACCATGAGCACTTCCTGTGGCTTTTTAATACCATACATTCATTATGCACTGCATGAATAAACACTTTGTCCTATTCTGCTGCCCACTCATTCCAATCCAAATTGTACATTTAAAAAACTTCTCTATAAGTTAAGAATGCACATGATTTGCCATGCAGGAGTAAAACTTAAGTTTAGTAGGACTTGCCTAGGACCACAGCCATATTCTATATAAGACCACAGCCATATTCTGCTTTTGTTGGTCAAGGGGAAATGCACTGAACTATTGATTCTATAGGGATGCTTCAGTTGCAAATCCCGCACTGCAGGGGGTTAGACTACATGACCCTTAGGGCTCCTTCCAACTCTACAATTCTATGTTTCTATGAGTCCCTCCCCACGGTTGCTGGGAATCCCACTGACCCACTTTCTGGTGCCTGAGATTTCATCAGTTATTTTGCACACGCTTTGAAGGCTCTTCTTTTGCAACCAAACAGGCTAGAATCCTTTTGTTTAACTGAAACCAAGATGCTGAATTCCACATGCACAAAAGCATCGTGTGATGATTTGGTGGCATGATCCAAGAGCAAAGAAACAAAGCTAACCTGAAAGGCACGGCGCCAGGATGACACTCTGCCAAGCTAGGACGAAGTTTGGAATCTGCGGAAAGTTAAAACACATCTTCAAATACCTGAGAGAATGTCATACTTTTTGGTTAGTGGATCCTGTCAAGGATATAGTTTAACGCTCTCCTGATCAGATTTGTGAGACTCTTAGCAAACACATTCTTGCCATCTGCTGTGAGGTGCAACCCAACTCTTGTCAGAAGTCCTTCCTCAAGGAACTGGAGACCATGGTCAAAGAAGCCAAATCTTCCCTAACAAAAACCCCTGTGCAGCCAGTGGTTTACTTCCAGTGTTTTCCTCTCTGTTGTTGGGCCATGACCTTCAACAGGATGAAAAACCACCTGTGCCCCAAGGCCCTTCAGCTTCCTGCTCAGATAATCAGAGTCCTTTTCTATACATTAAAGGCTGTGTGTGGCAGTATTGTTTGTACCCACATGAATCAGAAGGAAGGGGTTGTGGTCAATGGGTTTTATAAGACATGGCAACTTCTGTTACATAGTGAATCTTTGCACCTGGAAGACAGCACACCTCCTAACAGGACATCCTGTGGCTCTGTCCCCCTAAGTAGGGAGTCACCTACCACCACCTACCAGTGGTGTAGCATGGGGGGGCCAAGGGGCCGCCAGCCTGGGCGCAGTTAGGCAGGGGGGATGCATCACGGCACCTTGCCACGTTGTGAGCTGTTGCATCCTTCTCAGCGCCCTCAAGCTGGAGGGCAGCTGAGAAGGACACAACAGCTCACAGCGCCCCACAAGCCCAGTACCATTTTTGCAAGTCTCGCAAAGCGGTGCTAGGCTCACAGGGCGCCATGAATGTGCCCTGATTAGCAGCAGTGGACAGGGGCACCCCAACTGCGGTCAGTGAAATAAATAAACAAACATCAAGCTGCAGGAAAACAATGAACAGTGGATCAAAAAGATTGGGGGGGAAATTAAAGTAATTTTGCCTCGTGCACAAATTATTTCAAGTTAACTGCCCAGTAAGTCTCCCTGCAAAGTGCAGTCCAGTTATGCTGCCACTGCCAAGTCGGGCTCTTTGCTGCAACTCCGATGGGGGCAAGGGCATTGAAGCAGTCTAGGAGGTGGACACACGGGGAGAAAAGTGGCCCTTCAGGTATTACAGTCCCAGTAATGAAATGTTTTACACTTTAAAAATGAGGACATTGAATTGAACCTGAAAATGGAGCCATTTTAGTGGGTAAACCATTAAGTGCAAACTCCTAACTGGAACAACTTTGGAGCTGCATTTTGGACTGACTGCAATTTCTGAAGCGTTTTAAAAAGGCAACCCCACTTATATAGTCTAGTAGATGCATAGATTACTAAGGCCAGCCAGGCTCCTGTCCAGGCAGGGCCACAGCTGGTAGAAAGGCACTCAGTGCTTTGGAGGCAATCAGTAACATCAATGACCTCTTAAAATTAAATTAAATATTAAATTGTCTGCAAATAAACTAATTACTACACCCATTTCTTTTTAAAGTTGGGCAAATATTCCAGCTTGAGAGGGAGAGAGAATTCACGCACCTGCCATAAGGAATAGATCCCAGTAATCTCTGTCAAAACCTTCTTCAGATAATGAACCTGAAATACACAAGACTTTTTCAAGGATTGTATGAGCACAGCAAGAGGAAACTGTTAAGATGCAACTTTAATGGAGGGCATGGCGTTGTTTAATTCTCTCCCATCTTTATCAGACAATAGAGGATAACATGCAACTTTGAGTTTTCTAGCTTGTCTATGAAAACCCAAAAGTTAATAAACAAACATTGACATGGAATTCAAGACACCCCCCGATGCAATCTTCCCCCGTTAATTGGCAAATGAGAATAACCTAAATAGAAAATAAAGGATGAATAGTAAATAGATTTGTTTTTTAAATTATCCCACCTTTCCTAATACATACAAAGTGTCTTATAACATAAAACATCAACATCAATTCCGACCAGGTGATGCTGGGATGCCCACAGGTGGGACACAAGCACAACAGGACTCGTGTGCTTTAGCAAGTGTTATTGAGAGCCGTACAGCTGCTGATTCTGGAGGCAGCACACAGCCATCATGATTAACAGCTAATGGGAGCTTCATCCTCTGTAAATCTGTCTAATCCTCTTGCAGAGCCATCCCAAGTTGGTGACTATCACCACATCCTGAGTTGGTTAATTAAATGATGAAGACAGCCCCTTCTGAAACTATAAAATTTAAAAAAATTGTCCAGTAGCACCCTAGAGAACAACTACGTTTGTTCTTGTTATAAGCTTTCGTGTGCATGCACACTACTTCAGATACCTATCAGATATCGTATCTGAAGAAGTGTGCATGCACACAAAAGCTTACACCAAGAACAAACTTACCGGTAGTTGGCCTCTAAGGTGCTACTGGACAATTTTTTATATTTTTTTATATATTTCAACTGCGTCAGACCAATACGGCTATGTACCTGAATCTATAAAATTGAATTAACTAGAACCCAAACCTGCACTAGCACTAGGAAGCTTTCCTTGCAGGACACCAAAACATGCAGGGACCTTTCCCTCTCCAAAGAAGTCTTACCTTGTTGAAACTAATCAGCTTCTGAAGCAAACCATTCCAGAGTAAACGATCGTGCACTTTATATTCCAAGCTAAGTTCTGCCACAAGTTTCACTGCCTGAAAGCAATGAGTAAATTATTTTATTTTTTACTGAACACGTTACTGTGAAGTGGCGGAATTGCAACTAATGACCAAACTTAAAACCATGGAGAAACCTGGTTTCAACAAAGACATTGGATTCTTATCTCATTATACATAACAAAGCTATCTTTAGCCATCTCACCCCTTGCCTTTCCCTGCAAGTGGTCAACAGGTTTTCCACACCTATCAGCTGATCACCCATCCCCACCCCCCTTCTGAGTAATACCCCTCCCCACTCCCTCACTATATTTAAGGGTCTGGTGACTTCTGTTTCAGTGTATCTGAAGAAGTGTGCATGCACACGAAAGCTCATACCAAGAACAAACTCAGTTGGTCTCTAAGGTGCTACTGGAAAGAATTTTCTATTTTGTTTCGACGTTATTGTGAATCATTCCAAAGCAGAGAAAACTTTTGCTGTTCATCAGTAATGTAGGACTTAAAACACTTCTTACTCTTCTCCGTGTACCTGATAATGTCCTTAATACCGTTGTGCATTTAAAAAGATAGACCACGAGGAAAAAGATATGTGTTTTGTCCCTTCCGATCCCCTGCCATATTACCATGGGTTCGTGGCTATGGTTCTTCCACAAGCCTTTGATCATTCCTTCCTTGGGAGTGCTTTGAAACGTTGAGTAGGTGTATGGGATATTCAGAATTTCAAACTGAGCAAGGAAAATTAAGCATTTCAGGAAATTCCTGTTAAAAAGAAATGTGCATTTATTGCAGAGGTTCACGACAGGGAAACCAAAATGCTACAAACTTCTAAAAAAGACAGTTGTGTGCAAACAGTCTGTGCAGCCAAACTGAGCAAGATGAGGAATGGTGTGTTTTTCCTTCCCTGATCCAAAACTCTGCATGCAGGGGGGCCCTTTTTCACATGCTAAAATTTCACTGAGTAGTTGCATGGAATTCAGGACCCGGCTTTCGTCCATGCACTGGCTGCATCTTAGCTTCTTAAATCTGCCAGTGCGATGTGGTGGCTCTGGTTTAAATTCCTGCTCAGCCACAAAGCTTACTGGGTTACCTTGGGCGACTGATCTGCCTACCAGCTCACCACCCATCCCACCTTGAATTCCTTGGAAGAAGGGTGGGGGAGGCTTTCATGTCTGCAGCACTATCAGCGCTGCACATGCTGTGGATGGGAGCCAACAAGGCGTTTGGGGAAACTGAATGAAACTTCATCACTTGTTGGCATTCTGTATGTCTGAAGGAAAACAAGATTCTGCTCACCTCACTTCCTCTAGGGGCATTTTGAAGAGGGTCTCAACAGCACAAGGGTCCGCCAGGCAGAGCAGACACTTGAGAGCCCGGCTTCTGTGAGCAAAGGTCAACTTGCTTACTCCAATAGGCTAAAATAGGGAGGGGGTGAAAATAATACAATGAGAGGAATGAATGAGAGGATATTACAGCTGAGGTAAACTACCACATTGATGCCACTGAAAACAGTTTAGGATGCCAAGAGGGCTAGAGCCCCAGCTCCTGATTCACGGACCCAAACGGGCATTGACCTGTCTGGCAACCTGCCTACCAGTTGGTTTCAGAGTTCAAATTCAAGATGCCAACTGAGGCCTTCGCCCATGTATGCCTCCCCCAAATTACACAGCAGACGAGGACTTGCTTCAAGTTCCAAGATTTAGAGGGGCCAGACTGCCAGCTACAGGATGCAGGTCCTTTTCTGCCATGGCCCTGAAATGATCTTCTGAAGGATGCCCATTTATCTCCATTGTACTTTTAGAAATTACATTCATTCAACCTACTCTGCCGCCTTGCAGTTGCTGCTGCAGCTAGTTTAAGACCATTAAAATAATGTCTAAACTTGTGTGTTATTTTGTGAAATTGTTTTAAATTTTCTTTCGTACACTGTCAGTGTTCACTCCCAAAGCAAACAGCATTAAAATTTTCTAAAATAAATAAAATAATTGAAACAAAACAACTTAGGGATCGATAAATTTGCAAAGTTATGGGAGCCAGCAGCATTTTCGCCAGGTCACAGCTTAGTAAAAGCATAGGAACAATTTGGTCTTCCAGCTGCTGTTGAACTCCAGCTTCCATTTGCCCCAGTCAGCCTGGCCAATGGTCAGGGGTGATGTGAGCTGAAGGGCTAGATTCCCCATCCGTGGCTTTGTAAACTTAAGGCCCTGGGCTCAGTCCCCGAAAAGCTCCTGCCAGTCAAGAGCTGAGTGAGTTGGAAAAGGAGTATGAGCAGGTAAAAGGCAGCAGTCTATATTCTTTCTTTGCAAGTTCCTGGGAAATGCAGGAGGCGAGTGCTCTTGTGTTCGGGTCCTGCTTGCAGGTTTCCCACAGGAATCTGGTTGGCCAATTTGAGAACATGTTGCTAGGCTTGATGGGCCATTGGCTTAATTGGGCAGTCTCTTATGCTCCAGCTGAAGATATATTTCAAAGCTAGAATTCAGTAGTTATGGGCCAAGAATAGTTTTAATTCCATGCACTGAAGGGGATTTAGGGCTTATGTTTCTCAAAAAACAGCCTGCCATGCTGCACGGCAAACCTTTTTTGAAGGAGGTTTCAAGAGCACTTAAGTGTTATGACTAGGGGAAGTAGGTTCTGAGAGAGGAAAACATGAATTATTTTAGGCCATAGATGTGCTTAACAGTAGCTCTTTGGATCCTGGCCACTGTGTTCAAATCCTAGCTCAGACTTGGGACTCCAGTGCCGCCCCAATCAATTAGTTCTGAAGTAGAGAATTTGTGCAGCATAAAATGTCCAGTCACTGCATCTATAATATACAACACAAATAACTTACAGAAGTTCTGGATACTGTACATTCATAAAGGATTCTCAAGTTGTTATCCACTGGGCCAAGCTGTAAGAGATAGAGAACTCTGGAAAAAAATAAAAAAAATTAATGGGGACTCCAGATTGCACTAAAGTGGTTTGTTTTACTGTGTGTAAAGCTGACATTTTAATTCCATCATACATGATGGAATCAATAACTTATTGACAAACAAGTCTTCAAAGGGAACGTGGTCAGTGCCAGGGGTGCTTGCTGAAGCCCACAGCACTACAAAGGGCCCACCCCCAACGTCTGAGGCCTCCTGGTCCTGCATATCCATTTCCTTGCTGTTGCTACCTGTTCACCTCCCCTCTCCGATATGCAAGAGTGAGGGAGACATAGCAGCAACTCCCTCTGGGAAGTTGTGGAGATTGGGCACAGAAGAAGAGGTCCAGTGAGTGGGGGTTACACTTCCTTGGCAAGCCCCTACTCACATTAGGATATATTCCCCAAGGGGAGCCTGAAGCCCAAGGTAGAATGAACAAACACATCAGAGGGTTGCATCAGAACAAAGTCTTACCTCTTAAAGTCTTCATCTTGGATATTTTCGAAAACCTTTTAAAAAGATATGGGAAAGTAAATTGAAAGTAGAAGAGAGTGGTTTTGGAAAACTAGTTTTCAGTGACAAGACTGAGATGTTCGGTCAGGCAAAAGCCCAATAGTTTACTGTACCATGGGGATGGGAAAGAGAACCTGCTTAGCAGGTGAGATCTTTTGCTGCGTTTTAACTGGGGCTCTGCCTTTCTGGCAACCTCCAAATGCTGTGTGCATTCGAGCCGGGTATATCCCACCCCAAGCATACATTTACACTTGTAAAAGCAGATTATTCCCCAACTGATTGTGTTGTGTTAAAACTAGAAATTGGCACGGCTACAACTGGGTTGTGATTTGCAGATTACTCTCCTGAACACAGAAATCTGGAGCTGATCTAAGAACAGAGAATCCCAAATCTTGACATTCCTAATCCTCAATAGGAACATAGTCTAAGGCAACTTTCTATGTTTCCTGAGTCAGATCCCTGGTCTTGTCTAGACTGTCTGGTTGCTGCTCCCCAGGCTTTCGAGAAGAAAGTCTTTCCCAGGCCTACCTAAAACCTCTGCTTACAAGGAAGACACTCTACCACTGAGCTATGGCTCTTTCCACCAAAGAAAGAGGAAACTTCCAAATGGTCCTGGAAAGTGTGTACAATTACTCAGGAGCATTCCAATCCAAATGTATTGCATTTTCCATAGCTCAAAGACATCATTACCACACCTGGGCAGCTTACTCAAAGGGCTTAGAGCTGCATATAATTGACTATGTGGTTTTTAAAGTTTAAAGGTAAAGGGACCCCTGACCGTTAGGGTCCAGTCACAGATGACTCTGGGGTTGCGGTGCTCATCTCGCGTTACTGGCTTCCGGGTCATGTGGCCAGCATGACTAAGCCGCTTCTGGCGAACCAGAGCAGCGCACGGAAACGCCGTTTACCTTCCCACCAGAGCGGTACCTATTTATCTACCTGCACTTTGACGTGCTTTCAAACTGCTAGGTGGGCAGGAGCTGGGACTGAGCAACGGGAGCCAACTGCCAACCTTCTGATCAGCAAGCCCTAGGCTCTGTGTTTTAAAGCTTAGCTGCTCTTAAATCCTATTGTGCTGGTTTTTGGTTTTGTTTGAATATGGTTTAAGGATTTTGTAATATTTGGGTTTCTGTATTTTAATACTGTATAGAAACTGGCATGTGAGGATAGGTATCCTAAAAGGAGATTTATAAAACTTTTAAATGAACAAACTCCTGTGCCCATTGTTGTTCAACATCTTTATAAATGACTTGGGATGATGGAACAGAGGGGATGCTTATCAAATTCGTAATGACACCAAACCGAGGGGTAGCTAATGCTGAAGACAGAATCAGAATTCAAAATGACCTTAACAGATTGTAGAACTCAGCGCAAGCTAACAAAATGAATTTCAGTAGGGACAACTGTAAGGTTCTGCACTTTGGCCGGAAGAACCAGATGCACAAATATAAGATGGGGGACACCTAGCTTACTAGCAGTACCTGTGAAGAGAATCTAGGGGTCTGGGTGGACCACAAGCTTAACATGAGTCAACAGAGTGATGCAGCAGGAAAAGAAGCTAGCGCTATTCTAGGCTGCATCAACAGAAGTGTAGTGTCCAGATCAATGGAAGTAATAGTCCCACTGTATTCTGCCTTGGTCAGACCATACCTGGAATACTGTTCATCTGTCATGGATGCTTTAGCTAAGATTTCTGCACTGCAGAGGGTTGGACTAGATGACCCTTGGGTTCCTCCCAACTCTAAGATTCTATGAGATCTAGGCAGTTTCTAAGAATCTAGTTGCAAAGTGCCCCTTTTCCCCATCCCTCCACCTCATTGGTCCAGTAATACAACAAGTAATTTGTAAGAATACGCCCTTTCCAAGGGTGTTGGTGTGAACATATCAACTCATTTTTTAATTAAAAAAAAAAGATAATTAAAAAACTAGGAAAAATGCAAAAAATGGCATTCACACTGATCTGGGCATCATTCATACTTCTCTGTGAGGAAAGGCTAAAGCAGCTGGTGACTTTTAGTTTAGAGAAGTGGAAGCACTGGAAAACCTGGGAGGAAGTTATCATATCCTCTTGGGTTTCGTTATACACAGACAAGGGGAGGCTGAGTGTAGTTGAACATGCACTCTCCACTTTAAGAAGATTGCTACCAATACAGGAGATACAATATGACTGATTCCTCTTTCTAAAGGGCACACTTACGTCTGTTGGTGGCACACTTGGACATAGCCATTTTTCTAATAGCATATTCCGTATTTTCTCCATATCCAAGTTGTTAATTTCAGCTATTTCTTTAGCCAACGCATGGATATCTACACAGACGGAGACAGTATTTTTATGGCAAAATCCTCATTCCAGCTTGTATACACACCATTCAGAATGCACCAGTGCCCAACATAAATAAAATGAGTGTCTTACACTTTCCTGCAAACAGGCATTGCAGAGGATGATTGGCAGTTGCAGGCAAGCCATATTTCAAGGAAACTGCTTTGCCTGATAAGATTCTGAGTACTTATCCCAGGCCTTTGGCTTATTTAACAGTCTATGGCCTTTTAAACTGAGGAAGCGAGCCGAAAGGAAGCCCTCCGGCTCGCACTTCTGCCTTTAAAGGGGAGTCCCGGCCACACACCCCCAGCCGGCCACTTGGCCAGCTGTTTGTTGACGTGGCCGGGAATCCTCCAGGCAGCGAGGGACAAAGTCCCCCGCCCACCCGGAAGTGAGAGGGCGACCACGTTGTCCACCACAACTCCTCCCCACAGGTAAGTGGAGCGGATTTATTGTTGTATTGTTGTGCTTTTATATTATAAACTGCCCTGTGATCCTCTGATGAAGGGCAGTATAGAAATTTAATAAGGAAAAAAAATCAAGTTTGCAGGCACCGTTTTTAACCATTGCTCTACCCAGGTACCACTACTTGTCAGGGAGCCAGTAGTAAAAGAAGGGGGGGCGCTACAGACAAAACACTATTACAGTCATACCTCTGGTTACGATAGCTGTGGGTTGTGTTCGGCACAGGTTACGAACATGCCAAACCCAGAAGTACCAGAATGGGTTACTTCTGGGTTCAGCGCACCACGCATGCGCAGAAGCACCAAATCACGGCATGGGCAGATTCGGCACTTCATGTTGCGTTCTGGTCATGTTGCGAACGGGGCTCCGGAATGGATCCCATTCGTAACCAGAGGTACCACTGTATTTTATTTATTAATGAAAATATTAACAGGCCACCTTTCTGACAAAGCACCTTAGTCAAGCCAATTAATTGTGAAGAAAGGTGTGCAGACAGAGAATCCTCATGTTGTCTCTAGCCTTTTTTGGTAGCAGAGTGGGAACAGTAGTGTTATTTGGTCCGCACGAGCATTGCTTTTATAAGGGCCCCAGGCAAATGCGGGCTCTCACAGAAGGCAAGAGAGGTGTGACCTAACCTGGGTAATTTTTGCCACATGGATTCTGAAATCTTTCAGATATGCTGCTGTGCTGATAAAGCAAAACAACCAGATGTGCAGGTTTTCCAACGAGCTTCTGATGGCTCTCAGAGTGCAGCTTGTGCTCTGCAAGTACAGCCTCAGTAGCAGATCTCTGGTGTTGCACCTGCAGCCTCTTCAGATGCACTCGGGCCTTTTCACGAGAGTCATCCTTTATCGGAAGACAGAACATTTTATTTATAAGTAGAGCTAACAGGCTGCATCAACAAACAAATGGAAAAATGAAAACAATAAGCTAGTAAGAATGGTTTGCCAGTAAAACCTGTAAGTTCAACTGTTGCGTGCAAAGCTTGCTTCTTACTGTGACAGCTTATTTTAGGTTATTACATATATTCTCCTCTTCCTGAATTCCCTGGATGCTGCAGAGGCAAGAAGGCACAACCCCACTTCACTGCCTCAGCTGGGCCAAGATACCACGTGGCTTCTCTTCTCCTGGAACTTTCTCCATCTCCCTTTCCCCTCCACGTACCTTTTCCCTTTGTATCACATCTGTAGGTGTGGGCTGCTCTGTGGGGTTCTTTCTAAATGTTCTAAACATTTTGTTTTAATATCATTTTTATTAAAGATTTTCATAAATTATAACACTTAAAAAATGGTTGTACAGCACATAGCTTTATGTGCTTTGTAAGGGGGGAAATCCAACCAACCAAACCAAAAAGCTAGCATACTGTCTGTCATTATGCAAGGCAGCATTAAGAGACACATGCACACTCTGCTGGAACTCAGACTGTACATCTCTGCAAAGTCCCTGTCAGTGTGGATAAGGCAACCCAGTGTCAGTAATGAAGGGAAGGGTTTGTGCCCTATGGCACCAGTACTGCGTTTGACTTCTGGCCACAGGAACAAATGGGGAGAGAAAGTCAAGTTCACCCCCTGCCTCCACTTAGAATCAAGCCTCCTCTTATCTGCATAGCCACAGCCCCTGGTTCTGTTTCCTGGTCTCACCAGCGCAGCAGAATCTGAGAAATGGTATGTTACTTTACTTATACAGGCACATGTGTGTAATTCAAACTTGTTCTCTAAATATTGGTAACAGGCTTGTGGTGAAAGAGTTAATACCGTCACATTTGTATTCTTCAGCCATGTTTCAGCTAGACTGCAACAGAATTTCAAAGTCTGGGCCTTGATGGATCCTGAAGGGGAGGGGGGAAAGAAAAGAAAGCAGACATTAAAGCACTCTCTCATTCACTCTCCCCTTCCTCCCTGCTTATATCTCAAAACCGTTTGAGCTGGCATTCATCAGCAAAAGTCTGGCTGCAATGACAAAGCTTAACTCTGGAATGTGGAAAGTAACAAGGGACCATGAGATAAATGAGTCACTCAAGACAAGAGGCCTGGCCTGCTCCACCATGTTCGTGTACAAAACCTGTTCTCTGTCCACTAGTACAAGGCTTTTGCTCAAGTGGATGGGTGAGTTTTAATGCTGTGCAACAAAGAATCCATTGCAACAGTTGTACAGCAGATTGTGAAATCTGTTGTGCAATGAAGTTCAGTAGGCGCAAAACATTTTTCCAGCGGAAAACAATGTACCACTAAGTAACACATTGGATACAACCCTTAGGAACCAATGGAGTCCCCACAGTTCAAAAAGAGCAAGCATTTCATGAACTTCCAGGAAACAATATTCACTTCAGAAGGGCAAACAGGTGAGGTTTTGGAGAGGCTGGAGTGTAGGAATCACTCCAGTCTGCCGGTGCATAAATAATCAACAGGCTGCCTTAAAGAAAATACGGAGTGCATTTCACATTCTAAATAAATCAGAACTAGAAGGCATATTGGGAAGTGACATATCTGAGAGGAAGAACATCGCATTTGCACATAGAAGGTCCCAGTTTCAATCCTGGAGAACTGCTGCCAGAGTAGACAATGCTAGGCTAGACAACTAATGTGGTCCAGAATAAGGCAGCTTCCGATATCCATATGGGCATCAATTCAAGTACAGTGGTACCTCTGGTTACAAACTTAATTCGTTCCGGAGGTCTGTTCTTAACCTGAAACCGTTCTTAACCTGAGGTACCACTTTAGCTAATGGGGTCTCCTGCTTCCACCAGCGCGCGATTTCTGTTCTCATCCTGGGGCAAAGTTCTTAACCCAAGGTACGACTTCCGGGTTAGCGGAGTCTGTAACCCAAAGTGTTTGTAACCCGAGGTACCATTGTAACTGATGTGCAAAATGCCCTTTTAAAAAGACCACACTCCCCGCTAACCTGCTGGAAGTTGTTGCAAGATCTTGTGGGCGAGCGCTGAAGCCCACTCTGGATTAGCTATAGACAGCAAGACAGACTGAATGCTCTGCATCGCCTTGGCAACCTCCTTGTTAGATGTCAGCAAATATCCACTTTTTGCCAGTTCCAGCATTTTCGGCTTCAGTTTCTCTTCGAACAGGTGGTTAGCTGCGGATGTGTAGAGGGTATCCAGCGAAACCTTGAAAAAAGAGCACAAAAACTGACAGGGCAGTATGAGATCTTTCTACTCAACAAACTTAAGGGTATTACAAGTGGGATATGCAACAAAATGCTTAAGTGTGGGGTTCCCTTGCTCAAATTTCCAACACTACATTCCATTCTCCCTGTCCCCTTTTCTAGTTCTCCCTCCCCGTCAGCTAGAATTTCACAGCTACTGAACACACCCAGTCCTCCTTTGGCTGCTTTGGTATTCCTCCATTTATTTATCTACCTACCTACCAACTGCGAGTCTTGGGGCCCCCCTCCAAATATGCCAATACCTCCCTCGCTCTTACAAGCAGATGCTGGCTACAAATAATAAAAAATAATTATCTATCTCACCCTTCCTCCTAAAGGAGTCCAGGGTGGCAAACGCACCAGCCTTAAAACAATACAACAAAAATAAAACGTATCTATGAACAATCACAAGGTTGCCAGGAATAGAAATCAAACGCCTGTGTAAATGGGAACATTTTAAAATTCCTCTGGAAAGTTATAAAGAAGGGAACAGACAACAGGGAGGGCAGACCACAAACAGGGAACCACCTAGAACAGTGTTTTTCAACCTCTTTTGGGCAAAGGCACACTTGTTTCATGAAAAAAATCACGAGGCACACCACCATTAGAAAATGTTAAAAAATTTAACTCTGTGCCTATATTGACTATATATAAAGTAATTTCCCACGGCACACCAGGCAACATCTCGCGGCACACTAGTGTGCCGCGGAACAGTGGTTGAAAAACACTGACCTAGAAGACCCTGTTACAGGTTAATGCCAACCAAGCAGCTGTTTTAATTGTTTTTGCTGCCTCTTTGTCCACAGTTACTGACTCCCTAGTCATGTGCACATGTTTGAGGTTGAAATGGCTCCTAAACCTGTGAAGCCACAAGCGCTGCCTTTGAATTCCTTCACAGGCTGTGCATCCTGTGGAAGGTTTCAAGTCTGCAGCGGGTAAAAGCCTTTTGGCCATAACAGCCAACTCCTAGGGGCTGGGGTCCCTTCAGTTCCCAATACAATATTTGAGGGGACCGCCCCCCTTCAAAGTTAATGGGCATTGTCATTCAAATGGAGGGTGTCACATCTTGTGGTTGATTATGCAGGGAGGGGCTTACCTCCCCCCCAATATTTTATTCAAGTTAGCCCCCCTGCTTTTGGCCAACCACAAGCTTAATGCCATTCTAGTCTTGACTAAGGCCTTGTCACACACCTGGTTCATCGCTGCCACAGCCCCATGCATTTCCTTCTCTCAGTTCTTGATGGCACAGATGCTGGATTCATTACAGCCATATTTGCATGCCACACTGCAGGCAGACATGCCATCCCTCAAGCAGTCCAGCACAGCCACTTTCTCTTCCAGTGTGGGAACACATCTCTGCTGTTTAGGTTTCCCATCCGTTGAGGAGGAAGCTGCCTTATGTTTGGGGACCATGCTCTCAGACTGAACCTCTGCTTACTCTCCAACCACCTTCTCCATGCTAACTGACCACCTGCAATTGCTCTCCAACTACCTCCACTTGCTCTCCGTGCTCTCACTCGGCCGCTCTCTGTCTGACCACACTCAAAACACTATCCTGGGGTGAATGCAATGGCTGATAGGCTTGCCAATAATTTTCCCTGCTCTTCCGACCCCCTTTTGACATTTTTCTTCTGTTTCCCCCCTATTTTTCCACACTTTTCTATTTGTTTGTTTTTCAGCCATGCACATAAGATTACAATTGTGTTAAGTAAATTGAGTGTAAATTGCAAGCTTTGGCTTCTAAGCGCTTTATGGCTTAGTGCACTAATACTAAACACCTTGAATTGGGGAGATGTGAAAAAAGGATCTTCTAGATATGTCAGTTCTATACTTTCCGCCTCACACTCTCACCATTTGGTCATATTCTAATGTAGCCAAGGAATACAACTCAGACCATACCAATGAAGGCGCTGGCTTGAGTGTCTGGGGATACAGTTGGTTTAGATACCATCTGAATGGCATCCCTGAATGCACTTGCCACACTCTCCTGTGGGGAAGGAGTAAATCTGCCCCCAGCAACTGGTGTTTAGAGGTAAATTGCCACTGTACATGGAGGGTCCATTTACCTATTATGAGCCACTTTTAATAGCTGCTGATATGCCTGCCTTTCATGAAAGATGCCCCCTAAGTTTGTGTTGTGTTCATCTCATCTTGCAACAAGCTAATTCCACAAGTTAAAATAAGATCAAAAGTATGCTCATCATTACCTTCAAGAGTTTGGAGATCAAGAGAATCTTTGGGAATGATTCCTCACTGAGCTCTGGATCTACAAAAAGAAAAGCCATAAATGATTTTCCAAATGCTATCAGAAAACAGAAAATGGCTCTTATCGTGAATTTTGAGAAGGTTTGAGAAGCGGACTCAAGGATATTCAATTGATGTGATGACTCCTCTTCCCACTAACAGGCAGAGCTCTTTCACACGTTTCGTCTCCCCAACCAGGGAAGGAGTCATCTTGCCCTCCAGATCAACTGGCAGAGCTAAGGATGACCCCTCAACACCAACATTTTTATGGCACAGCACCAGAGCCATGCCAATTATTCAAAAAAGTATGCCAAAAGTGACATGAAATAGTATGGTAAGTATACAATGAAACTACACAGTACTCGTACAGTACCATGAATCACTCAATATGAAAACAAACAGATTTGTATATCCATCACCCACCTGTACACCCATCAGAAAAATATTTTGATGAGATGCAGAAAACCAAGAAAGTGTTGGAGCAAATGCCCTCTAGTCCACCCCGCAAACTGAAATTCAAAGTAATTTTTGTTTTTGCAGGAGTGTTCTGGAGGACACTCAATTGTCAGACTGTAACAGAGCAGTACTTCCAGACCTACTTCAATTCTTTAGATCTATTTAAATTCTGACTATCTTTTGAAGCACTTTCTTCCCAATGCCACATCAAAGGATGAGTATGGGTCCACCTTACAATTCATACATTTTTGCAGATGCCCACGTGTCCACCCAACAAATATCCACTACAAGGAAGTTCCTCTTAAAGACTGCTAAGGAGGACACCCCCCTGAGTGAGTTGGGGGAACTTTCCGCAGTGCCTCACAGGCTTCCCAGCGCAGTGCTTTTTTCTAGAAAAATAGGTGCTGGTACTCACCAATAAGTTGTTACAACAAGTGCCATATTTTAAACCCCCGCCCCAAAAAGTGCCAGTACCACGTACCCGAGTACCCCCGGGGGGGGGGAGCACGGGGTGGGAGACAGAACACATCAAAGAACCCTGCCTATCTGAGTCAGTGGGAGGAGTAATCCTATCAAATGTCCTCTCGTCCACACCTGCAAATGTACCTTTACCATCAGCTTGCTTCCCTGCCAGAAAGAACACTTGCAAACATACTGTGTGCAGTTCCGCATGCCTCACCTCAAAAAAGTAGAACTGGAAAATTGTAGAATTGGAAAAGAGTTCAGAAAACGGCAACCAAAATTATCAAGAGGGTGGAGCAACTCTCCTATAAGGAAAGGTTGCGGCATTGGGGACTTTATAGTTTACAGAACAGGAGAGTAAGAAGTAGCATGATAGGTTATAAAATTATGCATAGCACAGAGAAAGTAGATAAAGAAAAGTTTTTCTCCCTCTCTCATTGCACTAGAACTTGTGAATGAAGCTGAATGTTTGAAGATTCAGGACTTTTCCATGCAGTGCAGTTAAACTATGAAACTTGCTCCCACAGGAGGCAACAAGGACCACCAGCATGAGGGCTTGAAAAGAAGACTAGACAAATTCATGTTGGATAAGGCTATCAATGGCTACTAGCCAGGATGGCCATGCTCTGCCTCCACACTTGGACGCAGAAATGCTTCTGAATACCAGTTGCTGGAAACTATAAGGAGGGAGAGCGCTCTTGTGCTTGGGTCCTGTTTGTGGGTTTGCCACAGTGAGAACAGGATGCTGGACTGGGTGGATCAGTGGCCTGATCCAGGAGGCTCTTCTTATGTTCCTTGAGTTCACTTCTCCCTGCCTCACATTCCTTCCTATTCCCTTTTCCTCTTGTGTCTTGTAAGACTATAGGGCTGAGGGCAAGCTACATTTAAGTTCATGGTTGTTGCCAGCTGTTCTGGGAGCTTTTTTCAGCTGAGGAAAGCAGGGGAAATACTTTACATGCATCTCTCTTCATTTAAAAAGTGGCGTTTTGTTGTTGTTTTTTGCAAACTTACAAATGATTTTCCAGAAACACCGCAATGTTCTAAAGAAGATCAAGTGGAAAGGCAGCCTGGTTTGAGCAGCTGGTGATAAAGGAATGGCTTGTTCAAAAGCATACTGATGTTCCAGATCTCCAGGAGTGGAAATTCTTTTATAGGATTTCAGGTGTTTTAAGAGCTTCAGGGCCTAGAGGGATAAACACAAAATGCTCATTGCAGAGCTGGCTTTTAAAAGATAAATGTACACACTGGAATAAGATTCAGGCAGGGCGACTGAACAAATGTCATTACTTAAAAAAATATTTAAGAATAATGCCTGTAAAGTACATACTTTACAAATGGACTAGCAGTACTACTTGTTTCTGGTAACAAGTAGTACTTGAAACTTCTAGGTGATTCTAGAGGTTCTCTTCAAAACTGATTATATATACAGCATTGGCTTAGAATAATCCATAGTTCACCAAACAGATCCCCCCTTTAAAAGCCAGATTGCAATTCCCTAAGTTAATTTTCTCAGTTCATTATCTTACCTGATTCACAGAGATGCCTGCTACTTCCACACCAGCCTTTTCTATGATTGTCAGAAGACTTTCAATCTTTTCGTAGTCATATGGATCAAGCTGTTCCAGGGATTAGAAGCAAACAGGAAACAAAACAAAACACAGAACAAACCAGAAACCATCTTTATCCCCAAAGATAAAGCTCATAAAAACAAATACACGTCAGGCTGCTGAGGACAAAAACAAAGCTCAGACTCCACTCAGTGACTTTGCTGTCACAAACATGAATGCCCCTTGCCCTTGCCCTGCTGACCTTAACCATGGATAGTGATAACCAGGTTCTCTCAAAACCAGGGTTTGCTAACCAGATTCAAACCCTGGTTTACATGGAACAAAGTACTAACCATTCCAAGGTCAAATTCACATTAAGCGCATGCAATGATCACATGCAGCAGGGACAGCAAATTGTGCATAACTTGTGACTTTTGAAGACTAATGTTGGGCATCTATCTTCTGTAATGAAGTATTAAATAAAAGTTAGTTGCTCTGGAGGCACTTTCCTGAGATGGGTCTAGTGGGCTGTAATCATCTAGTTCAGAGCAGGTTGGTCTGTGGGTGGCCTCATCTTAAAAGCACTGAGGTTGGAACTAGACAGAGATTCGGCCTCTTCCTTCTAATTAGTATGAAAAATTATTTGCAAAAAACCTGTTAGGCTTAATCAGTTCATCCTTCTAATTAATACTGCCCTGTTCCATAAAATGGAATAGAAATTGTGGATAAACTTAGCCTGTGCATTTTACCTTGTGCAACATTACACTGAGGCTTGTAACCAAGTTGGTAGTGCTTTTCAGAAGAGGGATTGTTTCTGCAGCTCTGGCCACTACCAATGCCTGAGTCTGCTTCCCAGAATGCTCCCCCAAATACCCTTCAGCATGACTCATACTAGCATTCTGGAGGTGTGTTTCAATGCAAAGCTGCAAAGCTGAATCAGTATCCAACTGGTAAGCGCTGAAAAGAAAAGAAAAAAGCACATGGAACTGGAGGGATACAACAACAAAAAATATGTATCTTTATTCATAAAACCAATGATTCAGTCTGGGAGTATGTTCTGAATGCGATTAAGAGTTGGGAATGTTTACCTGAGGGCCTCTCCAAACATCTTTTCTATTGTACATTCATGATGATTTGGTATCAGAGAGATTATACACAATTCTATTTATTATTTAAAAGTGAATTTCACTTATATAAATAATTAAGTTAGAAATAACAGCCAATCACAAACAGCTTACATACATCTAATTTAACCACACCCAAAATTAATAAATTAAATCTTAACTTTCAGTGCAATGCATACAGAACATTAACTTAAAAAAATACTTCTGGGATATTATAATCGTAAGCTTAATTACAAAAAAGGAGGCAGGATGCTAACAATGGAATCAATAGTCAACACACAATCTGGAATGTGGTATCTAGCCTTAAAGAGAGCCAGTGTGGTGTAGTGGTTAAGAGCGGTAGACTCGTAATCTGGTGAACTGGGTTTGCTTCCCTGCTCCTCCACATGCAGCTGCTGAGTGACCTTGGGCTAGTCACACTTCCCTGAAGTCTCTCAGCCCCACTCACCTCACAGAGTGTTTGTTGTGGGGGAGGAAGGGAAAGGAGATTGTGAGCCGCCTTGAGACTCCTTCCGGTAGTGATAAAGCGGGATATCAAATCCAATGCAAACTAAAGTTCATTTTATCAAAGGTGTATTCAATATGGAGAATTGGCACAGTCCAAATTTTGCGTTTTCAAAAATTACTAGTCTATTTTAACTTTAATCATGTTTCTGGTGAAGTATCCAAACTGAAAGAGAAACTCAGGTGATATCAGATCATCATACAGCTCATGGTTAAAGGCTACATCTAATTTGTAAGCCTGTTGTCTTTGTCCATGGAGTTTTCTTGGCAGGGATACTGGAGCGGCTTGCCAGTTCCTTCTCCAGGTGGATCACGTTTGGTCCAAACTCTCCACTATGACCTGTCCATCTTGACCTGTCCATAGCTTCCCTGAGTAATTCAAGCCCCTTCGCCACGACAAGGCAGTGATCCATGAAGGGATCAAGAAGTGATCAAGAAGGCTGATCGCCGAAGAATTGATGCTTTTGAATTATGGTGCTGGAGGAGACTCTTGAGAGTGCCATGGACTGCAAGAAATCAAACCTATCCATTCTCAAAGAAATCAGCCCTGAGTGCTCACTAGAAGGACAGGTCCTGAAGTTGAGGCTCTAGTACTTTGGCCACCTCATGAGAAGAGAAGACTCCCTAGAAAAGACTCTGATGTTGGGAAAGATGCGAGGGCACAAGGAGAAGGGGACGACAGAGGATGAGATGGTTGGACAGTGTTCTCGAAGCTACTAACATGAGTTTGGCCAAACTGCGAGAGGCAGTGAAGGATAGGCGTGCCTGGCGTGCTCTGGTCCATGGGGTCATGAAGAGTCGGACACGACTAAACGACTAAACAACAACAAATTTGTAAGCAGCATTACAGCAATTCCAGAGAAAAGGATATGATAGTAATGAAGTTCCGTTTTCAATACTTTTTGCGCCTGCAAAAGTTTCAGGGTGGGCATATTGCTTCATTTACAATCACTGCATGACCTTAACTTTTTGCTGAAATCCTGTAATTTTTTTATTTACAAGAAATCATTTTTTTTAATTGGGGGGGGGGGTTGTGCTACTTTTGTTGTGCTAAAGAGCAAGTAATAACATGGAAGGATGTGTGGACACTCCACACACGTACATTATCCCAACTTTTTTTCTGATTGCAATGTTGTGTTAGAATCCAGCACATAAACAAGAGCATAACGTACACAAGAGCATAACAATAGCCCAGATGGATCAGGACAGTGGTCCATCTAGTCTAGCATCCTGTTCTCACTGTGGCCAACCAGATGCCTGTGGGAAGGAAAATCTGAGCAGTCTCTCCTTTCCAGCAACTGGTATTCAGAAGCATGACTGCCTTCGACCGTGGCCAGGAGCCATTGATAACCTTAGCTACCATGAACTATTATTGCGTTAATGATGTGTTACAGAACACATCTCTTTTTAAAAAAAAAAAACCCAGTTCAGAGGGGCTATTAGGCAGACATTTTTTTTATTTCATTTCATTAAATTTATATACCACTTGATTGTAAAACACACACACACACACCTCAGAGCAGTTTACAAGAAGATATTTCTAAATTGTTATAATCCAACTAACATTTATGGAATAAAATGGTGTTTTTATAGCAAGAATGATATTTAGCTTTCTTACCTGCAGTATTTTAGTATGAGATCTGTATCCACATTTGGATGCTGTACCAAAGTTCTTAGAAGCTCTTTCTTCCTTACTGAGGGCATTCTAAATAAATCCTGGAAAGAGATCTATAAACAAAATGCCAAATTTAATAAAATGGAAGTGGTGGAAACACCATTGCCTGATGAAGAACAGAATGTCTCTCTCCCATCAAAGTTCTTCCTCTGGAGCAGCTCCTTCTCCACTACTTGTTTGAGCTTCACACATCCACTTCTCTTTTGGCACAAAGAATTGATCTAAGCTTCCTTGTCTGGAGCGGAATGCTGTTATGGACATTCCCTTAGGCCGAGGGAGTATGATTTTTTAATAAATGCTTAGTAATCAGGTGGGTTTTAGCCAAATTTGGCACCTGGAAGTGGGAGCGCTGTTCTAAGTGGCCCTATGTCTCCAATTTAAAATTATATCAGCAGCAAATGCTGCAACTCATTTACTCTGGAGCATGTACAAGGACTTAAGCAAAACAACTCTAGAGGAAGTGTACTGAAAGGTAAAGTAACTGTTCTTACATGTTTCTGGCTTTTGTGCAGCAGTGTGTGGTCCAGTCACTCATTTTACTCACGTCATGAGCAGATTACAAAAAAATCACCAAACTTCAACAGAAAATGTGCAGCAGCAAGGTTTGGAGGAATATTTATCATCATATATAAGTGCAAATATTCTCTGGTCAAAGAGCCAATTTAAGAATCAGCTCCCAGGAAATGTAAATAAACCATTTGATCCAAATTCAAATGCAAAAAGCACTCACACCAAGTTTACCAAACTGAATACCCCATTCAGCATCAGTGATTAATTCTTCAAATGCTTGTTTCTCGTTTGTCTCATCATAGTAGTGACTGGCTAGCTGCACTCCAACAAGACCAACTGCCTGTTTGTGAGAGAAAGAAATTGTAATGAAGAAAAACACAAGTGTACTTGCAATCATTCACAAACCCTTCAGGTATTTTTAAAAAGGAGCCTCCTCATGCTTTTGTATCTTACTGCTTATGCAATTAGACTTTTCTCATATTATATTGTTTTTAATTTTTAACTATCTAATCAATGAATAAAAACAAAAGGGGGGGGAATTATATCTCTGCAACAGATCACATCAATCTGTGGGGCAGTATCAGATGCTGCAAGAGTAGATAAGTCTTCCAACCACTGAACAATTGGGGGAGATGTAAGTTCCTTCCAGTGTTGTGACACCAGCCTTTTCGTCACCAACAGAGCACACAAAGTCCACTAAACTATGGCATGACCACTAGGTGGTGATAAGAAGCATATGTTTTCGCTTTGTACGTTTAGACTTGGGGAACTCTGGTTAGTTAAAATTAACCAGAATTCCTCTTTACACCCATTCTCAGGGGAACCCTGATTTAAACAGTCATTTATGATTCTTCAGATCTCATCTTTGCAACTGTGAAGCACAAGAAGAAGAAGAAGAAGAAGAAGAAGAAGAGGAAGAAGAGTTTGGATTTGATATCCCGCTTTTCACTACCCGAAGGAGTCTCAAAGCGGCTCACATTCTCCTTTCCCTTCCTCCCCCACAACAAACACTCTGTGAGGTGAGTGGGGCTGAGAGACTTCAGAGAAGTGTGACTAGCCCAAGGTCACCCAGCAGCTGCATGCGGAGGAGTGGAGACACGAACCCGGTTCACAAGAACACAAGAACCACCTCCTACACGTGGCCAGAGGAATCCTGTTCTCACAGTGGCCAACAAGACACTTATGGGAAGCCCAGAAACAAGGCATAACTAACTGAAAAATGTTTTTAACAACTTACCAGAATCTTGCTGTAATTCTGTGACGTGTTATTTATGACGTCCCAGAGCTTTTTAAATACATCATCTCTGGACAACAAAGTGCAGTAACCCAGTGCAAGGTTGAGGTCTATTTGGCGGCTGTTGAAAACCTTTGGAAGTAAAAATACTTTAAAGTAAGCTCTTTTTAATAAAAAATAGTCTGCCTTAATTTATTTTTTTCTGTAAATCAGGAAAGGATATGGCACTTGGCAAAGGGCACCATCCCCCAAGAAAGTTCTCCTGCACAAGCATCAACAAATGAATGGGAACTGCAAAAGAGCTAAGGAGAGGGAATCGGATACCCTGCAAAGCCATTTCCTCCTCACAATACACCATATGTTACATGCTCACCTTGTGCAATAGGGCCATAACGATGTTTTTAATTAGTGAGGTAGAACTTGGAATCATTGTTAAGAAGAATGTTCTGCAATCATCCAGTGTCTTCTGGTCATACAGCTGATGGACAGAGAATAATATACTGGAACAATTTTGTTGCTATAAAAACATGTGCCATATACATTACAGGCATCACAAACATGGAGGTCCATGGTGAGAAACCGGAGTCTGCTTTGCTTACCCTGACTTAAATCTTGAACAATGCAATGATACTACACAGCAAAAAATGAGCAATCTAGGACTACAGATGTTGTTGGACTACATCTTCCATTGTCCATGCTGGCTGGGCTGATAGGAGTTGGAGTCCAACAAATCTGGAGAGCCACCGGTACCCCCCCCCCCCCCGCTAAACAGAAATGTAAATAAAACACAAACACACTAACATGAGGAAGATAAAAAACCCACTGCTTAAGCCAATTGTGAACTGTGTAAAACTCTTTTCAAGACCCATTCACTGGCAGTTCAAAAGCACATCAAAGTGCAAGTACCATATATTCTGACGTACAAGGCGACTGGGCGTATAAGACGACCCCCAAACTTTTCATGTTAAAAAATAGAGTTTGGGGTATACTCACCCAGCCCGGGCTCCATGGCGGCTGAGGTGGTGGCGGCGGCTGGAGCGGCGGGGAGAGCCTCCCCTCTCGCTGCACAGGAGCCTGTCACGCTTGCCACCCACGCCAGCCCGGGCTCCATGGCGGCTGAGGTGGCGGCGGCGGGAGAGCTTCCCCTCTATCCGCACAGGAGCCCTCCGCGCTTGCCGCCCACGCCCAGAACGGCCTCCATGGCGGCGGCTGGAGCGGCGGGGAGAGCTTCCCCTCTAGCCGCGCAGGAGCCCTCCGCGCTTGCCGCCCACGCCCAGAACGGCCTCCATGGCGGCGGCTGGAGCGGCGGGGAGAGCTTCCCCTCTAGCCGCGCAGGAGCCCTCCGCGCTTGCCGCCCATGCCCAGAACGGCCTCCATGGCGGTGGCTGGAGCGGCAGGGAGAGCCTCCCCTATCGCTGTACAGGAGCCTGTCGCGCTCCATGGCGGCTGAGGCAGCGCACGCACGCAGCCAGCGACGGGGCAAACCCCGCGTCGCGTGACATTGCCTGAAAAACTATACCCGCCGTACAAGACGACCCCCGACTTTAGAGAAGATTTTCCAGGATTAAAAAGTCATCTTGTACGCCGGAATATACGGTAGATAAATTGGTACCGCTCCAGCGGGAAGGTAAACGCCGTTTCCGTGCGCTACTCTGGCTTCGCCAGAAGCAGCTTAGTCATGCTAGCCACATGACCTGGAAAAACTGTCTGTGGACAAACTCCGGCTCCCTCGGCCAGTAAAGCGATGAGCGCCGCAAGCGCAGAGTCATTTGCAACTGGACTTAACTGTCAGGGGTCCCTTTACCTTTAACTTCTGTCAGTATCAAGGCACTGAGTACTGTGTTACAAGTGTGGGCAGAAAAGTGGTCAGTGACAGCAATGCCAAAGCCCACACGAGGACCCCAATTGAAGTAGATCAGGAGCAGACCAGAAGTTTAGCTCTGGCCAGCACCCTGGAACAAACTTGTGAACAGGTGTGTTAATCTGAACTTATTATATGGTTCATCTCTGCAGATCATAGCTTAAGTATAACGATCAATGTAACTTAAATATGACAGACGACCCTACATGGTGACCTTGGTACAAGTCTGAATCTAGCCTCGTCTCCTGAAAGGCATCCAGGCAAACCCTGAGTTCCTCACAACTTGCATTATTGTCAACACATGCAAATTTAGTTGCCAAATAGTCTATTAAACTCCTGAATAGGGGCCCTTGAGATAATCTGAAGGCAGAGGACTGACAAAAGATGGCCAGTTCAAGTCATAGCCCACTGGGGTCAATTTCACTCACTTAATTTGCAAGATGAGCAAATCAAGCAAAAGATCCCAAACCTCTCATTGCTTTATGAACACACTTGAGAGCTGGACACGCATGTGGGTTGAAACACATAATTGTAACAAACTGGCAAAGTCGTTTGGCTCTTATAAGCAGAGCCTGAGCTGTAGTGCAATTGGATAGCAGCCCAGTCAGATCACTGCACCCGGTTGCTTTAAATAATATCTTGCCCTCCATTCACACACTCTGCAGACACCTTCATAGGCAGGTATAACTAGGAGGAGTAAAACTAGACATGACACCACTCACACACTCAGCAATTACTGGTACATTAATGTCATTTCTATGATGTAAATAGCAAGTGTAGGGGGGGGGGGCTTGATATAGATCAAGACCATGGTGGCTGCTTTTCGTCTTTTGCCTCCTCTGCAGTAATGATCCAGATAAGACGGCCCCGTGTCTGCTATTTGCATGGGGAGGAACACTTATTGATCACAGTTATATAATGGCTGCCACTGGCACAAAATGCAAACCTTACTTCCCATGCAAATAGGATATTGCCAGGTGCTTGATCTGACTGCAGCCGAGGCGGAGAGCCCAAGTCCCCCACCTGCTATGTATATTCACACAAATGCTAATTGAGTGAATGGTGTCCTATCCAGTTTGGCCTTAGGCACAAGCCTAAAGTAGACCTCACCAGAGTAGGTTCCTTGCAGATCTGGCACATACCTTTTCACACAGACTAATTTCCACGCTGTTTGATGTTATATGCTGCAAGAATGACCCAAAAGCGGAGATAGTTAGCCCCAAAGCCAACTCTAATTGGCCAAATTCTTGTAAGCTGCGGAGCAGAACAAAGTTGGGATTCCTGCACGGTAGGCAAACATCCATTCCTAGAGGGGAAAGTTACAGAATGTTGTAAGAGTGACAATTGGGCTTATATTGGAAATTACGGATTTGTAGGGCACACTGTAGTGAGCTAACTTGGCAAGGTATCCACTGAAGAAAAAACAGGGGGGGGGGTGTCAGTAGTAACACTCCTGATTGACTTCAGCGGATCTGAAATCAGAACCAAAAGATGGCCTGCAAGACAGGAAATAAAGCGCAAACAGCAATCAACCAGTAGGCACACTCTGATCAATGTCTTCCCAGAGTTCCAGCCTGCTGAGCTTACACACATGTATGTGTGTGTAGGATTGTGGCTTAAAGCTAGTCCCGCTTGGACTACTGCAATGCGCTCTATGTGGAGCTACCTCCGAAGGTGACCACAACTAATCCAGAATGCGGCAGCTGGACTGGTGACTGGGAGTGGCCGCTGAGACCATGTAACACCAGTATTGAAAGACCTAAATTGCTCCCAGTATGTTTCCAAGCACATTTCCAAGTGTTGGTGCTGACCTTTAAAGCCCTAAATACCTGAAAGAGTATATCCACCCCCATCGTTCTGCCTGGACACTGAGGTCCAGCTCCGAGGGCCTCCTGGCAGTTCCCTCACTGCGAAAAGTGAAGTTACAGGGAACCAGGCAGAGGGCCTTCTCAGTAGTGGCATCTGCCCTGTGGAATACCCTCCCATCAGATGTCAAGGAAATAAACAACTATCTCACTTTTATAAGACTGAAGGCAGCCCTTTTTAGCGAAGTTTTTAATATCTGATGTTTTATTGTATTTTTAATATTTTGTTGGAAGCCACCCAAAGTAAGGTGGGCAGGGTATAAATAATAAATGTATGATGATGATGATGATGATTAACAAGCATCCATGCCAGGATTCAAGTAACTGAGCAACTACCTCCCTATATGCAAAGACACTCTGGACTTGTATTTTGATCTACAGGCAAATATAAGAAAAGGCTTTAGAAATGACATTTGTACAGGCATTTTGTTATAATGCAAAAAGGAACACTTTTCTAAAGCTCTGCCAGCTTTAAAACAGGTTGTAGGGGCTAGGGCAATCTGTGCTAATAGGGGATTTAAAAATCCCACAGGTCATATCAAAGCCCCTGAGCATACCTAAAGTCACTATTTGAATAGTAACCTAATCATTTATTCTTGAAGAGATTGTGTGAGTCAAATAACTAGTTAAAACTCAAGGCATAACAACAGAAAATGAAAAAAGAAAAAGTGTTAAGCAACAGTATCTATGCCTTTCTGCTTCTGGATTACTAAGGATTTAAATATATACTTTTGTCCCTGTAGTTGTAAGCATTTTTTCATGTAATACCTTGTTTGAATGGACAATGTGCCAAACTGTTTGAGTCCAGAGGATACATCTTCCTGTCTGCAAAAGAAAAGTAGCAACTGTATCAAAATACTTTGGTACACTGTCAGCAGTTTAGATAATAATCCTCCTTCTCCAAATACAGTCATACCTCGTGTCCCATACGCTCCGTGTTGCGTACGTTCGGGATACGTACTCCCTCCCCCTGGAAGTATTTTCTGGAGTGCGCGGGAGCGCGTGCGACCGCCGGATGCGCAGAATGCTTCTGCGGACTTCGTGCATGCGCAGAAGCACTCAAATCGCGCGACTTCCAGTTTGTCAGGGTTTTTTACATGCGTTCCGAGTTATGCACAGTAACCCAAAACGGATCACGTGCATAACCCTCGGGTTACAAACTCCGCTAACCAGGAAGTGGTTGCTGCAGGTTAAGAACTTTGCCCCAGGAGAAGAACGGAAATGACGCACCAGTGGCAGTGGCAGCAAGAGGCCCCATTAGCAAAAGCATGCTTCAGGTTAAGAACGGACCTCTGGAACGAATTAAGTTCTTAACCCGAGGTACCACTGTACAGTGGTATGTTGGTTTACAACCACAATCCTTACCGGAGGTCCGTTCGTAAAGCAAAATACCACTGTAACTCTGTTAGCAAACCTTGAAGCTTGGATGGATTAGATTGGAACCATCACTTACACTTTATGGAGTTCAAAGGCTTTATTTATGCAGCAACTATTTACAGGATGAGTGGAAATAGATGAGAAATATCAGAAGCAAGCCAGCAGTAAATCACATTGTGCAAGTTGGAGTTAACTCTTTATTAGCAAAACCAGATCTGCAAAAGAGTGTCAGGCCTAATGAGCACAGCAACACATCTCTGGTAGGTCCTGCCCCCATGAAGGATTTGCAGAGATTAAAGATGCCTGCCTCTCCACAGCTGTCTAAGTCCCCTCCTCTCCAGGGTGTCCCCCCCCCACAAATCAGAGACTACATCTGTGTATCGCCAACCTCACCTCTGCACCCTTTTTCTGCCTCTTCTGCTTCTGGGAGACAAGGGTGGAGGGGAAGATACCTGTCATCAGCCAGACTCATCTCTGCCTCTTGGTATCTTCTCCCCTGCTTCATTTTCTTCCTCAAATTCTGAACCTCTCTGCCAGCCTCTCCCTGCTCACTAAGCCATGTTACCTCTTCAGCTTCCGACACCTCCTTTCCCCAGTCTTCCACATCTGACGACTCATTGTTGCCCTACCACCAATCCCTGGACTCTGAGCCTTCTTCTTTTGGGGGTTTCCCAGGTGGTTCCTCCATTACCACCAGTTTTATTTTTTTCTTACTTTCTTTAAGTGGGGAGGAGAGAAAGAGCTTCTGCATTTGCACATCACAAGGCCATCAATTGCTACTACTAATGACAACTGTGTACCATCTCCATAACCAGAGGCAGCATGCCTCGGAATACAAGTTGCGGATAATCACAAATGGGGAGAGTGGTCTATTGCACTCATGTCTTATTTGTGGGCTTCCCATAGGCATCTGGTTACGAGAACAGAATGGTAAACTAAATGGGTCCTTTGCCTGATCTTATGTTCTTAACTAGCAATCCTGGCTTATCATAGCATGTGAGAGTGACTACAGTACTATTTATTCAGGTTATTTATAATCAGCTCTCCAAATAAAATCAATCCCAGAACAGGGTGCAACATATAGACTCCACACACGCACTCCACACTAAATAAAGCCACAACAATAAATAAAGAACACAGCTCCACAAGATCAACCAACCATCTCCTCCTGTTAACTAACCAAATGCTTGTGTCACTATTCAGTCACTACTGTTGACTAACATGTCCAATATTTTAACCTTGAATAATGTAAAGGTGAACTGTAGGGGTCTATTGCACTTGAATAATACCAATTTAGCTAGCACAAAAAATAACGGAGAGAGATGCAGCATTGGAGAGACAGGGAAAGGGGAGGGAATAAAGTGCTAGAATTCCCTAAAACAGTAGTTCATATGAGAAAAGACAGTGGAAATAAGTTTAAGCCACCAAAGGTTACCTGCTTGGGGCACTAGAGATGTAGCAACTTCATATGCAGAAGGCAGCACAAAGGGCAGGTCCAGAACTGCTCCATCTTCAGTGAAAAAGTCATCGAACATCCACTCTACATAAGGGTCTTTATCAGCTCCAAAACAGGTTGTCTAAACAAAAAGAACTATCATTTTTGTCAAAGCTCCACAAGAAAAGCAAGATGAATGCAGTAGGGAGGACACAGATATCTTGCTGGGTCTGAGGGCTTCCGGTCCTCCGCGGGGTGGATTTCGGACGCGCGTTCTGTTTGCTCTGCAGGTGCGCACTCACTAACGGGGGTGAAACGGGGGCTGTTGGGCTTCACAACCCCCAAGAAGGTGCAGGAGGGTGTCCTGAACCTCTAAGGGTCTGCCGCGGCGCGAAAAAGGGGCTCTGAACTGAGTCTCGCGGCTGGGAAGAGGAGCTCCTGGGCGCTAGAAAACAGCGACCCCTCCCCCAGGTGAGAAAGCCCGATTCCGGATCACTCAGGCGGCTGAATTTCCATCCATTAAACAGGACGTGGCGGGACTCACAGCTCAAAACAAAGGGAAGCTGGAGAGTCTAAGGATAAACAACAAAAGACTAGCTTGGACAGCTTTGGATTTAAAGTGTACTTTTGTCGCGGCACAGTCCTGTTGAAGGTAAGTCGGAGAGGGGATCTTTTCTGTTGAGCTTTTGACTTGAGCAGCTCTGAACGAAAACAGGGTCTGGAAGGAAGGTACAAATACTTTGGGAACGGTTTGTTCGCAGTCAAGGGTCCCAAGATTATAATCCTTACTATTTTGCCTTGAGGAAAGTTATAAAGAAAACTGTCTTTTATATTAGTTGCACCTTCTGGGTCCTATGAACGGAGGCTCTCTCTGGGAGAGAGATTTCCTTAACGTGTAACTCGGTCTTGTAACCAAACCAGAGGATTTTGGGAATAACGAATAAGAGCTGGAGGTGTTATATTACTTGGTGACTGCACTGTCTCAGACTTTATAGTAAAAAGGAGTAAAGATGATAACGATAAGGGGGTAAAAGAAGAGGCTCTGTTCCCTCCACTCCAAAACCTTGGAAACATTATGACTGCGAGGTTTGCAGGCTAGAACAAAGACGGACTTCGAGCCTCCTTCCCCCCACTTGTTAAATTATCGGAGTGAAAGGGGAGACATATTGGGACGTTGACGAGTGGTGTGAACTGAAGTGTGAATATTAAAAGATATTAAAAGGAATTTACGAACTGAGGTACTGTCTGCGGCTACTTTAAGAAAAGTAAAGGGAGGAAGAAAAGCTGCTGAATCATCTAATTAGCTGCAGAGGCAGAGGAACTGACCAACTTCCGTTAAGAGGAGACGTAAAGACGGGAAGACTACAGTGACGCCTAGAGGACTACAGTGACATCTAGAGGACATCCCCTGAACTGTAACTTGGTGGGGCTTTTGGTTAAGGCAGGCAAAGGCAACCTTCGGCTCTCCAGATGTTTTGGCCTACAACTCCCATGATCCCTAGCTAACAGGACCAGTGGTCAGGGATGATGGGAATTGTAGTCCGAAACATCTGGAGAGCCGAAGGTTGCTGACCCCTGGGTTAAGGTGACAGTTGAATGTTGTTGAATTGAAGAGATAGTATCCTCTGGGCAATCCAAAAATCTGTGGGTGGTGGCTTGTTGGTTCGGATACAAACAAGAACTGATGGTGGATGAAAGTTTTGAACTTGGGACACATTAGCCCAATTTGGGGTGGGAAATAAGAGTTTGGGTTACCCCTTCCTTAGCTTTTCTATTTTTTTTCTTTTTCTGTATTTGTTCCTCTTTTCCTTCTTCTTTTGCCTTGTTCTTTTTTCTTGTCCTTTTCCCCTTTCTTTCTCTCTCTTTTTTCTTTTTTGATCTTGCTTCTCTTCCCCCCCTTCTTCCCATATTAGGGTCCCTTTTCTCCTGCATCCCATCTTTCCCTTCCCCTTAGTCCTTCCTGCATACTGAAAGCATTTGTTAACACTTTGTATTATTATTAACGCTGCCCCCTTCCTTTTTCCTTTCCCCCTTCTTTTCTTTCCCTTTCTTCTTTCTTTCTCTCCTTTCTTTCTCTTTTTTTCTCCTCATCCACTTTTATTTTTGCTAAGTGATAGTGGGCCACTGGAGTTGATTTAAGCTTGGCCACTATTAAGACAATTGGAAAGAGTAGACTGAAGGGGGAATCATAGTATGTCAAATACAAATAAGAAATTTACCAATATAGCTGCACCAACTACCTCCATTAATCAGGTTAGAAGGAATTCGGGACTTGAAAGTGAACTAAATATGGAAATGAGAGAGCTAATTTTGGGATTGAAGAAAGATATCTCTGAAATGAAGAAGGAAATGAATGATAATGCAAAAGCTACGGATCAAAAGCTGGATAAGATGGGTGCAAAAATAGATGATAATGTAAAGATTGTGGTTGATTTGACGGGAAAGATGAATGAGCTTATGGTTAAGAATTTGGAACTGACAAAGACTGTGCAAGAGTTAAAAGGTAAATCAATAACATTAGAGGAATCAGTGAGAAAATCTCAGATAGAGAATAGAGAACATAAAAGGGAAACATAAGATGAAAAAAGAAATCACGGAAGTGAAAGATACATACGAAGCGGTGCTTGATGCAATTGCTATGATTGAAATGCACAGAAGGGAAAAGACCTTAAGGTTCAGAGCGATCCCCGAGGAACCAGGGGAACGGATAGATCAGAAAATAAACAGCACTGGCGGGTTGGCTCCAAATTGATGAACAGGAAATGGCACAAAAAATAGAGGGAGTCTTTAGAGTTAGATCTAGAATTGCCAGAATGAACAAATGGCCAGGGGATTGCTTGGTTACCTTTGCATCAATGGAAATAAGAGATAGAATACTGCAAACTAGCAGTAAAAGTAAGCTCAAAGTGGAGGAGAATGACATTATCATACATAAAATAATCCCAACCAGATTGCTTAGAAAAAGGGACAGCTATAAGCCATTAGTGGAGGCTCTAAAGGGAAAATCAGTATCGCACAGGTGGGAGTTCCCGGAGGGCATTTCCTTTTTCTTCAAAGGAAAGAAAAGAAGGTTCACAACATGGGCAGATGCTGATAAGTTTTGGAGGACTTATAGGAAGGAACTGGGAGGCTCAAAACATGGGTGGAGGAGCGGAGGAGACGGAGACACCGACAGAGACTGAGGGAACTTGAGAAGTAAACCGGAATAATCTTTCTATCTTTTATATTTGCTTTTCTGTACCAATGTATTACCTTTACTGCGTTGTTTGAATTCTTATTGAATATAGTAAACTTGGCCATTTTAACAAAACAAAAATAAAACCAAAAAACAAAACAAAACAAAACAAAACAGCATATTGAGCAAAAATAATAAAGTTTATGATGAATCTAAAAAATTTGACATGGAATGTGAATGGGCTTAACGATAAGGCAAAAAGAAATAAGGTAGAACACATTATTACGAGGCAAAAACTTGATCTAGTATGCCTGCAGGAAACACATGCAACACAAAAACACATAAGGATCCTTGCAAATAAGAAATTAGGAATGAAATTTGTATCCTCAGATAAAGTAAAGAAAAGAGGGGTAGTAATATATGCGCGTTCATGCTTGGAACCAAAAATGATATATAAAGATTCCGAAGCAAGAATAGTAGTAATAGAAATATGCGTGCAGGGGGAAAAGATAAAGGTAGTAGGCATCTATGCCCCAAATACGAATAAGAAAGAATTCTATCAATCATTAGAAAAGAAATTAATTGATTATGTGGGAGAGAGAATAATCCTGTTGGGAGACTTTCATGGTGTGACCACACCAGAATTAGACAGAACAAAAAAAAGCATGGGAAACAAACAGACCAGCTGGCGATAACAAATTACAGGCCGACATCGCTACTTAATAACGACTATAAACTCTCTGCCTACACCTTGGCAGAGAGAATGAAAAAAGTCCTTCAAATAATAATTCACAAAGATCAGACGGGCTTTCTCCCCGGCCGCCTAATGCAGAGGAATATCTGGTGTATAGTAAATATTTTGGATTATCTAGATCTGCGAATTGACAAACCATCAATAATAATGGCGGTCGATGCGGAGAAGGCATTTGACAATGTGTCATGGAGATTCATGACAGCACTATTGCGACAAATGGAATTTGGGGAGGCAATCAGCAAAGGAATAAAGGCTATTTATACCAGACAAAGGGCAAAAGTTATAATTAACGACAACATATCAGAAGAATGTGAAATCAGCAAAGGAACCAGACAGGGCTGCCCGCTTTCTCCTCTTATCTTTATTTTAGTGATGGAGGTATTAAATAGGAAAATCAGAGAAGAGAAAGATATTAAGGGTATAACAATAGGGAAGAACACATAAACTGCGGGCGTTCGCAGATGACCTAATCATAACATCTGAAAACCCTAGAGAAAGCATAATAAAAATACTGGATATAATTGATACTTTTGGAAAGGTTGCTGGATTCAAATTGAATAGAAATAAGACTAAATTGATGGCAAAAAATTTATTACCAGAAGATAAGGAAGAAATTGAAAAATTAACAAAGCTCAAGATATGCCAAAAGATAAAATATCTGGGAATTTGGATAACAACTAAAAACATAAATTTATATGAAGACAATTATGTTAAAGTATGGACGGATATTAAAAAGAATATGGAGACGTGGAGCAAGCTGAAGTTAACTTTCTGGGGACGTATATCTGTGGTCAAAATGAACATATTACCCAAATTAATGTTTTTGTTTCAATCTATCCCCATTATAGGGAAAACAAATTGTATTGAGGATTGGCAAAGAGGAGTTCTTGAATGTAATATACGACGAACTTAAATTTTTGGGGGGAATAACCTTTCTTAAACCAGAGGCCTTCCTTTTAAGCGTAATAGGGAATGACATTCCAGAGAAAGTCAAAGATATCTTCCTATATGGTACTGCTGCTGCACGAATATTAATTGCATCGAATTGGAAGGGGGAGAGCACTCCAAAGGTAAAAGATTGGCAGAACAAATTCCAGGAGTATGTTGAGATGGCCCAGTTAACGGATAGCCTGAGAGGAATCAACAGACAGGTTTTCTTGCAGAAATGGGAGAGATATAGAGTGTATCTACAAGGCATTAACAATGGTATAAAGTCTTTGGCGGCCTTTGAGTGACCTTGGAGGTAAAATTATTGTATGAAACAAATTAAGGCTGTATCCGGATTTCAGAAGGTATTGGAAATAATCTAAAGGATAAAATGACAATGTTAAGTATTTTCGCAAGCAGAAAAGGTATGCTCATTGGAAAAGATTGGAAGTCTATAATTTATTTAATTTGTATTTTTGTCTTTTATTTTTAGTTATTTTTTATTTTTATTTTTTCAATTAGCATATGTTTGTTAACATTTCACTGTTTTTTGTATTTTGTTATTTGTTATTCTTTGTTATTAGTATTATATGGAAAATTTGTAAATTATGTAAATGTTGATAATATCGTTAATAAAGGAATATTCATTTTCCAAAAAAAAAAAAAAAGATATCTTGCTGGGTCCTTAACTGTCCCTCCCAAGGTGGAAGGGGGAACAGACTAAAAGGAATCAGACTAGTGTGTGAAAACACCTGCGCTTGGCTCTTGTTCATAAGGTTATAAATGGGCGAGGCTCTGAGCACACAAACACACAGCTGAAAATTGTTAAGTGGGGATCCTCCTGTGTACCCCTGCCTCTGTTGTTTCTACTGAAATCCTTGAGGGTAAGACCCTGTCCTGTGTGAAATGTCATGTATTCAAATATTGCTATACAAAGCAGCCAAACACACCCTTACTGCTTTTATTTTAGTACAACAGGGACAACTTTGATTATTAAACTAAAGAGCAAGATACCATGAACAGCAAATACTTTGTTCTGCATTACCACCTTTGATGTAGATCCAGAGTCCTCAGTTTGGCACTTTCCATAAACTTCATGGGCAATTGAGGTGTGTTTGCAAAGCTCCAATGCATCTAAGATCAGATCTGTGAAAAGAGTGTGAATGTTTTAAATATATTTTACCTATATAAAAAAAAAAAATTAAGAACTGTTACTCATTTAATGTAAAAATGAATGAAAAAAACCATATTTTTTTCAGAAGATGTGAAGTTATTAATTACCTGGACTGCAAATAGTAACTGCTTGACATGCCATTTCATGGACCACAGCTGGAAGATTTAATCCTTTTGGCATAACCATCGGAGTACTAGAACCCAGCATATGACAAAGTTTTTGACATGCTAAGAACAGCAACTGTCCTGTTTGTTCATTACGACGATCTTCATAAAAATCTCTTAAGGACAAAATTTTAAAGGAAAGGATTAAGGTGAGTACAAACAGACATAAATGTCAAAAAATAACCTCAAATAAATATAGTTGGTTAATAAAGCATGCAAAACTCCAGATTGCACAGTGACTGGTAATGGCTAAGCCCAAATGCATTTTTTAAACCTGCATATATTTAGTGCCTCTTCAATTTTTCCAGCATCTAATGCTCTCGGTACCAGTTCTAAGGCCATCTCATGGGACAACGGTTTCTTCAGGCTGATATCTTGTAAGCTGGACTCTTTTCCTTCAATTTTCTCAGGGAGCTGAGATACTGATAATTGATTCCAATGACTTCCAAACAAAGTACAGGTATTAAAATTCTCCTAAAGAAGACAAAATAAAAGGGTGAAAGGAAAAATATGAAAATGAGAAATAGAATTGCGTAGCTTCACGTCCAGCTTCGCAACCATAGAAACTGTGTTTATTTACAGTGCTAAACACATACTTGTGCTCAGTTCATTCATAGGTGATGAAATGTGAACACACACTCCACTGAGAAAATAAATGAGCCACCTCATAGGTGTGCAGAATAGAGCTCCATCAAATCCAGTTCTGACTCTTATGGGACTAGCAGTGATTCTCCAAATATGAGGTTTCCCCCTCAAAAAGCCCTGCTCTCAGAGATGCTTTGACTCCTTGATGAGGAACCTGCGGCACTGCAGATGTTGTACGACACCAGTTTCTTCCAGCCCCACCCAAGATGTCCAATGGTCAGGGAAGATGGGAACTGTAGTCCAGCCACATCTGGAGAGCCACAGGTTCCTCATTCCTGCTTTAGTGAGTACTGGAGGCTGAACCTGGAACCGTGTCCATGAAAGCTTGCAATCTTACTACTGAGCAATGACATTCCCCAAACCCTTCAGGGACCTCCCAAATCCTTTACTAATTAGAAAGTGAAGAGGTTTGGTTCAATCATATACAGTGCTTTTTCCAGGGGGTACCAGCACCTATTTTTTGGGTTGTTAAAAAGTGTGGCACTTACTGGAAAAAATTCATGGTGAGTATCGGCACCTATTTTTCTAGAAAAAAGCACTGATCATATACATATACATGAATTCACATATACAGTATGTGAATGATGAATGTGGGTATTTTAAAGAAATACACATACATGATTACCGTATTTTTCGCTCCGTAAGACACACTTTTTCCCTCCTAAAAAGCAAGGGGAAGTACCTGTGCGTCTTATGGCGCAAATGGTGGTCCCTGGAGCTGAATTGCCCAGGGGCCAAAAGAGGATCATGCTTTTTATTTTACAAAGAGAAAAGGGGGTGTTGAAAGGACCCCGCTCAGCAGCTGTTCAGCAAGAGATCGGGAGAGAGATAAGAGTCCCTGCTCCCTTTCAGCCACGCCCTCTTGCCCAGGCCTCCATTGTTGAATGTGCTGCAGAGGGAGGTTGTTTGTTTCCTCAGCAACATGTGACTGGCTGATTACATTATCTGTCTGGAAACTGTAGAAACAGCTCCCTTTCCTTAAGATTTTTCAGAAATGTGAGTTGAACCCCATAAAAATGGGGCTTTCCCTCTTTGCTTTTCCCCCTTTGCAAAAAAAGCTGCAAAACTTTTAGCTGATCCTCAAAAAAACAGGGCTTTTAGAGGAGGAAAACCAGAAAAAAAAATTTTTTCTTGTTTCCTCCTCTAAAAACGAGGTGTGCCCTATGGAGCGAAAAATACAGTACATTTTTCCTCTAAATAATTACATTCACCTCAACCTAGAAAGCACATTTTAAAAAATTCAATGCCTTATGATCCTTACCTGTAAGGCTGCATGAGTTTTAAACAATTCAAAGTATGATTCATATTCCTCTTTTTTCAAAGTATTTTCTGTCCAAAAAAAAGAGTGGGTTGGAGTGAATAAGAGTGGTTATTGGATAGTTTACTACAGTACAAAAACCTAAAAACACAATAAATGCAAGATTTACCTTTCTGACAACTAAGTAGGAATTCAAGGATCTCCCCAAGAATTTTTTTAATATACAGCTGCATTTTCTGTTGGCAGTGGAGTGGGGACAGGAAAAAGAAAATGTGAGAATACTCCCATCAACCTCAAGTTACTTAAAGAGCAAGATTTACCGTATATCGCGGCGTACAAGGTGACTGGGCGTATAAGACGACCCCCCAACTTTTCAAGGTGAAAAACAGAGTTTGGGGTATACTCACCCAGCCTGAGTGGTGGCTGAGGTGGCGGCGGCGGCGGCTGGAGCGGCGGGTAGAGCCTCCCCTCTAGCAGCACAGGAGCCCTCCACGCTTGCCGCCCACGCCCAGCCCGGGCTCCATGGCGGCTGAGGCGGCGGCTGGAGCAGCGGGGAGAGGCTCCATGGCGGCTGAGACGGCGCATGCACGCACGCTAAGACGGCGCGCGCATGCAGCCAGCGGCAGGGCGGAACTCCGCGTAGCGTCGCATGATGTTGCCGGCATACAAGACGTCCCCCGACTTTAGAGAAGATTTTCCGGGATTAAAAAGTCGTCTTGTACGCCGCGAAATACGGTAACTGTTAACATTTGAGAACAGCATTGTCCTTTTAACAGGGAACATGTTTGTTTGACCTCTCTTGGGGGATAACTTACAGTAGCAGTCAGTTTCATGGAAGTTACCTTTTCTTCAGAGTCATCTGTTTCTTTCTCTAATGTCAGTCTTCCCCACATCAACATTCTATCTCCGATTTCCACAGCTTCAGCAGGAGGCAGTGTTTTTAATAAACTTATAATATCATCCCCCTGAAACCATACACAAAGTGTATTAATTCTATGTTTAGTTCACAAACAGCTTGCCATGTGGCACAGAGGTCTGCTGTTCAAAAAAACACATCTGGAGACCCCTTTGGCAATGTGGCACTAGTTATGTGAATTATTTCTACAATAGTTGCTACAGTAGTACCTCTAGTTGCGAACGGGATCCGTTCCAGGGGCCCGTTCGCAACATGAAAAGAGCGCAAGCTGAAGTGCTGTATCTGCGCATGTGTGCAGTGCGATTCAGTGCTTTTGCGCACGCCGAAACCTGGAAGTAACCCATTCCGGTACTTCCGGGTTCGCCGTGTTCATAACCCACAGCAAGCGCAACCCGAGGTACAACTGTAGTTGTAGAACAGCTATCTGCTGTAGAGTACATAACCTAATATAATGAAATATGAAGTATTTCTAATGGACAGTTTGGATATTTAAGGGGGGAAATGTAAAGAATGAGTATGTTCACACCTTTTCTTTATCAATAAGTAGCACAATCCTCCACATATAGACATCTGAGATTGGCCACATAAATGCCTTTGCTATTTTCAAAGAATCTTGTAAAGAAGTAGCAGAGTCTTGTCGCAGAATGTACTTCACCACCACCTGGAAAAAGACACAAATCAGTATACTATACTGTAATACATAATACAGGCTTCCTAAACCTCAGCCCTCCAGATGTTTTTGGCCTACAACTCCCATAATCCCTAGCTAGCAGGACCAGCGGTCAGGGATGATGGGAACTGTAGTCTCAAAACATCTGGATGGCCAAGGTTGCGGAAGCCTGACATAATATATTCAAGTTTATCACAGAACATAATATCTTGCATGTAAAGTTACATTTTAATATGCATAAACTAAAATTGGCATATGAACAAAGGCTGTAATCTTGCAAACAATGACAGCCTTCTTCAACTCAAATGGTTGGGACTTATTTCTGTACATTTTACCAAAAAAAGGGGCCCACTTACCATCATCTCATCTTTATCATTTAAAAGATTTGTGTCTTTTATACCGTAGCTCTGCAAAAGTTTCTTCATTTGCATTAGATCATAACTTTCTTGCAGAAGCTTCACCCTGCGGATAAAGTGTGCCTGCACTTACATTTCAGCTTCTGACAAATTGGCAGACCAATCTAATAAGCTATTTCAGTTGCAGAAATACCACAAATAAAAGTTTGTGCCAAAGCAGCTAGAACATTCCCCAAAGGGCCAACCCCACATATTTCTGTCCCATTTGCAGCTTAAGCCATCTTCCCTCCACCTCTCACAAATAAATTATTCACAACAGTGTCAGGACAGGGAACCATTTCTCATGGGCATACTTCATGAGACCATATGCCACCAATGGGCAGGGCCAGGGCAGAGCAAATGACTGCAATGACAATTAGCTATGTACTAGCCACACAAAAGTTGGGGGCTTCTGCACTCTCCCTCTGACCATCTCTCATTTCCACTAGGCAAAAGTTAGTGAGTGTATAGTCTGGCGAGAACCACAAGGCCTGGAGGACCACATTTGTTCTCTTGTCCTGAGCTTCAACACCCCTGTACTATGGTACAAAATTACCATTATGAATTAAAGCTAAAACCTAAGGCTGCTCTAGCAGCATCTCACTCCTGACTTTGCACAGATAAGTTGTGTAAGACATGGGAAGTCCAAATGGCTTCTGTTCTACCAACATTCAGGGACAGGATTAAAATTCAATTCCCTTCCCACCCAATTAAAAGTTCAGTCCTGGGAGAGCAAGCATGAAGATACTAAACCAGTTGGGCAGCTGAGAGCAAGAAGAGTATGTGAGCTATTCACTGAGGGCCCACAGTTTAGTGACAGAGTACATGTTTTGCGCGCAGGAGGCCCCACATTTGGGCATGGCATCCCTAGTATATCCCTAATGGCATCAGGGCTTGGAGAGAACTCAGTTAGGCAGTGGAGACAACGCTAGCTAGATGGACTAATGGACTGACAATAGAAAAAAGATATTGCCTGTTTACTGGTGTATGAATGTAGTGCTCCTCCTTACGAGGGGGGGACTCCTGATTGATCCCAGAAATCCCCTTAAATGAAGAAACTCCCCATGTGTACATCAGTAGGGCCCCTTGACAGACATGGCTAGCCAATCACAACGCCATTCTCACCACAAAAGACAGCTCATGTGTGAAAGATTCTTATGCATTTGCAGGTGTTTTAAACAGCACTATAATACTGTTTACCCAAAGGGGGCACTGAGTGAATTTTAATATAATGAACCAGTTGGGTATCTGGCAGCCCAATGCTATGAGGGGCTTCAAGAGGCCCAAACCATCAATGCTGCCCCACTGATTATCCAACTAAGTCATTATTTTAATGTTACATAGTCTTCAAACTTTAACAAAGAGAAAAGTGAGCAGTTAAGTCAAACAAACAAGGAACAATTCCTAAAGTCACTGTTAGAGCAGAAGTAGCCAGCTTGGTGGTCTTCAGATCATGTGGACTACACAACTCTCACCAGCCCCATCCAGCTTGGTGAAGACCAAAGGGCGATGGTAGTTGCAAAGGGCATCATGTTTGCTACCTCTTGTGTTTAAAGGCTAAGAGGTACATATATGTTTGTTCTCTTACTTGTCATGGTCCATGTCCAGGTACTGTTGAACCAGCTGTTCCACTCCTGGATTCCAAGGAACCACAGCACTGTATGTTACTGCTAGCACGCCTTCAAAGATCAACTATAAAAGAAAATTCCTATGACTAATGTGCCACTGGCCTCTTCTTTCCAAGCCAGAGGCGTTTCTCATCCCGCATGCATTTCAGTATGAAAAGAGGGATCATTGGAACATTGGCACACTTGTCCTACTCACATCTATGTTGGACATGCAGCTCAAGACGGCGATGGCCTTTGCTTCCCACGTGGTGTCAAAGACAGAGGTCGACTGTTTACAATACCGCTCCAGTAAGTCCTAAAGAGTATTTTAAGAAACAGTCTTGAAAATTTTATGGCAAAAGTATTTTAAAAGTATTAAAAATCAACCTTTTTAAAAATAGATGCCATTCATTAGTATAATTCCTATGCAGTTTTCAGACTGCAGTCATACACACACTTACCTCGGAAAAAGTGTTACTGAAATCTGGTAAGAAGACTGGGAGAAATTGAGGGGTACAACCTGCTCAAAATAAATAGATCAAGCAAGAAGGGAGAAGAAGGAGAAGGATAAAATGTACACTTGTGAAGAGATCCATGACTTGGAACATGGGAGATTGAGAGTATATGGGTAAAAACTGTAGAATAGGGAAAGAGCAAGTGGCCTTGCTGTGGGTGCTGCTACAGACCTCCAAGCCAGACTGAAGACTTGGACGATGCCTTCATACAGCAGATTAACAAACATTCAAAAAGGAGAGCTATAGTAGTCATGGGAGACTTAAACTACCACAATATCACTTGGAACTGTAAGGTCCAATAAATTCTTCAATTGCCTCACTGACAATTTCATTTCATGGAAGTAGCAACAAGGGGGTCATCTCTCTTGGACCTGTTCCAGGAGGAACTGATTGACAATGTAGATCAGGGGTAGGCAACTGGGGCCGGATGCGGCCCATTCGCCTTCTGAATCCAGCCCGCAGACGGTCCGGGAATCGTGTTTTTACATGAGTAGAATGTGTGCTTTTATTTAAAATGCATCTCTGGGTTATTTGTGGGGCATAGGAATTTGTTCATTTTATTATTATTATTATTATTATTATTATTATTATTACGGGCTCCAAAGCTTTACTAACAGAACTTTCTTCAAAACAGAACATAAAATAATCATGCTATATCCAGATAGTTGCATAAGATCATGCATAGCTGTCAAGTTTCGGTTTTGAAAATAAGGGATCAGCAGTCTCACCTATCCCGGGGACAGTCACATGTCAGTGGTGGGCGGAGCCAGAAGCAAAAGTGGGCAGAGCAGCAATGTAAACTCCAAGCGGGCTCAGGCTCGGAGCGGAGCAAAGAGGAGGGCAGCCAGCAAAGAGGAGGGCAGCCATGTGCTCCGCGCGATGGAGCCCCACCGTCTTCTTGTCTGATCCCATCAAAACAGGACAGGAAGCAGCAGCTGCTCAAAGGCAGCCAGGCTTCGCCCGCCAGCTAACCCTATTGGCCGGCTGAGGGGCTTGGCGGCAACGGATAGGGGCTGATGCAGGGGGAGGAATACACCCCCCTGTAAGCACGGGAAAGGGCTCCCACTTGCTTTGAGGGCTGAGGCTTTTCTCTCCAAGTAGGCGAGGTCTTCCCACCCAGTCCCTGGCCAGCAGGGGAGGAGCTGCTTCCATTAAAAACGGGAAATTTAAGGGAAATAAAAAATAAGGGAGAGCAGCAGGAAACTGCTTGAAATAAGGGAGAATCCCGGGGAAAACAGGATACTTGACAGCACTGAGATCATGTGCTTGTCCAAGTACAGGTTCTTCTTACAAATATGAAATACAGTAGTTTATAATCTGAGCTGATAAGAGTTCTGTCTCTCCTAGAGACTCCATTATCCTGAAGGCTGTTTTCTCTCCACACCTTTGTCTTCTGTGGCTTGAGAAAAAAAGGCTCACAGAAAACGGAGATTTGCAACAGAATAACATGTGATCTAAGTTAGACACACAGAGGGCAGCAGAGATACTTAAAAAGTATCAACCTGGTGGCACTTACGACAGCTCCTAGTTTAGCTCAATGGAATTTCCCAAACCCTTTTAGCAATACATTTAGCAATATATTAGCGACAAAGAGATCGTAGGAATAACATTGGGAAAAGAGGTCTTTAAGATTAGAGCCTTTGCCAATGTTATTTTGTTAACAGAAGAACCAGAAGCAAGCATCATCAAAGCAATAGAGGTAATAAATGGTTTCGGCAGGGTGTCCGGTTTTAAGATGAATATGGAAAAGACAATACTTATGGTTAAAAATATGCAAGAACAAAAAGAACTTCAGGAGAAGGTTGGCCTACAGACTGTCAAGAAAGCAAAATATTTGGATATAGATCTAACTATGAAGGCTCCATGTAGAGAGAAATAAAGTCCTTAGTTATTCAATACTCCGTAAAGATTTTGTATTGATCTTGAATAGAGAAAAGAGCATACCTTTATGTACTGCAAAAGTATTTCATCTTTTTCCAGATTATGATGGTGCATGTATGGTTCAATATACTTCTCTAAGGTAGCTGGAATGAGTTCTGCTGCAAGTACTTGATCAAACATACGAAACACAATCGTATTTGCATTTTCCTATGAAACAAGCAAAATAAAATAGAAGAACGAGCTACGTAGCAAGATGAGCAGAATGTAGCATTGATTGTGATACAATAACCCACCTTCTGCTCTAAAGCAGGGTTACCAAAATGTTGTCCGTGAGCTTCATTCAAATGGTCCACAGTGTGTCCACACTAAATATTCATATTGATTTTTAATTGCATTTTTATTGTTTTTAATTATAATTATAATTTTATGGAATGAAAATTGTAATAGGATAAAATAGAATAAAAAAGAAGCATTAAAAATTGGCTGCTTCTAGCAGAACAGGGAAGTTGAATCCAGCCTTAAGTGGTCCATCAAGAGACCAACAATTTTTAAGTAGTTCATAATTGGTGGGGGGAGTTTAGGAACAACTGCTCAAAGGATTCATTATCACACAAAAGCCACCAACTCCATCCACCAACAGCACCATTTGATTTTGGTTTTTAAAAACAAACTGCTCTTGCTGGAGTTGCAAACATCTGCCCTTATTCTCTTATGGGGTACACAAGAGCCCTTATAGAGTCCTTTGTAGGTTCTCCATCAGTAGGAGAAAATAACAGAGGCCAACCAGAGAATATTGAGAAGCAAAGCAGCTAGCAAGCCTGATCTTTATTAACGGTTGCAACAGGGTGCTTCCCCCACACACAGGAGATTGGAGGAGGACCCAGAACCAAAGTGTGCCTGCACTTATATAGACATTAAATTGCCTGCCCTGGAGTCCAAGACCACCCCCAGAAACATCATACCTACATCACAGAAGGGGTGTAGCCCAAGACCACCCCAGATACATCATACCTACATCACAGAAAAGGCGGTCTACAACAGAAATCTGAGTGCGTTGTTTATTTCCTGTCTGCCAGGTTATCTGATAATGCCTTAACTGATTGCCTTTCCTGGTAGTCTGCCCATTCCTTTGAGATGGTAATCACTCCATTCCTGAGACAATGGGAAGGTTCCCTCACCCCCTCCCTCCTTGCAGAGAAACATTTGGTTTCAGGACTGTCTTCCTATGCTGCTTCAGACATGTGGTTTATATATTTATGTACGTGTTTGCTTGGTACATTTATGAACATTTATTATATATCTAAGACCTTTATTTTTTTTATTTTACTGGTATCAGACCGAAGGCTCAGCTAGGTCAGTACATTGCTTCCAACAATGACAAGTCAAACACCCTGGGACAATTACAAGTAGCACCTGATATATATACTATCTTTTCTTAACACCAGCTAATAGCCATCTTTAATGTCTAAACATTTCCAAAAGTGTGTCAACAACCAAATGCAGAAACAAAAGAGTCTGCACAAGCCATAACTCAAATGGGAGGGTATTCTACAACCAGCAATAAGGACTGCAGTACCTCAAGGACTGCCTCTCCCAATATAAATCAACCCATTCATCATCTGAGGTCATTCTTCATGTGCCTCCTCCATGTGAGGTCTAGAGGGTGACAAACACAACCTTTCTGCAGTGCCCCCCTGCTTGTGGAGGTTCATCTGGTGCCTACATTATATATCTTTAGGCAAAAATGTTCCTCCTCAATCACGCCATTGGCTGATTAACATACTACAGCCTTTTAAGTAAGTCTGTGGTAAAGGTAAAGGGACCCCTGGCCATTAGGTCCAGTCGTGAACGACTCTGGGGATGCGGTGCTCATCTCGCGTTACTGGTCGAGGGAGCCGGTGTACAACTTCCAGGTCATGTGGCCAGCATGACTAAGCCGCTTCTGGCGAACCAGAGCAGCGCATGGAAACGCCGTTTACCTTCCCGCCGGAGAGGTCCCTATTGATCTACTTGCACTTTGGCGTGCTTTCCAACTGATAGGGTTGTCAGGAGCTGGGACAGAACAATGGGAAGGAGGCGTTATTTTGTTGTTTTTGTTTTAACTATTTATATGTGCTTTCACTATCTTGTGAACTGCTCTGAGATCTTGTGATAAAGCGGGGCATATGAATAACAACCAGGGAGCTACTCTGAGTCACTGTGTAACAGATAGCTCCTGCGTAGAGCTGTGCAATAAATTGCCATACAGCTGAATATTGGTATTGAAATAATATTGTGATACGTGTTTCAACAAGGCAATATACCAGTGAACAAAAGGTGGAGACTTAAGTGTTTCCCAAGGGGTATCTCTGCTTTGCAGATTATTTGCAGGCATGGTGTCTCTCCCTCCTCCTTCCTAACTGATAAGAAATGATGATAAGCCCTCACAGAAACCAGCAAACTCTTTCAGCTTCACTGGTATCTTTCCACTTAGAGCTCAACTAATTATGCAGAGCCTGCTAACAATACAGGAGGAGCCTCCCATGGCTGGACAAAAAAGAACATAAACCAAGAACTGGAAAGCATTTCATGAGGAAGCCTCATCAGTGAAAAAAAGAGGGGGGTTATTTTTATTTTCTGGTGGTGTTTATGTTGTTGGTTCCCCCTAAATAGCTTTCCTACATATTAAGAAGGGTGCTTTTTAATTTAAATGAGACTATCTTTTAGCTTGCTTGCTTCCCCTCTCTCCCTCCCTTTGATAAAAAGGGAGATAGGTGGGATGAAGGTTTGGGGGGGCTTCTGGGGGGTAATGGAGGGGAGAAGATTCAGCTGGCTGCCTTATGATGAAATGGGAGGAGAATGGTGGGGAGGGTGTTTTTCAGTAAGGAGTGCAAGCAAATGTGTGTCTACTCACAAGCAAGCCCTACTGAATTCAATGGGGCTTACACCCAGGAAAGTAGAAGTACATTTAATTCAGGCATGTCCAAAGTCAGGCCCCCAGGCCAAATCCGGCCCCAGAGGCAGTTGTGTGGGAGCGTGGGCGGCGTTCCCACTGGGTGGTTATGCGGTGCGGCTTGCTCACCCGCCCACCAGTCGGCACTCGCCATGAGGCTCTTGGAACCGCCCGCCCATCAGATCGTGCATGCCCCCTGCTCTCTTTTCCGGCCACTGGCCGGCTCGCACAGGCGCCCTGCGTGCGGCTCGCTCTCCCGCCCACGGGCTCTTGCAGCGGCTCCCCACATGGCTCCCTCTCCCTCTTTGAAATCCTCTTGCAGCCGCTCTCACCTGCCTATCTATCCCTCGGAGAGCAACAACTTGGGGCAGCATTCCCCCCCCCAATAACTTCAATCCAAAATTACTTCAATAATAAATTTTGGGCTAAAAATTTTTTAATTCAATCCTAAAAATCTGGCCCTCTTTGAAAGAAGTTTGGACACCCCTGGTTTAGTTGAACTCAGTAGAGCTTATTCAAGCACAGATTCCACTTATACTTCTGAGTAGGGAACCAGATGCAACTTGACCAGTAAAGCACTTAAACTACTCTTAAATTAGTTGAAAATATATTAGTTGAAAATATATTAAATACAATACATGGAAGTTTAGTATTTTTATTAAATCTATTACTTCCTTACATTTTAAGACCCTCCACCACTGCAGGAAGCCTTGTCAAGTCCCTCTGCTGCTACAAGGAAGCACAGTTCATCCTCCACCTCTGTGAGGAGGTATGGGGGGACCCTCTGCCCCTGCAGAGAGGCCATGCAAGGGCCTCAGCCACCCCAGATATATATCAAGATATCGTGATATTGAGCTGGTGATATATTGTGATGTTGAAAACCAGATATTGCCCATCCCTACTCCTGAGGTAGAACACCAAGAAAGATCTCCCTAGAATGGATCTTAACCTCCAGTCAGGACAATGGGAGCGAGGGCTCCTGGCCAATTATGGCTCTTCCCTGCCTCCAAAATCAGACAGTGATGCTTTAGAATACCAGTTGCCAGAAACCACAGGAGGGAAGAATGCCCTTTTACCTAGATCAGATCATGCTTATGGGTTTCCTGCATGCTTCTGGTTGTAAGAACAGGCTGCTGGTCTAGATGGGCCATTGGCCTGATCCAGCAGGCTCTTCCTATGTGACTATCAGATCATATCCTCACAACAACCTCTGAGGTAGATGAGGCTAGGAATTTGCAAGTGAATGGCTTAAAATCAGCCAGTGTATCTCATGCGAAGCAGTGATTCAGCAGTTCCTTCATCTGAGTCCAATATTCTATCCACACTGGCTCTTCTAATGGCTTTTCAGAGATAATTTTTCTGGAGGCTGTAACTGGTGCAGGGCATTACAGCCAAATTGCTTCCAAGGGCAAACTACCACCAGCATGTAACACCTTGCTTGGGGAATTTGCACTGGCTTCCAGTCTGCTACCAAGCCAAGTTCAAGGGATTGGTAATTGAGAAACCTCATTATCCCTTATACACTCAGTAAATCACGGCAGCCAATGAGAGTTTCTCCTGAAGTTCCAAAGATCTCAGAAGCCTGGGCACTCCACAGTAACTTGGAGCAGGCTTTTGATGCAGCTGCCCATGTTCCACAGAATAGCATTTTTGTTGAGATAAAACCCACTATCTGGACTTTCCAGAAACAGCTGAACATTTTTGTTCTGATAGGCTTCCCCAGCTGGATTGTTAGGATTTTAGTCTTGTTTTGTATGTATTTGTTGTTTTTGTGTTTTTAATTATCTCACATGTGAATCACCTTGACTCAGTGGCATAGAATCCCATCAATAAATTAAATTTAACAGTAATCTTTCATTCTTTCTTTTTACAAAAACACACACACAGGCACCATCTACACAGAGGTTTAATGCCACAAATTTACTGTACCTTTTCAAAGTCGCAGAGGGCCAGCCTGCAGTTGTATTTCTTATAGAGGTCCACCAAGCCCTGTAGAGCACTGACTAATTCTGCTAAACTATGTACTTCCTCGCCATCATTGTCCTGAAACACAATACAACAGTGGAATTTCCCTGCATCAAAATTATCCTTCTGCACTTAACAGAAAAATAAAAAAGGAAAAATGCTAAATTCTGGAAAATTGTGTGCTTTCAAAAATTTTCATTAATTAAAATAAATGCAATGGGGGGATTATCTTAACAAGATAAATTAAGAATATGCTGCCCTCCCTCAAATTCTAAACACATGTGCACCTGCACAAGTATAGGCTCACACTTTCCCAAACATGGGTTTCATGAAAGCAGAATCCTTACCAAAGAAACTCCATGCCAGGAAGATGCAGATCCAATTTCACCTGGATCTTTGCTGATAAAAAACACCTGTGCCATTTCAAGTCCATTTTCTGGCCAGTTGGCCTGTTTTGAAAAATGAAACATTAGTGACATTTTTGGAGAGAGGCAATATGCAGGGTTTTACAGGAGAATTACTATGTTACCTTGTCAGTTAACTCAAGGTTTCGTGCTCTTTCTTCCAGCCACTTTGCTATTTTTTTCTGGAAGATAAGGATCAAACCAAATGAGAGTGACACACACACAGAGAGAATATCATAAAACTGCAGAGTCGCAAGAGACCACGAGGGTCATCTAGTCCATATACTCTCTCTCTCTCTCTCTCTATATATATATATATATATATATAATCTCCAGTGCTTTTACATGATGGTCCCTTGCAGGAGAGAGCACTAGAACTTGTCATCAGGCCACACCTACTCAGCTACCATGGACATTGTATAGGAAAAGGTAGTTACCCGCTTAGGTATAACAGGGCAGCTATCTTTTTCTCTATACAATTCCACAGCAACAGGTCATACATTATGATGTACAGCTGCTACCTGGGTAATTTAAAAAGGTATTTCACTCAGTGCTGTGCTTGAAAATGTAAAAAGATTTAAGAAAAAATGTGCCCCTCAGACCACCTTGTAAGTTATAACCTGCTCAATAAGCTGCAAGAAATTCATTGATATGCAGACAACTCCAAGTACCTATGTTCCAATCAAAGCACTGGTATGAGAACGGCAAATCAGGTAATTTCACATCAAAATGCATAGTGAACAAAATAAACCCCTATCCCTAGCAGAGATGGATTACCCAGAGCCGTGAATTCAATCGCCTGAGCACCAAAACAGAGGTAGCCCTCTTCTGCTTTTCCACTAACACACCAGGTAGAAGCAAGGCATACAGAAGGGCATGCCCAGGTGACCATCGTAGCTTTCACACTATTTTGTCTTGTGAAAAATGCATCTAGCACTAGGGTGCACAAAAAATGTATTACTGTATGTGTTTTGATTTGGGTACCCACATCTGACCTCGACTTAGGGCATTTTTAAAAAAATGTAATCCACTTTCAATTAACATTCTTTTCCATAATTTCATATGCTAAATTTAGTACTTTAAAAACCTGACAGGTATTAACTTTACTTCAATGTCCTTTAAATATTAAGAAGTATTTGGACAAATGTATTGCAACTGCTTTCTATCACAACTGTTGTGCAACCTGCTCTAGCTCCACCTTTACCAGGGCTTAAAAATAAAATAAGTGCACCTGCCTATTCACCAATCTTCACTGAGTAAAGACAGAGGATGAGAAATCTCCCCACCCCACCCCCCTTAGGGACTGCATGCCAGTGCCAGGCAGACCCAGAGCACATGGAATTAGACCAAGAACTACATGTGACTCCTGAGATGTGGGTTCTTCACCCATATTTTATAAGGATCCCCCTTGTCTCCCATTAGACCCTACCTGTCCTTTGGGTGCAACACGCCTTACAAAAGGAATGATAACATCCTTAAACCACAGGCATAGTTCTTTGAGGGGAACTGTTGCAGGGATTGTATTAAGCAACTTGTCCAGCATTTTCACATTAAAGTCACTTTCGAAGTCTTCCTGGAGAAAAGGAAAGAGATTTTCACAAGCATCAGACCAGTGAACGGCTAGTGATTAGATGCAGCTACTTTCTTAAATCAAAGACTATCAGGTCCATGTGGCTCAGTATGCTCAACTCTGAGTCATCAGGCAGAGGGTTTTGCCAGTCCTGCTACCTTTGTTTCATACAAAGGGGATACAAGCCAATCTTAACGGACATGCGGTGGAGTAGTAAGATCTCTTGAGGAGCTGCAACCAAGATCAGGCAACGTATGTAGCAAGGTATTTCACAGAGTGTAGATACTTCAGTAACAAGAAATAGCAGTGGGGAGGAGTGTGGCAAGTACGGAGGGTGGTGCTGACCACTGGAAATATTCCAAACAATTCCAATAAATTCTTATTTTTTAAAAAAGGAAATATTCAAAACAATTTACCTGATGCCTTAGCCAGAGGTACTGTGCAGACATAAGATTTCCTTCTTTTATCTGTAAAAGGATGTCCCTGAAGAGGTCCTCATTGTTCAGAAATTCTAACCAAGCAGTTCCACTAGAACCACAAAAATTGAACATTAAACCATAGCCCAACAAAAACAAATTACGAATACGAAAACAGAGGTGCAATTAAGCTACAGAAGATTCTTCCTCCAAAAATGTGTTCAGCTTTGAACTTCTGTAACCAACCCAAGAGGTTTTGGATTAGATGACACAAGAAAAAAATGAAAAATCAAATTACCATGGAACTCTGCTGGCTGAGCCTTGCTTATAGATTCAAAACAAACTATAAACACTTCCTGTCTGGCTACCATGGTGAACGGCTGCGCCCATTACACTTTTCATTACATTATGCCTTTCCGTGCGTTTAATCAATGATAATATGGGAGTAATTGTCCTCCCAACCTTCCCCCCCAAGGGCTGGGAGGGGGCAGCTCTACCCGCAGTTCATCCAATGCCTGCTGCCCATCCAGAAGGAAGAGCGGGCAAGGGGTGCTGGGTGCAATGCTCCACGCGTTTTCAGCAACTCTCCAAAGCTGTCACCATGAGCAGAGGACACCTGCTTTTTAAGATGAAATTTGGACTTAATTAACAGGCATGCTCTGAACTAGGGGAGATAAAGTACTCTGCTAACTGATTCAGCCACTGGGTGCCAAGGATTTGACCTGGAGAAGGATTATCGTTGCAATTGGACTGGTATGTCGGAACGGAGGGGGGGGTGAGCCTCCATTATTTTTTATATATTTTGTGCATCTGCTATTTTATTTGGCAAATTCCCCTCAAAAGACTGACTGCCTGATTGTTTGAAAATGCAAGTGGGATTGAAAGAATATCTGAAGAAGTGAGCATGCACACGAAAGCTCATACCAAGAACAAACTTAGTTGGTCTCTAAGGTGCTACTGGAAGGATTTTTATTTTTTTATTTTGTTTTGACTATGGCAGACCAACACGGCTACCTACCTGTATCTTGCTATTGTTATGGTTTAACTACAAAACTGACTGAAAATTTGGCTGATTTTGGCAAAGACACTTAATGGAATGATAAAAGAATTTATGGTGGGAGTAATGGTGTTCTTGTTGAAGCAGTAGCTTGTTAGCAGCTGGAAAGAGATCAAAGAAGGGAAGTTTGGATATATGCCTGGCGCTAATGGCGGAGGGCCGGTCTCCCTTTGCCTTGGCTGTGACGCACAGAGAATTATCTGTGTGTGCAGAAAACGAAAGTGAAGGGTCGCCAAACAGAATGTTGGATTACAACAGGAAGATAAGGAAAATAAAGAAGAAAAAACTTATTTCACACAGAACTACATAGGGAGGTTCACCTGACGCCTTCATTATGTATTTTCAGAAGCCAGGCGAAAACCTTCCTCTTCAACCAGGCCTTTGGCTGATTAATATTCTACAGCCTTTTAAATGTGTCTGTGAGAAGGGGGGTATTGTTTTGCTGTTTTGATCTACTTCTTTCCTGTATATTCTGGCGTATAAGACTACTTTTTAATCCAGGAAAATCTTCTCAAAACTCGGGGGTCGTCTTATATGCCGGGTGGAGAATCTGCGGTTGAGTATATCTCAAACTGTATATTTTAACTGGAAAAGTTGGGTGTCATCTTATACGCCGGAAAATACGGTACTTGTTTTTATCCTGTATTTTATTCTGTGAACTTATGATTAAGATCTTATGATTAAGGGTGGTATATAACTCTTAATAGGATTTTAAAAAATCCAAATCCCCATTATTTTTGTCTTCTGTAGTCTTGCAAAATAGAAAAAAAATTCAGAAGTTACTATAGTTAATATACATCATTCTAGAAAATGTTATAATTTACACATGCACAAACCCAAAATCAACACAAGAAAAAAACAAGATAGACCTGAACATCTCTGATCCAAATGCTCCACAAAATGTAGTTAGCTTTGCTTGTGTCTTCATCACCTAGATGGAAAAACCCACTGATTTTCAAGAAAAATACTTGGATGCACATTTAACAAGAGATCTGCCAATAGACTGACAGATTCTTCAGAACTGCCAACTCAGTATCCCACTGTGCACGATTAGGTTGGAGGGCACCCAGGGATGGGCTGAGCCTTTTAGCCTTTTCTGGAATCTCCTCCTCTGAAAACGCCACTGGCTCACATCTTGGGGCATTCTAAGAAGATCCCAGGGGGGCTTTTGCTTTAATTCTGCCAAAAAAACTATTTATTGGGGAGGCATTTTTAAAATTAATCACCTTTTACAAATATCGCTCAAGTTGATTTACAGACATATCACAAAAACAGCTAAAATATTTTGAAAAGCACAAAAAAATGACTGGAAAAATTTGAAAAACAATACAAAATGAACACCTAAGCCTTTTCATCCTGTTGGAAAATAGCTTTTATCTGTTGCTATTCTTTACTATGTTATTCATTAATTGTTTCATTACTATTCTCATTATAAACTATCTTGTGAAGGTTTGCCCTAAAAAGTAGAGCAGAAATGTATTAAAATAAATTTAAATGTTTCACTCTGTACATGAAACAGCATAATGCAGTGCTTGAGTCAGAAGCATACCTACACTCCCTTGTGCCCTTGGCAAAAAGACTTATCAGTGCCCTGCCTCACAGCCTCTATACAGTTGCTAGAGGAGCCAAGCCAGTGTAGAGGCCAAGGTTCTCTTTCCAGTTCCTCATTTCACCCACATCCCAGTAATAATTTAAAGGTCTAGGATAGATTGATTTCCATTACCTTTGTAAGAGATGCTGGGTCCCCAATCAAGAAAGGGGCAACAGTATTGTCATTTCTCTTCAGGATCTGAAATGATAAATGCTAAATTAACTTGCAGTCCAATGCAAACATTGTAACAAAAAAATCTACATGGGTAGCTGTAAACTAGGTTTGCTTCTGGATGTCTGAACAATATCTAGTGCTGGAGCAGGGCCTGCACAAGAGAGCTCTAGAGGGAACTGGTCAAAGGAACTCAGTAAACAACTGTTAACCCAGCTCAGAATCTCACTGCCTGCCCTGCCCTTCTTCGTCATCTGCTGGGTTCTCAGCTGTAATTTTTGACTCCTTCATCCAAAGAGACTTCATCCTACAGAGCTATCTGGTGATAATGCCTCCTGGCAGCCAGCCCAATACTCCTAGGCTGTCTCTGGGGCTTCCCACCAGATGCTCTGCCATCTTCACTCTTAAGGTTTGGATGAGCAGAAAGAATCAGGGTTTGAGGCAAAGCGAGTAATGTGGCTGGAGAGGTTGTCAGCGACCCAGGTGACACTCGGGACTTTACACTGCTTTAGAACTGCAGCAGGTTCCTCCAGGCCTCGGCTAAGCTTCGGTTCTCCATGGGGTCCCCCACCTCTTCCTCCAAGACGGGTCTCCCAAGGCCCTAGTCGAGTAGGATGCGTGAAAGCACCTACCAAAACCTACCCTGGTTCTAGCATAGTTCAGCATTTCCCGAGCACTTTCATATGTTGGCCATGGTGTATTTATGCAGTACTCGGTCACAAACTGGTTATCCTATTTAGAAGGAGAAACAATTAAAAACACAAAAACCACAACAAAGAATAAACTTATCTTCTAAACAGCTTAAAAGAAAAACCTATCACATGTGCAAATTATCTACTGCAAGAGAGCTACAGGTACACATGCACAAGACACGCATAGAGTATGGCTTCTCCACAGAACATCTAAATCAGGTGTAGCGGTATAGGCTCTGAACCTGGTAAGGGCTGATAAACTGCAGTTGAATCCTGGTCAGATGGAGGTCCTGTGGGTGAGAGGTACTTGGATCCAGGAAACAGGTGAATTGCCTTTATAGACAGAATTGCACACCCTCTGAAGGAACTGGAGTATAGTGTAGGCCAGTGTTTTTCAACCTTTTTTGGGCAAAGGCACACTTGTTTCATGAAAAAAATCACGAGGCACACCACCATTACAAAATGTTAAAAAAATTAACTCTGTGCCTATACTGACTATATATAAAGTAATTCTCTTGAATTTTTCAATTTTTCCCACGGCACACCAGGCAACATCTCGCGGCACACTAGTGTGCCACGGAACAGTGGTTGAAAAACACTGGTGTAGGCGTACTCATGGATCCATCATTGATCACTGGAGGTTCTAGTTGTCTCTGTGACTAAGAGTGCCTTTTACCAGCTTTGGCTGATGTGCCTACAATAGCTCATTGAAAGGGATATCCTGGCTATCAGTAGCCTCGAGACTGGATTAATGCAGTGCATTCTATGTTGTAGGCCACTTAGATATTTTGTATATAAAGTGGATAAAAAAATGCTTTTAAATAAAGAAATATAGTAGGATAAATCCATACCTTTATTTTATCCAGGATTTCTTTAGCTTGAGCCACAGGTTCTAGCCAGGCTGACTGGCAATCTCCAGCAACAGACTCTGAAGCCAATCTCTCCAAAATAGTGCTCATTTTCACTTTGTATACGTTCTGTTGTTTTTTAAACACACACATAATACATTATTTCCCCTTTGGAAAAAAATATTGTTTGTTTTCAGAGTAGCAGGCCTGTCTAGTATTGTCAAAGTAAAATTAGCAGAACATTTGCCCCTTGCCTCCATTAACAATTTTGAAATTTACCGTATTTTTCGCTCCATAGGACGCACTGGACCATAGGGCGCACCTCATTTTTAGAGGAGGAAACCCAGGAAAAAAACATTTTTCTGGTTTTCCTCCTCTAAAAGCCCTGTTTGTTTGTTTTTTTTTTTTTTTTTTTTGAGGATCAGCTAAAAGTTTTGCAGCTTTTTTGCAAAGGGAAAAGCCCTGGCTTTTTTTAGGATCAGCTGAAAGTTTTGCAGCTGTTTTTGCAAAGGCAAAAGGCCTTTTTTAGGATCAGCTAAAGGCTTTGCAGCTTTTTTGCAAAGGGAAAAGCCCTGGTTTGTTTGTTTTTTGGTTGTTGTTTTTTTTGAGGATCAGCTAAAGGTTTTGCAGCTTTTTTTGCAAAGGGGGAAAAGCAAAGCTCCTTTTGCAAAGGGGGAAAAACAAAGAGGAAAAGCCCCATTTTTATGGGGTTTAACTCACATTTCTGAAAAATCTTAAGGAAAAGGAGCCATTTCTACTGTTTCCAGACAGATAATCTAATCAGCCAGTCACATGTCCTGGGGAAACAAACAACCTCCCTCTGCAGCACATTCAACAAAGGAGGGCGGGGCTGAAAGGGAGCCGGGACTCTTATCTCTCTCCCGATCTATTTCTGATCAGCTGCTGAGCGGGGTCCTTTCAACACTCCCTTTTCTCTTTGTAAAATAAAAAGCACAATCTGCTTTTGGCTCCTGGGCAATTCAGCTCCAGGGACCACCATTCGCTCCATAAGACGCACAGGTATTTCCCCTTACTTTTTAGGAGGAAAAAAGTGCGTCTTATGGAGCAAAAAATACGGTACATTTAAAACTCCTGCTGTAGTGGGTAACTGGAATGAGTAGGCATAGAAGCTACCAGAGAGCTTCCTTGTCTACTTATTTCATTGTAGTTTTGCAGCTGGCAGTAAGTGATGAGGTACGATTTGCAGACAAAGTCCTTTACCTCAACATCCAGTCCAAATTGAAGAGCAAAATTCTCAGCTTCAGTAAATCTGTGCCTGTGAAGTAAACGGCTCAGTCTAAAAAGGGGGAGAAAATGAAGTGCTGTTACCTCCCACTTAAAAATGGTTATAGCCAGTTAAATCTATCCATCTAATTACTTACACTCACAACCTTGGGCTGGTGGGAGGGGGGTAAATAAAGAGTGGGAGAAACCCAGTCTTCATTATACACCTTTAGGCACCAGGAGAAAATGTTCCTCTTCTCCCAGGCCTTTGGCTGATTGAGATCCGATGCCTTTTAAAATGTGTTGTGGGAGAAGGATTATCGACTTGTTTTTGTTCTTATTTTTATTATGTATTCTGTTTGGGGGGGGGGGTTATATTGTAATTTTATGTTGTGAACCACCCTGAGATCTACAGGCACAGGCTGGTATACTAACTAAACTAACTAACTAACTAACTATTTTCCCACCACCAATGCACTCAGCAAGGCTTCTCCACCACAGGAAAAAAAGCCTTGTAAGGAACGGTTGAGGGAGCAGGGTTTGTCAAGAAAGGAAAAGAGGAGATACGATAGCCATCTTCAAATATGTAAATGGGCTGCCACAAGGAAGATGCAGCAAGCTAGTTTTCTCCTGCTCTGGAGGACAGGGTGCAAATGAATGGTTTCAAGTTATAAGAAAGAAGATTCTGACTTAACATCAGGAAGAACTTTCTGACAGTGGAGCAGACTCCCTTGAAGGATGATGGTCTCTCTTTCCTTTAGTTGCGATTCCTCCATTGCTGGGAGTTGGACTAGATGACCCTAGGGGTTCCTTCCAGCTCTACAATTCTACGATTAAATACAGTGGTACCTCTGGCTGAGAACAGGATCCGTTCCGGAGCCCCATTTGCAACCTGAACAGAGCACAACCTGAAGCGCAGCGTCTGCGCATGCGCAAAACGCGATTTGGCACTTCTGTGCGTGGGCAAAGTGGAAAACCCGGAAGTAACCCGTTCTGGTACTTCCAGGTTCGGCGCGTTCGTAACCCGTGCCGAACGCAACCTGCAGTATGACTGCAACTGAGGACCAGGAGGGTTGAACTGCCTTACAGGACCACCACATAAGGAAATATGACCAAACCTCCTCACACCATCTCCAGCAAGCAGCTGTGGTAGCTGAAATTATGTGGCATTCAGACAGGAAAGAGGTGCTATCTATGCAATCATTTTAGTGATTATTCTCTTAGATGTCAAGAAACTGATTTCAGAGGTTTCTTGGTCCAAAGCCAATTTCATTTACTGTTAGGGATTTCCATCTGGAGATCCATTTCTCTTCTTGTGTTCTTATTGGGAGAATAAGTCTGCAATTAACTCAATAGGACTTACTTCTGAGTGGACACTTATAGGATTGTAATGTTAAGCATATGTTTAACTCTTTCACATTGAAGTTAACTTTGGGCTCAGTCATATCACAAGTACCAAATTTTATACATAATCAGTAGTAGAAGCCAAAATATATGTATACCTGTTCTCAGGCAAGGCTTCAGTTAAGCATCTCAATACCAGAAGTGAGACTGGGTGGTCTGATGCCCTAGAAATGAGTGTGTGGTTAAAAAAAGAGCTTTGATAACCATCAAAAATAAAGCAGCAGCTTTTTATTATATTTTATTGAAGTGCAAACTTACCTTTGGTTATTTTCATACATCCCTTCCAAAAAGTAAATTGTATCCTGCATGGGAAACGATATGTAGCATGTGCCTTAACCGTACAAGATGTCAAAGAAATAAACAACCACCAGACTTTTAGAAGACATCTGAAGGCAGCCCTGTTTAGGGAAGCCTTTAATATCTGATGAATCCTTGTATTTTAATATTCTGCTGGAAGCCACCCGGAATGGCTGGGGAAACCCAGCCAGATGGGTGGGGTATAAATAAATATATATTATTACTACTACTACTACAAGTGTACGAGTAGAGGAAATGCCCACATGGCTGAGCAACTGGGAAACAACGGAACATGCCTTTTTTTTCACTGCCAATACTATACAGACATACAAGCTAAGATCATCCTGCCTATACTACACAAATTCCCAGGACATACAGAACAACTATATATATCCCTACTACTCCAAGATGAAAACCTAGATTTTGTGCTGCCATGATGGACATCCATTGAAGGATGGTTTGTGCCACAAAACAGGCCTAAACTGAAGGCCCATCATGCAAGACCTGTGCTGCTTCACATTCCGCCCCTTACAGCTGCTTTTAACTGCTTTATCTTCTGTTTCTATCTATGTTTATGTGAGTTACAATCACTTGAAGAAGAAAGGGATAAAAGCTAATAGTTAAGTCTTGTGCTTTAATTTTATTCACAAGTTTTTATCTTATGCTGGTCCACAACTGTAGTACTAAAGTTTGATGGTGAACAGTACAACTAGCTAGAAATTAAAGACAAAGCTTAACTGTTTTATTCAGTTTCACCAACTTTCATACATCTTCTTTGTATATGAAATTTTTCAGCTTTCTTTTCCAAAAATATCAGCCTGAATGCCTTAACTCCATTCACAGGCACATTACATTTGAATCATTTAGCAAGTAATGGAAAATATCTTTCTCTGGCTGGAACCCTGGAGAGATGCTCTCATGAATAAGGCCAACCTGGGCAACTGGATATGAAGGTTATATATTACTTCCAGAATTAAAGTCAGAGGGAGAGTGCTACTGTGCTAATGCGTCGCTTGCAGGCTTCCCTTCAGAATCTGCCTGGTCACTGTGGGAACAGAATGCTGGAATAGATGGACTTTTGAGTTTGATTCATGAGTGCTGCTCTTATATTCTTAGGAGACAGTAGTAACCTAGATAAACAAATAGTCCAACCTGATACAAGGAGGCTTCCTGATAATTTCCAGCAGAAACAGTTATTTTGTTTTTTCCTATTCACATTTCCATACAACATGTAGTTCCACCCTTTGGCTGCAATCCTAGACATACTTAGTAAGGAGGTTCTACTGAAGACTTACAGACAGACTTGAAAGGGGTGTGAACTTCCTCTGACATTCCCCCTCACCAGTCTTACTTAGGGATTGAAGAAATTGAAATAAAAACATACCGTATTTATTCCACTCTGAATCAATGAAGAAACATCAGTAGTTTCCAAAGAATAGAGCTGGTGCATAGTAGGCAGTGAAAACACCGTGATGTTCCTCGTCTACAGAGAAACAGTGCAATTAGGATCACCCTAAAGGATGCTGCCGAAATACAGGCACACAGTTTTGAAGCTTTTCTTTGATAGAAGACAATTACCTGCTTGCCATCACCAGGGTTTGTCAAAGCAACTAGTTTAAGACTGCCAATCCCCTGTCTTAACAAAAGAAGGGAAATGTATCAACTAATGACAAAAGTTATGAGCCATCACCATTTACATTTTATTTCAGTACTTTAGTTATTATATTGGTATCTCACCTTTCCTCCAAGGAGCAAAAAGTGGCATAAATGATTCTCACTCTTCCTATTGTATTCTATGATGTAGGTTAGTCAGAGAGTGACTGGTCCAAGGTCACCGAGTAAGCTTCATGGCTGAGTGAGAATTTGAACCCAGTTGGATATTCTAACCACTATACCACGATGGCTCCATCAGGAGGGGGCATCAAGTTGCCTATCCTTGCCATATGGGGACAGGAAACCTGTGGCCCTCCGATGATTATGGATTCCCAACACCCCTGTGTTTCAGCGTGGAACATGGCTACTAGCCAGAGGTGTAGTTCAATAATAATAATAATGATAATGATAATAATAATAATAATAAAAATTATTTATACCCCGCCCTTCCAACTGATTAGTCACACAACACATACACACAGCCCATTCCTATGGATGTTGGCTCAGAAATTAGGTCCCTCTTTGTTCCCAGGGGCTTATTCTGAAGTCAGTGAATACAAAACTTGAAGAAAGGTGGGGGCATCAGCTCTGGTAAGAGGCTAAGTGAGGAACCTTTCTGCTGTGGCACACCCTTTCATATTTCTCAGCAAGTATGCTATAATCCTCAATTTACCCTGAAGCTGCTGAAAAATCCGATTCTGAAATCAGAAGAAATTCTTCCATATGAACAGAACCACAGTTCCAAATCATGGTAAGAGTGCAAATATTCCACAAAGACAAAACGTTCTACAAGAAAAGGAAAACAGAAGTGTCATTATGATGTGACTAAGACTATATGAACCATGACGGTATAATTTGTGATACTTAGATCTTTCAAAGTATGAAACAAATATTTCTATTTTGGTGGATAATTTGTCACGTCAATCAGGGCTGTCAATGGCGTCTGTCCCTTCATCGTTTCCATTTTTTCTCCATGGTGCACATCTTCTCTCACATTGGTCCCCCTCTCACATGACAAGATATGTTGCTAGTACAGTCATACCCTGGGTTGCGCACGTTCGAGTTAAGAATGGCCGCAACCCGGAAGCATTTCCGGAGCGTGCGTGACCCCTGGATGCGCAGAACGCTTCTATGCACTTTGCGCATGCGCAGAAGCGCTCAAATCGCGCTACTTCCAGGTTTTCGGGGGGTTGGGTGTTCATGTTAAGCATGCCCGTGTTACGTAGCGCGATCCGGAACGGATCACGTGTGTAACACGGGGTACCACTGTATGCAAAAACAGTCAAGTTCCAAGAATCCCAGGTATGCACCTCCAGATGGTGGAGACTTCAGGCACCATCCAGGCACTGATAGCCAGGTGCAAAATATGCCTGGCAAATTTTGAACACTGGAAATCCTGACTGACCAATTAACCATTTCACAAAAGGAATATCAATCGGGGGAGGGGGTAGAGGCTCACACCTCGACATGGTATCCTTTTACTGACTTTGTTAAGACAATCGTTAAAGGTTTTCACTCTCCATCAAGTCATGGAATCTTATCAAGAAACACTTTCATTTGATTGGCTTTCTTGAAACATCTAAAACCATCAGCTGCTATTTTTCCTTCTTTTCTACTAAACTCTATATTCCTTGTATGGGTATGCTTTGTTACTTGAAATTAGAAATCAATTAAAAAGAAAAGTAGCCTTTATCTTAAACATTCTTAAAACATAACCAAAGTTTAATATCTTAATTAACCATTTAAATAGGAGCTCATAATGGCTATGAATGCCCCTGAATTCCCCTAGTGGAAACAAACGTTTTCTTACTAATTGCCAAATACTGAAACTATGGAACATAACCTTATCCAGGAGCAATTTGTAAAATTGGGCAACAAATAAATCAAAATAGCACCTGCCTTATTATCCAAGACAAACAATAATTCGTCTACAACCTGAAGCATTTTTGCAGCTGTAAAAAAATGTAAAAAGGAAAAAAGATGTAAGTCTGTTAATTTCTTGCTCTAAAAAGTTGCATTTGAAATAGAAACTGTAAAACAGGGGTGTGGAACCTGTGGTCCTCCAGATATTACAGGACTCCAATACAGCCCTAGCCAGTAAGGCCAGCAGTCAGGGAAGTTTTTTAATGTTTAATATTTTATTATGTTTTTATGTATGTTCAAAGCTGTCCAGAGTGGCTGGGGCAACTCAGTCAGGTGTGTGTGGTACAAATAATAATGATGATGGCATTGACAATCATGAGGATAGTAGCTGCAGCCCAGCAGCATCTGGAGAATCACAGGGTTCCCCATCCCTACAGTAAAACACCTGGGGTCTCTGAACAGAAACTCTAGGGTCCTGAGGCCCTAGAGCGTTGCTCTGGGGATTTAAGATGACCATAACAGATTAGGAAACAGGGTCAAAGCTCATAAAGATTTCAATAGAGACAAATGTACCTGGGACCCAGGTGAACGCCATAATTTGGGACACAACACAGCACAGCGTGCACCTATGTTCACATCCTCTATCACAGTACATGTTTCTCATACACAACTGACCTCACTCGGCTTGCTGTATAAGCACGTTTTCACAGTCACAGCTACAATGTAACTCTGCCATTGTCCTCTATTGGAAATGTACTGGAAAGATAGGCATGTCTCTCATTCCACACTTAATGTAATGCTCATTAAATCCCAAAGCCAGAGATGTCCGGTATCAATCAAATAATCTCTGTCGATTGAGTAAATGAAGGATTTACACTGTAGAGCAATAGAATCATAGAGTTGGTAGTTTAAGCATTTTCTCCCTGCATCACCACCTGAGAATAGATGTATTTCTGTCTTTTTCCTAGCAAGCAGGGCCTCTTGTTTTCTTATCAGCTTAGCAAAACACACTAAGAGCTCATTGCCCTTCACAGACTAGAAACTTCAAAGGCATTTGTATGAGACAGAAGAATAGTGAATCTATTAACTTTGCTCAGAACTATCTGTTGCCATTGTATTGCTGGTAGATAGGAGCATAATTTTTCTAAACCAATTTTAGGGGTCCACAAGCTGTTCATGCTCTGTTATCCAATCGCATTGCTGAAAAGAATCGTTCACAAATTAATCGTGTAAAGCAAAAGCTATAAAGATGTTTTGAAATGTATGCTCGCGGTCCATAATTCCTCTGGATCATTTATTCTTACAGCAGTCTGCAATAAATCTGAACTCTTTCCAAGATGCTGCTTGCCTTTATTTGGCTAAAAGGACTGGCGTATTTCCAGACCCCTTTTGTAGGGTAACACACTTGGGCAGGCATTATCAGCTGCACAAATGTAAGATGGAGGACACCTGGATTGTCAATAGTACATGTGAAAAAGACCTAGAGGTCTTAGACCACAGGCTGAACATGAGTCAACAGTGTGATGCAGCAGCAAAAAAAGCTAATGCTATTCTAGGCTTCATCAACAGAAGTATAGTGCCTAGAACCTAGATCAAGGGAAGTCTTAGTATTGCTCTGTTCCACCTTGGTCAGATCACGCTTGAACTGCTGTGTCCAGTTCTGGGCAGCACAATTTAAAAAGGATATTGACAAGCTGGAAGAGTATGGAAACAAAGGCTTTTAAATACCAAAAGTTGTGGGAAACTAAGTCTTTGGAAAAAGTGTTCTTTAGGATGCCTATACCTGGAAAACATACCTTCAATCAAACTTGAATCAGCAACACTTTGAATGTTTATCTGCCTTTTGTTAGGATTCACCTCCCAGACAGACATCACACAGTCACCTGTACCCTTTTAAGAAAAGAAGTATTTGTATCAGAAACCTGCATTCTGTTTCACAACAGACCTAATCGGTATTCAAGATATTTACTGATAGTTCTTATGAAAATCATTATAGGCACAAAGATTTTAAAATTGTAATAGCCAAATTGGAATCCTCCCACATCGATTTCTGGGATCAGCATTACATTTTAGAAGACTGGGCCACCAGTTGCTGGTGGATTTTTCCAGTGCTGCTTTGAATTGCAACTGCTACACACATTACAAAATCCTTCTGGGCCATCTAAAGGAGTTGGGAGCTGGGGACCCTGTTATGCAGTGGTTCTGCTTCTTCCTCCTGGGCCATATCCAGAAAGTGGTGTTGGAGGATGAGTGTTCAGACCCCTGGGCTCTCACTTGTGGGGTGCCTCAGGGCTTAATCCTCTCTCCCATGTTTTCAACATGAATATGAAGCTGCTGAGAAAAGATCATCGGGGTTTGGGCCGGCGTTCACCATTATGCAGATGATACCCAGCTCTAAAGGTAAAGGTACCCCTGACCATTAGGTCCAGTCACGGATGACTCTGGGGTTGCGGCGCTCATCTCGCTCTATAGGCCGAGGGAGCTGACGTTTGTCCGCAGACAGCTTCCGGGTCATGTGGCCAGCATGACTAAGCCGCTTCTGGCGAACCAGAGCAGTGCACGGAAACGCTGTTTACCTTCCCGCTGGAGCAGTACCTATTTATCTACTTGCACTTTGATGTGCTTTCAAACTGCTAGGTTGGCAGGAGCAGGGACCGAGCAACGGGAGCTCACCCCATCGCGGGGATTCAAACTGCCGACCTTCTGATCAGAAGGCACTCCTATGTGAGTGGCTGGAGGTGGCTGGTGGCTAACAGATTGAGGTTGAATCCTGACAATACAGAAGTATTGCTTTGGGGGGACGGGGTGGGCAGGTATGGAGGTCTCCCTGATCCTGAACTGGGCAAATGTGCCTGAAAGAGGTGGTGTACAGCCTGGGAGTAATTTTGGACTCACAGCTGTCCATGGAGGCGCAGGTCAATTCTGTGTCCAGGGCAGCTGTCTACCAGCTCCATCTGTGACGCAGGCTGAGACCCTACCTGCCCGCAGACTGTCTCGCCAGAGTGGTGCATGCTCTAGTTATCTTCCACTTGGACTACTACAATGTGCTCTACACGGGGCTAACTTTGAAGCACAGATTGCTGCAGATAAACCCACAGGAAGTTCACAAAGGTATTCAAATATTACTTACCCCTATTATCAAAGTGATATTGTTAGTTGTGTGCTTAGTTGTGGAAGTCAGGCAGCCAATGGTGTGATAGTCTTTTGTAGAAATAAAACATGTTTCTACCTGCCCTTGTAACTGTAAGGTAGACAAATAGTCACTCACAGATTTTACTTTTTGTTAAAGTGGTAGAAATAATGCACAATTGCAAGAGAAATGATAAAAAATTAATTTGGAGCAGTAACTTGATTTTAAAAACCTAATGAATTCTTTAGCCAAGTAGTTTTATCAATTACATTTCAGATATTTGGATAAAAATAGAATTTCTAAAGGAATAGGCATGCTTGCTCTATTTATAAGGTGATGCACGCATGTGTTGCAGCAGGCATCATCTTAGAAGAGGCATTCCCTCCTGTCCATGAGAGAAGTTGGTGCTTGCTATCTGTGATTCATATACAGGTAGGGCATACTTTTTCATCAGGGTCAGAGATATCAACCTTGAATCTGGCAGCTATCCTTATAAGAATGTTAACAAAGCTCTATGAAATCTCTTTGGCTTCCTGGAACAGAGTGATGCACAAAGTTATTTGCATCGTCCTGTTCCTGGGGCAAGTGGAAAGAATAACTCGCTCTGCTTAATCTCCATCACAGAACAGCAGTGGATTACAAATGTGAAAAATTAATTCATTTTTTAAAGTGGCAATTAACATTTTGCATCCCTAGTAGATCCGCACAAACACCCAGTACTATGAATCACAACCAAACTATTTCAAAAACCAAAACACATTATTTAAGATAGAAGAATGCTCCCACTTGCCTTCTTTGCAGTACTGAAGTCCAGCTTGTCAATTGCTGCATAAACATAAAAAGTGTGTTGAGAAAATCAACATTATATATCCATTTTTTAAAAGTATTTTCTATTGGACTGTTGTAGCCACAGATTCAGAAGGCAGATTTGATTTCTGTAAACCCTTTAGTGATCACACATTTATTAACTTGGCCTTTTTTAATGTATACTTCAGGAAATTTGCAGTTGCAGTAGCTTACTACAATAACTTATAGTATACAAACATAAAGAAAGAGTCTTGAAGCAGTTTAAGACTAACAGATTAGTGTAATTTAAGATTCCATGCACTAGTGTTTGTGCATCAACGAAATCTAATGCCATGATATATCAGTCTTTGAAAAAGTCTCATTACAGTGATACCTCCAGTTATGAACGGGATCCGTTCCAGAGGCCTGGCTGCATCCCGAAAACTTCGTAACCGGAGGCACCCTTCTGCGCACACACACGGAGCGATGGAGCGCTTCAGCGTATGTGCGTACGGCGAAACCTGGAAGAATACACTTCGGGGTTTGCCATGGCCGTAACCCAAAGATTCCGTAACCTGGAGGTTACATGTAAAGTTCGCGTGATAGTGCCTCACGAGTAACGGAGCAGGAGCCCAAACAGTCTTTTGCAGTTTTATTGTGCAAACTATTTACAGTGCAGAGCTACAAAAAGCATGTCTGTCTCAGTCACTGGCAGAATCCGGGAGTGGCCCCTTCCGGCTTCTCCCCTAGCATAAGAACTTCAGCACACCAAGTCTCCTCCTACCCTCCTTGCGTTTCACCCCTCTGCGCAACTAGGGCGACGGAAATGCTGTGCCTCCCTCGTGACCAGCCGGGCAAAGTGAGCGCAAGGTCTCAGCAACATCCCCAAGCCCTTTCTCCGCCACGCTCCCTGTTTGTCGCTCCTGGCTAGATGAGGCGCAGGGACTCTGTGGCATCCCTAAGCCCTCTCCTCCCCACTGGAGGTGTGGCTCCTTTCCCCGCTGGAAGAGGTGCTGCTGCTCAATTAGCGTCAGGGCTTTCTGTATGCTAACAGACCCTCCGTTCCCCTCAGCGGGCCAGGAGGCAGTTCCCTGACATCCCGCAACATGAGATACCACTGTATAGTGTTTCCTTGCTGGTTATAATACTGTTGCAGCACAACCCTAACCATGTCTACTCAGAAGTAATTCCCAGTGAATTCAACGTGGCTTCTTCTCAGGAAAAGAGGTTAGGATTGCAGCCGGATAACTCATCTCTGAATTTAATCTAATAATTAGGCAATAAATATTTATGCTGTTATTTAAAATAAAGATAGACAATAACATTCAGTTTCTCAAAATCTGCATTATCAAGAATATAAAACAAAACACTTTGGATAGATATATGTTGAACAAAGAAAGAAAAATATTGTCATAAATACTAGATTTAGAATTGATCAAAGGCAAAACCCACCACTACCACCACCACAGATCAGTTCATACAATCCAGACTAGAGCATGACTCAAGTATGCTTACTGTACAAGGAAGGTAACTCCAGATGACTCAATGGCCACATTCACATGCAAAATTAATCCACAATTTAACACTACATGCAAGAGTTGAAACAAAACTGAACCCACCTGCGCACATGGACACGCACACACACGCACACACACACACACACACACACTATTCTCTGAAAAGATTGTGAGGATTTTTGTAGCATTTAATTTCACTTTCACAAAATCCCAGATCATAATTGTGAAGAAACCCAAAATCTCCGTTTATAACAAACTCTGGTTAGTTTCAAAATAAGCCAACCTCAAGCCATGGGTTATGAAGACAAGTTGTTAACCTGAGATTGTGGTTTGCAAAAAACTGATTAGTTTAATACACCACAACAAGCTGTGATACTGTGAAAGCAACACTAAATGTTCCTGAAGTCCTGCTCAAGGTCATGTGAAAAGAATCCTGCATTCATTTATACATATTACAGTTGCAGCAGTTGTGTGATTACTGTTGGCTCTCTAGAGCAAACACATTGAAATTGGTCTGCATTGAGTACCACAAACCAATAAAGATTATCAAAGCCAGTGCAATTCAATTAATACACATAATCAATTAGCACTTAAACAAAATCTCTTGCTCCTGCAGTATTAAGATGTTGGTGCTCAGCACCTTACAAGACTGAGATTCTAATCATTACAGAAAGCAGAAAGAAAAACTTCATCTCTTACTACAGGTTTCCATGCAATGATGCACAATTAGGCTTTAGATCTAAAACAACATTTGTCCTACCTTCCTGAGTTTTGGCAAATGGGAGGTGCATAATGCAGAAGAAGCCACTGTTTGTGAGAATAAATGCATGGTAGGTTCCTATCAAAATAACCAAAGACAAGGTAAATGTCAAGAAGTCTTCCCAGCAAGGGTTATCAAATTGTGTCCATGTGATCTTCAAGTAAAGGAACTGCCACCTGGCATCTCCAAACATGAGCAAATAAAAGAAGAAAACTTTGTTTACACCAAGGTAATTGAAATCAAAATAAAAAATAATAATCAAGGGTGCAGAAGATGAAATATGATTAAAATTCATAGAATCAAATTCAAATCAGCATAATATAAGTCTCCTCTATCAGGCAAAATTCTATGGCATTACATTTCCTCCCCTCCCCCAAGTCAACCTGAGTTTACAAGAGAGAAAAACTGAAAGTGCAGATTATTCAGAAAAAAATATCTCACCTGTATCTCCATTATCTTTTTCTAGAATAAGATTCAGATAAGTCCTGTCATTTGAAGATCTTTGAACCAACATCTAAACACATTTTTTATTTTAAAAAATGTTATTAGAATGAATTTCAAAAAAGTAATGTAATTTGCACCACATTAATTTAATCCTACTCAAATCATGAATTTTGTAAATTACATTAGTATCTATTATAGTTTAAAATCAGTAAGCACATCAACAGCAGAAATTCACCAGGATACCAAAACTAAAGTTCAATCTTTGAATATATGCTTCACACCCGTAAGTCCCACAGTTCAATTATCAGCATCTCTAGTGAAATAGACCTCTGATAGCAAAATAGCCAATTCAAATGACTTGATAACACTGGACTGCAGTATTGATGTAACTGGGCTGGAATGGTTCACAAGTAACACTGAACTATGGTTTAGTATTACATGCCAAGCCTCAGGGCTCCCCCACTCCCCCACACCTCTTATCTACTATGGTTACTTGCTATGTTGAAATCCAGACAAACTGTGGTTAGTATTAACAATGGTTTAGGGAGAAAGCCAACTTCAAACAATAGTTTACAATCCTACCTTCTTTCCCTAAACTATATTTAACCCTAACCACAGTTCTTGGACAAAATGAGTAACTAGAGTTAGCTGAAAATATAAGCAAAAGTTTCCAATCTCTTCCTTGCAATCAGCAAAAGGAGGAAAAGGAAGGGGGCAATACGTGAGCCCAAAGCTCACCTAGGTTTATCCCCAGGTGTCACATATCAATGCAGCCAGTATGAGGCAACTTTAGAAAATTACACTTCGTATATTTAAGAATGTCTGAGGCAGCTGCATATAGTCATATAGAAGCAAAAAAGAAATAAGCTACATACATTAGTTAACAAGGTTTGCTTTGATGATACATGAATCAGATGTAGGTTTCCACTTCTCTCCCCAATCACAAGAAACTGTGCTTCTTGACACAATCCAACAACTTCCACCTCAGTCTCTAAAAGGTTTTAAAAAGAAGTATTCAGATGCCACAGGAGATGACTATATTCAGAAATAATGACGTATATAATGAGATGCAGTGATTTTTTGCCTCATATACTCCTCTGCTGTGGAAGTACTAGATAATTACTGTCTTAACTTATAGGTCAAAAGATGGCAAAATTATTTTGACAAACTTTTTAAAATTTGGGGTATGTGTCTATAATATACTAACATTAATACTGAGAGCCAGTACCCTGATCAAGTGATTTTATAAGGGCATGACAACACCAGGCTGATCTATTTCCTTCAAAGGGGAAAGAGTTCCTGTGTTCAGGATTTCAAAACCATATCACAGAACATGCAAAACTCCAGATCAGAGCACAGATTTCATTAAGAAAACAAACTGAGGTACACTATGCTGAAAGTTCCAAGTATTCAATTTATGGCTGCTTCAAGATACAAAATGGTAAACTCACCAAACTGAAGAAACATCTTAAGAGACTGGCAAATATTATCAAGCACCACCACTGTTCTGTCAGCCACCAACACACATCCATCACTGGAGGAGCAGCCATATAACTTTGGGTTCGACAAAACCTGAGCAATAAAAGAAAGCAGAACGTAAACAGACAGCATCTTAAAAAGCAGAGACATCACCTTGTGGACAAAGGTCCGTATAGTTAAAGCTATGGTTTTCCCAGTAGTAATGTATGGAACTGAGAGCTGGACCATAAAGAAGGCTGATCGCCGAAGAATTGATGCTTTTGAATTATGGTGCTGGAGGAGACTCTTGAGAGTCCCATGGACTGCAAGAAGATCAAACCTATCCATCCTTAAAGAAATCAGCCCTGACTTCCAACAAGGCACACTCACGAGTCAGGTCAGGGAACTATGCTCTGAGAATCTCGAGCATATCTGCTCATGGCTGGGGGAAAGGGGGAGTCAATACGGCGAAGCTGATCCTTCATTAAAGGTCTGTGAGGACAGTTCAGACCTGAGGAACCAAGCAGCGCAAAAAGAAGGGGTTTCCTTACTTCTGGCACTTAAAAGTGGAAGGAAAATAAGGAGAACCTCAACGCTTTAAAAAAGGGCCACCCTAGCCGTGAGACGCCGCGAGACCCTGGTGAGTGCTGCCGACTTCTCCGCGTTAAGAGCCGCAGCCTCCTGACAACCAGGGAGCTAAAAACAAAACACTGAAGGAAATAAGACTTTAACAGATCATGACTCTTTGCTATTACCAATTTAAGGCTTATGATATAAAGGGGCAAGAAGAAAAGTACACTAAAAAGAAGGGAAGCGGCTAGAAATATCGCTATTACTTACTGGAGCTCCGCACTAATCCAACGAGCTGCTGTGCAAATAAGAACTTTATATCCGATGCTTAAAATTTTACTAAAGCATAGGCACAAGTGTTCAAGAGCCGAGACGGTTTTTTAAACACTGCCTGAGGTGAAACATAAAGCAGAGGGGGGAACTTAAAAATACCCCTCGATGAGATAAGCAGTGAATGCCCTGCCTCGGGGAGAGGATAGAAAGAATCTTAAACTAAAACAGCACTGGGTGGCAGAAAAGATTGTAATAGAGGCACAAAAAGCAATGAAAGAATTTTTTGAAATAAATATGACAAAGGATGTGGACCTAAAAGTAGTATGGGATGCAAGTAAAGCCTTTATAAGGGGATTTTATATAAAACAGAACATAATTCAGAAACGTATAAAAGAATCTAAGTTAAGGCAAATACAACAAGAAACAGCAAACTATGAGAAACTATTGGTCAAAACACCTAAGGATGTAACATTAAGCCAAAATATTAAATTATTACAAGCCCAACTCTCTACATTATTATCTAATGAAATAGAAAACAAATTGAAATGGATGAAGCAAAAATCTTTTGAATTAGGGAATAGACCAGGAAAGTTATTAGCGTGGCAGATAAAGAAAAGACAGGAAGACAGACAAATAAACAAAATAATATATCAAGGGAGAATATTAGATACAGAGGGGAAAAATCAAGAGTTTTTTGGAATTTTTTACAAACTTATATAGTAAAGGTCAGGAATCAGAGGAGATACAGGATTATTTAAAAAAAAGGAAAATACCAAAAATAAGTGAAGAAAATGGAAAATCCTAAATGAGCCGATAACAGAGACGGAGATACACCACGCAATAGGCAAACTTAAATTAGGGAAGTCACCAGGTCTAGATGGATTAGCAGCAATACACTACAAAAAATTAGAGGATTCCATAATAGCACCACTAAAAATAACAATGAATAAGAGCATGAAGGAAGGGAAAATACCAAGTTCCTGGCAGGAAGCGAACATTGTGTTATTACACAAACAAGGAACAGATGGAGAATCTGTAAACAATTATAGGCCCATTTCTCTATTAAATAACGACTATAAATTGTTTGCAGGCATCCTGGCTAATAGATTGAAAATGGTTTTAAAGGATGTGATACATGAAGACCAAGCTGGTTTTTTACCAAATAGACATATAAAATCAAATGTGAGGATTGTGATAGATCTATAGAATACCTAGAATTGAAACCAAGTAAAAGAGCGGGCTTTATAATGATTGATGCTGAGAAAGCATTCAATAATCTGTCAAGATGCTTCCTAATGAAAGTAATGGAAATGTCATCATTGGGAGATTTTTGTAGGGGAATAAAATCTATTTATGAGAAGCATTTTGCCAATTTGATAATAAACTGTGACAAAACGGAAAGTTTCTTAGTAGAGAGGGGCACCGGGCAAGGGTGCCCCCTCTCACCACTGCTGTTTATTTTGCCATTGGAAATATTATTAATAAATATAAGAGAGGAAGATGAAGTAACAGGAATAACACTAGGTAAAGAGAAATGTAAAGTTAGGGCCTTTGCAGACGATATTCTAATTACAACTGAAAATCCGGAGATAAGTATTGCCAAAGTAGTCAAATTAGTAAAGGATTTTGGGGGTGTATCTGGATTTAAATTAAATATGGAAAAAATGAAACTCTTGACAAAAAATATGCAAGTAAATGAACAAAAGGCAGTAGAAAAACAATTAGGATTACAAATTGTCAAAAAAGCCAAATATTTAGGAATAGACATAACTATGAAAAATATCAATTTGTTTAAAAATAATTATGAGAAAACATGGAAAGAGGTAAAGAAGGAGTTTGAAAGATGGAGCAGATTAAATTTATCTTTATAGGGGAGAGTATAGATTATAAAAATGAATGTTCTGCCGAAAATGCTCTATTTGTTTCAAACTATACCAATTATTAAAGAAAACTGTTTTGATGAATGGAGAAGAGATATTATAAAATTTGTCTGGCAGGGGAAGAAACCCCGGATAAAATATAAGTTGTTGACAGAAAGAAAAGAGGAGGAATGGCGCTCCCAAATTTGCAATTATATTATGAAGCGGAATGCCTAATATGGGTGTGTGAATGGATTAGACTGGAAAGAAATAGGATTTTGGATTTAGAAGGATTTAATTGTAGCTTTGGCTGGCATGCATATCTTAATTATGAGAAAGCAAAAATAAACAAGGAATTCACCAATCACATCTTAAGGGGAGCATTATATAAAGTATGGAATAAATACGGAAGATATGTAGAAATGCAAACACCATGGTGGATCTCACCAATAGAAGCCATTGCCAGGAAAAGATTAAATATAATAAAAATTTGGCCGACATATAGACAATTAATAGAAAAACATGAAGGCAAATATAAAATAAAACCATTTGAGGAATTAAGGAGATATGGAATAGATAAATGGCAGTATGTACAGCTTTACAGCTTGTTTAATGCAGATATAAAGAAAGGTTTCTCAAAAGCAATTTCCGAATTTGAAAGAGTGCTGATACAAAACAATAAAAAAGTTTTATCTGGAGCATATAATTTGTTATTAGATTGGGATTTGAAGGAGGAGGAAGTAAAAGAGACAATGTTAAGGTGGTCCAAGGATCTTGGGTATACAATATATCTGGAGCAATGGGATAAATTTTGGGGAAAGGATATTAAATTCACAGCGTCATATAATATTAAGGAGAATTTTTTTAAGATGCACTATAGGTGGTACTTAACTCCTGTGAAACTTGCGAGCATATACAAATTACAATCCAACCTTTGTTGGAGATGCAAGAAAGAAGTGGGGACGCTATTGCATATGTGGTGGCTATGCGAGGAGATAAAAAAGTTTTGGTTAACGGCACATACAGAAATGACAAAAACTATGAAAAAATCAATAGTAAAGAAACCGGAGGCATATCTGCTAGGCTTACTGGATGAGCAAATACCTAGTGGAAAGAAAAGTATTTTTGTATGCTAGCACGGCCACCAGAATGGTGATAGCAACTAAATGGAAAACACAAGCGGTCCCAACAAAGGATGAGTGGATAGGCAAGTTAAACGAGTATTTGTTAATGGCAAAACTGACAGCAGCAATAAGAAACCAAACAAATCAAAATTTGAAGGAACAATGGAAATGTTATGAGTATATGGAGAAACATTGCTCAAGGAATGAAGTGCTAATTTGCTTGGAGTAAGAGATATGAAGGAATTTTTTAGTATTAATTTACATAAAGAATTAAAATCGATTATAGAAATATACAGAAACTAAGTCAGAGGGGTGTATGGTGGTGGGTGTGAGGATGGGATGGAAAACTGAGAAATGTATGATAAATATGATATTGTATGTTAATGTATTGGTTGTATTGTGCTTTAATCAATAAAAATTTCATAATTCTAAAAAAAAGAGAAATCAGCCCTGATTGCTCACTGGAAGGGCAGATCCTGAAGCTGAGGCTCCAGTACTCTGGCCACCTCATGAGAAGAGAAGACTCCCTGGAAAAGACCCTGGTGTTGGGAAAGATGGAGGGCACAAGGAGAAGGGGACGACAGAGGATGAGATGGTTGGACAGTGTTCTCGAAGCGACTAGCATGAGTTTGGCCAAACTGCGGGAGGCAGTGAAAGATAGGCGTGCCTGACGTGCTCTGGTCCATGGGGTCACGAAGAGTCGGACACAACTGAATGACTGAACAATAATTTATAAAATAATAATAATAATAATATATTATTTGTACCCCGCCCAACTGGCTGGGTCTCCCCAGCCACTGAGGCAGAGCTGTGTGGCTTTGATGCTCCCCAAATTGCCCCAGGAGGCCTTAAGCCAGTAAATCATTGATTTTTATCCACCCTGGCCAAGAAATAGAAGCCCAATCCATGTAAGACAGGGGCACTGTTAATGGATGGTTCCCTAGACCAGGTAAATGGGAGGTTGCCTGCTCTTGATTGGTTACGCTCCCTCTGAAAGAGTAGGTACCTAGTTTGGGTGTACTTCTGGATCCATTACTGTTACTTGAGGCTCAGGTGGCCTTAGTGGCGTGGCATAGCTCAGCTACACCTCATCTGGATAGCCGCCCCAACTTCTGTTGTCTACTCTCTGGTAACCCCCAGGTTAAGATTACTGCAGTGCGTTATATGTGCGGCTGCCTCTGAAAATGGTTTGGAAACTTCAGCTGGTGCAGAATGCAACAGTCAGGTTGCTCACCTAGGCAAGACATTTTGAGCACATAACACCAATCATAGCCCAACTGCACTGGCTACCAAATAAGGCTCTTGACAAATAAGGCTCAGGACCCCAATACCTCAAGGACTGCCTCTCCCCATTTGAACCATTGCAGACCCTAGGATCGTCATCTGAGGCCCTTCTTTGTGTGCCCCCTCCACGGGAAGCCCAGAGGGTGGCAACACAAGAACAGGCATTTTCAGTGGTGGTTCCCTGTTTGTGGAACAAGGAGGCTCAGCTAACGTAATCAATATATATAATTAGGTGACAGGCAAAAACTTTATTTAGCATGTCCTTCCCAAGCCTAGGACCCTCGTACCTACAGGACCGCCTCTCCTGGTACACCCTGCAGAGGACCTTACAGTCCACAAACAATAATACTTTGGAGGTCCCAGGCCTCAAGGAGGTTAGACTGGCCTCGACCAGGGCCAGAGCCTTTTCAGTCCTGGCCCCCATCTGGTGGAACACTGTTGCAAGAGACCAGGGCCCTGCGGGATTTGACATCTTTCCGCAGAGCCTGCAAGACGGAGCTGTTCCACCAGGCCTTTGGTCCAGGCCCAGTCTGACCTCCTTTCTATGGAACCCTGTATGTAAGTGGCCTCCGTGGTTCTTTCTATCGGCCCATATGGGACCAGCACGGGTGGCTGGGCCTGGTGAACTTTTAATTCCTTACCCCTACGGTTGATTCATGGGTTCCCACTTAATTGTATTTTGATTTTAAATGTCATTCGAAATGTATTTTAAACTAATTGTTTGATTTCATGTTTTTAATGTATTGTATATTTGGTGTTAGCCGCCCTGAGCCCAGTCTCGGCCGGGGAGGGCAGGGTATAAATAAAATTTATTATTTATTATTATTTATTATAATGTGACCCTCTGGTAGATCTAGATGCTGACCAGATACTATAGTCCATAATGCCACAGTAGTTTAACCTAAGTTATAGTCCCATTTCAACTGACAGGACAAATCATAGTCAATGGCACCTGTGAAACATCCGTCAACACGATTTTTAGTTCAGTTTTAAAGTTATTCATTATACAGGTCTTTGCATAGTCTTCTCTTGCAGTGAGGCCACAAAAAGAAATTCTACCTTTTCAGAAGAGGTGATTTTAACGAGTGTGTTTATTTGATACAGCGCACTTCCACATTCTTGTCTGGAATGTAAGTTTAGCTGACCACTTCCTGTATCATCACAGACCAAAAGCTCAACAGTATCCCACATGGCTTAAATAAATCTTTATGCCCTGGAGAAAAGAAGAGAAACTAATGAACAACATAGCAGACCAGCAAAGTAATTATTTGAACCTTTGTATTAAAACAAAATAACCATGCTGTATTAAGCAATGTCCTGACAGGCAAAAATTTAGTTGGTACAAATGTAGGAAGAGAACAAGGCTTTGCCTGTTGTGTGCCAGAGAATAAACTGGTGGGGGGGGGGGGCGAGTTTAACTTTTATAAATGATTTTACTTCTTAAAATATATACTTTAAAAGTACAGGATTAAACATATCAAATGTTTCAACAGGCATGACCTGTGCTTTTTCTAGTATTCAATAAAATGTCTCCAGTTCTCAGTAAGATAATACCATACACATTAAAGAAGCAAGACAAAACTAGTCAATTTAGCAGAAACATCAACACCATAAAACTCATTTTCCCATTCTTCTATTTTAAGAATATATCCTGCCTCCAATATACAAACATCACTCTATACAGTTTTTCTAACTAATAAAAATATCATAAATAACATTAAATCCTAAGGCTCTTTACACACTAATTTATGTATATTGGCTGTGAGAGACAGTAATAAGAGTACAAAACTTTAGGTTTTTCATATATAAATAGCTACTCCTCTGGAAAAATATAGCTGCACTTAATTCTATTAAAATATTTTATCTATTAAAACATGTTTTTAATATGTTTTAGCTTCTTTAACAGAAACCCAGCCTGAGAAAGAGTCCTGTGTTATTCAAAATACTGTACGATACACCGCCTAGCTAGTGAATAGACACGTGCCCCCATTTTACATTTGACTGTCAGCGCCCCGGACTCCCTCCCGCTGGGCGGACAGTCTGTTTCCTGGCCAGGTTCCCGCATCAGCTTGGCTGCCGAACAGTCAGAAATCCCACAGGAGAAGCCACCACCGCTTCGCCTGCTGAATGCCCAGCTTCCTGGCAGCTCTTGACATAATACCTGTCTCCCCGCCCGGCTACAGCCCCAGCCTCTCCGCCCACGTCCCTCCCGCGCTGGGCGCCCCTCGGGGGGATGAGGGGCGTGGCGCTGCAAGCCGGCCGCCCTCCGGAGCCCCGGCTGGAGCGCTGGGAAGGGCGTGCAAAGCCCCCGAGGGGCGGCCAGCGCGGGAGGCGGGCGGGCGGGCGAGCGAGCGAGCGGGGGATGAGGGGCGTGGCGCGGGCGCCCGGTATGCCGGCGGGCTCGCGGGGGCGCACCTGGGGGGCCTGGTGCACCGCGCCACCCAGCCCCTAGGATGAGGCGGCCCTGGTCAGAAATCCCACAGGAGAAGCCACCACCACTTCGCCTGCTGAATGCCCAGCTTCCTGGCAGCTCTTGAAGGCAACCCATAATACCTGTCTCCCCGCCCGGCTCCAGCCCCAGGCTCCAGCTTAGGCCCTCCCGGCTCCCCACGGCAAAAGGACAACGACAGCCACGGACACACACGCAGCCCCAGCCTCGGAAGCTCAAATTGGCGCGGACGCTCCTAAGTGGCAGTCAGCCACGGGACGCCGCGAGGGTCAAACCTCCTCAGCGCACAGCGCACACGGCTGCTCGCAAACACACACTAGAGATAGGAACGGCAAGAGAGGTGTTTGGAAACAGACTTCTCGGAACAGCGGGGGAATGGAGAGTGCTCTGCAGAGACCCTCGAGGGTCGCTCCCCGATAGGCGTGTGCAGCACGGCGTCCTCAGCTGGCTCCTCTTGAAGATGACCGAGAGGGAGCTGGGAGGCAATCTGCCGAGCCTCTTTACGGCGGGAGATTATTCCACAGCTTCCTCGCTTCTGGAACTTTTCTTCTAGGAGAAAACGGTGCCGGCACCAATTTCTCCACTCTCCCTCACTCCCTCCAGAAAAAAGTACTGCTCCCTTTTGAAATTTCTTTGAAGAAACACCCGTATCCCTCTAGGGTAATTCATTGGGGGGGGGGTCACCAAATAGCCCTCTTCCCCTACCATCTTCGGGTGCCCGAGAAGCGAGGGGGGGTGTTGAGAAATCTCCCCTGCCTGCCTTCATTCCCCTTGCTCACAATGTAAATAAACCAGAAAATAACGCCTTTAACTGTATATTATTTTCCCTTTTTTAATAATTTCAATGGGGGGTGACAAAAAAGTTTTTGCACCCAGGTACCAATTTACCTTGCTACACCCCTGCTCATAGTTAGAGCTTTGTTTCCCCCCCCCCCCTGCTGGGCTGGAGGAGGCAGAAGAAGCAGGCGGCAGCAGCAGAACGCCGAGGGCAGGGGCAGGAGACGAAACAGCCGCAGCAGGCTGGGGGACACGGGCGGCAGCTGCAAATGGCCCTGAGCCAGCTCAGCCCAGCCCTCTTATTGCTCTCAGCCATGCAGAGCTGCCTGCCCATTGGCCTGTGCCTCAGCAATATTAGCCAATGGCTGCATCGGGAGGAGGGAGGGGGAGGGAGGGAGGGAGAGTGGAGAAATTGGTGCCCAGCCGGGAAAAAATGCTTCTGCCAAAAAAAAAAAAGCTTTGAACAGACGCCGATCGTTTTTTGCTTGGGGGGGCAGTTTGCCCCTCCCTGGATACGCCCATGCACAGGTGTTATACATACATTGTTTTACATTAGTTGTTTTAAAGGGGTCACTTTAAGAAAACCTTACAGCTACTGATTGCTGTCACCTGTTACCAAAATCTATGCTGCACCTGTCTATATAATCTTACATTGCAGCAGTTGTTTCATTGGTTTCATTCGCCTTTTCCGTGCTGAAATGTCACAACCTGAACTTGCCCCCCCCCCCAGTTTTGATCCTAGGTACGCCCCTGCACCTGTGTATGGATAAAGTTTGTTTTACATTAGTTGTTTTAAAGGAGTCACTTTAAGAAGAAAACCTGTTTCTTCTGAACCCAGAACAACTGCTGGGAATGCAATCAGGCTGCTTAAGGCAACCACCAGGGGGTTGCCACCGGGCCATTGCTACGGTTTTTTGCACCCTAGGCGAGATTACCTTCCCCCCCCCCCGGCCAATCATATTTCAAACACAGATGTATTATTGGAAGAATGAAAAGCACAGAATTTGAAATTGTTAATTTATTTTTTAAAAATTGTGAAAACAAGTCATAAAACAATTTCTGATTTATTTTCTCAAACAGAACACAGTTTTAGCACAGAAATCACTTTGAAAAATGTTAAATGTGATGCTGAAATTTAAGTCTCTTTAATGTTTCAATTTCAAGCAAATCAAAATCTTAATTTACGTGCCTTTTCCTTTGCAAATTTTGTTAACAGTTCCTTCAGGTCAAGTGCTGATGCTTCAGCATGTTCGATTGATATAGTTGCCAAACCAACTAGTCTAATTCCATAATGGGTACAATCTGAAGGAGTACAATCTGAAGGAGCCACTACTCCCAGCCTGTCAGACATTTTGAAAATGTGAAAGTTTGCAGTACATTATTGGGGCCCAACGGCAGGTTCTAGGCATTGAAGTGGGTTGGACTAGATGACCCTTGGGTGTCTTCAACATAATGCAGTTTAGTCCCATATGATTAAGCAGTTATAAGTAAATGAGTCCCCCCCACCCTAAGAATCATGCACTCAGATAAACTGGTTTGTGCAGATCTTTTTGGGAAAGATACTTTGGTCATAATAGGCTACATCCAGCTAAATTCTACTTAGGACAGACCCTTTGAGATTAATGTTTGGATTTTTAATTCATTTCAGTGAGACTACTCTGAGTAGGACTAGCATCTGAGGCAACAGTGTGTTTGTTTGTTTGTTTGTTTGTGTGTGAGAGAGAGAGAGAGCGCGAGAGGAGGGAAGGAGGGAGATATGTAAATTTACATAGCAGAAGGAGGACTGACAGCAAATGTAAAAGAGATGAGACAGCTGCATATTCCTGCATTGGAGAGGGTTGGACTAGATGATCCTCAGGGTTGTTTCCAACTTTACAGTTCTATGATTTCAGAACATAGGCAGGTGGATTACATTTAGAGCAGAGAAACGCCTTTAGTCATAAATGAGAAGAAAAACAAACAACTTAAAACGTCCGGCCCTTATATTGGACAAAATGCACTACCAGATTCCCTACTTATGGAATTGTCCACATGCAGACAGATCTAAAGACAGAGACACTAGCTGTCATAAATAAAGCCTGATTGGATTTATTCTGATGACTTTTTGTAAAGAATAGGGAAATAGAGCAATGAACTAGCTGAAAAACTGTGCATTCCAGGGTTTGGGTCTTGAGTTGAAGGAGCTTTTGCACATAGAACTCAGTGCACCTTACTTCTATGTGGACATGCAAAGGAGGGCACAGTTGTTTAAGCATTGTCTCAGCAGCTCACTGAACAATGAGAAAAAAAATTCATGCTAATGTGAATACATTATTATATTAATTCTTTGCTGAAATGTTGATGTATGGATCTTAACTTGTATTTGTTTGGCATGTTAGGAGGCACTGATGTATCTCTTGGCTGAATCAAACTGAGAACACATCATCCAGCTTCTGTGTTTGAAAGACATGGTTGTTTATTACTATTATTATTATTATTATTATTATTATTATTATTATTATTATTATAGATCTGTCTTTACAGATCTGAGCTGAGCTACACAGAAAATATTCCATATACACTGTACTTCTGCCTTCTCATAAGGGTCCGTTCAGTTAACATCTCAAATAGATCATTCTTGCTTTTCCACAAGTGATTACAGTTAGGGAATAAGTAGAACAAAAACAGGCGAGTACGCTTTGCTGTTACACTGAACTCTTCACCAGATATAACAAAGAGCTGGTTTGTTTTCTACAACTCATACAGGACTATCAAATCCATTAGTCTATCAATATACTTTTTAGAATATCAAGGAATCGTTTCCTCTATTTCCTAAGCTCATCAGTGACTAGCCCTTACTCATGTAGCCAAGAATGCACCAGTTTCACCACTCCAACAGAAGGGAATATCCAATGTTTCCTGGTAGAAACAGCTGCTGCTTCCATAGGACGGCAGCAGGAATTAGGCAAGCAATGGTTGCCGCTGCTTCCGATAGTTCTTCATGTTATCTCCCTCTAGAAAGCTACACCTCTAGCACACCTTGTCTCCTTGGGTGGTGCAATGGAAAATCTGCGGAGGACCAGCCTGTTCATGTGGGAGATGAAACACATATTCAGTGCAATTACATAGTTGATTTATGCCTCACCTGTGCAAATACCCTATGTACATGTAGCTCATAAATTGACAGAGAAGCATTGAAGTAATCAAGGCCTGAAGTAAGAGTGGGTGCCTTAAATGGATTTGAATATGCAAAACACTCTAGAGAACCCTGAGCGACCTATGAAATGAAGTCTATGGAATATTATGTACCGTATGTTTTATCTAGGGTTCTTCATCACATGGGGTAAATAGAAAGTCCAGCAGGAATTGGGAGGGTGAAGGAAAGGGTGCTTTTAGCTTTAAGGTGCACTGTTGCGAGTTCATTAGCTTTAGCAATACATGCAACAGTGAGCAAAACTCTCCTTTCCTCTCTAGGAATGCAGCTCGGTTCCTTTAACCCTTGGCAAACCCAGCTCAGCCGCAGGAGCCCATCCATCGCGCAGCCAGAGATGATTCCTTGGGGGGACTCTCTTGGCGGGCGAGGCGAGCTGCTCCCTCCCTTGGAAACAGAAGCGGGGAACCCTGTCCGAGGAGGAGAGAGGTGCAAGGGGACCCCCGCAGTGAGCTCCTGTTCAAAGCACGTCAGAAGGAGCGCTCCACAGTGGCCACAGGGCTGCCCAGCAGAGCTTGGCTGAGGATCGTGTTCCTCTTCCGAGCTGCTCCTCTTGCACCCGCCACCCGTGCCCCTCCCAAGACAGGCCCTGGAATTGGGGGGGGGGAGGGAGGGAAGCCCCCCTATTTCTCCTCAGCTCACTCCACCACCCCTCCCTCCCTCCCTCCCTCCCTCGCATCGCCTGCCTAAAGCTCTCCCTCCTCCAGCGCCGATTCTCCCTTGCGGGAGGAGGGCGTTGTCACTGCCCCTGAAAGGAGCCCGGTAGCGGCAGCGGGGCGGTCGAACAAGGAAACGTCCCTCTCGGCAGCCGCTGTTTGGCGCAACAGCAGCACCCCTGCTGGGCAGGCGCCTTCTGGGGGGGGGGGCAGCTGCCCCCCGCCCGCCCCTCTCTGGGTGCACCGACCCAGGATTAGGAAATCAGGAGGAAAGAGAGTAGCAGCATAAAGCGTGTCTGCGTTTCCATGTCCTGCCAGGGACTCAAGGCTGCTTCTAGGGGGGGGGGGCAGCTGCCCCCTCCCCCCCCCGGTACGCCCATGTGAGGGGGGGCTGTTATTCCCTTGCCCTCTATTGAGACTGGCAAATTTAAACAAGCAAAAGATGTGATTTGGTAAAATACATATTTTTGTTATATGTTGTCATATGCTTAATATCAAGTGTGATGTTGCATGGAAGCAATATTATTTCCTTAATCAATAGTGCATTTGCACAGAAAACATAGCTGGAAAAGCTGTTAATTTTTTAAAAAACCACACTTCTCTGTGTGTGTGTGTGTGTTTTGGTGCCTCGTTTTGTTTTAGTATGTTGTCATTTTAAAAAAAAAATTGATACGGCTTAGGGCAGTGGAAGTTTAGCCGTACCAAGTGAAATGCCAGGTCATTTATAAATAAATAAATATCAAAACCTGCACTACTGTATTCCCCTCCATACATCCTTACGTAATTGTTTTCCCCTCTCTCTATGAATTAGGGTTTTTTCTGGGTGGGCAGGGGCAGGAGAACATCTGGAATAGCATGTGGGACGCAGGGAAGAAGGCGCTGATGGAATAATAATAATAATAATAATAATAATAATAATAATAATAATAATAATGATGATGTTATTATTTATATATTATTTATATCCCGCCCATCTGGCTGGGTTTCCCCAGCTGCTCTGGATGGCTTACAGCATATATAAAACATAGTAAAATACTAAGAATTTTAAAAAAAGGAAAATACCAAACATTAAAAACTTCCCAATACAGGTGTTATAAGAATGTCAAGGTCTCAAATATAGAATAATTATTCATAAATGCACACATATCGAAATATATGAACCATGTGCCTGACATGGTATGGGAGAGCAATCCTGAAACCGTTTTGACTCTCCCAATGACCTCAAATATTCCTCTGCAAGTAAGGGAGGCAAATGGAGAAAGCCTTCCCATTCTCTTTTTGCTTGGAAATCCTGCCTTAAGGATGTATTTGTGTATGAATAGGGTGAACCTGTGACCTGGACTCAGTAACTAAATTATTAACCATCACAGAATAATGGCCAGACAGCTGAGGTAATGCAATCAGTGATCAGGTATCCTGGCAGACAGGATTTATGTTGTAGACCTGCCTCCTTCTGTGATGTATGTATGATGTTTTGAGGGGTGGTCTTGGGTTACAAGGTGGGCAATTTAAAAAGTCTATTGTTACGGAAATTAAGGGGGGGTCACCTAAGCAAAGTCTCTTCCCGGGTAAACTCATTTGGGGTATGGAGTGATGCCCTTAAGGGGACCCATCTCTCTGCCATGACCTCAGCAGGTAATCTCTGGGTGCTTCAGGAAGCCACTGGGCTAATATCCCTCAGCTGGAATCCCATTGTTCTCTCCCAGATAAGTGCTCAAGGTATCCTTGCAAATACTTAACACCAATTCACATTGGCCCAGGGCTATCTCCCTGATATTGCTCTGTTTTCCCCATATGCAAATCTTGTCTTTCCTATATGTCAATCATGTATAACCCTTCCCTTTCGTGATGTAGTGATGATGTAGTAATGATGTTTCCAAACTGTATTCTGGGATATGATAGGGGTTTTTAAAAGTTCTTGTAACACTGTTCTGGGTGTGCAGTTTGACTGTAACCTATTGCGCAATAAACCCTGTCTTGTCCTTACTCCAGTGGCTGGACTTCTTTTATTTAACTCCGCAGAAACCAGTGGGCCTATCCCTAAGGGCCAGGTGGCTGGGCAGTTCCACACCTGGGATTTTTTCCGTAACACTATACTGTATAAGGGCTTGTGCACCATTGCATTGTTTGGGGTTCTCCCTCCTGCGTGTGGTGAGTGGGGACCCTGTTACAACAGTTCCTTTAATAAAGATCAGGCTTACTAGCTGCTTTGCTTCTCAATATACAGTGGTACCTTGGTTTACGAACTTAATCCATTCTGGAAGTCCGTTCTTAAACCAAAGCATTCTTAAACCAAGGCATGCTTTCCCATAGCTGCGAGGGACACAATTTACAAATGGAACACACTCAACAGGAAGCGAAACATGTTCTGCTTCCAAGGCAAAGTTCACAAACCATAACACCTACTTCCGGTTACAGGTAGGTAGCTGTGTTGGTCTGCCTTCCAGTAGCACCTGAGAATTTCCTTCCAGTAGCACCTGAGAAACCAACTAAGTTTGTTCTTGATATGAGCTTTCGTGTGCATGCACACTTCTTCAGATACCCAGATACCCACTTCCGGGTTTGCAGCGCTCTTAATCCAAGTTGTTCATAAACTAAGCCATTCTTAAACCAAGGTACCACTGTACTCTGGTTGGCCTCTGTTTTCTCCTACCGATAGAGAACCCACTTAAGGACTCTATGTGGGCTTCAGAATACTGTACCCCATAAGGGAAAGGGAGCAGCTGTAGTTTGCAAAGAAGAGCTAGTGGCGGCAGCAGAGCTAGCTGCTCGGGCACCCGGAGCGGCGCAAATGCTGTGCACCCGGGGGTGAGGCGATCCATCCAGGAGAGATGTTGTCACACAAACCCCGGGATGACACCCGGGGCGGATCAGCCCACCCCCACCCCATTTCCTACGCCCCTGGCTGGTGGGGCTAATACTCGATCCCCTCAGGCTGCATCACACAATGATTGGGAATAACATTGCCTGCCCATTTTCATTCATTCATTCATTTTTGAATTTTTTAAAAAATCTTTATTGAAAATTATATCATACCATACAATAAAAATACAACAACAACCAAACTAAACAACAACAACAGCAACCTAACAATGAATATCAACATAACAAAGTACAACAAATAAATCTTAAATAAAATATGACAAAACAAATATTACATATTCATTCATTCTAACAAAAACAAGTCAATACTCATAAATCCAACAAAATAAATCATAATACCTGCATTCAACACTCAATCTTATCTACTTCTACTTGCCGTCCTCTCGGGTTATTTGACTAAATCATTTGATACTGCTTCCCTTTACCACTAGACCACATACCTTACAAATTAAATAACCTCCTATCCTTTTTTCCCCTTTAACAATATGTAAAGTTAGAAATGGATCCAAGTTTTTATGGTGGGGCACTGGTTTGTTTTTTTAATATATTCCCCAAATTTCTCCCAACTTTGGTAAAATTTTTGATTACTTCCTCCTCTTACTAATTCTGTTAACTTGACCAAATCCAGATAACTATATAATTTCTCTTGCCATTCTTGGATATTTGGAGCTTCTTGCCTCTTCCAATATGTTGCAATTAATATCCTTGCTGCCGCTACCGCATAGAGAAATAATTTATCATCTTCTTTGAATATTCCTTCATCTAATATGCCTAATAAAAAAGCTTCTGGATTTTTTAAATATTATATTTCAATATTTTCTTAATTTCTTAAAATAATTGAGTCAAAAAAGTTTTAATTTTCCCACATATGTATAAATGTCCCTGTTTCTTTACCACATCTCCAACATAGATTATGTTTCATTTTGTACATTTTGTGTAGTTTAACCGGTGTAATATACCATTAATAAAACATTTTAATCATATTTTCCTTAATCCCCTCCGAGACTGTAAATTTCCCCCATTCTTTCCATAATTTTCCCCATTATTCTAATTGCATAGTCTTCCCCAAATCAATTGCCCAATTAATCATTGTCTCCTTTACCATTTCATCTTTCACTACCCATTCGAGCAGAACATTGTACATTCTAGAAATTATTTTACTATTCTTTTGTAATAGATGTGTTTAGGGAAGCTTTTACTGTTTAATAGATTATTGTATTTTAACATTCTGTTGGAAGCCGCCCAGAGTGGCTGGGGAAACCCAGCCAGATGGGCAGGGTATAAATAATAAATTATTATTATATTATTATTATTCCAATAGAGAAGGTTCTTCTTGTTGTTCAGTCGTTCAGTCGTGTCCGACTCTTCGTGACCCCATGGACGAGAGCAAGCCAGGCACGCCTATCCTTCACTGCCTCTCGCAGTTTGGCCAAACTCATGTTAGCTTCAAGAACACTGTCCAACCATCTCATCCTCTGTCGTCCCCTTCTCCTTGTGCCCTCCATCTTTCCCAACATCAGGGTCTTTTCTAGGGAGTCTTCTCTTCTCATGAGGTGGCCAAAGTACTGGAGCCTCGACTTCAGGATCTGTCCTTCTAGTGAGCACTCAGGGCTGATTTCTTTAAGAATTGATAGGTTTGATCTTCTTGCAGTCCATGGGACTCTCAAGAGTCTCCTCCAGCACCAGAATTCAAAAGCATCAATTCTTCAGCGATCAGCCTTCTTTATGGTCCAGCTCTCACTTCCATACATTACTACTGGGAAAACCATAGCTTTAACTATACGGACCATTGTCGGCAAGGTGATGTATTTGCTTTTTAAGATGCTGTCTAGTTTTGTCATTGCTTTTCTCCCAAGAAGCAGGCGTCTTCTAATTTCGTGACTGCTGTCACCATCTGCAGTGATCATGGAACCCAAGAAAGTGAAATCTCTCACTGCCCCCATTTCTTCCCCTTCTATTTGCCAGGAGGTGATGGGACCAGTGGCCATGATCTTAGTTTTTTTGATGTTGAGCTTCAGGCCATATTTTGCGCTCTCCTCTTTCACCCTCATTAAAAGGTTCTTTAATTCCTCCTCACTTTCTGCCATCAAGGTAGTATCATCAGCATAGCTGAGGTTGTTGATATTTTTTCCGGCAATCTTAATTCCAGTTTGGGAGTCATCCAGCCCAGTCTTTCGCATGATGAATTCTGCATATAAGTTAAATAAGCAGGGAGACAATATACAGCCTTGTCGTACTCCTTTCCCAATTTTGAACCAATCAGTTATTCCATATCCAGTTCTAACTGTAGCTTCTTGTCCCACATAGAGATTTCTCAGGAGACGGATGAGGTGATCAGGCACTCCCATTTCTTTAAGAACTTGCCATAGTTTGCTGTGGTCAACACAGTCAAATGCTTTTGCGTAGTCAATGAAGCAGAAGTAGATGTTTTTCTGGAACTCTCTAGCTTTCTCCATAATCCAACGCATGTTTGCAATTTGGTCTCTGGTTCCTCTGCCCCTTCGAAATCCAGCTTGCACTTCTGGGAGTTCTCGGTCCACATACTGCTTAAGCCTGCCTTGTAGAATTTTAAGCATAACCTTGGTAGCATGTGAAATGAGTGCAATTGTGTGGTAGTTGGAGCATTCTTTGGCACTGCCCTTCTTTGGGATTGGGATGTAGACTGATCTTCTCCAATCCTCTGGCCACTGCTGAGTTTTCCAAACTTGCTGGCATATTGAGTGTAGAACCTTAACAGCATCATCTTTTAAAAATTTTAAATAGTTCAGCTGGAATATCATCACTTCCACTGGCTTTGTTGTTAGCAAGGCTTTCTAAGGCCCATTTGACTTCACTCTCCAGGATGTCTGGCTCAAGGTCAGCAACCACATTACCTGGGGTGTATGAGACCTCCATATCTTTCTGGTATAATTCCTCTGTGTATTCTTGCCACCTCTTCTTGATGTCTTCTGCTTCTGTTAGGTCCTTTCCACTTTTGTCCTTAATTGTGGTACTCTTTGTATGAAATGTTCCTTTCATATCTCCAATTTTCTTGAACAAATCTCTCGTTTTTCCCATTCTGTTATTTTCCTCTATTTCTTTGCATTGCTTGTTTAGAAAGGCCCTCTTGTCTCTCTTTGCTATTCTTTGGAAATATGCATTCAATTTCCTGTATCTTTCACGATCTCCCTCACATTTTGCTTGTCTTCTCTCCCCCGCTATTTGTAAGGCCTCATGGGACAGCCACTTTGCTTTCTTGCATTTCTTTTTCATTGGGATGGTTTTTGTTGCTGTCTCCTGTATAATGTTACGAGCCTCCATCCACAGTTCTTCAGGCACCCTATCCACCAAATCTAAATCATTAAACCTGTTCTTCACTTCAACTGTGTACTCAGAAGGAATTTGATTTAGATTGTATCTTACTGGCCCAGTGGTTTTTCCTACTTTCTTCAGTTTAAGCTGGAATTTTGCTATAAGAAGCTGATGATCTGAGCCACAGTCAGCTCCAGGTCTTGTTTTTGCTGAGTGTATACAGCTTCTCCATCTTTGGCTGCAGAGAATATAATCAATCTGATTTCGATGTTGCCCATCTGGTGATGTCCATGTGTAGAGTCGTCTCTTGTGTTGTTGGAAAAGAGTGTTTGTGATGACCAGCTTGTTCTCCTGACATAACTCTATTAGTATTAGCCTTTGCCCTGCTTCATTTTGAACTCCAAGGCCAAACTTGCCAGTTGTTCCTTTTATCTCTTGACTCCCTACTTTAGCATTCCAATCCCCTATAATGAGAAGAACATCCTTCTTTGGTGTCATTTCTAGAAGGTGTTGTAAGTCTTAATAGAACTGGTCAATTTCAGTTTCTTCAGCACTGGTAGTTGGTGCATAAACTTGGATTACTGTGATGTTAAAAGGTCTGCCTTGGATTCGTATCGAGATCATTCTATCATTTTTGAAATTGCATCCCAGTACAGCTTTCGCCACTCTTTTGTTGACTATGAGGCCCACTCCATTTCTTTTACGGGATTCCTGCCCACAGTAGTAGATATGATAGTCATCAACTGAATTCGCCCATTCCTGTCCATTTTAGTTCACTGATGCCTAAGATGTCAATGTTTATTCTTGCCATCTCATTTTTTACCACATCCAGCTTACCAAGGTTCATGGTTCTTACATTCCAGGTTGCTATGCAATACTTTTCTTTACAGCATTGGACTTTCCTTTCGCTTCCAGGCATATCCGCAACTGAGCGTCCTTTCGGCTTTGGCCCAGCCGCTTCATCAGCTCTGAATCTACTTGTACTTGTCCTCCGCTCTTCCCCAGTAGCATGTTGGACGCCTTCCAACCTGAGGGGGTCATCTTCCAGCGTCATATCTTTTTTTCTTGGCAGGGATACTGGAGTGGCTTGCCAGTTCCTTCTCCAGGTAGATCACGTTTGGTCCAAACTCTCCACTATGACCTGTCCATCTTGACCTGTCCATAGCTTCCCTGAGTAATTCAAGCCCCTTCGCCACGACAAGGCAGTGACCCATGAAGGGTAAGGTTCTTCTAGGAAGCCTTTTTGCATAATATCTTTGTTAAACTTACTATTTGTTTGGTGATATTGTATCCATCCTGTTTATTTAATATCTTCATATTTCTTCAACTTGAGCTTCCCTTCTCTTTCTTCCAAGAAATCTTTATATTTTCCCCAAAGTCCTTCCATATTTACCTTCTTTACAGTAATGATTTCAATAGGTGATAGCCATTTGGGTGTTTTTGGCTCTATAATATTTCTATGCTTCTCCCAGACTCTCATAAGTGATATTTTAATAATATGGGTATTAAATCCTTTATGCATTTTTTATTTATCTTCCCCCAAATATGCATGCCATCCGAATTTATTTTCAATTCCCTCCAAATCCAATAATTATTGATTTTCTATCATGATCCAATCTTTCAGCCATAAAAGCAAGCAGCGTCGTAATATAAATTTAAATCTGGTGAGGCTAATACTTCCTTATTTTTAATGTCGATTAATAATTTATATTTAATCCTAGCCGGTTTATTACTCCAAATAAATTTAATTAAATATCTCCTCCATTGTTTGAAATATTCTGACCCTGTTGCCATAATTGGTAGCATCTGAAATAGATATAACATTATCGGTAATATATTCATTTTATTGGCCACAATTTTCCCCAATAATGATAAATTTAGTCTACTCCAGATATCCAAATCATTTTTAACTTCTTTCCATGTACTTACCGGTAATATAATTGTCCTTAAATAAATTGTTTGCCCATTTTCATTTATATTGTTACAAGCCACCCCCAATCTCTCAGTGGTGTGAGATTCAAGGGGTTCCAAGCACCTGCACAAGGTCTAAGTTTCCTTTTGGAAGAGCACCCCATTGGTATGCTCCACAATCCCTGCTGCATATTGTAAGAATTTTAGTGGAAATTATCCCATTAAAGGGTCTGAATCTGGGTGGAATCCTGAACCTCGGCAGGACGTTACTTTGAAACCCCTGCCTGTGCAGAAAGGACAGAGACCAGACCAGAGTTCTAATAGTCCGGTCAATATACAAAATGACCAGGGCAAAATTGCAACATAAACGCTATTAATGGCATTTTTATGAGAATTGGGTGTAGAATAACATATAAAAAATTAGACAAAATTAAATGACAGGAACACTGTGAAATCGTGATTTCAAAATGGCCGACCTGCTGTATCAATTGTATCGTATTTCGATTAGTTTTCTAAACTTAATTGTGTGTATCCTATGTATCCCAAACAGGTGCTAACAGCTCTGACAAAGCGACCAGACTAGGTGTTATCAGAAAGAAATGAGACCAAGGAAGAACAAATAAAGATGCTGAGGGAGGCCTTCCTGACAAAAGGATATGTAGATATTTCCATTAACTTTTGAGAAGTGAGTATTTGAACCATTTACAGGTAGGTAGCTGTGTTGGTCTGCCATAGTCAAAAATAAAAATAAAAAATAAAAAAAATCCTTCCAGTAGCACCTTAGAGACCAACTGTGTTTATTTAAAAACTTAAACAACTTAAGATATTAGTTACAACCCTGTCCTAATCCTACACTCACCACTCTACCTCACCACCAACCCTCACAATCAACCACCCACCACCCAACTCCTTCGAATAACTGCTCTTCATCAACTGCCTTAACTCCCCGCTCTCTAACTCTAACCATTTTTTGAGGTAATTTGTAATTTTTGCCCCCAACTGAGCATACGTTTCTTCCCTCAACTTTGTCACACTCCTGAATTTTTTTCTTAGTTGTTCTGAGGTAATTCCAAACCTCGTATAAATTAATTGTTTAAACATCTCAAAGTCTGTGGACTGTTCTTCTGTCATTTGGGCGTATATTTCTGCCAATACCCCACTAATTCTAGCCCTTAAGATCACCATTTTCTCCTCATCCTTCACTTGGAAATCTTTACAGGCTCTCTCAAATGATATCAGAAACGCCTCTGGGCTATCTTTCTCCTTGAACTCAGGGAATCGCTTTAAATCTACCTTCCCTGTTGTTTGACTACTGGCGTTATTACTATTGTTTTGATTCTCCATTGCTGCTAATTCTAGTTTCTTCATTTCCAACTGAAATTGCCATTCTTTCGCTCTCTTGCTCAGCTCTAATTCTTTCACTCTGTTGCTGAGCTCTAATTCTTTCTTTTTCTAATTCTTGTTCAGCCTTAACTTTTTCTAATTCAAATTTATATTGTTGTTCTAGTTTCCACTTTTCTAATTCTATAGACACTTGTGGCTCTCTCGCCTCAGGTACAATATTAGTTTCATCTTCTAAGCTCTGCTCTTCCCTCAGAGGATTCCCATTTTCCTCCCCTTCAGAGCTATCTTGAACTGGTTCCCTCACAGGGTTCTTTGTCTTTTTAGGTGGCATATTTTGTGATTGAGGATTGACAGTTAAATTAACAAAATAAGAGAAATCTCCTCTCAGCACTGTTCCCCCTGGCTAGGTTTCTCCAGACTCGGGTCTCAAAGTTCTGCTATGGGTCTTCTCTCTACCCGTTAAGCTTACTTCCTCCGACCCCAAGTCAAAACCCTCTGCCAGAACAGATTTGTGAGCTCTCTTTTCTCCTTTTGTTACCTTAGCCTTGCAGCGTCCTTGGGTAACCACAACTACACCCCCGGGCTAGGTTATCACTTCACAGATTTACCCTTCCCCTTCCAGGTGTATTGTTTAACCCCAGCTGCTTCTGCCAATTTTGTGGTGAACAGGCACAACGATTTCAATATCCCTCCACAGGCTTATTGATGTCTCCTGCCGGCATATTGATCTTATCCCACCGCTGCCACCAGTTTTGTGGCGATCACACAGGGTCCCCGGTCGTTTGACGGACTATTGATCCCTGTGCCACCACGGCGCTTCGCTGCCACCAACCAGGATCCCCTCCCTGGTAATAACTGTCACAGTCAGAGTGCAATTGTAAACAAAATAACAAGTGTTTATTTGAAAACTTCAACAACTTAAGATATTGGTTACAACCCTGTCCTAATCCTACGCTCACCACTCTACCTCACCACCAACCCTCACAATCAACAACCACCCACCAACCAACTCCCTCGATCAACTGCTCTTCATCAACTGCCCTTAACTCCCCGCTCTCTAACTCTAACTGACTCTCTTCAGCTGCCCCTAGCTCCTCCCCCCTCTGTTTATTGGTCAGCCTAGGGTCAGCCACTTAACCCCTTACTCACTCCTGCTCATATGTATTCCCTAGGAAGGGCAAACGCCACACCAACTAAGTTTGTTCTTGGTATGAGCTTTCATGTGCATGCACACACTATCTGAAGAAGTGTGCATGCACACGAAAGCTCGTACCAAGAACAAACTTAGTTGGTCTCTAAGGCGCTACTGGAAGGATGTTTTTATTTTTTATTTTACTTGAACCATGCATGATTGACAGGGGCATGTCTGGATCTCAGATTTCTGCCTGACACCACACCTTTTCTGTGACATACCTATGATGTTTTGATGATGTGTTGTAGGAATTTAAAGTATTTCATTTATATATAATATATATTATTAATTTACCAAGCAAACACAGGAAAAACAGGCCTCACACCAATTTTCACTCTCAAACTGATAAACTACTTCTCTGCAAGGTTGGGGGAACCTTCCCATTATCTCAGGAATTAAAAGTGATAATCCCTGGCATCCTGTTGCCTGAGTGCCAGACTGGGTGGCCATTCCAAAGATGGCAGGGTCAGATGGAGACAAAAGGGTGTGATTGCCTTGGCTGGGAAACAGGGAAATGTAAATATCTCTTTTGTTTTACTAGATGGGTTTTGGTGGAGGGCAAGAGGAGACATGGGGGCAGGGTCCAGGATGCTCAGATCACTGCTACCAGACCCTCCCAATTTGTGATGTAGTTCCGATGTATCTGTGATGTATGTATGATGTATGGAGGGGTGGTCTTGAGCTGGAGGGGGGCAATTTCAAAAGTCTATATAGGAGCTTGCGCACCATTGTTCGGGATCTTTTGCTTGCAAAACACCCTGCTGCAACAGTTTATAATAAACAAGGCCTTGCTTTGAGAGACTCAGTATTGTCTTTGTGCTGCGTTGTTGGGAAGCGGCTGTTAAATTATAGCGCTCTTCCCGGGGTTATGGACTCCCTTCTGGAGATGGACCCAGTTACAGAATTTTTTGTATATATAACAGATGCATGTTTTATTGGAAGTATGTTTAGTCGTTTAGTTGTGTCCGACTCTTCGTGACCCCATGGACCAGAGCATACCAGGAAATATAGGAAACTTTTAAAAACGGATGTTGTCTTCTAACTAACTCTGTGCTGAAGGAGGGGCCTTTCTTTCTGGCATTCCTAATGGCTCATCATTTTCCCTTTGTTCTCCCCTTAATGGCCTATCCTAGGCTATCTCCAGGGATGCAGGTAGTACTGTGGTCTAAAACAGACATGTCGAACCCGTTGATCACAATCGACCAGTAGATCGTGGGATTGATCTTGGTCGATCATGGGATTAAATTAAAACTGCAAGTGGAAACAGGATAGATCTGCTTGGCTCTTGTTTTGTTTAAACTTGCAGTGGTGTCCAAACTTTTTTCAAAGAGGGCCAGATTTGATGAAGGGTCGTGAGGGCCGACCCAAGTTGTTATCCTTTTTTTAGGATTGAAGTTGTTGTGGGTTGTTTTTTTTTAGAGGGAGTGTATCGCAATATGGTCCGATGCGCATAAAAATAAGTTGGAAAACTTTTATCAAGTAACAAAAAAGTAACAAGTATCAAAACCTGATGACAACCCAACGCATAAACACACCAAGGACCTCCGTCCCATAACAACCTTGATGTCAACTCTACTCTTTTCATGCCTCTGCGACTCTCCCCGCCGCCGTTCTCGCGCTTCTTGCTCGCGCAGCCTCTCAGCGCAGAGGCGGCTTCGCTCTTCCTTTCCTCCCTCCCCTCGAGGGGCCCAGGTTACATCCGGGAACCCTGGGAAGTGGGCGGGGCAGCCCTGGCCGCTCTCCGCCGCCGAGCAGCCGAGCAGCCGAGGCGTCGCGGGCGTTGTAGCCGCTCGTCGTCCGCTCGAGGGGACGCACGGAGGAGCCGGAGCTGCCGGTGGGCCGGCGAGGGGCCCGCGTTTCCCGACACCCCGACATGGCGGTGAGCTTCTGCCGCTCCTTCTCGGGGGCCGCCGTGAACGGCCGATGGGGAGGCCGGCAGGGCGGCGGGAGGCTCCGTCGTCTTCGCCAGTCAAGATGGCGCCCGCCTCCCGCTCGCCGCGGGGCCGGGAAGGGCCTGGGCCTGGGCCGGGGGGGGGAGGGAGCTGCCGAGCCCGCCTCCTCGGAGCCCCTCCGCCTTTGTGCCCTTGGGGGCAGGGTTTTTATCACAATAGAAACGTCCTTGAGTTCGGCATCTCCGTTTCAACGTAGCTTGGTTTTTTTTGGTTTTTATGGCGCGAGGGAAGGGGGCGGTTATTGGTTTGCGGGTATTTTCCCTCATCATTATGTATTTTCCGTTTATAGCTTGCATTTCTAGGTTGTGAACCGCCCCGAGATCTGTGGTAAAGGGTAGTATACAAATTTAATTAGTAATGATATATTCACACATGTTTTTAAGAGGTTTCCTTTCCTCTCCACACTCCTGTTGACTGTTTTAGATAGCAAGGTAGTGGCATCGTCTATATGAGTGGTACAATATTTGATATTACGCCCTTTTATAAGTGTGGCTGTTATTTGAAGGCTCGGTTCCATGTGTTTTTGCACAGAAAGGCCCACTATGTTCAGTTGGTCTTATTTCCAGGTAAATGCATGAAGGTTCTCATGGTTCATGCTCACCTATATATAATGTTTTTATTAAACACTTTGTAAATAAGGAAAGCAGGGGAGAGCTAGTTAAATTAACAGTGCTAAGTTAAATATAGAGTCTGAGGAAAGGGATTGTTTTGAGGGTGATGATATATGAGGCTTTGGGGAGAACGTTGGGGTAGGAGAAGGAAATGTGCCATTATGTGGTAGCTTGAAAAATTGTGCAACTTAAACCTCAGCAGAACTGACGGAATTGTTATTATTATCAGATCCCTAGCAACTTCATCCTTTTATGCTTAATAACATTACTGAGTTCAATGGAACTCACTCCAGCTTTGTAAGGAAGCCCACAGAAGTTAGTAGTCTGGGGGTTGGGGGAGGAGTCCGGCTAACTTGGTGGGGATGATGGAGAAGTTGTCCCCACCCCCTGCTGCTGATCTCTGTTGGACCTGGAGTGAGGGTCTTGTTTCTTGTGTTTCCTGCAAAGGAGGGGCAGAGTGCTCTGTCACTCACCGACGTGCATGGAATTCCATGTGCTTGCCAATATGTGGCTTTGTGTCATCTATGTCTATCAGGCTAGTGCTTAAGCACAAGGCTGGAATCACTCCTAAATTAAGTATTTAAGGATGGGAATCATACACAGCAAGGGTTCTTAACCTGAGGTCCATGGATGCACTTTGAGGGTCCTGTGAACCAGGCACCCCAATATGATTTGTTTGCAATGTAATAAGATAAATTGTATGCAAAACTTTGTGCATGTTTATGGGTAGGGTGTCCATAGCTTTCATTAGAATCTCCAAAAAGGATTGTAGCCACATATATATAATATAGGATTACGTGGCAGCATATCCCATCAGATACATACACTGGGACTTGCTTTTGAGTAAGCATTCCCCTGTAAATGGTGCAGGAGCACTCATGCAAACATTTAAAAAAGTAGGGTGATGCTCCACCATTTCAATATCATTGGTTTCTTTGAAGGTTTGCCCCCACCTCAAATTACCATTGCAGTTGTAGTGTGTTATACATGCCTAAACTTAATTCCCATTGAGCTGTCTATACAACCTGTTTTGCTATGGCTGGTTACAACCTTCTAAATATCACAAATTGCAAAAAGAACAAAATAAATTCTCTACAATTATAAAATAAAAGGTGCTGTTGCATTGGGGGGTGGGGGTGGCGACTGGCCGCTTTTTTGCGCCCATAACCCGGGTTCCTGGAGCCATGTGGTGGATAGCTTTTCTCTCTCTGTTTCTAACACTGCTACCCTTCATCTGTAGATCTCAGGGCAGTTCACAGCATAAAAATACAAAGCACTATATATTGGATTTAAATGTGCTTAAAATAAGACTCTGTTTGGAAAGTGCATGTTGTAGTTAAGTTGCTATAATGCATTAAAACATTCCTCAAACTGTGCTGTATTGACTTCTATTGTTGGCAGTAAAGACCACAGTTGCTGTGCCTGGTGGCGATAAACAGATGGAAAATGTAATAGGCCAAGGACTGATGTGTCATTCTCTTTCAAAATTTACTAATCAAAACATCTAAAATCACCTGAGGTACAGAAAAGAATCAATTCAAAGAAGGCACTATGGGTCGCTTCATCAGTATCCGTTGACATAGATGTCACTGAGGAGGAACATCATTTTTGGATTGGATACAGAAAATCCATCTCATTCTTCTGCAGTAGAAAATGTTGTAGTGCTTGAATTTTGTTATTTTAACACCCTATCTAGTGGCTGTGGACTTGATTTCCTACTAGTAGAGTATATAGCTTTGGCAACTCAACATTAACTAGTTTCTGGATGTTTGTGGTGACTTAAAAATAGTGGTCTAGAATGCTTCAGGCAGTTGAGTTACTTCGCAATAGAATGGTGGTGAACTATGTAATAATAACAATAGTTCATTTCATCATAGGCTAGTGATACAGAGCGAGAGGCAATAGCCCCAGAGAAATCATCTCCTGATAGAGAAAAGAAAAAAGATGCATCTAATTCTCCTAGAACTTCAAAACATCATTATTCAAGGTCACGTTCACGATCAAGAGAGAGAAAACGAAAGTCAGGTATGGAAGCCTTTAACTGTTAAGAGTTTTCACTATAAAAACTTGCTGGTGCATAAACTTGTGACTTAGTGGTAGTGTGTAGTTAGGCTGCTAACCTAAGCATGTTTACTTAGAGGTGAAATTGAATTCAGTTGAAATTATTGCGACTTCCAAGTAAACAATAAAGTTTTAGATTTATGTGCATGCCCTTTTGAGTTCTGTTTCAACCTCTTAAAAATGTGAAATTTCTCAACACTTTAAGCTTCAGCATCATGTTAAGGGTTGGGGGTTGGAGTAGGTGAGGAGCAGAAAGGTAACAAAAATATGAAAATGCTATTTCAAATAGAAATGTAAACCATTGAAATAGGACTTGGAATGGCATGTCTGTAAAGAATGAAAATCCTTTTCCAAGCACCTTTACTTGACAATAAATGTTTTATTCCTTAGATAATGACGGGAAAAAGTACAGAAGTCGGAGCAGAAGCAAAGAGGTAATTAATACTTTGTAGTGCTTAGGTAATTGTACAAGATGTATTTAAAAGTACATCATAGCATGTGTAAATCTTAGTATATAAATGTCTTAATGGTAAGTACAAAAATGATAATTCAGAAAAATGTACTTGGAGAGAGAAGCATGACTGAAGCCATCATTATGACAAAAAGGTAACAGTTGTCAAAAGTTCATTGACAGATTAACTGTGGAAACAGCCACAATAAACATTTCTTTGGAGAAATAGGATTGGTATATTTGATTCTCACAGAGCTTCCATTGACCAGAGTTCTACTCAAGAATTTGCAAAGGTGTTCTCCCTGCCCCCAATCTTATCCACTTAGTTCTTAAATATCCACTTAATATTTTAAGTTTTCCTATGGTGACAGTGCATTTGGCAGGGTTTGTAAGAGTAAATCAAAGGCAAGGGCACAGAGATGAGGCAGTGGTAGTGATAACATCCTTAGGTAAGGCAGTTGCCTCCAGTGGTGAAGTAATATCAGTGGAGGAGCCCTAGCAGTAGCCAGAAGGTTAGCCAACTTCTGATGGAATAGTGTTAGGCTAGAGAGAGATGGGGCCAGTTCTAATGTGGGGCCAGGGACCTTTTCCCCTTTACCCAATGGAAGCTCTGTTTTAAAAAGAAATTAGAGTATTTGTGAAATTGACTATATTGTTTAGATCACATGATAACATTTCTATAATAAATCATACTCAGCGTGCTAATGCGCGAAGAGACTGAACTGAAGACGCTCCAGACTCAGATAGCAAAATTATAAGCCTACTTCATGATAAGGTAACTATTAGTCATTCAAACTCATATTTCCCTTTAAAAAGCAACTTAAATCGGTTATGGGATATAATGGTGGTTTTAAATACAAAGTGTATATTTAGAAGGCTGCTCCATTATGTTAACATAAGAAAATCTTTCAAACTTAAAAAATCGTGCGTAGAAGGAGGATTACATGTTAAAAGTTTGTTTTAAAAGGCTGGTTTCTTTATGTACAAGTTCTTTATGTACAACCTGTACACTTTAGCTTTTAAATTCAATGGGGAATAACTGGTGGTGTTATTTGAAACTGCTGTGGATGTTTTAAAATCTGTAACATTTCAATAGTTGTTGAATTAATGCACTGACTTTTATGGTTCTAGTGAGACAATTGACAGGAAGAAGGGCAGAAGGGTACGGGCATTGCACCTGTGTGGAGGCATGCCCACCACAGGAAGCTCACAGATTGCCTCTACCTTGTGGAGGGTTCATTCCATGTTTGTGGGCTGGCTTGCCCATTTCGTGTATATAATAAGTGGACACTTTGCACTATTTATTTTACAACAAAATTCTAATGATCTTTCTTCAGTGGTTGTACAAGTGACTGAAAAAGTAGCCCAAATGGATCTAATTGATGTTAGGAACTACTTGAAACAAAAATTCACCACCTACAATGTCTAAGATGAACAAGTATTAAAATCTCTAGAGTAGGAAGGTGACATTTCTTTGCGTAGCCAACTCTCTTCAGCAGTTAGTTGAGGGCAGCATTGTCTTTCATGTGCAGTATTGTCTTTCAATGGGGTTAGTTGCACTTGGAAGAAGCAAAGTAGTATTCAAAGCACCTAGGATTTACCTTTACTTCTACCTGTGGGTGTGAGTTTGGGGATTTAAAAAATAATAAGACTCACATGATCTTTAGAGTAGAAATCTATCCATATACAATTAACTTAAAAAGAAAGTTACTGAGATAATCAGAAATTTGGGTAAACTGGCCTTATATGGTAAGAGATTTCTTCAAAGAAAATAGCACACAGACTGCTGCAGATTCAAAACATGACAGTTGGTCTTATTGGACCTCTATAGTGTAAGACTTTAGGGTGGAGATACTTGCTTACAATACTTAGAAAGTTTGCGAGTGCATGTACTTCCAAGCTATCTTAATTGCTGATGAGCTTGTACATAAAACGTTTAGATAGTTCTCATATGTATGCTTATCCCATCCACCTTTTGAGCATAGGGGTGGAAAAACATGGTCACTATGCATGATGTAATCAAACACTAGAGAGGCTGCTGTTCTATCTAATGCTGTGAAACTGGTAATGGTGTGAGTTGCTTTAACAACATGTACAAAAATGTTTGAAAAGTGTGGGATGGGAAATGGGAGGAGGAATGATAGCGAGCATCTGCAACATTGTGTAGCTGATGGTGTTAAAAGCCATCACAGTTGTCTGGGCCACACTCCTAAGGTTACTAATGTTGCATCACAACATATCATTCTTTATCTGCTGATGCCCATACTAACTCTCTTTGTTGCACTATTTTCCTGAAAGAACCAACTTCTTCTTAAAACAGGCAAGAAGACATGGGTCCAAAGAGAAGTCCTCGAAGAAGCACAAATTTGAAGACCATAATGACAAAGAACACTCTTCTGATAAAGGAAGAGAGAGCCTGAGCACTTCAGAAAATGGTGAGGAACGGCATAAGCGCAAGGAGAGGAAATCCTCAAGGGGACGAAGTCATTCAAGATCTAGGTCTCGTGAAAGGTATACTTGACAGTTTCTACTTTGGAAATGCTTCAGTGTTCTTTATGCTGTTGTTATGTTTGAGTTTTGGTAGACATGCCCAGCTGCACCGTCATAATTTGTTCCAGCATACCTGGTGCAACATCACAGATGTGCCAGATCATTATTTTGTATGGGTTGGTGTAACTGTTCATAACTTTTACCTACTAGATTTTGAGGATCAAGTGGCCAGTGTTTGAGCTGTTTTTTTCTTCCCAGATTTAGGATTTGTTTATTGTAACCCTTTTGCCAAACCTTTAGGTTATGCCACTAATTTGTTTTACAGAATGAAAATACTTAGTAGTGTTCAGGCCACTGACTTCATTTGAAGTGGTTACACTATTTATAGATGAGCCTAAAACTGTCTGACAGCTTTTTGTGACCTCTCATTAGAAGATAATGCGTAGGTTTCCTTTGCATCTTGTTGCTATTAAATGTGAATAATGAAGCTAGGAAATGTTACCAGAAGTTTGGAATGTGTTTGCAGGCGTCACCGTAGTAGAAGCCGTGATAGAAAAAAGTCACGATCTCGAAGCCGAGATAAAAAGCGACGTGTAAGATCACGTTCTAGATCAAGATCTAGACACAGGCATCGGAGCAGGAGCAGGAGCAGAACTAGGAGCAGAAGCAGGTATGTTAAGTGCTTTCTTTTTTCCTTGAGATAAAAATCATAGGGTCGATGCTAGCAGTTAGAAGTTATACTCTGAAGAGCAGGTAGATACAGTTAATTTATGGTCAAACAGTCAAATAATTACATGATAAAATACCTTTACCTGCAGAGAAAGAAAGAAGAGACCTGAAAAGCCCAGAAGATTCAGCAGAAGTCATAGCCGAACTCCTAGTCCACCTCCCTTTAGGGGACGAAACACAGCAATGGATGCACAGGAAGCATTAGCTAGAAGGTACTAGGTTTTTTTTTGGCCTTAAGTTTATAGAAGCCAAGAACTTACTCTGTTTACCTTTTACTGACAGAGTAGAAGCACAGCATGCAAGCTTTGAGGGGGGACCATTGCCATTCTCTACACACCCCTGCACCAAATTTTAACTTATATTAAAATGTGGAGAGCTATTTTAGCCACTGATACCTAGATGAAGTCAAAAGCATAGTGTACTCACAACATTTTTGCTTGATGTATTGGCACTGTTATCAATGCACAACTGAAAGTACCTTTGTTTTACTGAAAGCTAGAAACGTACAACACAGAACAACTCCTTTATGTTCTTTGCGTTGGAGGGTTCTATGTATGCCCTTCAGGAATAACATAACATTTGTTAGTATAAAAAAACAAAGGGGAAAAGAAGAGATCAATGTGGGGGGAAATAATAACTTTTGATCAATTGTTTTATTCTGCATATTTCCTAGATTGGAAAGAGCAAAAAAACTGCAAGAACAGAGAGAGAAAGAACTGGTTGAAAAACAGAAGCAACAAGAAATGGCTGCTGGTAATTCTGTTTTTATGAACTGCTAGAACATAATGAATAGTAGTGGAAATATTTATAACTTCAGATTGAAAGCTTTTAAAAAGAAGAAACCTCATTTGTTTTAAAATAAAGCAACAGAAACCTCTCTATTCCACTCTTCAAACTTTTCTCTTTTTTGACAGTCCCTAAAAATACTTGCACCACCAGACAAATGCTTAGAGAACTAGCAAAAGCTGTCTAAGGTCTTTCAATTGGCTAGCTTGTACTTAATGCCCATTAATATAAAACTTCTTACTTACTCCATGTATCTGAGATTTAAAAAAATTCTGGAAGCTGCTCCTTGTATAACATGTTAATGTTCATTTTAGCGGCTGCTGCCACCGGCACTTCTGTCATCAATGTTGCAGCTCTTCTGGCCTCTGGAACACAAGTCACTCCTCAGATAGCTATGGCAGCTCAAATGGCAGCCCTGCAAGCAAAGGCACTGGCAGAGACAGGAATAGCTGTTCCAAGCTATTATAATCCAGCAGCAGTAAATCCCATGAAGTTTGCTGAACAGGAGAAGAAGCGGAAAATGCTGTGGCAAGGCAAAAAAGAAGGGGTATTTTTCTTTGTCTAATTATTCCACTTTGTGTCTTGGGAATTGTTGATGACAAGGACATAACTTGTAATACTCCTGCATTGCAGGATGTTGGACTAGATGACCCACGGGGGTCCCTTCCAGTTCTGTGATTCTGTGATACAATGGGCACAAGCCACATGTCAGCAAGAGGGGCCTCTTAGTAGCACACAGAACATTTAGCCATCTAATGGTCATACTTGGCAGTGTAAGCATTGTTTTATTTTTTAAAAGTCTGGTATGTTCAGAATTCTAACGAGCATCTGCTATCATAATCTCAAGTGTCTTAAGGTCTACAGAGCCAGTAGGTGCTCTAGCTGACATGTTGAATAGCTGTCAAAAAAGACTTTGTATGAGAAATTCAGAAAGGGCACTTGTCCTAAGGGTGCTGGGATTAAAAATATTTGCTTAATCTTCACTAAACCAGCAGTCCTACAACATTCTTATTTACATTATTGAAAGGTTTTAGGCTTGCAGCCAGATTGTTTGTTTCTCGTTCCAGTTCCAAAGGAAACACGTTAAAACAAGATTGTGTGAGAAATACTTTAGGACCTGTTGCATGTTAGTATATTTAAACAGTTTCCCCCATTGTATCAACAGATCTATAAATCAAAATGAGTTGCAAATTTACCTATGTGTTATATATGTGTGTAATAAATCACTTTGTGTTTTTATAGGATAAATCACAATCTGCAGAAATCTGGGAGAAACTGAACTTTGGAAACAAGGACCAAAATGTCAAATTTAGAAAATTAATGGGTATTAAGGTATGTGAAATGTAGAGAAACTGTTAACCTAAATTGCTTTCAAGTAAGAGCTCAGGTTAAATGACTCTGTAGAAGCGGTTCAAATCAGCATATACAGCAAGACAAGATGCCATTCACCGCAGATTCTGGCCCAGAAGTAGGTGGTCAGTTTAATACATTGCCAGTTCAGTAGGCCTACAGTATAATCAGGGGAGGTATACGAGCCCACAAAACCTAACTTCAAAATAGAAATTTAATTAAGTAATCATGAAGAGTCAGCCAGCAATAAATCACAGAGATTATGTGCTATTAAATGTAATGCACTTATATGAACACAAGTGGAGTTAACTCTTTATTAGAAGAAACAGGAACTGCTCAGGAGTACCAAACCCATTGATCACAGGAACTCGTCTTCAGAAGGTGTTCCCCATGAGACATGTGGGGACTGAAGGTCCTCGCCTTCCCACAGCTGGTTTAAGTCCCTTCCTCTCCCAGATCTTTCCCAAGCAATCTGAGATGGGGGCATTGAGCTGGCCTTCATTCCAGCCACTTCATGTCTCTCCTGGTGCTGGGAGACCAGGGGGGATGGGAGCTTGTCGCAGAAGGAGGGGGAGATCCCCCCAATACTTTTTCAACAGTGACTCAGAGATGAGTCTGCTGCTTCTGATTCTGGACTTCCCTCTGCCACAGATTCCCTTCTCACTAAGCCCTGTTAACCTCTTCAGTTTCCGACACCTCCTCCCAGTCTTCTCCCTCTGACCATCGTCCCACCACCACTCCCCAGGTTCAGAGTCTCTTCCCTTAGGGGTTCCCCAGCTGGTGCCTCCCACTATTCCTCTGCATCCAGCCAGTCCATGACAAGTACTAGATAAGCTGTAATATTCCAAGGAAAAGCAAAAATGTGTTGGGTTGACTCAAGGGAGATTACACCTTTAAATGTTAAATTCTTGGCATTTTTTTTTGCAAAATGCTTCTATAAACCTACACCAAAATGACTTAATAAAGGTTATGTATGCTGTATATCCTTGAAAATGATAACATATTTCCTCAGGCATTTGCACTCTGCATTTACTTGCTCTGGAAATTCCAGCTGCAGAAAAGATGCTTTAAAGAATGAACTGCCAGAATAATAGATGACTAGTTTAGAGGACATACCTGTTAACATATTTTGATAAAAATAATAATACATTATTTCAATTCTAGAGTGAAGAGGAAGCTGGTGGTAGTAGTTCGGTGGATGAAGAAAGTTACAAGACTTTAAAACAGCAGGAAGAAGTATTCAGAAATCTAGATGCACAATATGAAATGGCAAGGTCACAGACACACACCCAAAGAGGGATGGGATTGGGATTCACATCTTCGATGCGAGGAATGGATGCTGTTTGAAAGAACGTGATCTTAAAGCCTGGGACTTTGTCAAAGATTATTGTTCAGATATTGGGTCCTTGTTCACCAAAGGCTAGCATTCTAGCTTGCATGGGGTGTTGCATTGACTTTAATTTATTGACATTACAATTTTTGTAAATATCAGATCAGTGATAACTGGTGTTCCATGTTGTAATCAGGTTATACTCACTTCCATTATACTTGACAGAGCTGTAGGAGGACATTTTTAGTTCTGTGTTTCAAAACAGAACAGGTGAGGATAAACTCATACATGGATATTTTGTGTCCACTGTCTTGTGTACTTTTGTACTTTAACCTTGTACAGTTATTTTCAACTCTTGAAACATAAAACACATTGTGTAGGTGTTACTCTAGCAGACTGGGCCAGTGGGTGCATAATGCAGTGCAAAAACCTGGTTAATAAAAAATGTTTTTTCTCAAATAGTACTGTTTTTAAGTTCAGTGGATGAATTGCTCAGAGCTTAATCTTGTACAATTCATTATAACTTTATGTCGAGAAAGAAGCTTACTCAACATAACTAGAGCAGAGCAAAATTGAATTTTCATGAGTTCCTGCATTATGCTACTGCAAGCCCTTGCTCAGGAGATACTCTCCTCTAGACAGAGTTCTCACTGGACTCACTCTAGTCTTATTACAACCTGCCCAAACAAATAGAGGTAAACCATACCAATATCTTAACAAGATGAATTTTTACCATGTCCCATACCTGCTTATTCTAGCAGTAGGTTTTGATAAAAGCTTTTGGCAAAGTATGACTATCACCACCAGCTCAACATTTCCAATGTGACCTGTATGAAAAACATGTTTTTCATAATATGCTGTGTGGGGGCTTTATGTCTTCTAGTTAGACTGTGTAATGTAATAAAAAAAGTTGCATAGCAACAGAGTATGTTGCGCTGCACCTTTTGAACTGTAACTTTTGTTGCATGCTAAGATTCTAATGCCCATGTAATATGGCATGTCTCCTCAGTTTTAGAGAATAAAATGTTTATTATTAAATAAGATTAGGATAGCTGTTAAAAGAAGAGAACTGAAACAACCACTAGAAGTGTTGTAAGATCAATAGGTAATCTCTTTGCAGAATCACTTGTCAATAATTCTTGTTCAGTTATTGAGCCCTTGTTCACCCAAAGCTAGCATTCTAGTTTGCATGGGTGGTCTGGAACAGTAGCAGAATTTTGATACTGCATAGCTGTCAACTTTCCCATTTTTTGTGGGAAATTCCCTTATTCCAGCGCTGTTTCCCATTGCAAAAAAGGGAAAGTTGTTTCCCAATGCAAAAAAGGAAGGTTGACAGCTCTGGATACTGTCTGCCCCAGATTGACTTCTCATGCAGTTTTTCTCAAGTGGTACTCTTGCAATACTTCCAAGGGCTTCATATGCTATAGGGTTGCAAAAGTAAGTTTGATTAAAATTGAAATCAAAGCCCACAGACTTCTGTGGAATTTATTCAAAGGGAAATAACTGAAGGAGGTAGGGACTGCTTGGTGATGGGTTGCTTCAATGGACTACTGTATGCTTTTTTGTACCCAGAAACATAGATATATTGATTCATTTGAATGGAAAGTGGCTTACAAACATAATAGTAACATAATAGTAAAATAATAGAACACAAGTACAGCTTAAGTCATATCATGAACAAATAATCAGTAAAACAATTACAATCTGTAAAACTATTAATCAAACAGCAACTAAAAATAAGCTAAACACATTTTAAGTGGCAGTGGCTTGCCAGGGTTTCAGTCAGCGTTTTTTTTCTACCTCTATCAGAACATGCCTAGTGATTGAACCTGGATGGTCTGCTGCTGCCCTGATGTTTTAATGAGAGAGACCTGACAATAGTGGAGGAAAAGGAGGGTCAGTTGCCTGGTTCCTGCTTGTGATGTAACCAGGTTCTTATTGCTTGAACTCCTGAAAGTGGTGATGTGCTTCAGGTTTGTGGAAGAAAACTTCCAGGAACTGGAAAAATGAGATTGTAGCTACTCTGTTAGTGAAGACATCTGCTAGTATTGTTGGAAGAGCATGGATAAAAGGCGGACTCCTTTTCCTCCTAGCTGTACAAGTTAGTAATTACTACCCGTGCTACACAAGTGTATTAGCCAAGCTACAAAGAAACCTCTGCAAGAAGCACACAGGAAGAGACTGAGCAAAAAACAGCTGCAGCTCGCCCCCCCCCCGCTACTATTGCGAATCATTTCCCGCCAGCATGCGCTGCCGGAAGCTTGAGAATAGGGCGGAAGTGCTTGGCGAATCCCAGCATGCATCGCTGCCCACAGCCACTCTGTTTGCTGGTACTGTCCGGCCTCGTTGCATTGTGGGAGTTGTAGTCGCCTGCCCGAAGAGCTCTGTCGACAAGGCCTTGCGTGAAACTGCGGGCCTTTCCGAGGTGAGGCCGGGGCCTCTCTCCCCCTTTCCTCTCCGTCCGACGGCAGCTTCTTCCGCAGCGTTTGGCCGTGCGGCCGGCGCCTTCCCTCCCCGACCTAAGATGGCGGCCGAGGTGGACTTCGGGGACCAGGAGCTCTTCGAGCAGCTGGACGCCGGCGAGGCGGCGCCCATCCCGGCCGCGCAGCCGCTCCACACCCGCTTCGAAGAGGCCAGTGCGGAGACGGAGGAGCTCAGCGAGCGGCTGAGGGAGTGCCAGGAGACCGTCAGGGAGCTGCAGGCCGAGAATATCCTGGCGGGGGAAGCAGGCCTGGGGGCGCCCCCTCCCCTCGACTGACAGGCTGCCTATGATCCCCGCTCCCCCCCCCCCCGCCGAGAGGCAGCAGCCCAACCGGTGCAGCCCTTCGAGGCCCCGCCGCTGCGTCTCCGCCGTTGGGGCCCCTCCGCCTCCCGGCCGTTACGGGGCCGCGTGGAGCTTTCTTAAAAGGGGCTGAGAAAAGAGCCGCCTCTGGGTGGGCGTCGGCGCCCAATGTGCTGTTGACATCTTGTTGCCTATCTTCACAAAGGGGTCCTAGCCGTTGTAACCCCCTATCCCCACCCCATTTATAATCTAGAACATGCGGTGGTTTCAGTTCCGGGGGCTTTGGCTGGAGTTGCAGAAAGTGTTAGGGACTAGCCTCTTGCGGCAGCGATTAGAGCCTCGTGGCATTTGAAGGAGCAACACAGTCTGGCCCCCTGGACCATGAGAGCTTATGCCACAATCACTGTTAGTCTTTGAAGGAAGTTGAAAAGGGTTGGCCCTGCCCAAGACGTTTTGCTGCCTGAGTGGTGATGAGGATTTTTTTGTTTGTTGTTGTTGTTGTTGTTGTTGCAAAAAGGTACTTAAGTAAATTCTAAGGTACTTTGCATTAGCAAATGTTTGGCTGCCCTGTGTTTGGAGTTGTAGCCCAACAACGTCTGGAGGGCACCATGCAGGCAAAGGCTACCCTAAAGGGTGATCTAATTTGTTTTATTTAGTACATTTGTTTTACTTTTATTTCATAAGCTGCTTTGGCTGTGTACAGTAAAGCTAACCAACTGAATATATTCTATAAGCAAAGCCAAGAAGGTTGAAGCTGCCAGGTTTATCTAATAATGTATTTGTAGTTTGCATCCATTCACTGTTACTGGTGAAATTATTTCTGGCACCAGAAAAAAGTTTCCACCCCACATCACTGTGCTTCAGGGAGGGCAGGAACAATGAATCTCTCACCCTGTCCTGCTCCTGTTGGAGTGTGTAAGACACAAGACTGGCAATGTTATGTTGACACTTGAGACAGAAACTCCCACAGGCATTTCTTCTCCTTTATGGCAGTAAAAATGCAATAATAAATTAACTAAAGAACCATTTGCTGTCCCCTCGAGTTGACCAAAATCCCACTCTGCTGATCCTGTCTGTGTTGTGTTTGCTGCAACATACTGCTATCCGCTTGAGAAGTTGTATCTTGGAACTTTGCTGTGATTTTTAAATTTTATTTTATACTACTTCATCCCATACCACCCCACCTATTTTATCTTGTGGGATAAGATAGACTGCAAGAGAGAGTGGCGGGCAAGATCACACAGGGGCCTTCATGCTTGAGTGTGACTTTGAATCTGGGTCTTCCCTGTCCTAGGCCAGTACTCTGAGCACTATGTCATGCAGTCTCCCTCACTGACTTTTTAAATTCCTTCTATTCAAAGTGGTGTATGGTTCTCCCCGTCCCCTTTTCTCCTTGACTACAATCCTGTGAAGTACATGAGCTGCTGAATTATTCAAGTTCACCTAGTAAACATTGTAGCTGAGCATGGATTTGAAGAACACCCAGCACTCTTATACTGTATTACACTGGCTTGTCATCGTCCCTCTGCAAATTATTTTGTGGTCACACACACAGAGAGGACACATGACAAATCTGGGGTGAGGAGAGCAGCACCTGTTGAATATATCACTTATGCAGCTTTTAAAAGGGCACAGGATACCAGATTTCAAAGAAAAAGGGACTATTCATAAGCATGAATTGTACCAGGGAGGAGTACAGTTCTTCCTTTAGCAGTACTGTGACATACCACTAAATGTCAGCAGCCCTAGAAGGATGTGGCCTGAAGCTTTTGACAAGATATTCATTCATTTGTGCCATCTTCAGGCTTCCCTTGTGATGCCTTCCTTCCTTCATGTACATTGAGTACCATGACTGGGTTTCAGCAACTCTCTGATTCACAATTGGGGAGGCTAACATAATTTCCTTTAACTTTCATACCTGCTTTTTATATGTCACATCTGGAGCTCTGGTTCTAATTATTACTGAGAGTGCAGAACAGGGGCAGTCATAAATTATTCCATAGTCATTATTCTGAAATAGTAGCATGACTTGAAATTCCTTAACAAATAATTAACATCATGAACTCAGAAGAAAATTGAATATGCTGACTCGACCAAGGTATGTGTAAATTGCTTTATCACCTGTGATGTTTAGTACATTGTTTAATAGTAGATGGGCTCCAAAGAGCCACTTTAGAAATGTGTAAGGATCTGGGCATGCCCTGTATGATTCCAACCCACCCACACAATGCCAAAGCATAAATTGCTTGTGGAACTCCTTTCAGTTTCAAAACTGGCTTGCCATGTTTTAGATGTATGATGTAATTCACTTTATGTTAGTACTTTTAAAAATGTTAGGTGATTTTAAAAAAGTGGTCTTACCTCCATTTATGGGGTGGGGCACAAAGCCTCCTTGAGCACGTGAAGAAATAAATATACATATTAATGTAAAGGACCCCTGGACGGTTAAGTCGAGTCAAAGGCAACTATGGGGCTGTGGCACTCATCTTGCTTTTAGGCCAAGGGTGCCGGCGTTTGTCCACGGACAGCTTTCCGGGTCATGTGGCCAGCATGATTAAACCGCTTCTGGTGCACGGAGGACTGTGACAAGTGCAAGAGCACATGAAAACACTGTTTACCTTCCCACTGCAGTGGTACCTATTTATCTACTCACGCTGGCGTGCTTTCAAACTGCTAGGTTGGCAGGAGCTGGGACAGAGCAACGGGAGCTCACCCCGTCGTGGGGATTTGAACAGCCAGCCTTCCAATCTGCAAGCCCAAGAGTCTCAGTGGTTTAGACCACAGCATGACCCACATCCCTACATATATTAAAGTATCTTAATGTGGCCATAATACTTCCAAACTATATCAAAGAGGAGTGTGGGCCTGTCTGAACTGCTGCTACCTATTGTAATGGTAGTTTTATGCTTTCTTTTTTAGTGGACTTACCATTGATGACTCTAAACTTGATGGGCCTTTGTTACAAATTTTATTTATGAACAATACTGTTTCAAAGTAAGTATATATTATATTATATTGGTTAAGTTCAGAATGTTTGGATCGTGGGTGCCTTCTAGAGTATTGAGCTTTGAGTGGTGGGTCAGAACCCACTAGTGTACTGTCCCCCAATATAAGGTGTGTCATGTGTGTAGCTGTGTACCCCAATTTTTTAGGTGTGTGTGTGTGTGTGTGTGTTCAAATGAGAACTGGAAACATTGGGTGGTTGGGTAAATAAGCCATATGTGGGTTTTGTTTTGTTTTTAAGTTAAATTAGTTTTCACATAGTAGGTTGTTGTCCCTAGTCTAAAAAACATTGAAAGCTATTGCTCTACAGATATTTAAAGAAAATGTATGCAACATGAAAGGAATTTTGAATTTCTGCAGTGCTACCAAAACACAGGATAGGACAAATGCTTATACCTTTCCCCCCAAAGTTTGATCTACAAGCTCTTCCTTCCACAGAATTGCAGAACAAAATCCTCAGCTTGAACAGTGTGTAAGAGCAGTCTGTGAGAGAGATGCTTTATAACAAAAAAGACAGCATATCTATTTTGATAATTCTTGTATAGGCAATATCATCAAGAAATAGAAGATTTTATATCTTGTTTAGTTCAAAAATATGAGGAGCAACAAAGTGCTGAATCTGACAAGGCCTACTTCAATGTTAAGCCGCAGGTATTTATAAATGAAATTATCTAAATCTTTTCTTTTCTTGGTATCCATTGTTACTGTTGTAGTAGACTAGCCCTTAATAGCCTTCATTATTGATGAAAAGTGTACCATGTTTCCTTAAAAGCATAAGAAGAGAAGAACATAAGGTACATTTTCGTGAAATAACATTTTCCTATTCATGTGACTGGTCTGTCAAAAATGTCCTGCTGCAATGTGTTAACTCTGGTCATGTTCTTCAGTAGCACAGTGTACGATGCCACTGCTCCATGTGAAGATAGGCAATACTGAGTCAAACCATTGGGCCACCTAGCCCAGTATTGTCTATTGGGACTAACAGTAGCTTCCCAAGGCCTCAGGTAGGGGACTTTCCCAGCCCTACTACCTGAGGTCCCTTTCGCTTGAGATGATGCTACATCCAAAGCAGCCCTGTGCTAAGGCCATCCAGTGTGCACTCAGAGCACCTGTGCACACATGGCCTTCCCTGTTCACTTTGTGGAAGAGGACATCACCCTGCTTATAGGAGGTTAAGCTAAAGAAAATACTTCAAAGAGAGCAAAGAGAGTGGATTTTTAGCTGAAATTTGAAGGGATGGTGGGGAGGGGGCAAGAGTTTCTTTGATGGAAGAAAGTTAGAATATAAATGCAATAATTTTTAAAAGAATCATGTAGGCTGCGGAACTTGTTGCCTTCCAGATGTTGCTCTACTCTGGAATTGCCCATCATTCCTGACAATAGGCCATGCTTGCTGGGACAGATGGGCATTGGAATCCCAACAGCCTCTAGAGGGCACCACGTTCCCTATTCCTGATACAAATGTTCTGGAAGTGAGTTCAGGCATAATGAGTTATATAGGAGAACACTCAGAATTATATACTTCATTGTTTGATAAATAAAACCTTAGTTTTGCAAACTGTGATTTGTCTTTCTATTAGCCTTCTAGTTTTATGTTGGAAGAAGACCATAAAGTGACAATCTCAAATACATCAAAAAAAATCAAGGAGGCCTTTAGTGTAAGTTATTCCTTTGTTTTGTGGTGTATGTGCTTGAATCCTATATTTTAGATTTCCGAGCCATGGCATTAGGAAAGGGTTGACAAGATGCTTAAAGAGCCATGTAATTCTCACTCTATTTAATTATTGTTAAGTTGTTGTAATTCTTGGAAGGCCAAAACTCTCATTAATTGGCTGGGCTTTTAGTTATGGGTGTGTAAGATGTAAGATCTTGTTTGTAAAACCTTAAAACAGGGGAACCTTTATTTTAATGTACTTAATTATATCAGAATATAAATTTGTGAAATATTTAAGTACATTTTTAAAAGGAATGTTGTCTTCCAATCTGATAAAATGCTGACACTTTTTGACTCTTTCTACAGGTTGTAGGAAGTGTTCTCTATTTTACCAATTTTTGTCTTGATAAACTGGGGCAGCCTATATTAAATGAAAACCCTCAGCTGACAGACGGATGGGAAATACCCAAGTATCCTATTTAGTTTAATGTCCTCCTCTTTTCCTGCTAACACTGCAACTTAATCCAATCAGTACTAAAGCAGATTCAATAATCTACATATTTTGAGTATTAACTACATAATTGTGGTGTCATACGTTACAGCGCATGCCCTTTTTGGTGAAACATTATTTCTGGTGATTGGATTTCCTGCTCTGCTTAAAGATGCTACTGTGCTTCCATGCTATATTTCTCAATAGTGGAGTCAGGCAGCTGACACGCTACGCTGATCAGGCTAAACTCTGCTAATAAAAGATAGTCTGCTTTCAACAATGATGGAGCCATCCTTTCAAGCAGAATCTTGCCTTCATGGTATTGATTATGAGTCTCATCTTACCTTTCTTAAGCAAAAAACAAACAAAATTAAAGTTTGTAATAACAATTTATACCAAAACACTTCTGGGTCATAGCCATCATGCATATACAGGCATGTAAACTTCAGTTCTGTTTTATACAATGGCAATTCCTTATTGAACTCTTAAGATACCAGCAAGTTTTCACACAGATTCTTTCTCTAGAGGGACAGGAGATACAAGTAAAGCCTAAAAGGTTTGTATTTCTCTAAATCTATGAAGATTTCTAGTTAAAAAACGAAAATGTACTGTGGTTGATTAGTAATGGATATGACTTAGAATGAGAGCAAAGCACAGATTAAATTGCTGACATAAAGAGCACACTTCATGATGTAACAGCTTACCGTTTTTAAAGCATTTTGTGATATTAAGTGTGAAGGGCAGCCTCTTATGACCAAAAGTATATTGGGAGAGGGAGTTGGAATGTTCTGGGTGCTTTGAAGACCTTATTCAGGCACATTCAAAATAACTATAGCAGCCTTTGCCAACCTGGTGCCCTCCAGACGTTTTGGACTACAACTGCCATCAACCTCAGCCAGCCCAGCCATGCTGGAGGACACCAGGTTAGCAAGGGCTATTCAGACCTCGCTGTCCATCTTCCTGCTCATAACTCTCGTAAAACTCCATTTTCTTTCTTTAATATGATAGAAACACAGATAAAATCTGCTAGGAGACAGGCTTATTAACTTTCATTAAGAATTAACTAGATGAGTCTTCAAGTAGGGCATTAGAATAATAGATTGAGCCAAATTTCATGAACAATTAAAAATAAGAATTTACTCCTCAGCTTTATAATTGGAGAGGGCCATGTGCCTTGACATATCTTAAGATAGACTTTTAAGTAGTTATTTCCAAAATATTTAGAAAAGCAGTGCACTGGTGCTAATGAAAGTTGAAAGTGGCCTTCTCCATAATGGCAGCCTTTCTCCAAAGAGCACCCTTCATGATGTAACAGCTTGCCGTTTTTAAAGCATTTTGTGATATTAAGTGTGAAAGTGGCCTTCTCCGTAATGGCCAAAGCATGAAAATAATTGTTTCATGCGCTGACCCATTCCGTTTCCTCTCACACTTCCTGATTGTCACAAACCATGGTTTCCCTTCAAACCTGAATTGGAAACTACACTTTCAAATGGGCTTCCGTGGTTCAGGCACACCGTATTCACCTGCTTTGGATGTCATGGAAAATTGAGGTATGGTCTGTGGGAGGGATTGCAAGAGAAAGAAGGAGCACAAAATCACAAAGTCCATAGCAAGAGTCAAACTATTATGTCTTAGAGCATTTTTTTTCTTTTTCTTTCCAACATCCAAATTTCCACTACATACTACTTTATTTATTTGTCAGACTGTTGTGGCATAGTTTCAAAATGTTTAAAATGTTAAGATGACGTTACTGTTAGTATATTTCACCCTGCATTCTTCTGTGCTGTCACAACTGGGTTTGGTATATTAGGCATACGGGTGACATTTTTAAAAGGCTGTTGGAAATATGTAATGGACTCACATATTTGTTAAGCCAGTATTAAATATTAGTGTTATAAACTGTTTACTTTTATAAAGCAGGCCAAAATCTCACTGCTTCAATTGTGGCTCTGAAGACCACCAAATGAAAGATTGTCCACAGGTAAAATATTCCTTCTGATGTTCTGTCCTCAGAGCACATTGATAATCAGATAATCCATTTTAATATTGTTGATATGTTTTATATCCTAAGACACATATTCTGCTATGTATGTCCCTATTAAAATATTCTAGGGTCTTTTAAAAAAACAAGTTTAAACAATTGTATTCAGCAACATATATCCTCTGTAAGGCCAAAACTTTTAAGTATCCAATAGTCCAACTCTGTATAGTACTAGGCAGACTGTTATCCCACAGGTGAATCAAGGGAATTTGTATGTGTAACTTGGTAGCTGGTATTTTCCTGATTTTCCTCCTTCTAACTACATTTTAGCCACGAAATGCTGCCCGTATAAGTGAAAAAAGGAAGCAGTTTATGGATGCTTGTGGGGAAGCAGGAAACCAAAACTTCCAACAGCGGTACCATGCAGATGAAGTTGAAGAAAGGTTTGGAAGGTTTAAACCAGGAATAATTAGGTATTTTCTCTCTCACTGAATATAAACCAGCTTTTCCCAACCTGGTGCTCTTTGAAAGCTTTGGACTACAACTCATGTCAGCACTGACCAGCATGGTTGTGCTGGCTGCTGCTGCTGCTGGAACTTGTAGTCCAAAATATCCAGAAGGCACAAAGTTGGAGAAAGTTGAAAACATGGGGGCAGGGATGGCTCAGAACTCTTGCCCTCAGGGACCTGATTTTTACTAAATCTAACCGATTATTGAAAATACCTTTAAAATGTTTTGCTTGCTCTCATTTCAATATTTGCTACTAGCACCTAGATATGCACCTGCAGTGGCTCCACCCAGGTCTGCACCTTAGACTTCAAGGCCCACTGCAGCGTCCTCATGATCACATTGTACCCAAGACAAGCGGAGTGCAAGCAAGGTGTGGACTAAGTAAGGCGAGGTGCCTGCCCCAGCTAAAACAGTTGAAGCTGCAGCAGGGAAAGACTTAGACACAATACTCATAGAAGAATTTGCAGCACAGCATATTTCACTAAAAATCATGATTATGGAGACGTGGAAGGAGCTGATAACCCCTTTGGAAAGAATGGTAGATGCAATAGTGGATAAATTAGCTGGCACCACCGAAACCGTCTCAGCAGCAATGGATCTGGTACGCTTAGATGAAAAAAAATGAAACGGCTCCTCCAAGAAAATAAGGATACAAAATCTAAGCTGGAGGAGGTGGAAAACAGAGCCTGAAAGGTTACTTTACATGTGAGAGTCTTTAAAGAGGCGGCAGAAGGAGACAATATTATGGACTTCATATTTCAGTGATTCAAAAGTGTGATACCCACCTTAGAGCTAGGTAAAGGTAAAGGGACCCCTGACCATTAGGTCCAGTCACAGATGACTCTGGGGTTGCGGCACTCATCTCGCGTTACTGGCCGAGCATGACAAAGCTGCTTCTGGCGAACCAGAGCAGCACACGGAAACGCTGTTTACCTTCCCGCCAGAGCAGTACCTATTTATCTACTTGCACTTTGAAGTGCTTTCAAACTGCTAGGTGGGCAGGAGCTGGGACCAAGCAATGGGAGCTCACCCCGTTGTGGGGATTTGAACCGCCGAACTTCTGATCAGCAAGCCCTAGGCTCTGGTTTAACCCACAGCGCCACCCGTGTCCCACCTTAGAGCTACCCAGTGCTTTTTCTGGAGAAACGCAGGGGTACGCATACCCCTAAACATTTTGTGAATTTAAGTTTGGCCGCATTGAGGGGCAGTATTTCAATATGAGTAGGAAAAAGAGAGTACCCCTAAACATATATTTTTTAAGAAAAAAGCACTGGGGCTACCTTTGGGGACAAGAGAGAGCTCACAGAGCACTATCAGTCTGTGAGGCACTGTTAAGTGCTTTCACCAATTCAAAAAGGACAAGATTTGGATAGCTTTTAACAAATGTGAAAGGAAGAACATGAAATTCACCCAGTTACAGTGCTTCAGGATTTATCTCTGGAAACAGAGAAAAAAAGAGAAATGTGTCCAGTAATGTTTAAGTTGCAAGAAGGAATATGTTATTACTGGGCTTTTCATTTCCATCTGGTAGTCACTAGAGGAAATTCAACACTCTCAGCAGCAAATCTCAGAGAACAGATCTACCAGCAGCATTAGTGCCTGAATATCTAGAGCAACAGGATAGCAAAGATCCAGAAAAATAACCCAGATAGAAGGTGTACATCGTATCTCAAATAGCGCAAAAAAGGAGAATGGGCCAAAGGAGGGGCGGCAGTGGTCACCCCTCAGAAAGATCTCTCCACTGTCAAACAACCAGAAGAAGAACCAAGAAAATAAATCTGCTTCAAGGATTGCAAACTCTTAAAAAAGAGTACTTGCTGCATCAAGACCTGGCTGGTTTGGGAGTAACAATTAATGGAAAATAACATATTCATCGGAAAAAAATAAAAGAAAACCCTAGGAATAAAGTGGTGGAGGAATGGGAAGGGTTGTTGAGGTATCTAAAAATGAGGTGTGACCCGAACATGGGTTTTGCTCTATAACAGCTCTTGCGGGTATACAAAAATACAAGGGGACGCTTTAAGAGAAGTTGATATAAAACTATATATATATATAGAGAGAGAGAGAGAGAGAGTTTCAAAGTTTAAATGAATTTATTTTTATTTGAAGAAATGGGGTAGAAGAAGAGGGAAGTCAAGACAAGAAGCGAAAGCGCAAAAGTCTTGGAATAAAAGGAAAGAAAGAAAAAAAGGGAAAGGGATAAACAAATTAAGAGGGAAGAAAGATGTGGGAAAGGAAATAATGTTAGCTTAATTACCTTTCCGTTCCTAAGTTTTTAGGAAACTACAAAATCTTGTGCGTTATGACAATCATTAGGTTTTTCGTTGGGATACATATGTAAGTGTACTTTTTGAATGTATGAAGATAGTAAGCTTGTTGAAATGTGTGTAAAAAACAATTGGAATGAGTTATTTTTGTTACTCTTTTGTACTGTGTGTGGTTTTTGTTGGTCTATGGAAAATGAACTTAAAAAAAGAACATATTCATGAAAATCAGTCACTTATGTGTAACAACATGAAAATATATTCAAGCTGGACACAACTCTGCAGCTTGTTTATATAATTCCAGTGTGACCTAAGTTTTTCATCAGGATACAAGTATCTTGTTTGTTTTCTTAAAATGTAGCATACAATTTCCACAAATAATGTTGTTCAGCCCCTACATATTTCTAACAGGATGTCATTTTTCCTATTGCAGTGAGGAACTTCAAGATGCACTTGGTGTCACTGACAAGACTCTTCCTCCTTTCATCTATCGAATGCGGCAACTGGGCTATCCCCCAGGTTGGCTCAAGGAGGCAGAAATGGAAAAATCTGGACTAACACTCTATGATGGAAAAGGTAAGTTTAGTGGTGAGAAAGGCCCTCATTATCTTACTGCAAATGTGTTTTATTTTTTCGTAATAAGAGGATACCTGTCCATTATTTGGCTTTTGACTTGGAAAAGCGTTCCACCTTTCTGGTTTCTGACTGTAAAGAAAATAGTTAAAATAGTGTTGTTTATTGTTACAGCCTGCTATATCAGATGTTTGCCTATTGATTCTTTCCAATAATAATTGAACTTCTGTAATACCATTAGATTATCTGGACCCAATTCAGTTCAAGGCATTAAAACTACCTTGGCCGGCTTGGTTTCTTGGGAAAGGAACTGGGTAGTGCAACCTTGTTGATTCTTTTTGACTTCAATACTATTGACCACAGCATCCTTCTCAAACGACTTGGGCGTTGGAAATTGTGGGCACTGTTGTACAGTGATTCCATTCCTACCTTCAAGGCTGATTTTAGAGAGCAGCAATGGGGGACTGTTACTCAGCACACTGAGCTCACTGAGCACACTTGAGCTCAGGGTTCCCTGGGGGGGGGGTCCAGTCTCTCGTCCCCTGTGCTTTTTAACATCCATATGAAGCCACTGGTAGATGTCACTAGGCAGTTTGGAGTGAAATGTCAAGTGTGCTGATGACACCCATCTCAATTTCCACGTTCCATCTGAATCAGGTGTGCCAGTTCATGTGTTTGAGCATTGCCTGGAGGTAATGAAGAGCTGGGTGTGAACCAATAAATTGAAGCTGAATCCAGACATGAAAGTAATATCTGTTGTCAATTCTAAAGTTCAGGCATTAGGGAGATGCATGTACTCCCTTGGCAGGAACAGGTGTGTAGCTTGGTGGGTACTACTTCATCCTTCTATGTCATTTGAGACCCAGTGTTAGGGATAACTTATCACAGTGATCCATGGTCACTTCCCAGTCTGTGTCAGGCTACCCTTAAAGATCATTCGGAAGCTGCAGCTAGTGCAGAACACACTAGGGAGGCTGCTGGTGGATGTATACACATTCTGGCTGGCCTTGAAAGATCTGCACTGGTTGTCAGCCCACTATGGAGCCTAATTTAAGATGTTGGAACAACACACAAGATTTTCAACAGTTGGTCAATACACACCTTTTTACCTGGGGCTTTGGTTGAGCAGATGTCTGTCCTCTTTATTCTGTGCTATTGTTCTAATATTGGTTGTTTTTCCTCATTTTATTTTCTGATTTTAATGTACATTGTAGTTATTTGAAACCTGATACTGTACTTATTTGAAACCTGAAACACCCCTCTGGGACTGTTTGGGGTGGATTGTAAGTCCAAATACGATAATAAAAGTTATTATATGTGTGATAAGACGAGTGTGTGGCTTAGCTCCCCCCCCCCTTTCAGAATAACTTCCATTGTTACTAAAATTCATTGGAACAATCTATGGATGCATTGATTGAGATTCCTGCATTGTGGGGAGTTGGACTTAATTGCTAGACTTGTAACCAGTGAAGTCCTACTCAGAGGAAACCTGTTGGAATGAATGTGCCTAAGTCACATTAATTTTAATGGGTCTTTTCTGAGTACGACTAGCATTGACTACAACCTTAAATAACTACCATAAGCCGAGCTTGGGTGGTTTATCTTGGGGTTCTGCTGGAGTGGTGCTAAATTTTTTAGTTCTGAATATGTGGTGCATAAAAAATGACTGGTTATTTCTTTTGCGATTAATTATACAATGTTGTTTTGCTTCTTATCACAGAGTCTGTGCATTCCAACACCCTGTTGTCAAAGTGGTTAGAAGCAACAAGAGCTCACCATCGAATGTGCCGAGTCCTCTTTTGTCAATAGTATCAGTAACTATTTGCGGTGTTTTGTTACAGCATCTCCTGGTGGTGAAACAGAGGCGGAAGAATATTACCAACAGAATTGGCGTGTCACTTATGATGTCTCTAAGTTGATAAACTATCCAGGTTTTAATATGTCCACTCCAAATGGAGTAACAGATGTAAGTGACTAGTTTTACACTTTCATCACCTCCTTCCTCCAAAGAGTGACATACGAATTTCTTTCACACATTATCTGTATCTGACAGTCCTTTCAGAATTTATTTGGAGGGACTCCCTGCTTCCACATGAACTGCCCTGGCCTGTATCTGAAGAAGTGTGCATGCACACAAAAGCTCATACCAATAACAAACTTACCGGTAGTTGGTGTCTAAGGTGCTACTGGAAGGAATTTTTTTTATTTTGTTTTGAATACAGCAGACCAACACGGCTAACTGCCCTGGCCTTGAGATGGTCCTCAAAGGGCCTCTCCTCTGGCCTACCATTAAGGCAGATCTGGTTGGTAGGTACCATGGACTGGACCTTTTTGACAGTGGTTCCTCAACTTGGGAACTCCCTTTCCAAGGAGGGGTTTCCTCTTTGGTTTCTTTCATGCAGACCTTTCATGTGTGTTTTAGTCTGTTCTACTTTTTAATACTAACTTGGTATTTCAGCTCCCAATGTTTTTATATTCTAAGGTGTATTGTCTTGTTTTTAATTTAAACTGATATATTATGTCCTCACCTGTTATGAATTCTGTGTTTGGAATACACATTTATTAAATATTTTTCTTACAGTTCATTCTTTGCTTTCTTCCTCTTTTTGCTAAACACATATATGCAAGCAAGTTTTCTAGTCTTTGATCAGCATCTTCTTTTACTGATAGCCATGTATTTATATTCCTGCAGGAATGGAGGATGTTTGGTTCCGTACCCCTTCAGCCCAGTCAGCAGAAGGATATCTTTGCCCACTACCTTTCTACCTATCATTCGGTGACTATATTTAAATGTGCTTGTGAAAGCTGTGTGTATTGATGTTTCTAGTTAACAATCATATTTCTAGTTGTGCATAAAATTCTCTAATTTATGATAGTAAAAAGCATACATAGGTCAGAGGAACATGTATCTGTAGATTGTTGCCATGTTTGATACTTGTCTTCTGGTGTCTTTCTGTCATATTTTGTTCATTAGTTTCAGTTAGTTACTTTTCCATTAGCCTGTCTCTAGGAACCCTTTCAGGTTTTTTTTTTTTAAATGCATTGTTATTAAAGATTTTCTTGGTTTACAAAGCCTACAGCCACACCACCCTGATCTCGGAAGTTAAGCAGGGTTGGGCCTGGTTAGTACTTGGATGGGAACCCTTTCAGGGTTGAAGAGTGCAATAGGAGTTATTGATATCTGTTAACATAAATCACAGAAGAGCTAGGATCCCTGATGGGAACATATTTTATTCAAGATAGGGCAGTTAGTTGCTTTGAACTCTTTCAAACCATTTTAGCCACCTATGATAATGTGAATAAAGAGTGTGCAGTTCTATAACCAGAAACATTAGTGGGCAGATTAAAATTTAGGTTTGTATCCAGTGTAGTGGAATCCAATGTAGCGTAAGTTAGAGGAATACTTGTTCTGCTGGTGTAATGTTTTGCACCAGCAAAATGTTGCGCAAGAGAATGCTCAGCAGGTTGCTGATAATGTGCTGCACAATAGATCATGCAACCTGTGGCATAACTAGCATTGGATTCCTTGTTTATGCAACATTAAAACTTGCCCATCTGCTAGTGCAAGAGCTTTATGCTAGCAGACAGAGAATGCTGGAGGCAGTTCTTAGTATTTATTTTGCAAAATAGCAATACATACATACATACATTTTAAAACAAACCTAAATCCAAGCAGTGTGCAGTATATAAATTTCCAAGTGCTTTCCAGTTCTTTTGGTACCTTTAGAATGATTGGCCAGACTACTGGAAGTCAGAAGCAGTAAGGAAAAGGGATGGAAATTTACTTTGTTTTAAATGCTTAAAAAAAAATATTGAAAGCTCAGAGAAAGTGACCCTGTGAGGCCTTCTTCTCCATGGCTGTAGCCCACGAAGCACATGAGCACCTTCCATGAATGTATCTTCATAATCATGTTGCATACTCTTAATCTCTCTTGTTCTTTGTGATGCTTCCTTAGTCGAGCCCAAAGTCCAGCAATAAAAGATCTTCATCTCACCAGAACTCTCATCATCCAAAAAGACAGAAAGGAAACAGTGCTGAAGTATCATCAGCTGACATGGAGATGGATTCTGGTAATCCTTTCAATACTAATAAACCTGTACAATAAATATGGTTCATAAAATAGCTTTAAAACTTCCTTCTTCCCATCCCTATTAAAAATTCTGATCCACCATACCTGAATCCCATTGAAAACAAGATAGGGATAGGGATGCTTACTAATGGTTGCTCTTTTTCTGATTTCAGACTTTGAAGCTCCACATAGTTCTCCTGGCTATGATAGCTTCCAGTTCCAACCTCCACTGCCTCCAGGGTCACCACTGAACGCCACTCCTCCCCCATTGCCACGTGGGACCCCTCCATGTACTCCCCCTAACATGACCCCTCCCCGGCTTCCTCCATGTATTCCCCTACCTGTTCCCCGTGATACTCCACCTTTGACTCTTTCCAGTGATTCTGCTCCACTGAGAGCAGAGGGCTCTGCCATGGATGAAGACACTTTGACCCTGGAAGAGCTTGAGGAGCAGCAGCGCCTCATTTGGGCAGCCCTGGAGCAAGCAGATAGTGCAAACAGTGACTCTGACATACCTGGAGAGAATCCTTTAACAGGAAACTCTGTAGCCTCATCACCATCTCGAGTTGAGTCAGACATTTTCCCAGAAGAAATAACATGCAAGAAGCTGGATGTATTGGAACTTGGGACTTCAGACAACAGTGAACAGGTACTCAAAGCAGAAGAGTCTGAAAAGAAACAGATTTCAGGTGATGGACTGATTGATTTGACAGGCAATGAAGAACCGAATCACATGGATTCTGAAGGCAGTGTTGAGAACTGCCCCTCAACCTCAGTGTCCAGGGTAAGCCACAGTGACTCTCCTGTGGTCATCAGTGCTGAGGTGTCCAAAAATGCCAGCCTTGTCCCTGACATGAGCAAGTTCGCTGCTGGGATAACACCATTTGAATTTGACAATATGGCTGAATCTACTGGGATTTACCTCCGAATAAGAAGTGTGCTAAAGAACTCTCCTAGGAACCAGCAGAAAAGCAAGAAGGCTTCCTCCTAGTTCCCCTATTACTACTGCAGCATGGTTGCACCCAAAAGAAACCGACTGGCCAATTAACTTTGGATACTACTCTGTACTTACTTTATAAATAATGACCAAGTAAGAGCAGACACATTGAAAGCTTCCTGCTTTGTTCCTCCTATAATTATGTTACTTGTTTTAAAAAGTGCAGTGTACAGAGCTTCCATTTTGACATCAGGGCCAGTTGCTGCCTAAAACCAGTGTTTCTGCTAATACAAGAAAATGCTACCAAGTGAGTTAACTTTTCTGAAAATGTTGCCTGAATATGGGTTAATCTTTCTGACCCTGTTTAACTTGTGAAGTTAGAGCAGCAGCAACTGGAGGAGTTTGTCTTGTGTTTTCTGCATCACTGTAAAGCAGTTTATTCTCAGTAGTTTTTAAAAGGATCCCAACCTTTTCAATGGTTTTCCCTTCATTTAAAATAGAAAAAATTGTAGCAATGAAATGGGAATAATCAGGGGTTTCACAATTATCCCTGCCCTTTTTGAAGAGTTTTATAAGTAATTTATGTGGGTCAGATTTTTTTAGTACAACCTTTTTTCTTCTTTCTTTTTAGTAATCTCCCATATTTGAACTTGCTGTACATACATATTGATGCTTCTGTACAGAGGTTTAATAAACAATTTTTCATAACTTTTTTGTATGTAAACATTTAGGTAAACTAGAAAAACCTACCGCTAGAAAACTGAATATGAAAATCCTGTTGTGGTTGAATCTTACAATCCATTTTTCTGCCTTTAAAAAAAGTAAATATTAAAGCAGAAGTGGGGAACCATAGGCCTGGGAGGTCAGTTGTGCCTCCCCAGGCCTCTCCCATTGGCCGTTGGGACTCTACCCAGGTTACACAGCCCTCCCCGTGGCACACTTCTCACCAGCCCTACTGTACTCCCTCCTCAAGTGCTTTTGCGTGTTCTTGAATGGTAAAAAATCAGCCTCTTGCTTGCCCGGATGCAGAGCTGTGTGGTGTAGCCTACTGTACAAATGTAAAAATCACACCAGTTCCTGCACCCCCTTTGGCCCTGCCCACCACAAGCAGCCCCCAGGTGGTTGCTCATGAGAAATGAGGCCCTCGGCTGGAAAATAAGTTGAATGCCCTTCTCTAAAGTTGCATGCATACATATGGCAAAAAATTAATGCATAATTAGCTGCTTGTACAATTGCACGCTACCTTTCTTTCGCCATGAAAATGAAGGTGTGGCATTGCATGGATAATCTCTCAGGAGCACAGTGCGGGTTTGTGTGCAGCTGCTCCACCAATGCTCCTTTTCCTCCTTGCACAAATGCTCCAATGCAGGCACCTTGGTTATTTTGAAGACTGGTGCCCTCCTGGCCCTTGGAGGAACCTGCCCTATGGTTCAAAACATAGCTGAGCTAGCTGTTTTCAAATACAGACATGCTGTGCCATGTCAAATTAGTTTTTTACTTCACTTGTTTAAAGGTTTCTTCAATGATGTGTATGGTATGTGTGAGGCCTCCACAACAACCATGGATTAGGCAAGACGTGGCCTAGAATCCGTGGAAGTGCTGTATTCTTCCTTTACCCCTTCCCTTTGCCTGCCTCACTGAGTACAGGTTCCTTCTTCAGCTAACATGGTTTTCCTTCATCTATTTTCTTACTCTTTATTTCAACCTTTATAGGAAATGGTTCTCCATTCCTTTTGCCCTAAGCCCACTCATCCCTCTGAGAGGGCGAGTACAGTCATGAGAAAAATGAAGTACACCTTCTTTGAATTCTGTGGTTTTACATAGGTAAAGGGACCCCTGACCATTAGGTCCAGTCGTGTCCGACTCTGGGGTTGCGGCGCTCATCCTGTGTTACTGGCTGAGGGAGCCGGCATACAGCTTCTGGGTCATGTGGACTTTGACGTGCTTTCAAACTGCTAGGTGGGCAGGAGCTGGGACCAAGCAACGGGAGCTCACCCTGTCGCGGGGATTCAAACCGCTGACATTCTGATCATCAAGCCCTAGGCTCTGTGGTTTAACCCACAGCGCCACTCGCGTCCCCGTGGTTTTACATAGGAGGACATAAAAACCACCATCTGTTCCTTAGCAGGTCTTCTACCCGGGCTCCAGCTGCTTCTCTCATCTTTTCCACTAATATCTCCTTGCTGGAAATCCACTGATGTCTACAAAGGCTGCTCCATCTCCTTTCTCCAGGCACTATAAAATTGACATATGCCTCAGCTAAGGCAGCATTTGAAGGAAGGCTTCTCCAGAGAAGGGCTCATTAGATACATTTTACATTTCTATCGCATCTTTTCCTGCAAGGAGCTCAAGGTGGTATACATGGTTCTCCGCTCATTTAATCCCCACAACCCCGTGAGGTAAATTAGGCTTAGAGGCAGAGACTGACTGCCCTGTGTGTGTTTCATGTCCTGGTCTCTTGGATCCTCGTCTGACACTGACCACTATACTCTGACGATCCACTTACCATGAATGCTCCTTGGATGAGAGGAGGACAACTCCAGACCCACCTGGGCGTGTCTTGGGTTTGTGCCATACCTTCCAGGGTTTTTTTTCCAGAGTGGCAGGTAGCTCCTTCCATTTGCCTCTGTGTCTTGCACTTGGCACTTCTGTTTCTTCGGCATTCATCAGGGGCTCCGAACAGGGAATTGAAGATGTACTGTTTAAGTATTATTAAGAAGAAAGTACATAGTTTTTAATTATATCAATGTTTAATTGTTTTCAGAGATTGTTTTTCTTTTGTGTGTTTTTAGTGGTTCTTGTTTCTATCTATAAGTTGCTTTCAGTCCTGTCAGGGGAAAATGGCAGCAGGGTATAAATAAATATATTCTTAATATTGTGTATTCTAGGTCACATGACCTACCTATCACTGAAAATAAAATAAAAAGCAAACTATGAGAAGTGCTTGCATCTGAAGGGTTAATTGACTACATTACAGGAGATTTTAAATGGGTGGAGCAGTTCTGACTTTGTTTGAACTTGCCCATGCTATCATTGGTTTGTGTGAACTGTGGCCTACTTTTGATTGGCAGCCGCTTTCTTTGGTCTCCACTGCAAGCCTTTTCCATAAAATGCTCTAAACTGGAGATGCCAGGGATTAAACTGAGGAATTGGGGGCGTTCACTCTTTGATGGAGTTGCTCAGCTAGCAAACACAACACTAGGAAAGAGGCCCGAGAGCCACGTAGCTTGTGTGTTTGTGTGTTGCTGCAGATCTTTTGAACTACGCTTCTCATCATCCCTGGAGAAAGTTTTCTGCATGCAAGACATATGCTCCACCATTGAGTTACTACCATTCTGTACCAATCTTCATCTCATGTTTGAACCTGCAAAGTGCAGGAATTAAATTGTTGGCCTACTTTGTAGCATAGTTGCTGCAAAGGTTATTTGAGAATATATGAAAAATTATTTGAGTGCTTGAGTAATTAGCATTCCTATAGTTTCATTATTGTTCCAAGGCAACTTAAATTTAGATATTGGGGAAATTAATTTCTACCTGTTGTCAGGTATGTGTATGTTTATTTTTAGCATTCCGTCCAAAACTCTTAAATAGTATATTACAAAAGCTTTCTGTCCTGTCCTTTCTCCTGTCCTTTCTTGCTTTTTAAAATATTTGTTCAGTTTCACATCTTTTACAGTTCTCTATTACATAATGAACCCTTCTTTTGTCTATTGCAGTGAGAGACCTTCATAGCTGACTTTATTAACGAGTGTGTATTTTCTCCCTTAGGCTGTGGTGTGTTCTATGACAATCTAGGCCAGGTAATTAAAATAAGTGAGTAATAATGCTTGATCTAAGAGTGATGTGAGCCTTGAAGTTTTCCCACACAACTTTTCTAATGCCATTCATACCTGGCAGATAGCTCTCCTACCACATAAACTTGATGGTGATTTATGCAGACCTGTTAGACTGCTTTAAATTATTTGAGCTGTGAATGGCAAAGGTTCCAACCCAGCTAAAGTAGTTACTTAAGTCCCTTTGAAAGAAAGGGGACTTAAGTTAAGGTCCATCCAAACTTTTGTCATATGCTTTCTACTATTTTGTATTGGATCTATTATCACAGGTCTGAGAACTTTTTTTCCTCCACTGCTTTCCCCAGGAAAACCCGGTTTACCACTGAATTGCATCTTAAGTAATCCCTGAAAAACAGCAAAAAATAAAAATCAAGGAACACTACTATTAAAACAAGAAGCACAACACATGATGGGAATGAGAGGGCACCAGGTTGCCAAAGGCTGGGCTTTGTGTTTTTTCAGCTTGGAAAAAAAGATGTCTACAATGGGGATTAATGGGTTTATAAATTTATGTGTGGTGTAGAGAAAGCCACTACACATTTTTCTATCCCGAAGAACTAGAACTTGGGATCACCCAGGGAAATGAATGGTTTGGGACAGACAAAATAAAAGAGTTATTCATACTACAAAATTAATGGATTGAGTTGCCCCATAGTGTGGTGATGGCCATTAACTAAGGTGGCTGGATGTGGAGAAAGAAACAAAACTATATAGAACCTCTTGAAGAGGCAGACTTTGGACTCTCAGGCACTGGTTAGCCACAGCAGACATGGCCTTTTCCTTTCATGCCCTTAATGCCTTCTGATTAGCATTTGTTGGGGGAACAGGATGCAGTACTAGATGAACCTTTATTTAGTCTGATCCAGCTGGGCTCCTTTTATGTGTTCTTGAAACTTCCATTTTCAGTAGGCTTGCTCCCAAGTAAAAGGGTGTGCAGGACTGTAACGCAAATAACTTGCAACAGGTGTGCGTGTTGATCTATATTTTATTCTTCTAAGTTCATTGCATGTGTTTATTCACCCTTTCAAAGCCTCCAAGTTTCCCTTTCAGCTTCTTCAGGGATGAAGGCATTCTGTCTCGTTGCCAGGAGCATAAGAATGAAGCCTGTGCTGTGCATTGTGGAACAAAGAGCTTTGCTGTCCAGGCATGTCAATGTGGCAGCACTTGCCAGTACCATATTGACTCCAGGAGTGAAAAGAACATCTGCTGAGGGTTGCATAATATCATTCACTCCCACTTTTGCTGAAGCGCTTACAACAGTGCAGATGTAACCAATATTTAACAACACACGTTAGAAAGCGCTCACCACATCTTTTAGAAGAAGGAATTGCCATGTCGTTCGATCAATTTATTGGCATTGCCAACTTACTGCTTCTTTGCCGTGCACAAGGTCATAATGTGCTTTTGAATGCAATCAGTGTTCTGGCTGGCTCCCTTTTTACTGAAGGGTAATGGTGGGTGCGCGCACACACACACATCAAGAGCAAATGCTTTGAAGCAAAACTGCTCGAATTTATTTTGGAAGTGCTTATACTGTTTTCCTCTTAGAGGCACAAAGACCCATACAATAAAGAATGCAGTTCCTGGTGTACTTTGAAACTCCTCTCGTCTTTCTGCTGTTGCTCTGATCCAGTGTTTATTTTCCCCATGGCTCTGCTGCCAGCTTAATTTGTTTTAGTTTGAGCATCTCTGGAGATTCAGAGTCCAGCTTTGCAAGCTTCATCTGGCTCGTGAGGGGTTGTTTTCCTGCAAATGACTAACAGAATATGTGTTAACTACTAAAAACATTTATGGGTCCATAAGTTTTGTGGGCTTCTTTGGAAGGTTGCCCTGAACCAAGTAATTTCCTTAACTTCATGCTATTGTTCTTCCATATTTAGTAATGTCAGACAATTAACTGTGATACATTTTTCTTAGTCCTCTGTACACACCAAATAATAATATTTAATTGTTGCACAGCTATCTATAGACAAGTGGCTACTTACTGCTTCGTCATGAAGATGGTGACTACCTGGAAAGATGAAGAAACAAACACATTTTGTATCAAGAAAAAAATATCTACAATTGTTGCTGATACAAACAGGTAAAATTGATAAACACAGAGAATATGTTGGTGCCCCTCTGAGACTGTTTAAAATGGACCAGCAATAATATTATTCTGTGGAGTTGAACATTTTGAGAGTGTTAGAGAAAAAAATGAAGATTTAAGCAGTAATGGTCATCTTCATATACTTGCTTGAATATTAGTCTCCCCTAAATATTTTATTTTGTCCAAAAAGTACACAGAGTAATCTCACCCCAAAAAACAGACGGGAAGAAACCTATCCTGATCCCCCTTTTGTTTGCGTGCTGAAGAATTGCACTCTGTAAACTCTTTTTGCTTATGCTACAGTTATACAGTATATGTAGGCAAAAAGAGGAACAAAAGGTGGCAGAAGGTTTGCATTGCTATGGGGGGGGGGTTTCCCTCAGTGTTCAGATTCTGCTTGGCCAATTACAGGGGGAAAGAGCAGGGGGTGGTGATGTATATATCTGCTCAAAGAGCGCAAGATAGAGGAATTTCATGGCCATGTGGCCACTGAGGATAAAGAGACTGCTCCCATTTTATCCGTAGCTGTGGGTTTTCCATTGTTGTAAGTGACAAAGCTGCCTCCTTCTGAAACTGTTTATTACATATCTTCTGTATTTTCACCATCACTACTTTTTTATTTTAAAAAGCATACTGTATTGATCCTACTCATTGTCACTGATATAGATTAATAAAAGTAAAGCATCCTATTAAGGTGTTTTTCTTAATCAGCCCAGAACCATCTTGGTCTGTAGAAGGAAAAGGGTTAATTTACCGGTAAAAAACCCTTACTCAACTAGGGCCAGGGCCAGGGCCTTCTCAATATTGGCCCCGACTTGGTGGAACAGCCTATCACGGGAGACCAGGGCCCTGCGGGATTTGGCATCTTTCCGCAGGGCCTGCAAGACGGAGCTGTTCCACCTGGCCTTTGGGTTGGTTTCTGTTTAATATTTATGCTTCATCTTTTATTGGTGGGTTATTTTGAAATTGAGACCTGCAGTTTTAATTGAATTTTAAATTTGTATTTTAATCTGTTATTTTAAATTGATCGTTTTTATGTTTTTTGTTGTGATTTTAATTGATGTTAGCCGCCCTGAGCCCGGTTCTCTGGCTGGGAAGGGCGGGGTATAAATAAAATTATTATTATTATTATTATTATTATTATTATTACTCATGGTGTCTTCATGTGGTATGAACTTCCACACTGACTTGAATTCCAGTGCCATAGTTCAATATGGCATACAGTAGCTCATGCCCCTAAAGACTAGTTAAATAATTTTGCCATTTTCTTTGACAATGTTGCAAATGTTTTCCAATAGCACTTGGTGTGTTTTAAGGTGCAAATTCTGGCTGATGAATCCTCCTGCCAATTTCTCCCTGAAGAACAAAGTCATTGCTTTTATTTAAAAAACCAACACCTACTATTCTGCTGTCTTACACATAAATCAATGGATTTCTGCAAAGAAATGTGCCTGCCCTGCTTCAGATGAAATAAGCCCTATAGAATTCAGCAGGACTGACTTCAGGGTAAGCATGTGTCAGATTCCACTTGTTAGCCAGCCTGTCTGTGGTGAAAATATTCCATTCAAATCAATAGGATGTACACATGGCTTGCTGATTCGTTGTGAGAAAAGTAGGAATGGATGCTTTACAAAAAGAGGTTGTAGGGGAAACAGCAGCCTCACTGAAATCAATAGGATGTGGCTAGGGTTGGCTGTTTCTCTATGAAGGAAAGTGAAAATGAATGAATTTTTAAAGGGGAAGAGAGAAAGGGTGGGGAAGAAGTTATATTGATAGAGCTAATTAATTTATATTTAGGATTAGGTGGGCCTATGAGAAAACAAAGTGGGGGAAAAGAAAGAGGATTTTTTAAAAGCAGAACTTCTACTGAAAGAGGATGTAAGCATAAGTAGCAGAAGGGGCGCTACTCCTAGGAAACAGGAAAGCAAGAGAAGGAAGGAAGGCCTGTGGCTCTATGGTAGAGTGGCTGCCTTGCATGCTGAAGCCCAGAGGTCCAATCCCTGGCATCTCCAGGTAGGGCTAGGAGAGACTCCTGTCGGAAGCCCTGGAGACTTGCTGCCAGTTAGTGTAGACAATACCGGACTAGATCTGACTTGGCATAACAAAAGAAGAGCCCATCTCATCCAGCATCCTGTTTTCACAGTGGCCAACCAGACCTCTATTCTGGGAAAGCTGCAAGTGGGACCCGGGTGCAAGAGCCTTCTCTGCTCCTGTGGCTTCCTGCAACTGGTATTCAGAAGCATCACTGGCTCTTTATAGCTCTCTCCTTCTCCATGAATTTGCTGAATCCTCTTTTAAAGCCATCCAAGTACATGACCATCTCCAGGACTGGCCCAAAATATTGTGGCACCTGAGGTGAACCACAAAAATGCACCCCCACCAGCCGGTGAAGAGGAGAGAGGGAGTGCAAAACAACATTGGGATGAAGATCAGCATTGGCGTGGTGGAAGATCTACTGTCCTTCCCAGGGGGTCCAGATCCTTGCCCTTCTTCCTGGGTGGGCTGGCTGGCGCTGGCCACCATCACTGCCTGCCTCCTGTGGGAGTGAGTTCCGTAGCTGAACTATGTGCTGCAAAGAACCAGAGTGTTTCTTTCACCTGCCCACATTGTCCTTTCCCCTTCCTCCACGCCATACAGACTCTCGTCATAAACTTCCACCATGTCTTCTGACTTGCCTTTTCTCTAAACTGCAAAGTCCTCCCAATGGGAAACTCCTGTGGGAATCCACAGAGGAAGGCGACGACCTGGACGGCGCCCCCCAACCCGGAGGCCTCGGCGGCCAAGTTCCAGGGCCGCTTTCCCACGCCCGCCCTCGTCTCTCGCACGGACCCCGCGGACTCGACGCGTGAGAACGGACGGATCCAAACACGGGCGTGGGAAGGAGGGACTGGAGGAGCGCCTGCGACAGAAAGCGGCGGAGCCTGTCGGGGAGGAAAATACGAAGGAAGGAAGGAAGGACGGAGAGAAAGCAACGCGCACGCAGCACGTGAGGAGGCGGCGGCGGCGGGGCTGGCCTGGCGCCGCGTCTCCGCCCGCCCGCCCGCCCGCCCTTGCGGAGCCCCCGGGCCGCTCCTCCCGCCCCTCGGAGCCGAGGCAGGAAGGCGGAAGAGCGAGGAGGCGCCTCCGCTGCCGGTGCCTGGAGGGAGCCGTGGGCGCTGCCGGCGCTTCTGGCGGGTGAGGCGAAGGCGGGGGCGGGGGGGGGGGTCCACGGCTCGCGCCTTCTCTTCCCTCTCCAAATACGTGCGTGGGGAGCGGGGTCCCCTGCTTTGTCTCGGCTGGCAGCGACCGGGGCGGGGGCTTCGAGGACGGGCCCCCTGCCGCCGCCGCCTCCCCATTTGCTCCCTGCCTGCGGGTGAGGACGCGGCGTTGTCGGGGGGGGGGGAAACAAACGTTACGGAATTGGGCGGAGGGGGGGGGGTCTGTTGCTCTGCCGTCTGTTAGCTGTGCACCCCCCCCCCCAGCAGCAGCCTCGCTTGCATTCTTTCTTGGGGTGGGGGGTGCGGTTACGTGATGGAGGAGATCTGGAAGCTCTCCCCTACTGTTGAAGGTGTGGTGGGTTTGAGCAAAAGGGGACTCTCCGTGCCCCCCCCCCGCTTTCTGGGAAAGGGCCGCGCTCCCTCCAGGTGGGCGAAGGATGCGCTGCGCGAGACTCTTTGTCAGGAGTGGCGAGGGGGGGGACTTGGGGGGGGGATCCTCGCCCCCCATTCTATGGTAGCAGCCTGTATCGCATTTGCCAGGCGTCCCTGGAAGGGATTACCTGTTCATTTTGCAGCCCCGGGGGTTGATTGCTTTGTTGGGGTAAAATATGATATTTGAGGCGCGGGGGAGGGGGCGGACTCTGCTTTCCAGCTTGGACTCTTATGTTCTGGGAGGATCGGCATGAGAAGCTTTATTTTCCCTCCCAGGTAGCAGCTGAAGCCAATCTCAGCCTTTCACTAAAGGGTTAATTGTTAGGTGGTGAAGACTAGGCTCCTTTGCAAGCTTGGGGGGAGTGGGTGGTGTTTTGTTTTAATACTCCTAGGTTAGGGGTCTATTTATGTTTTTCAGTTGGCATGGAGGCTTGCATTTATGGCTGTTGAGCTAATAGGATTGTAAAAGGAGGGTGGCAGAGGTTGAGCATAGGTCAGACTCTGTATCTGGTTCTCCAGATTGGAGTTGAAAAGACCCCGCGGTGCCCCTTCACCCGCCTTGTTCTCCATGCACAGACTTTAGGAATGTGTGTCTGGAGGGGTGTGGGGTTCAAAGCTGTCAAGTTCTCCCTCTCAGTCTGCCATAATGAGGGTGGGAGAAGCAGGGCCAGCCCAAAGCATTTTGGGACCTGCAGTGGACCCCAAAATGGAGTCCCTGCCAAGGAAGAAGGGGCAAGGGAAGAGCTACTTCAGAAACAAGGGGGTGGGAGATCTGCTGCCCCATGGATCCTACCACCTAAGGCGATTGCCTCGCCTGGCCTCATGGTTTGGCTGGCTCTGAGAAAAAGCATTCCTGAGCTCTGCCTGTCAGTCTGCTAATGGAGTCACACAGACTGTGCCAAGTCATCTGATCTGCTCTTGCCTCGTACCCAGAGATCTTGCCTGAGAGAGGGAGAGGGAGACGACAGAGGTAGGCCAGCATTGGGAGGTGGAGGCCATCTGCTTTGTGCTGGAGACCCTGTAACCAAGAACGAACTTAGTTGGTCTCTAAGGTGCTACTGGAAGGATTTTTTTTATTTTTTTATTTTGTTTTGACTATGGCAGACCAACACGGCTACCTACCTGTAACAAATGCTCTTGTAAGCGGAGAGGCAGGCAGTGTCATTTGAACTGGGTGGAGAGATGCAGCAATCAACTGGTAAGCAGTCTGCTGCATGACATCACTGGTTGGGTGGAAGTGCCATTGGCCAAACGGAGCAGAATAAGTACAGAACTTCCTGCCACGAGTGTTGAGATTATGGATTTCCTTATAGAGCAGCTAGGAATGTGCACTTTTACAATTGGAAATACTGTATCTTGACTGCAAGGAACAGCATGTTTAGAATGATAAATTGCCCTTAAGTTGTTTCTCAATGACAATGTTTATTACCAGAGACTGATTTTTCAATTTTCAGATTCATTTTGAGTGATTAATCAACTTTGCTTGGTGTGTGAGGGAGATGTGTGTAAAGTGAAATTAGCACATGACCAGGACTTTGTTGCATGGACAGCTGGCTAGAATAGTTATCCTTGCCAAGCATGGGCGTACCTGGGGGGGGCAGTTGCCCCCCCAGAAGCAAAAAAAAATTCAAATGGTTATCGGCAGCCTAAAAGGAAAAAAAAAACTCTCCTAAAAAAAGCTCAACGACTGGTCTTTCTCCCCCTCCCAAAATCTCAATAACAATTGAGCTCTTGCCCTCTTGCTGAGGCACAGTTGGCCACTGTGTGTGTGTGTTACGCCGGCTGTTTCCCCCTCCCTCATGCCGACAAAGAGCTGGCGTGCCTATCAGAGACCGGATCCTAGCCTGGTCAAATGGGGATGCGGGCTGAGACTTGGGCAGTGTCAGGGGGCGAATCCGAGGGCTGACCATGGTCTTAGCCTGGGTTCTCATCCTTCCTCATCTGCCTGCTTTTTGTATCCACACTACATCGTGCTGGCAAGAGAGGAACAGTTTCTGAAATAGCTGGGATTCATCATGGCAAGGGAGCTTGGGAAACTGAGTTCCCTTGCATGGTGAGTAGTTCCTTTGCGAGGACTAAGGATCCTGGGAAACTGAGTTTTTCAGCCATTTGGGGCTTTCTGTTTGAGGGGGAAAGTTTTTCTGTTTTTTGAAGCTGTTTTTGTTTTTGAACCTGAACGACCATGGCTTGCCCCCCCCCCCCCAGTTTTGATCCTGGGTACGCCCCTGTTGCCAAGCATTTGGTGGTTTAAGAATCTTTCCGTTGCTGATATGCGTCTAGAGCTTAAATATCCTGTGATGAAAAAAATTAAGAGTGGCATGCTTCTCCCTTACTCTTGTGCATGGTGCAAATGAGTTTCTTCATGCCTCCGTATATATAGCTTTTGGGCAAGGAGAAAATATCAAATAACTCTAATTAAGTTCAAGTACGTCTTGTAACTTCTGCTTTTTGAGGTTTTGTGCTTTAGCATCTTTGTGACTTTAAAAAGTACAATATGACTGTGAATCCACATTTTAGTAATAAATGTAAGAGAAGTAGATTCTGTAGTAAATAAATGCAGGTAAAACATACCATATTCTGCCATCATGTAAATTTAGCCTTGCAAAAAATGATCGAGCAATTTATAATCCTGTGTGTGAATGTGAGAGAGAGTGTGCATGAGAGCAGGGTTGTGTTTTGTTTCTGTTCTAGTTTGAAATGGAATTGTAGGTTAAATAAATGGGAGCATATTAAATGTCCCTTTCATATTGCCCTTAATAATATGGTATAATATGGTATCTTAATCTTTAAAATCTGCAAATACTTAACTGCTGTCATACCTCTGACTATGTGAATGTACCAGAAATGTGCAATGACCCAGAGTTGGAAAGTAAGGGGACTTAATTTCCTTTAAGATAGTATTGTTTTCCTACTGTTGGAAGGGCTTCCTCTATTTGTACAGTCCTCCTTACAAACAAGGGCCACATTTTGGTTCTATTGAGGGTTGCTGGATCTATTATTGAAAATTAAAGTGCGGAAATAAGGGGATAAGCATGATATCCATGGGACTGTGATGCTGTAAAGCAGGGGTCAGCAAACTTTTTCAGCAGGGGGCTGGTCCACTGTCCCTCAGACCTTGTGGGGGGCCGGACAATATTTTTGGGGAAAAATGAACGAATTATGCCCCACAAATAACCCAGAGATGCATTTTAAATAAAAGGACACATTCTACTCATGTAAAAACACTATGATTCCTGGACCGTCCGCGGGCCGCATTTAGAAGGAAATTGGGCCGCATCCGGCCCCCGGGCCTTAGTTTGGGGACCCCTGCTGTAAAGGGTCAGTCCTAACCAGGCTCATGATCAAGGCCTGCTTTGGTATGCCTGTATCTGGGGCCAAGAGATACCATACTCATAACTGGCTCTTCCAATTTTATGTTTTTATACTTGAGTCCAGTTGAATAAAGGAAGGATGCATAGTTGACTTACTATTTCTAAATTGCCCAACTAGAATAAGTGGAAGAGAAACACATCTAAATAAAATAATTGCACACTGTTTTCAAAGTAGGGTTAATGTAACCAAAGGCATTCAAAGCTTTGTATTTTACATATAATTTAACTAGTTATTTTAGGTGAGGGAAGCTGATGAGGGTTCTATTTAGTCAATCTGTATCTACCCCTCCCTCCTCCCAGTTTACTCATCCATGCCATGGAATAACTAGCATTGTTTAATCCTTGAGCTGGTGAAATCATGAGTGTAGAGTTTTCTTAATAAACTGAATCCCTGATGACTGTATGTGTCGTGTTTTCATGAATGATATTAAAAATATATAGGGCAAATGGGCATTGACACATAGACCCACCTCTGAGTACCAGGTAATTTGCACCCCGCCCTGCTAATGAAGGTCTTGTAACTCCTAATGATCCCATTATTTTACATGAAAGGGGGGTGGAATTCAAATTTAAATCCCCTTTATTGTACAAACAAGAAAAGTATGATCAATAAATACTAAGGTATGATTCCAAGTTCATCAGGACAAGGGAAGGCAGACTTTGAAACATACAAGCCCTGCTTTTTACTAGAAAACTGTGTTCAGCAATACATTTTTTAATTTATCAAAATGAATGCATAAAAGATCAGGATCTCTTAATAGTTGAGGAGAGACTAAAGTACATTTTCTTGCCTAAGTCAGAAGTGGGTGGCTTCCTAGACCATACCAAGGCTTACTCAGTCCTACCTCCTTTGCAGGGCCATCTTAAGCATATCTGGCACCGATGTGGTGCAATGTGGTGCGAATATCCCTCTGGCGGGGGGGGGGGGCATTTCCCTTAGAACAAAATAAAATGCCCTTAGAATAAAATAGAATGAAAAGGCAGAAGAAAATCGATTGAGGTCCTCAATTCCAAAGCAAGACTCATTCAAGACTCAGCAGTTCTTCTAATTCATCCTCATGATTCAAATCACCACATATCAAAAAGTTAAAACAATCACCAATTTGTTGTTCTTTAAATAAATTGATAGACACAGAGAATGAAGTTCCCGGCCAATTTGTGTTTAAGTACAAAGCTGACGTAAAGCAATGACATCCTGAACCTAAAAAAGGACCCAAACATAGCTGTCAACTTTCCCTTTTTTTTGGTGGGAAGTTCCCTTATTCCAGCACCGTTTCCCACTGCAAAAATAGGGAAGGTTGACAGCTATGGACCCAAAACTTGGGTCACAAAGGCTGCAACCCTAACTGCACTTACCTGAGAGTAAGCCCTGCTGAATCTAATAGGACCTTACTTCTGAGTAGACAGTAGGACTGCAGCAAGAAACACAATTGGGAATTAGGGCTTTCTGTTTTAAGTCTCAACCAGAGAAAAATGTAATATTGGAGATTAGGGAGAAAGGAATATGAATAGATTGAGGGGCGGGGGCTGACGAGAGACCAAAAACCACAGTTAGCAAGACAAGGCACACTTTCTGGGAAGCAAGTCTCACACATGGTTGGGGCAAGGACTGCAGAGGGACCATAGTTGGGTTGTGCGTGTGTGTTTTTCAGAAAAACGTAGAATTGGAAAGGACACTGCAGGTCATCTAGCCCAACCCCCTGCAATGCTTTTTATAGCTTGCATTGATCTTAAAAACCTGCAGCGCCATTTTTTTTAGTTGGATAGGCAATTAACAGGCTTGTTTCACAAATAAGGGAGAAGGAGGATTGCTGGCTTGGTTTGCCTTTGTTCTAGTTTTTAGCATGTGCTTAGTACCGTAGTTTCACGCAGTGAGCCGCCCTGATATCTATGGGTGGAGGGCAGTAGTAGTAGTAGTAGTAGTAATAATAATAATAATACTGCAATGGTGATGATATTTTTTGCGGAGGTTGGAGTGAGCGGATGATGGCCAGCTGCTGGAATGAATGGGGTTGGTGCTAAATGGTCTGGCTTGCTTTACAACCCCTAGGGACCTTGTTGGTGGGGTGGGGTGGGGGCGAATAAGGAGCCCACCCCCCAAGACGAAGAAGAATAAGAAGTGAGGGGAGGAGGCTTCCCTTCACCGGGATAGAGTTGCCCGTAACATTAAACACAGGGCACGATTCCAGGGAGAGAAACCAGGGCGGCAGCAGCTGCTACTCACAGCTCAGGCTACATGTAGCTGCAAACCCAACATGGAGGCTTAGCAGCTGGAGGAAGAAAGGGGGCAAGTCGTAGGCGCCTCTCTTCTTCTTCTTCCTTCCTCCTCCTCCTCGTGCTCCTCTTCCCCCTCGCCATCGCCCGCCTCCCTCTTCCCACAGGGCCGGCCGCCCCACAGCAGGGCAGAGCATGAGGCAGCAACAGAGCAAAGCCAGGCGCCTGGGGAGAGGGGCGGGCCTGCGTCGAGCGAGGGTGTGTGCGCTGCTCCAGCTGAGGGTCGGGTCGGTTTTTTTCTTTTTAGCCTTCTGGCACCCCGCAGAATTTGGTGCCTGCAAGCTAAAAGGGGAAAAACCGAGCCGACACTTGGCAGGAGTGGCGCACTCACCCTCACTCACTCAGCGCGTTCCCCGGACTCTCACCTGGCGCAGTGATCCCCAGAACCTTGCGTGGTGGCACACCGCACCCAGGGGCGTAGTGAGCCCCTTGGCTGCCGGGGCGGCAAGCCAAGTGGCACCCCCGGGGGCGGGGCGTCACTCCGTGCGCATGACGTCATGACGCATGCGCACGGAGCAACGCCTCCGCCCGGGGCAGCAAGGAGGGGCATCACGCTTGTGGGTGGTGTGACGCCCCTCCTCGCTGGCCCGCCCGGCTCCGCTCAGGGAGCCCAGCGGTGGAAAAAGCCGCTGAAAGGGGAAAAGCCCCCTTTCAGCAGCTTTTTTTGCTGCTGGGCTGGCTTGCAGAGCTGGGGAATGGAGAGGGGCGGGCCAGCAAGGAGGGGTGGCCTGCCCCTCTCCTTTCCCCAGCTCCACCCAGGGAGCCCAGTGGTGGAAAAAGCCGCTGAAAGGGGGAAAGCCCCCTTTTAGCGGCTTTTTTTGCCACTGGCTGGAGGCGCCGATGGCGGAGTGGGGCCCCGCCCCGAGTGTCACCCCCCCGGGACGCTACCCGGGGCGGCCCGCCCCCTGCCCCCTTGCTCCGCCCTGACCGCACCACTAACATCTATGGGTGAGATGTCCCTGCTCCTTTGCAAGAATCCCAATAACCAGCTGCTGTTAAGTAGTCCACTAACAAACTGTGGGCTACCTTCTGACTCCTCTGCATTAAGAGTTCTTGGAGATTTCTAACCCTAAAGGCCATGAATAAGATGCCAAGAAATACAAGATGCCTTACAAACGTCTCCTATCATTGTTCGTCTTAACTTTAAATAGCCTATATCTGGCCTATCATATCTCCTCTCAGTCTTCTCTTTTCCAGGCTAAACATACCCAGTTGCCCCAACTATTTCTTGTAGTGCTTGGTTTCCAGACCATTGAGTGATGAACGTCAATGAAACTTTCTTGTGAGTAAACCTGTGAGGACATGGGTTAGCTGTTCTGCAGTCTTTCCACATCTGCAAGTGGACCCTGAAAAGCTAGATACTGAAAGTGTGTGGGGGGTTAAACTGTAGGTATATTTTGGGATCTCATTTGTGTCTTATTTACTTGAGTCTTCCTTGGGGGTTTCGTTGGAAGCAGTGATCTAACACAAAGAGGGCTTGGCACACAAGCCAAAAAATGTCAACATGGCCAGACTTCCCTTCCCTAAATTGAAGTGTTCACCAGCCGAACAGTTTGTCTCCTCTTGTGCTGTTCCTTGCATCCTGCTTGGTGGTGGCTGAGGAAAAAGCATTGTCTTCGTTCCCTGTCAATAAACTTGTCTTGCACCTTATTTTGCTCTCCTTTCCTGCTTGAAAGGATGAACAACGTTCCGTTTAGTTGTTCAAATGAGGGTGCAAGTTCTCTAGTGCCTGGGAATTGGCAAAGGGAGGGAGGGGTGTAACTCATGAGAGCCTCCTTTGTCTATGCTCTTGGCGTTCCTGTGGGGAGTATTTCCTCAGTCTTTGGGTTAACATGTTTCCAGCTGCCTCAGCTGGGAAAGGGCCTTTTGGTATTTAAATGAAGTGTGTGCTTGCAGCACATGGGCGATGATCTCAGCTTCTCTGAGGCATTTTTGCACTCTTCGCTTGCCTGATAGTGGTGTCTCCGGAGCATGGAAGCTAGCCCTGTTTCTTGCACTAGCTCCACACAGGTTTCTGCTCAAGGAGCTTGGATGCAGAGCAGGAGAATATTGGAAAGGCAGTAGAACACAGAGCTCCTTCATTCCCCCCCCCCTTCACCCTTATTAGCTGTTTCAAGTTCTAATTAAATTGGTTTCTTGCTCTGCATTTTGAGTGGTTCCTGACGTGTTCCAAACACTTCAAAAATTGTGCTGGAATATTAAATTAGAAACAGACATTATAGATGCAAAGGAAGCCTGAAGAATTAGAAATTTTCTTTTAATCTTTAAGGGACTAATTCTTCCCTGTTACTCATAACCTGGGAAATCTGGATCTAATCTGAGGGGGTAGGTGCTGTTTTTGCACTTTGCAGAGTGTTTTCTCAGGGAGGAAATGAGAAATGAATTTAAAGATTCACCCTAACTAATGGAGCTCTTTAGCTGTTTTTATTAATAGAATATGTTCTTAAAATCACCAAGGAGAAGGCTTTGGATTCATCCAGAAATCTGTTTGTTAGGGTTAATTTGATGCAGGGTGCCTAACCTTTTCTGGCCTGAGGCTTTGTTCAGCCTTCTTGACCCTACTCTGTGGGAGCTGCAGGTCAGTGGTAAGCGTGGCCACATCAAACTCTTCTCTCTCTCTCTCTCTCTCTCTCTCTCTCTCTCTCACACACACACACACACACACACACACCTCCTGAGCTAATGCATGCAGATCAAATCAGGTGGCGAGGTTATGGAAACATATATAATTTTATTTGCATGTAACCATAGTCAAGGTGGCTTACAACAGGAAGAAAATACCGGTAAATAACTACCACATACTGAAAGTAGTCAGACAATAAATAAAACATTAAAAAATATCCAACCAAACTGAACAATTTCCACACCAATCACAAGAAGATCTAAAATAAAGATACAAAAACCAACAGCAACAGCGCCCCCCCCCCACAACCCCCCAGCCCAAGAGTCTGTTCAGGAGCCTCAGCTTTTGTAGCTAGAGTCAGTCAGGGCCCCGACCTCCCAGGCCAGGCAGGGAACAAGCAGGTTTCCCAGGACTCACAGCCAGGATGCCATGTCCTTCCTCCTGGCTCATCCAATGATTGGTTTTATGACTGATAGGGATGAGATATGCATTGCCATCAGGGTTGGGAATTCATATCCTCAACACTTGTGTCTACTTTTATCTTTTTGCCATGCCACCAAAACGAGAGGGCGGGGGCTTGGGCCCCACTAAAAAGTGCACATGGACCAAGGGTTCACTACCCCTGCTCTGATTTCTAAGTGGGGTAGTCACATTAGTCTCTTACAGCAAACACCATGTCACGTCATGTAGCAGTATGCCTTTGATGAAGTGGATTGGGGGGCCTGGGAGCCTCCAGATTGTGCTGGACCACCTCCCTTCATTTCTGACCATTGGCCAGGTTGGCTTGGTTTGATGGAAGTTGAGATCTGACAACATTTGGAGGGCCCACAGATCCCCCATCCGTGAAGGAGACTCCACTTTGTACAAGCTTGTGCCACAACAAATGTGCTGGACTGTTCTTTTGTACTGTCTTGTTAGCAGTCTTTTCCATAAACTAAGTTGTCTTTGACAAGTTGAAGGAGGTTACCTGATTCTAATTTACACCCCTGATTTACATAAGCCTAATAGGCCTTATCCCAGAGAAAATATCTGAATGCAATGGTAATATTGGGAGGACTTCCTGAATAAAGTAGATGTTCTGAGGGCCACAGGCCTGTTTTGGGGGCAAACCATGGCTTCCTATGAATGAGCAGCATGCTGGTTTCATGCTGCTCAAATTGCCCCTGAGCTGGGGGGGAACAAACTATAGTGCTGGCTTAGAGTTATGTGCAAACCAACACTTGTTTATTCCAAAATTCACAAGCAATAAGCCAAGAATTAGCCTTGGCTTCCACTCATGGCTTGTTTCAGGGTTATGTGCAGACTGTGATGTAGTGGCTAGAGTGCTGGGCTTGGTTATGGGAAACTTGGATTTAACTCAAGGGTGTGGAACTTGTGGCCCTCCAGATGTTGGACTCATAGCTCCCATCAGCCCCAGGCAGCACAACCAGCGGTTGGGGGAGGATGGGCATTGTAGTCTTAAGAACCTCTGGAGGAGCACAGGTTTCCCATTCCTGCTTTAAACTCTCACTCAACAGTGAAGCTTACTAGGTGGTCCTGAGCTAATTGCTACCTCAGAGGACTGTGGTGTGTTTGAAATGCCACACTTGAATTCTTTGGAGGAAGGTTTGGAGACGAGCACAACAAATATGCAGGTTATAGGACCTGCAGACAAAAACCATGCAGGGGTGGCCCAGCCTGTTTCACTTCCTGAGGCTGAAGCCCCCCCCCCCCACCTCCCGTAACTGGGTTGTGTGATGGCATCTGCAAAGCAGCAACAATGGCGGTGGATTCTGGCAAATTGAACTGGTGTTAACAGCTCAATCTTTACTTTCTGCAAATCTTGAGACTTTTAAAAACATCTGTTTTACCTCCCCTGTTAATTAAAGGTGGGAATTTTCTCAAGTTGCTGTTTTGAAATAGCACTAAGATTACTTTACAGGCCAATCAACCATCTACAGCAGTTCAAAATGGCTACTTGAGCATGTTTTTAAAAAACCATGAAGTGGAGGCATGCAGAAGTCAGGCAGCCTTCAAATGTGTCACATATTACAGCTCCTGCATAAACTCTAGATATTTTTGGAGGCTCACAGCAGGGCTGGGCAACACTCATAACTCAATGAGATTTAAAATCTTTTCTCGTTGATTTTATCCATGTCCATGTGCTTCCATACCTATCACTCTTTAGAGAAATCGGGTCCTCCCTTAAAGAGGGCATGTATTGCGGTGAGACTTGGCAACCAAATCCCTGTGTTGTGGGTGGGTTTTGATTGACAGTCAGAACACCCAGTCGGTAGGTCCCTCAATGCTGGGTTCAAGCTGGCCAATGAACGCAAGCTAAACGACCGAGGGACCTATAAATACCCATGCACGTGACCCTGAGCTTCCTCTTTTTGGCACGTGCATCGGAACACCCGCCTACCTCTCCCTACTTTTAGGGCTTGTGTGTTTGACCTTGCTATGCCGTCGTGTGTCATCCGTCATTGGGGCAGGGGCACGGCAGGAATTTTCCCCACTTGGCTGATTGGCTGTTGCCATTTGGGTTTCGTCTGCCGCGTATCAAACAGTCACAACTTGTAAGGTTGTGGGTAGGCTCTGGTTCAGGTGATAGGGATGGGAGAACGCTCTTGCCATCCCTATGTGAAGGGTATTCCGTTAAAGGAATCCAGGGACTCGATAGTTTGGTCAACCCCAGAGAGGGGGTTGTGCCCGTGCCTGAGTCCAGGGGGACATTTGGGTGGCGGAGATAGTCTGTTCCCAGCTTTCTGCTCACCCTTGGCTGACTATGCTGGAACCCTGGGTCAGCGCTACCTGCATGGCAGGGAGCTAGTCGAACCAGAGCCTATGCAACCAATCACTTGCTGTAATCAATAAAGTTGTGGCCTAAATTCTGCCAAAAACCAAACCAAAATTTGAGTCTTGTCTGAGTTTATTTGGGGTGAGGTTAAAAGGTCTGAACATGCAAAAAGAATATATGTCATTAGCTTTCCAGTCCTGAGATTCAGAGGAAAATAACGTTGTTGCCTTCATGGCTGCAAAATTGAAGATGGAAAGACGGGACCAAAAAGCATACCTTAGTATTTGGTGATAATACAAGCAAGACTATTTCTTAACTGACTTATAGGTTGACTGGTACCTTTGCACATGTTTAATCTATTTAGATGTGCAAATGGTTGTGCCTGCGGGTGTTTTCCATGTCCACTTGTCTGTTTTTAAAGTGCTCAAGGATACAACGATGTCTTTAGAGAGATGTTTCCCCCCTACATGTATGTTGGTTAATATCATCATTGATGAATAAAGTTCAAACTACCCAGATACTTGGAAAGTCTTTGTGCATGGTAAAGAGAGAGCCTTCCTGACTGGCCGGTAGCCGTAGGCTGTGAGAGATCACTGCGTGGCTTTGAGCGTAAATTACCTCACAGGATTATTGTGAGGATGAAGTAAGAGCTATGAACACTGTCTTCAGCAGTATAGAGACTTCATATTGTTGTTAAAGCAAGCACAATAGTCAGATAGCTAGATTTTGCTGGGAGGAAGAACTGTTTTCATATTCTTGTTGCTGTGGATACAGTTGGAATGAATTTACATGCTGCTATGATTAGCAGGTGGCGCTGTGGGTTAAACCACTGAGCCTAGGGCTTGCCGATCAGAACGTTCGAATCCCCGCAATGGGGTGAGCTCCCGTTGCTCTGTCCCAGCTCCTGCCCACCTAGCAGTTCAAAAGCACGGCAAAGTGCAAGTAGATAAATAGGTACCGCTCTGGTGGGAAGGTAAACGGTGTTTCCGTGCACTGCTCTGGTTCGCCAGAAGCGGCTTAGTCATGCTGGCCACATGACCTGGAAGTTGTACACCGGCTCCCTCGGCCAGTAATGCGAGATGAGCGCCGCAACCCCAGAGTCGGACACGTCTGGACCTAATGGTTAGGGGTACCTTTACCTTTATCTTTATGATTAGGCAAGGGACTAAAATATAAAAACTTTAAAAAGTCAAACATTAATAATAACAACCTGATCCAATAAAAAACTCACAATAACTTTAAACCACTTATATCAAATAAAGCAGTATTCAATAATCCCTGTATCGGGAAGTTTTTAATGTTTGATGTTTTACAACGTTTTATATATGCTGTAAGCTTAGAGTGGCTGGGAAAACCCAGCCAGATGGGCAGGGTATAAATAATAAAATTATTATTATCCATTAGACTCTAATAGTAAACAGTAAATTAAATATCAGCAAATAATAATTAAACAGTTTACGATTATCAATTACAAAAAAATTACTAAACTATAATCAATAAAAATAATGGCAAGTCACATATGACAACATTGAGTTAGAACTTTGAGAACTTAAAAAAGAAATTCACTTTATCCAGGGCCAGTCTACATATATATTAGCCTATTTTGACCTCTTTTTCTTAATGGTGACATGGACCATTCATAATTTAGGGATATTCTTCACAACTGTGAGAAGGGAAGTGGGGTGGGGTAAGTGAAGGCAAGCTACAAAAATTAACTATAACGGTCACTGATCCTGCTCATGTGGCACAGAAAATGCATTTTGGTTTCTAAAATTCATTCTGATTGTGCAGATAAAATGTAACTGGTAGAATTATATAAATATGGGGTATCAGTGTGTGAAAATAGTCAAGATCCAATGATCCCCCAGGCATGCACCTCTAGATGGTGGAGACGTCTTCACTTGGTTGCAAGTGGCCAATAGTCAGGTGCAAAATGCACCTGGCACCTGCCTAATTTTGAACATTGGCTGCAGTAACAGTATCGGCATCCCTCTCTGCAGCCTCTCTTGCTCTGCAGCATGCATCCCAGCTAAACCCTTCATCCCTGCTTCCTGCTTACATCCCTCCCAACTCTTAACTTCATAACTTCTAAGATCTCCTTTTCTAACACACGGAGAGCCCTCACATTTGCATTCTCACACCCATTTCCCACTGTGTAGTGGGAACACACTCTGAACTCCCTCTGCTCTGAACTCTCTTGCTGTTTATCTCCCCCATGTGGTCATCTCACAAAGGAAGTCTGTCTGACTTCATTAACACTTGCTGATTGGGTTAGGATTATAATGTCCAATATACAACCCAGGAAGTGTGCCTACTTAACTAGCTTTTACGTGTGCTGTTACAGAGGATGATGAGTGGTTCCATCACACCTTATTATCCCTAATACCACACTTGGGTCTAGCTATTCCTAACGGTTCTAATTAAATTCTAACATTAATCAAACACAAGAATTTAGCACACATGGATCTGTTATAACTATGTTCTATTGAGGAATAGTTAATGGCAAAATTTAGCAAACAAGTAAGTTTTGAGCATGCTGCATCCTGCATATTCTTGCACTGTGTATCTGTATCTGTTGCCAAGATCAAGTTTTATTGGTCTCTGGTTTGCACATACCTAATCAAGAATGCCATATTGTGGACCCATGCACATTGTATCTGGGAGGGGTGTGGGAAAAAGTATTAATAGAAGACAAGCACAACCTGAGTTGGATAAAAGTAGGCCACAGCTTTCTTAGGGTAGGCATTGGGCATGAATCTATGTTATCTACCAGCCTACCTGCTGGTTGATGAGCTTTTTCAACAGCCAGGGTTGACCGTTGCTGACCCACCAAGAGGGTATCCTATATACTGGGAAGGGCAGTAGCTCCGTGGTAGAGCGTCAGCCTTGCATGCAGAAGGTCCCAACTTCAATCCCTGGCAAGGCTGATTGGCTCCCTTCAGTTGCCAGCCTGGCTGCAAGGCATGCAAAGCACCTCACATCAGCTATAAGTTCCCCAAAGCTTCTCCCTTCCCCTTGCAGCTGTTTGGGGCTGCAATGGCTGCTCCTGGGTACAAGGCAATTGTGTACCACTGGGCTCTCCCTGTATGTTAGCATTGTAATAGTTGTCCTAGATGGGTAGCTGAAAGGCAGGCAGGAAGTTGATAACCTCAAAGTTAATTTTTCAAAATTAATTTAACACCAGTATCAAAAATTTAGTTAAAACAGATCAGGAGAATAGTTCCTACATGGGGTAAAAGTGCATTTTACTATTTTTTCATAATTTTTCAAGTGCTGTTGAAAATCATATTCTACTTTAAGTTTCTGATTCTTTTTTTCCATATCATTTATAAAAAAGAAAAGTATTTGTTCAATGCTCAGTTTTCGGTTTTCCAGATACTTGTATTACACTTTTTATGGTGTGTTTTAAAATGTGCCCAAATAGGAATGCACATTTCGATGAAAAAATTGTTCATCTCGTGGAAGGCAGTCGTGTCCATGTGCGTTCCAGTAAGCATCTCCTGAGCCATCCGGTGATATGAGAACAAATCTGTTTAATTTAATTGGGGTTTTAAATGTAAGACGTAGGCTACCATCAAATGAGAGTGCTTTCTACTCATGCCCCTCAACGATAAATGGAGCTTGAGCAGAAACAAAACATTTGAATGAATGAGCCATTTATTTCAATGGGGCTTGCGTGGGAGAAATGCTTGGTGGGTCGTTCCCATGCTTCACCTCTCTAGTTCAGTAGTCTGCCCTGCTTTTGAATGTCTTAATGCAGGCATTCTTAGATGTACCATGAAAGTTTTAATGTTTTTCTATGACTTAGAATACTGTATATCTTTTGACAGTACATTTTAAAGAGTTTGCCTCTTTGAGATGTTGCACAGGGATTTAACACATAGCTATTTGAATATATATGTACTGTATCTTTGTTTGTCCCAAAAAATAGTTCTTGAACAAGCAGGCCTAGGGTGACCTATGGTGGCATAAAACAGCTTCAGTATTAAGACCCCCCCCCCCAATCTTTAGCAGACAGAAGCTTGTACAGTAAGCTGAATATTTAAGACTGTGGCTTTGCCTGCTCACAATTTCCATTTGGAGCCAACATACTGGGTGGATTCAATGTATGACTATTTTCTTTGTTGTCCTGGCTCCACATACGTTTTTACGTTATATGTAAATCCTCCAGTTACTCTGTGGTTTATATATAATGAACTATAGTTCTAGCAAGAATCTGAAGGTTCCTGCTTTGGAATAATAGCAGAAGACATATAATAAATGGAAACTCTAACTTACTAACAAGCATGTTAATTAGTTGTGGTATTATAACTAGCTGTTGTTATATCAGCTGTTAAAGATTTGAGTTTAAAAGTCTGCTTCTGTTGCTGCTACAGTGGGGAGGAAACAATCCAGAGTCTGGCTTGTTGTTTCTTGGAATTTGGACTCTTGTTTTTTTCTGTTTCTGGACAGAAACAAACCATAAGCCCATGTTCCACGAAACAACAAATATAACATGGAGTTTGGGGCACCCACCAGCTTGCTGCTTGCTCACATTATACCATTATTTTAACTGTGGTTTCAATGTGATGCATAAACCAAGTTGTTGTGTCCAAATCTGCATGCCATAACTCATAGAATATAAGTGTGTTGTGAGCTGTTGGCTAATGCAGTGTGCAAATTGTACAGTACTGCCTTAGACCAGTGATCTCCTAAAATATCTACCACCATGGAATTGTTTCCACATCAGTTTGCTTGTGTACATCTGTTGCAGCATTTCTGCAAATAGCAGGGGATTTCAAGACATGTTCTGTCTGAGCTGTTACAGTTAGGTAGTCGTGTTGGTCTGCCACAGTCAAAACAAAATGAAAAATAAAAAAATTCCTTCCATTAGCACCTTAAAGACCAAGTAAGCTTGTTCTTGGTATGAGCTTTTGTGTGCATGCACACTTCTTCAGATACCTGAGCTGTGTTCATCTTAGAACTTGCTCAGGATCCTGTTTGCAGCTATTTGCTGCAAGGGGGCTCTGTAACTGTGATCAAGCTATTTTTCAGAGGAGCTTTTAACCATGACTTGTTTCTACACTGAGAAACCCCTGTTAAGCTTCTGAGGGGCCCTTGGATCCACTTAGAGGGATAAAATTTGTAGCTTGTGTAGCTTGTATGAAAGATTCATGTTATAAAACCATCCAAATGTCATTTATTTGTGTTGCACTAAGAAAATTAATTTTGTAAAGTGCTTTGAGGCTTTATTACAAAAAGGTTTATCAAATTTGTTTTTTAAAAATAAACATTGTAATTTCAGTTACATCTTTTTAAATTTCTGACTCCATAAAAACTTTTATGTTAGTTACTGAACTAGTAAATAATAACTTTATATTGTGAATTAACCTGCTCTCAGGCTGGTTATGTGTTAAGATTTTTTAAAAAAATGTTTTAGTGTAAAGGGAAAAAGTTTTGAAAAGCACTCAGTTTTTCTTTCATAAACATAGGAAACTGCACTCCACTCCTCCAGTGAGGAGCAAAGAGGAACGGAAAGGGCAAGCACTGCTAGCAAATAAAGGAACAGTTACAGGTGGGTAGCCGTGTTGGTCTGCCATAGTCAAAACAAAATCAAAAATTCTGTGTATCTGAAGAAGTGTGCATGCACACGAAAGCTCATACCAAGAACAAACTCAGTTGGTCTCTAAGGTGCTACTGGAAAGAATTTTTGATTTTGTTTCAAATAAAGGAAGTGAGCTGTTGTTGTTAATTCATTTTTAAGTACCAGAAGAGTTGACAGCATCAAATGGGGAGAACTATTCAGAACCTAAGGGCAAATGCTGAAATATCAAGTCACCTTTAATATTGGGGAGAGAACACCTAAACTTTCTCTAAAGGGCAAGATCTGATAAAAGTGTGCTGAGGGTGGCAGCTCAGGTGTGTAGATAGCTGGGTATAGATGACTTATTTAATGTTTCTGCCTTTATGGTATGTTTTGAGTGAACCTGTAGTAAAAGTTTAAGACTATAAGAGGGGGGTGTTTTTGGTTTGGCTTCAGGGTTCTGTTGAAGAAGAAAACATATGACACAGCAGATATATAACCCTGGACTGCAGAGAACAGGATTAACAGCACCCTAAACTGCTCTGGTTCGCCAGAAGCGGCTTTGTCATGCTGGCCATATGACCCGGAAGCTGGACGCCGGCTCCTTCGGCCAGTAATGTGACATGAGCGCCGCAACCCCAGAGTCGTCCGCGACTGGACCTAATGGTCAGGGGTCCCTTTACCTTTAAGCCAATAAATACAATATTAATGCGAGTAATTTCTTGACTGCTGGAGGACTGCCATTTGGGGTGGGGGATACCATTAAGGAGCTTTGGTGCGAAAACAAAATGTAACCCTATAGTGATGCCAGAAGAGGAAATGGGATACTTTGGGGCTGGAAGGGAGGCAATGGCTGTGCATTTTGGAGATGTGGTATTACTAATAAACTGCAGCCCTTCTAACCCCTATCCATTTTCAAAGCAGCAGGTCTGCCTTTAATAACCTGCAAAAAGAGAAGTACCTTTACTCTCTCAGGCTTCTGTCAGTCATTCAGTTGTCATTTTCTACAGGTGCATACCTCCTTTGGCTCACTGACCCTTCCCTTTGTTCCCTCCCTCCTCCCCTCACCCTTCCCACTCCACCCATCGGAACTTCTTAAACCTTCCTCTTTCTACCTCTTTCTGCCACTCCTATGGATTCTGAGGCCAACTGGCCACCACTTTTGGATGCCTCTTCCTCTCCATGTGGCTCCTCTTTCTGCTTTTGCCAACTCCTCATGCTAATTGGTGGTGGCAGTGGATCCCTAGGCTGGCTGAGGAGGAAGAAGGTAGCCAATAGAGGCTCTGGCCAGCCTGTGGATCTCCACCCCAGCCAGCAGACTGCTGCAGCCACCACTTGTCACGCTGTAGTTCAAATGCCATCTGTCAGCAATGACGGGAACTACTGTGTGACGACAGGCAAGTGCAATAATGATAGACATCATTATTGCAGAATTTATAGTAGAAGTGCAGTAGGTTTGTTGCTTTGACTTTTTTCCCTCTGTCAGGAAAAAATATTTTCCTGTGTTATAACCATACACAACAATATTGTATAACCGTTTATTTATTTTAAACATTTATATCCTGCTTTTAGTCAACAAGCCCCAGACTAGCTTTCATTAATACTGCCTTTCTGTCAAGGCACTCAAGACATAATATACTTTAAAAATACTTAGGTAGAACAACAGAGTCCTCTCAGGCCAGCTGATGATCTCTTCAGGAGCTGATGACACAGGTTCGTTTCAAGTTGCCCCAGGGAAGGTAGGGGAGGGATTACCTCAGCTGTTTTCTCCTGCTCTGGAGGCTAGGACCCAAACCAATGGATTCGAGTTACAAGAAAGGAGATTCTAACAGTCTCTTTTAGGACGTTGTGGACTCTCCATCCTTGGAGCTTTTTAAGCAGAGGTTGGATGGCCACCTGTCATGTATGATCTGTTTGAGATTTCTGCATTGCAGGGGCTGGACTAGATGTCCCTCGGGGTCCCTTTCAACTCTACAAGTCTCTGATTCTATGAATATGTAAGTACTATATTGGGAATTACAGCTCCTGTTCTTCTAAGGAAAGCAGTAACAAGGCTAGCATTGAGGGGCTTTTCCTTCCTTTTCCTGGAATGGCAGAAGCTGGATAAACATTCCCCCTCTCCTCTCTACTGAGCCTGACCAGCAGTGGCATTCCAAGGCGTGTTCTTGCTATGAGGTCAGAGACAATGAAGTCATAATACAAAAGGTAGGAGTGAGGAGAGAGCCCACGCCCTCATGGACTTAACTGTGCACTGTGGTGCTGCTAATTAAAGAGCACAAGCTGAGGGAATTTCAGGCTGAAGCTTTCCCAAGCCACTCAAGGATTTGATCCCCTGGAAGCTGTCTTAGATATTAGTGTTGTGAATAACAGAAATAAAGCAGCCATATCTCAGTTTGGGTAGGTAACTTATAGAATGACCAGAACTTTAGGCTTTAAATAGACTTTGTGTTATTTCATACCTCTGTATGCGGTTCAGCTGTTACTTCCACAAAACATCGCCTTGTGGCAGAAATCCTTAAAGGTTGCAACATTTTAGCGGAATATGACCTGCTGCAATAATTCCACTTCTGCTCTTTTGGTACCCTGGACTCTCTACTGCTTTCTGTATCAGAGAAGTTCCATTTGTCTTATATTTTCCTGTGCATGTAGTATGTTGCTGGGCTTAAAATTTAATTTCCCAATAGTTTGCTTCCACTTAGCGTTTCTTTTGAATGCCAACCTTACTATACTAAGACTGACAAAAATTAGATGCTCATATATGAATGTACAAGCCCAGCAAGCAGTTAAGATCTGGGGGAGGCCTGTTTCATGTGTCTCTTCTGCCTGGCATAAGAAGGGGTGGGGAAGCAGAATATGACCTGCCTGCTTTTTGAAAATAGTATGAGAACCTCAATGGGGAGTGGACACCTGGTGGGCATTTGATACCTTGGACTTGACTGACTTGTGGGGAGAGGACTCTGAGGCTGATCCCTCAGTTCAGGAAGCTGCCTTGTATGGCTGTAGTTTATATTGGTGTTCATGTCTTCTTTCAGACATGTTAGGTGACCTGACATGCATTTGTGAAAGTGTACTTCACATTTTTTTTCACCCTTTTAATCCCTCTTTTTTGTATTAAATCAGTTTTACTCTCAATGCATTGTTTAAATGAGCTTCATGCAGTTCTTTTTCCTAATTGCCTAGGAGATGTTCCATAATTTGAGCTATCCTACAGTTTATTGAGTTGATGACTCCATTGAGAAGACAATACACAGAGTTGGTTTAGCTCCTGCACTAGTTATCATTCAATAACTAGCATTTGAATGAAGAAAGAGTGGGTGAGGGAAAATTGATGAGTGGGAAAATCTTTAGTACTCTGCTGGCATGGAAGGAAATCTCTTCCGAGGCTAAGGAGATGAGACATTTTAAAAAACAAACCACCCACTACTTATCTTTACAAAGAAATCAGCTGAATCTGAACAGCAGCCTTACTTCCTATGACCCCAGGTATCAGGTGCAACATAAGTGTTCAAGATACCTGAAGCAAACTGTTTTCAATGATCCATTTGGTGCATTATGTTCTTGTGGGTTTGATAAGCAAAACTGAGATGCATAATTCTATAATTCTGTGAAGTTGAAAAAGCTATTGAAAGTGACTTCAGCTGGTGTCCATCTGCACCCTTATCTGGACAGGAAAGCTCAACTCAGGCTTCCTCAACCTCGGCCCTTCAGATGTTTTGAGACTACAATTCCCATCATCCCTGACCACTGGTCCTGCTAGCTAGGGATCATGGGAGTTGCAGGCCAAAAAACATCTGGAGGGTCGAGGTTGAGGAAACCTGCCTAACTGCTGTTGTCTTATGCTCTGGTAACCTCTAGGTTAAGGTTACCAGACTTCCCCGTTTCCTGGGGACAGTCCCCGGATTTATAATAATTTACAAATTAGTCCCATACAAAATCAATTGAAGTTGAAAAGTGTCCCCAGATTCATTGAAAAAAATCTGGTAACCTTACTCTAGGTTAGATTACTGCAATGTGTTATATGTAAGGGCTGCCTCTGAAGATGGTTTGGAAACTTCAGCTGACGCAGAATTCAGTCACCAGGTTGCTCACTGGCGCAGGATGTTTTGAGCATCTTACATTGATCCTGGCCCGACTGCATTGGCTACCAATTAGTTTCTGGGCTCAATTCAAAGTGCTGGTTTTGACCTGTAAAGCCTTCAGTGGCTCAGGACTGCAATACCTCTCTCCATATGAACCTACCAGGACCCTGAGATCATCCTATGAAGCCCTTCTTTGTGTGCCTCCCGCATGAAAGGTCTGGAGGGTGGCAACACGAGGACAGGCCTGCTCTGCAGTGGCTCCCAGGGAATGCTTTCCCCATGCAGGTTCAGGCAGCGCCTTCATTATACACCTTTAGGCACCAGGCAAAAACATTCTTCATCAGCCAGGCCTTTGGCTGATTGACACCCGATGCCCTTTTAAATGTGCTGTGGAAGGGGAAATTATTGGGTTGTCTTTGTTCTCATTTTTTATATGTATTTTGCGTTTTTTTATATTATACTTTTATGTCGTGAGCCACCCTGAGACCTATGGGTGTAGGGTGGTATACAGATTTATTAAACAACAACAGCCTAAGCCCTACACCAGGCAGCCTGCTGAAAGATTTTGTTGGAGTTTTGCTTGCTGTGCTGATCCATCTGTTCAGCAAGATCACTTGGCAAAGCTCTCCTTAGACTGCATCATTCTGGACTGCCAGGATGGGATGGCATTTCTAAAGGCTGCCTTCTTGCATGTAAGAAAACTAGCAGCTTAGGGATGGTGAGGAGGGAGAGAAGGGAAACATATGAAAAGAAAACAGAAAAGCAAGTGGGCAGTTTGGCTAAATAATGCAAAAGCAAAGCTTTTGGCAAAATGGCTTTGATTCTCTTGCTTGTTTTGGATGGTAAGGTAATCTTTGCAGGCAGTGTGGTGTAGTGGTTAGAATATTGGACTAGGCAGGGGTCAGCAAACCTCTTCAGCAGGGGGCCAGTCCACAGTCCCCCAGACCTTGTGGGGGGCCGGACTATATTTTTTTTGGGGGGGGGGGAATGAACAAATTCCTATGCCCCACAAATAACCCAGAGATGCATTTTAAATAAAAGGACACATTACTCATGTAAAAACACGCTGATTCCCGGACCGTCTGTGGGCCAGATTTAGAAGGCGATTGGGCCGGATCTGGCCCCCAGGCCTTAGTGTGCCTACCTATGGACTAGGATATGAGAGGCTCATGTTCGAATCTTGGGCCAGTTATTGTCTTTTCCAGACTAACCTATCCCACTGGGTAGCTGTGAGGACAGGAAGGAGGAGAACCATGTACACCACTTGGGCTCATTGAATTGAAAGGTGGGATATAAGTCTTGGAGCTTATGTTAACCTTTGCCCCTTTTAATGTTAAATAATACTGAGGATGTGAGATAATGTGTAAAAGGGCTGCAAGGAAGGGTAATGAGAAAAGGGACAGTGCATAGAGATTTATGTCTAGGGTTGGATGGTATTTGGATCCTCTTCAGACCTTTGATTCTATTATGCTTAAACAAGGATAACTGGGTTTGTTCAACATGTCCCTGAACTTTTGGATTTCTCAAAGTTGCAAGGAAAGTGTATGGAGACAACTGCTTTTTGTTTGTATCTGGTGTTGGCTGCCGAGTGTCAGGTGGCCTAGAGAAACCTTTGGCCTGACTCCATAGGATTGCTGCAGTGCTCTTAGAATTAATGAGATAGTGAGGGGTATTTATCCTGAACACTGACATTCGATTAAAATAATGCTGTAGAATGCAGGTTGCCATGCAGAAGATCTAAAGTTTGGACCCGCTAAAGGGAATTTGAGGGGGGGGGGGACCTGAGTTTCTGAATATAAGGTTTCATTTTAGCCCTGTAATTTCCTTAATAGCTATATAAACATCAATGGAAATAAATTGCTGCTTAAGTTCTGTAGCCATCCCCAAGTATGGTAAAGGTAAAGGGACCCCTGACCATTTGTTGCCTCTTGTTGATTTCCCTAGCAGATGAACTGTTAATGCTCTGCATGCCAGTTATTCTCCTCCCCCCATAACCACTACTTGTGGTCAATCTGCTGGAATTATCATTTGAAGGGTTTCAGGGGGTGTTTTAGCTCAAGGGATTTACACCACTGGCATTAGACTATATAAATTGAATTGTGGCTTTTAAGGGCCTGTGAAATACCAGGGAATAGAAGTGCTTCTCCTTCCTTCCACATGGAGAATCTGTTCTTGGGGGCCATCTATAAATTCTCTTATGCTTTTAAAGGCCTTTTTCATCCATTTCCCCTTGTCACTCTATGCACTATATTAACAAGTGGCTGATTTTTCACCCATTGACTGCCTTCTTGCAGCAGGGTAGGCCAGGGCTGCAGGATTGTTGTAGCTTAATGGGCCATGTGCTGGTGCTTGTTGCTTGAGTGTGCCTGCTGTGTTCCTCCCCTGGTGTGAGTGGGAGAAATGGACCAGGAAGCTGCCATTAAAACGAGGCTACCTACCTGTGATGGCCAAATCCAGTACCCTGGTTTGTAGCTCCCTAGCAAGCCAGCATTCATAAACCAAGAACAAACTATGGTCAGAGGCAGGGGCAGCACAGCCCACTTTGCCACTGTAGGTGAAAATAGGAAGTTGCCACCTCTCTCTCCCCCAACCGCCGCACCAAAGCTGGGTTCCTGCTGCTGCTACTTTTCCTCACGTATTGTTGTGGTGGGGTGGAAGGCACTTGTGGAACTCTGGCGCCACCGTAGGCATCTCCCGCCCCCTGCTCATCACCAGGTCATCTGTGCACACCCAAGACCTGACTTTAATATTATTTTGTATAAGGCTTTCTTGGTATATGCGTCACTTCATAGAATAACGTAACATATTTATTTTTGGTATGTAAGTTCCATTATAATTTATCTCAGGAGGTTTTTACTCCATACTTAAAGCAAATAAAAAATAAAAAATGATAGAACGATCTCAATACGAATCCAAGGCAGACCTTTTAACATCACAGTAATCCACGTTTATGCACCAACTGCCAGTGCTGAAGAAACTGAAATTAACCAATTCTGTGAAGACTTACAACACCTTATAGAAATGACACCAAAGAAGGATGTTCTTCTCATTATAGGGGATTGGAATGCTAAAGTAGGGAGTCAAGAGATAAAAGGAACAACTGGCAAGTTTGGCCTTGGAGTTCAGAATGAAGCAGGGCAAAGGCTAATAGAGTTCTGTCAAGAGAACAAGCTGGTCATCACAAACACACTTTTCCAACAACACAAGAGACGACTCTACACATGGACATCACCAGATGGGCAGCATCGAAATCAGATTGATTATATTCTCTGCAGCCAGAGATGGAGAAGCTCTATACAGTCAGCAAAAACAATACCTGGAGCTGACTGTGGCTCAGACCATCAGTTTCTTATAGCAAAATTCCATATTAAACTGAAGAAAGTAGGAAAAACCACTGGGCCAGTAAGATACAGTCTAAATCAAATGCCTTATGAATACACAGTGGAAGTGAGGAACAGGTTTAAGGATTTAGATTTGGTGGATAGAGTGCCTGAAGAACTATGGATGGAGGCTCGTAACATTATACAGGAGGCAGCAACGAAAACCATCCCAATGAAAAAGAAATGCAAGAAAGCAAAGTGGCTGTCCCATGAGGCCTTACAAATAGCGGGGGAGAGAAGGCAAGCAAAATGTGAGGGAGATAGTGAAAGATACAGGAAACTGAATGCAGTTTTCCAAAAAATAGCAAGGAGAGATAAGAGGGCCTTCTTAAACGAGCAATGCAAAGAAATAGAGGAAAATAACAGAATGGGAAAAACCAGAGATCTGTTCAAGAAAATTGGAGATATGAAAGGAACATTTCGTCCAAAGATTACCATAATAAAGGACAAAAGTGGGAAGGACCTAACAGAAGCAGAAGACATCAAGAAGAGGTGGCAAGAATACACAGAGGAATTATACCAGAAAGATATGGAGGTCTCGTACACCCTAGGCAGTGTGGTTGCTGACCTTGAGCCAGACATCCTGGAGAGTGAAGTCAAATGGGCCTTAGAAAGCACTGCTAATAACAAGGCCAGTGGAAGTGATGATATTTCAGCTGAATTATTTAAAATGTTAAAGGATGATGTTGTTAAGGTGCTACACTCAATATGCCAGCAAGTTTGGAAAGCTCAGCAGTGGCCAGAGGACTGGAGAAGATCAGTCTACACCCCAATCCCAAAGAAGGGCAGTGCCAAAGAATGCTCCAACTACCGCACAATTGCGCTCATTTCACACGCTAGCAAGGTTATGCTTAAAATTCTACAAAGCAGGCTTAAGCAGTATGTGGACCGAGAACTCCCAGAAGTGCAAGCTGGATTTTGAAGGGGCAGAGGAAGCAGATACCAAATTGCGAACATGCGCTGGATTATGGAGAAAGCTAGAGAGTTCCAGAAAAACATCTACTTCTGCTTCATTGACTACGCAAAAGCATTTGACTGTGTCGACCACATCAAACTATGGCAAGTTCTTAAAGAAATGGGAGTGCCGGATCACCTCATTTGCCTCCTGAGAAATCTCTATGTGGGACAAGAAGCCACAGTTAGAACTGGATATGGAAGAAGAAGAGTTTGGATTTGATATCCCGCTTTATCACTACCCGAAGGAGTCCCAAAGTGGCTAACATTCTCCTTTCCCTTCCTCCCCCACAACAAACACTCTGTGAGGTGAGTGGGGCTGAGAGTCTTCAAAGAAGTGTGGCTAGCCCAAGGCCACCCAGCAGCTGCATGTGGAGGAGCGGAGACACAAACCTGGTTCACCAGATTATGAGTCTACCGCTCTTAACCACTACACCACACTGGCTCTCACACCACACTGGCTCTCAACTGATTGGTTCAAAATTGGGAAAGGAGTACGACAAGGCTGTATATTGTCTCCCTGCTTATTTAACTTATATGCAGAATTCATCATGCAAAAGGCTGGACTGGATGAATCCCAACCTCAGATATGCTGATGACACAACCTTGATGGCAGAAAGTGAGGAGGAATTAAAGAACGTTTTAATGAGGGTGAAAGAGGAGAGCGCAAAATATGGTCTGAAGCTCAACATCAAAAAAACTAAGATCATGGCCACTGGTCCCATCACCTCCTGGCAAATAGAAGGGGAAGAAATGGAGGCAGTGAGAGATTTTACTTTCTTGGGCTCCATGATCACTGCAGATGGTGACAGCAGTCACAAAATTAAAAGACGCCTGCTTCTTGGGAGGAAAGCAATGACAAACCTAGACAGCATCTTAAAAAGCAGAGACATCACCTTGCCGACAAAGGTCCGTATAATTAAAGCTATGGTTTTCCCAGTAGTAATGTATGGAAGTGAGAGCTGGACCATCAAGAAGACTGATCGCCGAAGAATTGATGCTTTTGAATTATGGTGCTGGAGGAGACTCTTGAGAGTCCCATGGACTGCAAGAAGATCAAACCTATCCATCCTTAAAGAAATCAGCCCTGAGTGCTCACTGGAAGGACAGATCCTGAAGTTGAGGCTCCAGTACTTTGGCCACCTCATGAGAAGAGAAGACTCCCTGGAAAAGACCCTGATGTTGGGAAAGATGGAGGGCAGAAGGAGAAGGGGACAACCGAGGATGAGATGGTTCGACAGTGTTCTCGAGGCTACTAACATGAGTTTGGCCAAACTGCGGGAGGCAGTGAAGGATAGGCGTGCCTGGCATGCTCTGGTCCATGGGGTCACGAAGAGTCGGACACAACTGAACGACTGAACAACAACAACAACAACAACAACAACAAAGCAAAAATAAATAAATACTAAATTTTTTTACAGTAAACCTATTAAAAGTACCAAATAACAATCAATGCAACACACAAGTAAAATAGCAAAGTTAAAAACTTGATTTCCAATGTTTCAAAATACAAAATGCCTTGGGGAATAAAGAGGTTGGGCACCAGGCAAGCCTCCTTAAGGTGAGCCCAGAGCCCTCTCCTTTGCTGCCCCCTGAATTGCACCTAGTCATGATGGCTAGCCTGCCTTGCTAGCAACCAAACCACGGGTGGCTAAAGCTGTCTGTTTTTTTAGTTTTTAATCATCTCTCTCCTGATCTCTTACCTTCTGAATTTATTATTTTAACTCCTATCGTAAGCTGCCTCAGGCATTTTAATGGAAAGGCAGGAACTAAATGTTTTAAATAAAATAAATGATAAGAGAGGTAGCACTTTACAGTTAGCTTGTGGCGGTGGGAGTATTGCTGTGGAGGACAGTGAAGAAGAACAGGGTCCTCTTAAGAGAAGAAAGAGGGCAGCTGAAGGAGTGAGGGCCATGCAGACGGATAGAATGGGAAATAAGGGTGCAGAGAGAGGAGAGGAAAAGTCCCGGGACAGTTTGGGAGGCTTTGATGCAGATTTTGTGCTAAACAGCAGCAAGTCCCTGAACATTGCACAAAAAGGTAAAAGAAGCTGCCTGTTTTTGTTTCCCAATACATATTCAAACAAAAGTTTGAAACCCATCTTGGGTCAAGAGGAGTAGAAGATGTGTGCAGAGTTTGCTTCTGTTCCTACAGAGGAGCAGCCTGTCCTCTTACAATGCATTTCCGTGCCAGAGTATTGCTAGCAGTCCTAGAGGATGACCTAAAAATGCTGCAAGCACAGAGACTTGTCCTGCTGCCAGGACACTCTGTGTACACTTTAGACCAGGAGCTGCATTCCATAACCTGTATGTCAAGTTCTGAGAAAACAGTTGAGCAACCAAGTTGCTTTTTCGAAACCATTTCAAAACTTCTCTACCTCCTCTAAGTGCTCCTTGTAGGTTATTTAATTGTTCTCACCGCCACCACCACCTGTAACCACTAGCACACAAATGATGCCTCTCTCAAGGACCTTTTGGCATAAGTTGTGTGTTGACAAACAGCCAAAGAAAAGAAACAATCCACCGCCGCCTTGTTGCAGTTAAAGGAAGCCAGTCCTCAGCACATAGTAAGGAATGACTGATTAAAATTGATTTAGGAAAAATAATATTTCCATTTGTTTCCTTCTGTAAAGCCTTTAGTGGACCTCTAAATCAAAGCTATTCACTTTTCCTAGAAACCGTGAAGGAGGAGGAGACTCCTTTATAACTCTGGCTGCAGTGCTGGGGGACTGTATGGGGGGCTGTGGAACGTCTTGTGATCTTCAGCCAGGAATTCCCGTAGAGAAGACGTGGGTGTCTATTCATTTGCTGTCAAGGCTGAGCAATGCATCATGAGTTTTGTTGTTGCTGTTGTTCAGCTCTTTAAAAGCTTTGATTCCTCTACAGGCCCCATGTGCCATCTCCCTCCCCACCCCCCACTCGCTCACTCCCCTTTGCTTGGGGGTGCGTTTTGCTCTGCAATGTCACAGCACTTTATAAATACATAGAATTGTCTGAACGTCTCAAATAGCTGAATATTTTCTATGGTAATGTTAGTAATGTCATAAAGGGCTCTGTTCTCTCTCTCTCTCTCTCCCCCCCCCCCAACCTTTAGATGAAATGTGGAAATTAAGTTAAAAAAAATAAAGTTGTTTCTAATATGAAATAGGCTTCCAATGTGGCCATAGCTAATCTTGCCCTGCAAATGTTCCTTTATTCTTGCTGAGGCTTGCAGGCTTTGTGCCCAGAAGTTTCTTTACAAGTCCTTTAAGAGCAAAAATTACATTTTATCTTTCATTTTTTGTTTCTCTAATATATACACAGGTTTAACTTGGAGGCAAACGACGTAGAAACCCATATTGCATCCATGTTTGGGAAAAGATAGTTACTGCAGACAAGAGGGGATCAAACACTGACAAGAAGATGAGTATGTTAAAACCGAGTGGGCTTAAGGCCCCCACCAAAATCAGCAAGCCTGGAGGCGCATTACTGAAAATAGCTGCATCAGCTGCTCCTGGTAAGGAAGATGAGTGATGTGGCTTTTCCTTTTTTAACATCTTCTGATAAAAATATAATGCTGCACATTTCTGATGCATGTTTAATTTTTAATAGTTGCTATGTAGGGGGGTGAATTTCTGAAGATGTTTTGCAAAAACAGGAGTCAGTTGGATGTTTGGTTGTGTGTGTTCTCCCAGCTCCCCTCCAAACCTTTGGAACATGACATCCTCTCATTTCACAGGGAGGTGGGGGGGGGGGGTTGACCTCCAGCCAACACTGCATTATACTGACCTAACTATATAACCTGGTCCTTATCGGTCTGACGGGACTAGAAACTCTGATTAGGTGATGTGACCAAAGTGTGGATACAAAAGCAGACATACATAGCTGTAGAATAAATATGTCTGACTCTTTCTGCTGTGTTTGGTTCTAGCCCCGTCAGAAAAGACAGCAGCCTGTGAGAAGACACCAGCTGCACCCACTTCAGAAGCACAGGATGAGTTTGTGGATGACTTCAGAATCGGGGAGCGTGTTTGGGTCAATGGGAATAAGCCTGGTTTTATTCAATTCCTGGGAGAAACACAATTTGCTCCTGGACAGTGGGCAGGGATTGTTTTGGACGAACCCATTGGCAAGAATGATGGGTCTGTGGCTGGAGTTCGGTATTTCCAGTGCGAGCCTCTAAGGGGAATTTTTACGAGACCCTCTAAGCTAACACGGAAAGTAGTGACTGAGGATGAAGCCAATGGTACGCAGGCCTCTTACGCTTCCCGGGCAACTTCGCCAACCTCTGTGTCAGCTGCTAGCCTCGTGTCTTCACCGTCTGCAGCAGTGCACCTGCCCCCCACAGGTATTCCCCATAAGACATCGCCTCCTACTGCTAAGGAACTCCCCACTTCTCAAATTACCAATCTTTCCAAAACAGCAAGTGAATCCATATCAAACCTTTCTGAAGCTGGCTCTCTGAAGAAAGGAGAAAGAGAACTCAAAATGGGGGACAGAGTTTTGGTAAGTTTGCTTTATTTCCACTAACCAGCAAACTGTGCCTCCATGTCAACCTGCCTATTCACTGCAATCATTGTTGGAAGCTTTCCTTTGTAGGCTATCAAGAGCTGAGGCAGGTGGCTGCTGGGGAGAGAGACTTCTGGGTGGCAGAGGCTGCAGGCGAGTTGCTGTGTTCCCTACCCAGAGTGGATTGCCAGGGGCCAACTCTGTTGTTTAGGGCTCACATGAAGATCTTTTAATTTATGGAAGATTTTTCTCATATATAAATGAAACAGCTCTCTGTGGCCTTTTAGAAGTGGGTGGGATATTTTTAATGTATTTCTCTTTCTTCCTGGTTTTAATGTATCTATTGTCTGTTTTATTTGATTGTAAGTCACATTGGGCTGGCCTGGATAACACATTTAATTTATAAATAATAATAAGTATTGTGGTATTGTGCTTTATTATCTTGTTAGCTGCACTGAAATATTGTATATTGAATGGTAAAATATATTCATCAGAATAATACTAATAATTAATAATGCAAGTCTATATTACAGTATGGTGGCTGAAGTACAGTTTTTTCTGGATTATGTGGAGGCATGCTTCACTTTCATTCCAAAGAAAGGTATAGCTTAAAGAGTTTTTGCATGAATCAAGGCATACCTTCTGATTGGATGTAAGCAAGCCCAGAGCGGTGGCAAAGTAGGCAGTCTCCACAAAGGGCAGGCAATTAAGCAACATCTCTTTGTCAGGAGAGTCTGCATGATCCAGTCATACCAAATGCAGATATGGCAGGACCACCTGTCTGTCCAGCAGAGGCTGGTTGGAAGGAAGTAGGATCATGGAGCAGGCAGCCTCTGCTTTGGGCAAAATCTTTGGGTTGTATCTGCTGTGGCTCCTGCTCAGAGCAGATCAGTTGAAATTAATGGAGATGACTAACAGGTCCATTAACATCAGTGAAACTGCTTTGCATAGGTCTAGCATTGGATACAACCCTTTGGGCTCACAGGGACCTTTTGATAGTTGAAACAACTTATTTGCAGCAGCATACAGTTTGAGAATTGCAATCTAGTGCCTTCCCAGCATTTCACATCTTGCAGCTAAGACGGAGGGTTCAGATGATTCTGTGGCTAAATTGCAGGGATTTAATCAAACCATAGAAGTCCCTAGAATTAAACCAAAGGAGAGCCAGTGTGGTGTAGTGGTTAAGAGCGGTAGTCTCGTAATCTGGGGAACCGGGTTCGTGTCCCCCGCTCCTCCACATGCAGCTGCTGGGTGACCTTGGGCTAGTCACACTTCTCTGAAGTCTCTCAGCCCCACTCACCCCACAGAGTGTTTGTTGTGGGGGAGGAAGGGAAAGGAGAATGTTAGCCGCTTTGAGACCCCTTCGGGTAGTGATAAAGCGGGATATCAAATCCAAACTCTTCTTTTTCTTCTTCTACTTGTAAGTCTATGGAGTATAACCTGCTAGTTCAGAAACTTGTTAGAGCAAAGTCTTCTCCTGGGTCTTAAAAGTTTCCCCCGCTCTCATTCAATATCCTGTGACCCAGACATTCTCCAACTGCGTTTGCTGTTCATGCTTGTGGGCAGTTAAGGCCAATTGGTGTTGGCAGTTGCTGGGGAAGACCAGCCCATGACCTGCTGCTGCAAGTCTGAATGACGTTCTTCCTCAAGGCAACATACTGTAAATGCTATTGGGCTTGCCCAGTTAAAAGGAAAAAGCTCATTACCTTGCACACACTGACAGCAGGAACATTACATGAACTCTGTCTACAGTACTTCTTGTTACTTTCTTAGACAAGTTAAGTGACTCTGTTTGCCTGCTTGTCACAGCTCTGCAGACATGGCAGTTTCTCCCCAAAAAGCACAACTTAACCTGAGACCTGTTAGATACAAGTAGATGTTTTGACTGGACTGTCAACGGGAAGAACAATCTGGAAAGCCTTTCAGGGCCTGTCATTTGTGAATCATTTTGGTTATCATGCTCATCATGGCCTTGCCCTGCCAAAAGCAGTAAGGAATCCATCCTGTCTAGAATTACAGCTTTTGTTTATATAGGCTGTTGTGATGGCAGCATACCGTATTTTAGAATGGAAGTAAGTGGGTTTGAAATGAGAATTTTAATGTCTTAATTTTAACACATAACCTGAGCAAGAAAAAAAAATCCAGTTTAATCATTGAAAGTGATCCTATAAATATCTGCTCAGAAGTAAGCCCCATAAAGGTCAATAGGATTATCTGCTACCCGGTAAAAGTGTGTAGGATTGCAGCCTTAAGTCCAGTTCCCCACTGATACTACTACATAGATATCCTAACCAGTGGTGTAAATCTGATCATTTTAATTTGCAGTTAAATTGCTACATTATTTAGAATAGAATACTTTGTTTAAATTTTTTGAGATAACATGATTTCTTTATTAGTTTTCAGTAAGAAAATAGTTTTCACTGCTTTGATGGATACGTTTGCTGGTTAGCTTTATTATTTGAGCTCCCTCCCCACCAGAGCAACTGTTTCATCTCCTATCTGTAATCTTTAACTTGTGGTAGCTGTACTCTCTCTCTCTTGGTGATCCCGCGTGGTCAAGGAAGATGGTCTTCCATGAACACAGTCTTAGTGGTGTGTCCGTAAATGACTGTGGAGGCCGGTTCTGGATCCGCACATCCTTTCATAGTGTGGACATAGGTTTACGGGTGGGAGTTGATCATGAAGACGATTTGTCAAACGTGCCTTCCTCTTTGCTTGTTTCTACCTTTCGTCTTGAATTCATGCTTCTTCAAAATCCATCACAGTATTCTCCATGGGACTTTTTTTATGGGGGGGGGGGTTGGAAGACGCCTGTGCACTCATTTGTTTTATGTGTGGAGATGAGTGCACACTGATCCATGCACAGTCTTTGCAGAAAGGCTCTTTTCTGATGGCATGAGTAGCACGACGGTTGGTATTTTCTTACTGTTGCAGCCTTCATCCACCTTCACAGCCGTTGTAACATACCGCTAGTTATCTTTCACCTGTTTTGCCTTTGAGGGCTTTTGGGATACTTTTGGGGGACTACTTGTTGCCCACACCTCTCTCCCCTGTTATAATGAACACAGAGCAAACAGCCCAATGAGATGATTCTCATTTTCAGTTTCCATCAAGGAGGACATTTGATGACAGATGTGAGCCTAAGCATTTGTGGCTTTCCTCCAGAGTTGGTTCTTGTCCAAGGAAGAGGGATGCTGCTGACCCAGTTTGGTGAATGTACTTAAGTTCTCTTAACATGTGCTTCTGTAGTCAAAATATACCGCATTTTTCGCTCCATAAGACACACTTTTTCCCTCCTAAAAACTAAGGGGAAATGTCTGTGCGTCTTCTGGAGCGAAGGCACTGGACAGCAGTGGGATCCCTCGGCTGCCTCTGCCTCTGGAGCCATGGCTCCTGCCCGTCGCTCACTGTAAAGCAAGCAAAGCAAGAGCCACTTACACGGCTTCTGTCCTGCTTTGCTTGCTTTACAGTGAGGCAGGAGAAGGGGTGGATGGGGCTCCCGTCCACCCCTCCTGCCTCACTGTAAAGCAAGCAGAGAGAGAGAGAGCCACTTACATGGCTCCCGTGCCGGTGTCTCCTCCTCCTCTTCTTGCTCCGGTTCCAGAGTCACCTCGGCGGCGAGGCGAGGAAGCTGCCTGCCACAGGCACGCACAAATGTGAGCTCTCCCTCTCTCTTCCTTCCTTCCCTCCCTCCCTCCCTCCCTTCCCTCTTCCAACTTGAATAAAATATGGGGGGGGGGCAGGTAAGCCCCACCTCACATACCGTATCAGCCTTTCTCAACCTGTGGGTCCCCAGATGTTGTTGAACTACAACTCCCATCGCCCCTAGCTAGCAAGGCCAGAGCTGGATGATGGGAGTTGTAGTGCAACAACATCTGGGGACCCACAGGTTTGATTCAGAATATTTTTTTCTTGTTTTCCTTCTCTTATGGTCAGGTGCATCTTATGGAGCGAAAAATAGGTAGCTCGCCTGAGAGGACCTTGCCTTAAACGGTCACATTGAATATTGTGTAATAAGAGCTATCTTAAATGATCCTGGTACACAAAGGCTGAGTCTGCTTTTTAAAAGTCCGTGGAGGATGTGGCTTTCCTTGTTCTGTAAAAGGGTTCTGAGAATATTGTTGCTTCAGGGTGTGTGGAGTTCCAGCCAAGTGATACTCTTCTAGAAGATAAGGAGCATAGAAAAGTCAGTGATATGTCTGCTTTTGCATCCAGCAACCAAATGAAGCATTTGTCCTTCTTAGAAGTGAATGGGCACCCATATTTGGTTAAAGCATGTCCAAGTCTAAAACATTTGCCTTTCCTGCCATTGTATCAGAAGCACTTCAGAGTTTTTGAAAGGAATAAATGTTAATACTCTGTGTTTTTCAACATCTTGTTCAGATGATGTTTCTGTAGTTTGCAGAAAGAAATGGAACTGGTTTTATTTATGTATGGAGGTAGGGCATCCAAGAAGGGTAATGCATGGCTCAGAAGATGGTGTGATGGTCCAAAGCAGAAGTTTCCACTTAGGGGTGAAAGAAAGTGTGTAGCTATGCACAGGCATTTGATTCCCAAATATATTTTTGGATAGACCAACTAAAATTTCTTAATATTTTGAAAGGACGTCTAGCCCGTGTGGCTGCGTCTATAAGTTAAGAGTAAAGGCAAATACTGAAATAAAGGAGCAAGTCAGAGGATCACAGTTGGAATTAAGAGCCTAATAAGAACTCTACTGGATCAAGACGAAGGCATCCCGTGGCCTTGGCCACCTCACTGCTATCCCCGAACTCTAGATTAAGGAATTCTTTTCACTTAAAAGGTTGTTTCAAACTCTTATATCACTGTATGAAGACTGAACTGAAGGCTGCCACATTAAATCTGCAACCAGGCCATAGTGCATGCGTACTTCAAATAGGGTCTTGTTGCAGAAGCTGGCAGGGCAACAGGGAAATGAACAGTTAAATCATTTTGTGGCTTGTTGGATTTGGATACAGTTCTGTGGTCTCTAAACAAGATTACTCCTGGCGTAGGATTTACGGTTGGGTCTTGTATGGCTTTGACATAGCTTGATAAAATCTCCCATTCCTACAGATGAGTTCTAAAGCAGAAACTTGTGCTGCCAGATGTTCACAAAATGTTGCAAAGCAGATTTCCTTGCTTGGGTGGGGCTTAAAAGGAGGCAGCTTTGGGTTTTATTGTGAATTGTTCCGCTTATCTCTCATTTTATTGATCTTCCTCAGAGTATGGATAGATAAGGCAAAGTCCACATTAAATTTCACAGTTGTCGCACACAGCAAAAAAGGCGGTTTATGTACAGATTAAAATATAATGGAGGTTTGGTGATAGTAACTAAACAGCAGTAACATTTGTACTATAGTATCACATCAAACATATAATTTTTAGATCAGTGATACAGAAAAAATAGCTGTTACAGGATAATTTTGGTAATGTTGAGATTGATGAGTGGCATTTTTTCTTGTTACATTTATTTATTTATTGTTAAATTTGTATAATGCCCTTCACCTGTAGATCTCAGGACAGATCACAACATAAAAATACAAGATACACACTCTGGAGGCTTAAACCACTCTGTGTGTGTGTGTGTGTGTCCGTGTGTCCATTCATGCTCTAGTGCAGTGTTTTTCAACATTTTTGGGCAAAGGCACACTTGTTTCATGAAAAAAATCACGAGGCACACCACCATTAGAAAATGTTAAAAAATTTAACTCTGTGCCTATATTGACTATATATAAAGTTATTTTCCCACGGCACACCAGGCAACATCTTGCGGCACACTAGTGTGCCACGGAACAGTGGTTGAAAAACACTGCTCTAGTGCAGGGGTCAGCAAACTTTTTCAGCAGGGGGCTGGTCCACTGTCCCCCAGACTTTGTGTGGTGCTGGACTATATTGGGGGGGGGGGAGAAATGAACGAATTCCTATGCCCCACAAATAACCCAGAGATGAATTTTAAATAAAAGCACACATTCTACTCATGTAAAAACACGCTGATTCCCAGACAGTCCACAGGCCGGATTTAGAAGGTGATTGGGCTGCATCTGGCCCCCGGGCCTTAGTTTGGGGACCCCTGCTCTAGTGCTCTAGTATTTACACATTCATTAATCATTCTCAGCTCAGTCCATTTTGTGCTTTAGATAAAGTTGATTCTTGTCTGTGAAATGCATCATGCCCCAATAAACCCATTTGTTACAGTCTCTGTAAATCTAGCGTTTTCTTGGTTTAGATGTTTTGCCTGTGCCCTGCATGGGACTATTTTCAAAAGCCTAGGAAATAGGCTTCAAATTTCTGAGCTCCCTGGATGCCTGGGATATAGGGCCAGCCCAAGACATTTTGGCATCTCAAGCAAACCACAAAATGTTGTCTCCTTCCCTGCCAGGGAGGAATGGGTGAGTGAAGATCTACATCAGGAACAAGAGGGAATAAAGATCTACATTGGAATCTGCTGACCCTGTGGATCCTGTCACCTGAAATGGTTGCCTCACCTTGCCTCATGAGTGGGCCGGCCCTGCTAGGATAGTTTTTCTCTCTCTGCCATGTGCACTCTGAGCCAGCGTTTGAAATTTGGCAGGAGCCAGGCACATTTGGCCCCTGACTATCGTCCACTTGCAACCAAGATGGCACCTGAGGTCTCCACCATCAGGAGGAGCATCCCTGGGGATCCTTGGATCGGGACTGTTTGTATTGCCTTCTTGCATTCTGTATACCACACAGTCAGTTTTGTGTTCTGCAGGTGAAGAATTTTAAAGACACTTGTTTACATTGCTGGGCTTGTTCGTGCCATTTGTTCTCCTCAGGAAGCATTTTATGTGCTTGTAGAAAAGAGAGATAAACATCTCCTTCAAGTCCACATTGTGGAAAATATGCTACTTTTGGATTTGACAAATGAAGTTTAATCATGGTGTTATCCATGCTTGTGATTAAAAACACAACCGAGTACCAAACTAAACTCTTCCTCTCATCAACCCAGTCTGCAAAATAGTCCCAGTGATTTGCCAGATCAGCTGCTTTGGCTCATTACTATTTTACATCACCCTTTCTGAATTATATGGGGTTGTCATGCTCTGCTAAAAAAAGATTTGGCAGTTCTTCTTATGCTCTTCAATTTTTTAGCACACTCCCCCCATTTGAGTGAAGGACATGAGTGCAGCTGTTGCAACTTTACCCTTGTTTTTGGTAAATTTGTCAAGTGGACAAGGGGAATAATACCAGTAACAATAATAATACTTTAATTGTTTATACCCCACCCATCTGGCTGTGTTTCCCTGGCCACTCTGGGCGGCTTATGACACATATGAAAACATAGCAAAACATCAGACATTTAAACTTCCCAATACAGGGCTGGCTATGTGTTCTGGGACTAAGTTTTCCCATTCAGCAAAACTATAGCATAGTAGCATGTCAAACAACTACTATTGTTGAGCTAAATACTAGCAATAGATTATGTTTCGTAATTTTTTCTGCAAAAACTTGAAATTTAATTGACTTTCTGTAATAGAGTCTATGACAGTCATAATAAGCCCTTTGGGCAAATTTGTTATAAGCAGAGGCCCAGCATATTACTCCAGGGCATGCTCTGGAGTTGGGCTCTGGCCTGTTCTTCTAGGAAACAAGCAGCAATGTTGTGCTGAAGTGCAGACAGGACTGTTAAATTTTCATGAGCTTACCAGATCCTCTTTCCCTCTCCCTGGCCTGCTTGTCTTCAGGTTTGTCATAAATTCCTGTTCCATACATTGACCACTTATGTCTTATTATTTCTTAATGTTTACAGCATAAATTGTACCATCCATATCAAGGGTGAGAAAGCCACAACAACAACAACAACAACAAATTTATTAAATAAATTTGAGGATTCCTGTGAGGATCACATGGCAGTTTATAACATTAAAACACAAAAATACATAATATAGTAGCAAACAAAAACAGTGCTCCTCCCCCCAGCTTAAAAGGCCATGGATTGTTTAATTATCCAAAGGTCTGGGAGAAGTTGTAACCTGAATCAAGTTGTGCATATAGTAGGTGCTGTGAACACAATTTAACATGTGCACTTTAAAAATAAAACTTAATTTATATTCTTGTGTAAAAATTTATTAGAAGCTCTTAGTATTAGGAAAGTTTGTGTTGGTGGATTGCCCTTCAAATTTCCTGTCAAGGTTAAAAGGGCCATTTCTGGTCTATTGTGCTTGTTGGCAGTTGTAGCTTCCTCTGCCAAAAAAAGAAATGAAATGTCCAAAATACCGGTAACTAAGCTGAATGAAATACATTTCTTTGAGGAACTAGTTACTATTTTGAATTTGACATGTGCTGAGAATGGCAGTTCCTGGCATCTGCAGTGGTTCAGTCTTGTCTCAGTTGTGCAAATGTACAATGGAAGCTTGAGCTTCCAAATATGCAAGTGGGCATTTTGCTTCCATCCTTGCAACTGTTTTGTTTCTATGGCACAACAGCTTCTGGAGGCCAAACAATAGTTTACGAAACTGGAATGTAAGCCATGCTTTGCAAACCCACTTCAAACCATGGCTTCTAATTCTGGTTGCTGGTTGATTGAAAACCTGGTTTGCCAGTTTGGTCATCTTGCCAAACCAAGGTGAGCCTTTTAAAAAAATGGTATGGCATGGTGTTTTGAATTGAGCCAGTTACAAGCTTCCACCATACAGTCTTCTCGTGCTTGCGTAATCTGTTGTCAAAGTCTTTGAGGAGTTGTGTGAGGAAGAAAGTAACCAATTAGGAAGAATTGTTGGATGTGCATTGGAGAATGCATGGTAGTAGGTTAAAAATTAGCTAAATATGAAAATGCAACAGATACATGATTAGAGTATGCAAAGTAATTCTTGTGCTTCCAATTTAGTTTTGGTGCCTCTTTTTTTAAAAGGAAATTAATTTTGTTTAAAAATCCTTCTTTCTCCTTGCAATCAGGTTGGTGGAACGAAAGCTGGCGTAGTCCGTTTCCTGGGGGAGACCGACTTTGCGAAGGGAGAATGGTGTGGTGTTGAATTAGATGAACCCCTAGGGAAGAACGATGGTGCAGTAGCTGGAACAAGGTTAGTTGAAAATCCTGGAAGTTCTGGGAGGGCATATCACTGTCTCTGTGCTTTCACACGAGGGCTCTGCACCTGTGCTGAGCCAACTTCTGTCTGTTCCAGCATCCTAGCCAGGGAGTTTGCACTCACTCCACGTCCTACTCTAGAGGAATCTCTTTTTAATCTCAACCGCACATGCATCAAGGAGCAGAATGAGCAGCTACCCACATGGTACTGCTCAAGCTGCAGCTTAGGGAACTTGCTTTCTGTGAGTCACCTTCAACTCCTATTTTGATAGTGAGCCTTTCCTTTCCCCTTAGTTTTCTTGTTAGTAGACCCCCCCCCTTTACACCTCTCCCATTTCGTATCTTGTGTATCTTGCATCCCACAGTCCCCCCATGGCACAGCAAGTAACTTTTTCCATAGATGCGGGGCAGGGGGAGTGTCAAGGGAACCTCACCATGCGTGAGAACTGCCATTTCAGACTGTTTGATGGCTTCCCATGTGACAAAAATATATGGCGCCCCTTTGGAATAAGCATGCATAAGATGTAGCAGCACATTAAATGGATGCTAAAGTAAACAGGAACTGATATTTGGCCCAATTCCTAAAGAAGGTAATATTAGAAACTGCGGGGTTAACAGAATTTTCACAGGGTTTCTTATTTCCTTCCACTGTACAACCATTCCACCTTCCTCCTGCATAGGGGCCACCTGCCCCAGGTGGAAGCATGGGCACTTACTGCTTACCCATTTTCCCCACTCCCCTTTTCTGGTACAAATGGCTTCTTCAGATTTTCTGTATTTCTGTGGCCACACACCACCCCCAAAACTTGCCTCCTGCATGCAGGTTGCTCAGAAGAGTCTCTTAAAATAGAAGTGTACAAGAGGTTATGAAAAGTGAAGGAAGTAGAGTGCAAACTGTTCACTGAACATCTTTGGAAATGCTGAATAGTGAGCATCAAGGTGATGCTAATTTTCAAGCTCTCCCACTAAGTCGTGCAGTGTGGAGTCAGTATTATGTAGACAAGGAGGGCCTGTTAGTGTTACAACAACAACAACACTTTATTACGATCATAGACCAGCATAAGGAGGGGTAAAGATAAAGGTAAAGGGACCCCTGACCGTTAAGTCCAGTCGCAGACGACTCTGGGGTTGCGGCGCTCATCTCGCTTTACTGGCTGAGGGAGCTGCCGTACAGCTTCCGGGTCATGTGGCCATCATGAGTAAGCCACTTCTGGCGAACCAGAGCAGCATATGGAAACGCCGTTTACCTTCCCACTGGAGTGGTACCTATTTGTCTACTTGCACTTTGACATGCTTTTGAACTGCTAGGTTGGCAGGAGCAGGGACCGAGCAACGGGAGCTCACCCCGTTGTGGGGATTCGAACTGCCGACCTTCTGATTGACAAGCCCTAGGCTCTGTGGTTTAACCCACAGTGCCACCTGCGTTCCATAAGCAGGGATGCAATCATTTTAAATCTTTCTTTTTTTAAAAAAAAAACAACCTAAAAGGAGTTAAAACAGAATATATATATAAAATCTGCTGAATTAAAAAATATAGTCTCTCCAAGCCGTAACAGAGCAATTGCATTTCTTCATATACTGCTGTAGTCCTATTGACTGTATGGCAATTTAACATGTAAGCATCTCATTGAATTGCTTCTGACCCAAGGTATTTATGACTAGGGCTGACGTGTGTGTGTGTCTTTGTGAATGTTTGCATGCACAACATGTTTTTACATACTTGAATAGAACTATACATTAGCAATTATGTTTGTTTGTGGAGTATTAATGATGTTCTCCCCTCCCCCACAGGTACTTCCAGTGCCAGCCCAAATATGGTTTGTTTGCCCCTGTCCATAAAGTTACCAAGATTGGCTTCCCATCGACTACACCGGCCAAAGCCAAGGCAGCGGTCAGGAAAGCCATCCCAATGCCCTCAAGCTTGAAACGCAGCCCAAGTGCCTCTTCCGTCAGCTCACTGAGTTCTGTGGCATCATCAGTAAGCAGCAAGCCAAGCCGTACAGGACTAGTAAGCTTACTTTCTGACTGCATGCTTTACAGAGATTGGCATTGCATGTGGCCTGTGCTTGGCTTCTTGGGAAAGACACGGCCCATTTCCCATGGTCCATTTTCTTCTGTTTTGTCTTCGCTTAAAGCATGCATGAAAAGAATCTTAGCTAGCCCTGGAGAATAGAAGAGTTAGATTATTTTTAAGCTTGTAGACTTAAGGTTTAACTCAAACTAACAGTTGCTACTTAAAATAAGAAAGAGGCATATGCTTTAATTAATGGGTTTCTGAATAACCTGCCTGGGATCTACCCCATAAGTTCCTCAGGAATGCATTTTGTGGTAAATCTGGGCAGAAAGCCTGAATGCACCTACTTGGAAGCAATTTCCGCTGGAGCTAGTAGGACTTCCTTCCAAGTAACAGAGCTAGGCTGCAGTGTTAAATGCAGTCTTTTGGACAACTGGACTCAGATATGCAATGGCGCTGCACTGTTAAAATGGTAGCATGGCTTCATTCATTCCTTTTTTCAGTTCTGGCCCTCTTTAGTTTAAAGAGAAATTATTGGGGTGTGTGTGTGTGTGAATAGTGTGTCTTTTTCTTTTTTGTATTTCCACACACTTATTTTCGGCACTGTCTGTTTTAAAAACAGTTTTTCCTCCACTTTGTTACTTTAATCATGGTTATATGTAACTTCCCAGTTGCTGAGTATTCAAGTCTGAAGTATTTTTGTGGGCTGAAGCCTCTTTCTTTAGTTTCTAAACCATGTTATCTTATAAGATCTGGACACGAGAAAAGTGTAAAGTTTGTATTATGTTAAAATCTTATATGCTGTAGATAAAATGCTTAACCTTAATATCTAACTTTTAATATTCTAACCTTGGGTCACCTGCAGCAAATGGAAATTTGCAGCTCTACCAGTTAGTTTATACTGATGGATTAAAATTGGGCCAAACATCACAGAAAGTTTCAGAAAGTTTTGTTTTTGTATCTTATGACCATTCAAATGACCATTTTTAATAACTTTGTAACAATGATCTATTGCAGTTTGTTATTCCGTGCCAGCTATTAGAACAGATGGTATTGACAACATTTGGTTTTAAAAAACCATTAGAACCAATATATTTTGGTTAATAGGATGGGTAGAATTGTTACTAGAACTAGCATTTAGGCATTCGGCAAAGTGAATGTGACAAAAAATGTGAGTTTTTAATAAAAGGGTAAGTGCTGCCTAATCATAAATAATTCCTTGCTTCTCTGATACACTGTCTGCTGGGATTTGTGGTGATGGAATCCCTCTTTGCAGTGTCTTCTGAGCAAGGGGAAACTGTTAACTAATTACAGAGCCTACTGAGTCAATTTGAGCAGGTTAATTCCAATTTCCAACAGGATCTTAAAAATGGCACTCCAAAAAATTCTGTTTATTAGTCCATTTAAGATTCCTTCCAATTTTGGTGGGGTAGATGCTTCAGTAAAGACAGCAAGAACTGCTGGTGTATATTTTCTACCCAGAAGTGGGACCCAGGAATATTTTTTTCCACAAGACATTGGCAAACTGCTTTTTGCTTCATGTGATCCTAGGTTGACTTGAACAAGTGAGAGAATTCTTTGGCTTAACAGGAGGACACTCTTTATATTTAGCCAGCAGCCATGCCAAAGAATGCTTAGCAGCTTAACAAGCTAATCTGCTCTTCAGGCTCGCATCTTAGGTTGAGGCCAGCCCTTTGTTTCCCTTTGAACCCTCTGCTTCCTATCTTCCCCTTGCTGCATTAAGAGTCTAGCTGCACAGGTATGTTTGCTTCCTTTCTTGAACTACTAAAGTGAAAAACTGAACAGGAAAGTAAATACTAGCTTTTTCAGGCAAAAGAAATCCCTATAAGGTATACCTCACTGAAGCTGGTGAGCTGGCGGCCTGGTATCTTCCTCCACCTACTGTCTGGTTACACAGACTAGGCACACCTTGTGCCAGATCTGCTACTGGTGTGAATGACCCTTTAAGAAGAGCCAGCATGGAGCTATAGTAGTTCCATAGAGCTGGTTCCACTGGGTACCAGCAGCATGCCTGGCCTCCTTGTGTGGCTGTTACGACATCACTAGCAGAAGACTGGTGGCAATGTCACATCTCTCCACTCCTTCAGCCTCCATCCCAGGGCTAGCACAGCACATTCACACTATGCTACGTTTACACACAACAGGAAACTAGGACAGTTACTAAGGGCCAAGGAAACACTGCATGCAGGCAGCCGTCAGCCACAGTCCGCCCTGCCCCTCTGAAGAGTTTGGCTGTATGATACATATATTTTTTCACACTTTGTTTTCAGCCCCACCCACCCCCAAAACTATATGCTATACCTGTTAACACTCCATGCGTCTGGTAAAGTGGACTTTGGCTCTCAGAAGGCTTTGACATAATAAAATTGTTGATGTTCAGTGTGTAGCAAAACTTGTTATTTCTGCTGCAACAGACTAAGACTCTTCTGAGAAACAATTTTTTAAAAAAAACCCTAAAAAAGTAGTCACAAGAGAGCTTCAGCTCTGAATTTTCTCTGTTATAGATATACTTGTTTGCTGCGGCAAAGTCCCAGTGGTCAGAAGCCATCTATGCAAACTGAAGCTTGAATCTTTCTCTTTCCAACATGCCACACCCACCACATCCACCATACAGTGGTACCTCAGCTTACATACGCTTCAGGTTACAGACTCCGCTAACCCAGAAATAATGCTTCAGGTTAAGAAATTTGCTTCAGGATAAGAACAGAAATTGTGCTCTGGCGGCGCAGTGGCAGCGGGACGCCCCATTAGCTAAACTGGTGCTTCAGGTTAAGAACAGTTTCAGGTTAAGAACGGACCTCCGGAACGAATTAAGTACGTAACCAGAGGTACCACTGTTAATTTATTTTTACCCTGTCCATTTGACTGGATTGACCCAGGCACTCTGGGTGGCTTCCAACATATATAAAAACATAATAAAACCTTAAAAGCTTCCCTCTACAGGGCTGCCTTCGGGTGTTTCCTAAATGTTATATAATTACTCATCTTCTTAACCTCTGATGGAAGGGCGTTCCACAGGGTGGATGCCACTACCAAGAAGGCCCTCTGTGATGGAAATCATGTGCTGATTGGACAAAGAGAGGCAGTGAAGTTAGTACCACGGCCACTGCCCCAATGCAGACTTCTTTGCTGCTGGTAATCTATCAAACAAAGCACATACCAAAAGTCAGGGAAGCATCCTGTATAGGAATGCACTTAGGACTGCTGATTAAGCTGTTCACTTCTTTGGACTAAAGTGGTACCCAGTGCAGAATATGCTCTCTACTCTCTCACTTCAGAACAAATCAGTCCGTTTGTACTGTGGTGGTCTTGAATGAGAAACATACACATGGGTTGGATCCTGTGAACTGTTGATAATCTAAGGGTGGTTCTATACCTTCCTTTACCTCCCCATTGCCTGTTTTTGTCCCGTGATGGAAGCTCCGCCTGTAAACGTGTGCATACTCATACTGCTTATAGAGGCTGGTGCCCCTCCTTGCGTTGCTTGCCAATCCCACCTGCCCCCACCTCACTTACCTTTACTCACTCAAACCCCATATCCTCACAGCTCCTCTGTCTCTCTCCATTCCTGCTTTATACAAACCTCTGCTATTGTTTAAAACTGACATTCTAAAACATGCCTTTTATTTTGCTCCCCTCCTCTTCCAAATTTAAGATTGTGGTGAAGCACTACAAATCCTCCAACTGGGGCTGCATGATGACAGTCTTACATTTTTATGTATATAAGAAGAAATGATAGGTTGACTGTGTATGCTGAGTTAGTGCACTTTTAATGCTTTTAAAGGTGGTGGCTAGGCTCTTAAATATGCATATCTTATCCTTGAAGTTGACAGAAACATCTTCACGATATGCAAGGAAGATTTCAGGCACCACTGCTCTGCAGGAAGCGCTGAAAGAGAAACAGCAGCACATTGAGCAGCTCCTGGCTGAGAGGGACCTGGAGAGAGCAGAGGTTGCTAAGGCCACCAGCCATGTTGGGGAAGTAGAGCAACAGCTGGCATTGGCACAAGATGGCCATGATCAGGTAGGCCCTTTACACATTGAAATGTGGATTGTTCTGTTTCCTAGTGCAAGAGGATGGATAAGTAAAAAGACTGCCAAAAACTGAGAGAGAAGTTTTGCTTGGGTCTGTTAAAGAGGCTCCATCATTAATATGGAAAAAATGACCTGTACCATCCAACCTCAAACACTTTCTGCCCTGGCCAGATAAGATCTTAGGATAAAACACATTAATTCTGCATTAGCTCAATTTTGATAAGGCATGATGTTACTTTCTTGATGCGGGCAAATTCAAGGCGTTAAACCACATATAGTTCACGGTAACCTGATTTTAAGTAAATGGGTGGCTTGTCTAATATGCATCTTTGTTAATCAGCGAATACTGGAAATGGAGGCTAAGATGGACCAGTTGAGGGCTTTGGTTGAAGCCGCGGACAGAGAAAAGGTGGAACTGCTTAACCAACTGGAGGAAGAAAGAAGGTATGCTAAATTTGTAATTTGAACATATGCAGAAAGATGTATTTTGATATTTTAGAACAAATTATAATTCTTGGTACTCATTGAGTGGCATTGAGTAAATCATCCTTATAAGTATTTGATGGTGATGCTGAAGGAGAACAAAAAGAAAAATTAGGGCCACGTGCCTAAAATTGTGGTGGTGCTGGTGAGGAAGAAGAAAAGAAATGAGGCTGGCTAGGTTCCTTTTCCATCTTTGCTGTTGATTAAGTGTGTAACCTCCAGAAATTTCCCCTCTCTGTATCTGTACTACAGGCTCGAATCAGTTTTATTCTACTTTTAGCTGTAAAGGCCTCCCTCAAATCATCTTAGGAATTGCAGTTAGGTTAGGATGATTATTTCCTTAGAAATCTCCTTGGGAGGAGGTAATCTGTTGTCTAATCTCTGTTCCTCATCTCTGTAAAAACTGGGAATATTAGCATAGTTAACTTTTCAGGGTTGTGGAGATGAACCAGATAAAGGTGGGAGGTAATTTTGCATCTGAAAACAGTTTTGTAAATGTACTAATACTCTTCAGAAAGTTTTTGAGCAGACCTACTGTTTTATATTTATATTGTACAGCAGTAAGGCATAAGAAGTTCCAGTTCAGTGGCTGCTTTAACTTTGTCCCTGGTTGGCCTTGAGCAAGTTGCCAGGCAACCTAAGAGCACCAGTGTACTTGGCTGGTACACATTCACTGAACTGGCATTTTGCAGCTCAAGAAATACTCGTGGCTTCGGCCGTCTAGTATTTCCTCCACTTCCACGTACCCTTGTAACTTGTAAATGAGCCGCCTCAGAAGCAGAAAAAATATGGAGTCATCAGAAACTACTGATAAATGCAGATTTGAAATTGAGTCTCTCTGCATCCCACTGACAAACTAGCTGAGATTCCTGCATTGCAGGGGGTTGGACTAGATGACCCTTGGGTCATCCCTTCCAACTCTGTGATTTTATGAAACCTCTAGAATTCCGTTCCTGCTATGGGTCTTGTTCACACCTTGTGTTTACTGTAGAATTTTTAGTAACTTAAGAAAAATGTCATGCAATGCTCACACACAATGTAGTAAATAGGATTTTCATCACATGCAAGGGCTTTCCTGTGGGAGGCTGTGGGATGTATTTTGGTGCCCAGTGCAAGAAGTTCATATTGCTAATTAATATAGAGAACAATCTACTGTGAACAACTGTGAAAGACAGTTTGAAATGAATGAGTTGGTAGTTAGTGTTTTTGCTTGGCCTTTGCTTGTTTCCATGATGGTTCCACCTTGCCGACAAAGGTCTGTATAGTTAAAGCTATGGTTTTCCCAGTAGTAATGTATGGAAGTGAGAGCTGGAGCATAAAGAAGGCTAATCGCCGAATAATTGATGCTTTTGAATTATGGTGCTGGAGGAGACTCTTGAGAGTCCCATGGACTGCAAAAAGATCAAACTTATCCATCCTGAAAGAAGTCAGCCCTGAGTGCTCACTGGAAGGACAGATCCTGAAGTTGAGGCTCCAGTACTTTGGCCACCTCATGAGAAGAGAAGACTCCCTGGAAAGACCCTGATGTTGGGAAAGATGGAGGGCACAAGGAGAAGGGGATGACAGAGGATGAGATGGTTGGACAGTGTTCTCGAAGCGACTAGCATGAGTTTGGCCAAACTGTGGGAGGCAGTGAAAGATAGGTGTGCCTGGCGTGCTCTGGTCCATGGGGTCACGAAGAGTCGGACACGACTGAACGACAACAACAATGATGGTTCCACAAGAAAACTTCCCGGTGGGTTAACATAACAGTCTAGGGGGCCATCCATTCTAGCATTCTGCTCTCACACTGACCATACAGTTGCCTTTGGGAAGCCCACAAGGAGAACATAAGAACAAAAGCATCACACCCCCCCCTTGTGATTACCAGCAGTTGGTATTCAGAGGCATAAGGCATCCAAAAGTGGAGACAGAACATACCCATTCCAGTAAGTAGTCAGTCCTCCATGTGACTCATCTCTGCTCATAAAGGTAAAGGGACCCCTGACCATTAGGTCCAGTCATGTCCAACTCTGGGGTTGCAGCGCTCATCTCGCGTTACTGGCCGAGGGAGCCGGCGTACAGCTTCCGAGTCATGTGGCCAGCATGACAAAGCTGCTTCTGGTGAACCAGAGCAGTGCACGGAAACGCCGTTTACCTTCCCGCCAGAGCGGTACCTATTTATCTACTTGCACTTTGACGTGCTTTCAAACTGCTAGGTGGGCAGGAGCTGGGACCGAGCAACGGGAGCCCACCCCATCGCAGGGATTCAAACCACCGACCTTCTGATCAGCAAGCCCTAGGCTCTGTGGTTTAACCCACAGCGCCACCTGGGTCCCAATCTCTGCTCATAATGGCACCCAAAATGCAGCCTCTGCCCGTCAGCAGCAACTTACCTCTTTTCACCCACTTCCCCCTTGGTTGGGGCTGCAGCAATGAAGACCAGTGTACTCATCGGAACTGCCCCTTTCCTCTTGAAATGTGTTGGCTATGAATTCCACTGTGGTTAAGGTAAAAACGATACATTTTCCCTGTGAACTCCTACATGCTTCCAGCGACTGCCAATGACATAGATAAACGTTTCTCGATATTTAAATGGCTTTGAGTTGTATAAATTTCCAGAAGTGTAACAACAAAGATGTGCTGTGTATAGAGCAGCTGTGTAATATGTTCCACTTGTTTGCCTCAATGGCCTGTTTTGGAGGATGTAACACAGGGGTCGCCAAACTTACCGCTTCCTCCAGCACCGATTGCGCACGCACGCTATTTCCGGTGCACTTTCGGGTAGCGGAGGCCGTGCGCACGCGCACAAGCTATTTTCAGCGCTCTGCCGCCCTGGAAGTGGGCAGCTGTGCCGCGCCGCACCGGTAAGAGTGGGTGGCGGCGGGTGGCAGGGGTTGCTGGTGGCCGGAAAACTGAGTCCCTCGGGCCGTATCCGGCCTGTGGGCCTTAGTTTGGGGAAGCCTGATGTAACATATACCAAGGAAATAATTATATCTAGAACAGTTGAAAGAACTTAAACACCTTTTAAAAAATAGCATGGTCTCAGGCACTGGGATGTGTAAACTGGCAAGTCCTTTGAGTAGATAGGTGGACATCTGGCATCCAAGTTGTGAAGAGGAAGTACTAGATGTTCTCCTTCAGCAACAACCTGAGTTTGAAGAGGGCATTGACTTTTGATAGAATCATAGAGTTGGATGGCATCCCCAAAGGTCATCTAGTCCAACCCCCAAAATGCAGGAATCTCAACTAAAGCACCCATGACAGATGGCCACCCACCCTCTGCTTAAACACCTCCAAGGACGGAGAGCCTGCACCCTTCCGAGGGAGACTGTTCCCTTGTCAATCAATTCTTACCGTCAGAAGGTTTTTCCAAATGTTTAGTTGAAATCTCCTTTCTTGTAACTTGAAGCCATGGGTTAGAGTCCTATCTCCCAAAGCAGGAGAGAACAAGCTTGCTCCATCTTCCATGTGACAGCCCTCAAGATACTTGAAGATAGCTATCATATCTCGTCTTAAGTCTCCTCTTTTCCAGGCCAAACATACCCAGCTCCTTCAAACATTCCTCATAAGGCTCGGTTTTATGAGACAGTGGAAGAGGATTGGCCCTGTCATGTCACCTGACACCAGATGTTCCCCTGAGGCTGCAGAAGAAATGGCTGCTGTATGCATGCCCCAGCTGGAATTGTCATAGTGGGAGCAGGGATCCATTGCCTCCTTCTAATTTTATAGTGCTTCTAGTGTGTACCTTTCCGTGGCCAGGAAACGGTCACTTGATAATGACAATACAGAAGTGACTTTCTCCATGGTAGCACCTACTCTCTGGATTGTGCCCCTCCCCCTTGGTAGCTTGGGAGGCAAAGGTGGGCTTGAAGCATCCCTTGAAGACCTATATGCTTCCTGGGCTCTAATTCTTCATTCTTAGACTTCTTTCTTTTGTGTAGTGCTCAGCTTTAATCTGTGCTATATAGTTTTATTCTTTATTTACTTAGTTTCTTTTGGTAGTTGTTTTTTATTTGATAGTTGTATACTTTATGTTGACCACATAGAGCTCTTTTATTACATGGTATATAAATTTGAATAAGTAAAATAAAGTGAGCAGATCTTTCTCCTTCTTTTCTTCCTTTCAGGAAGGTTGAAGACCTCCAATTCCGTGTAGAAGAGGAATCCATTACAAAAGGCGATTTAGAGGTAAAATGCCTCCAACTCTGCAAAGTTGATTGTATGAGTTAGGATTATTCTAGCTATTACTATTGCAGGTTATAAGCAGCTGAAAGTTACAGGATTTTATGCTCTGTGGTTGACAGTCCAGAAATACGGTACGTAGCTGGTAGGAATACTGAAGAATTTCCCCCCTAATTCTTCATCCTGCATCTGAACAAGTAACCTAGTTTCATCCATATGTTTTCAGTTCCATCATTTATATATTTTGCAGGCACCACTCCAAAATATTTATTACAATTGCCAACTAAAAATCCAATGGTAAAGTTTATAAAACTTGCAGTGTATAGATATATCCTTACTGAAATGAATGCTGAAGTTGGTATATTTTGGTATGTACATTAAGGCACCAGTAAATAGCCCAGTCCATCATTTATAGTAAATATCACTCTGCACTTCTAGACAATGGCTTTAGTTTCTTAGACTATGTTCTACTCAAGTATTGGATAAAGTGCAGTAATCAAATGTAGATGCTGAGCATCTTCTTGCTTCATTGCCAGTACACGTATTTTACCAAAATCTGTAGGCACACATTGATTTGCATGTTGGGCTTCAGCAGAGAAGCTGTTAGGACAGCTGCTTGCACTGCTGCTTTGGGCTCTTAATTTATAACGTTGGCTATCTTGAAGCTTCTTTAACATGTTCTTGCTTAGTCTAAAAAAACCAGAATGTTTAGTCACTGTAATATGTGCAATGCAAAATTCAAAACTGACTTGCAGAAACTGACTCGCAAGTAGTTTCAATCTGGAAATGCTAGCCTTGTATTGAGATGTCCATTTCAAATCTTCTTTAGTTCAACTTTTACATTAGTCTTTCATGCACTTTATCTAGAATTCATGGAACACTCATTTTCTCTTTTCAGTCTATAGTCTTATGTCCTTTTTGTGTTTTCAGTATATACAAATAAAAACCCAATAATTTTATTATTTATTTCAATAACTTTTACCCAGCCTTAATTTTTGTGGACCTAGGTTAATAAAGGGTGGAAATGTATTAACTTTCTCCCATTGAAAAGTGGCTGTGCCCTCCCCATCATCACCACAGTGAGAAGTTTAAATTACAGTGTTATATGAAGTTGACCTTGGAAAAGTCTTAGAAATCAGTTTTGCTGGAAAACACTTTGGCTACATTCCCACTTTGTATTCTGGACATATCATACAATTCAGTTTATGTTAAGGTCCAACAAAGGATCACACTGTGAACCCAGCCCCCCCCCCGTTCCATGGGTGGGTATGCTTGTGGACAGCCCCTCAATTTCAGGTAATTCTTGTATTATGAGGTCACTGGGAGAAGAGGAAATTCATTTCAGAGAGAAAGAGGTACAATTCTATAAATCCACCCCAGTTTGAAGAGTCTGAATGTTCTATCTTACTTGCCTCTTCTTCACTGTATTTAAACTGTAGTGTTAAGCATTCCCGTGAATTCTCTTTGTTTTAATTTTGCTGATAGCAAAAGAGGCAGATTTCTGAAGATCCTGAGAATGTAAGAGGACATCTGAATGTGTGGAAACATTCCCCCCAACCCCATTTTAACACAGATTGTTTACCAGTAAAATTTCTTTTTGATGATGATGTATTTAAACCACTAATGAAATAATCTGCTGTTGGGGCCTAAGCTTCCCTGTTTGTGTGCATGTAGCTGTGAGAACCACCGCAGCATTCTAAATGTAGGGTCTTGTGTAATTCTTGTTAAGAAATAATGCTGTATTCATAGATTTGGTTTGTGTTTTACACCCAGTCCTCAAGCTTAATACAGTGCCCTTAATTCTAAAGCCTTGTGATCTTTTTTTGTAGGCAGTTAATCCTGGGTTCTGTTTAAAACCACCAGAACACTCAGCCTCTACCAAAATTCTGTTGGCCAGCCTAGGAGCTCTGACATATTTCAGTGGATGGCAGTTCAGGAGATGAGACTCCCATGTTCCATGAGAAGAGAGAAAGGCAAAAAGGAGAAGATAAAAAATTTAACCTTCAATTAGCATATCTCCCACCTGTTCAGTTTTCAATGTTTTAGAGAAATAGTTTCACTTCATTACATGGAAGATTCTCTTCCCTGCTTGACTCGTTTTGCTTGTTGCAAAAGGAAAAAAGTTAGCGGCTTTTCTAAGATCCCCAGGGACAGAACCGAAACAAAATAGAAATCTGAAGCTTGTTTTCAGCTGTGCGTTCTTCCATGTTCCATTTGCACAGAGCTAAGTGTAGCAAACCTGGTCTCTTCTGTTCTTCAAAATCAGGCCATAGTGTGTTCAAATAAATCTGCATGCAATCTGTTCCTTTCCCCCTTTTCTTTTTTGGATACTTGTGCTTCCCTCATGCTCTGATATCTTTGATGTGCCGGTTGCCTCCTTTCACTTTTAATGCATCAGGCATCTTGCCACATAGACGTCTTTGCTTTTCAGGGAAGCTGGCTGAAGTGCTGGCTGTTGGCTTTTTATCTGAGCATTTGCTAAAAGGTTGATGCCATATCTTGGAGGGTTCTCAGCCTCCCAGGACAGGGGATTTGGAATGATCACCACCCCAATTAATCCAGTTTGTACTAGTGCTAGTGCAGAAACATTTTCCCTAGATGTCTGATGGGACCTGCTCCTTTGCATTTACAGCAACATAATTGTATATATTTAGGGCATAAAGGTTTTCATGGTATTGAGAGGAAAGACTGCCTTGTTGACTTACAATGTCTGAAGGCCAAACAGGTATGAGAAGCATGAGGCAACAGCTAGTAAAAAGCCTGTGAACTCTATGCAGAAAGAAGAAAGAGTCCTGGAGTCCACTTTGCATGATGAAATCTTATTCCAAAATAAATTTAAGTTTTCAACGTGCTAAAGGACACTGATTTTTCCCCCCTGCAACCGACTAATGCAACTGCCCCTCCGGGAGTTTTTATGCAGAAATAAAGTTATAGATTTTATACTGAGGGCCCAAAATAGTGGGCCTGTTACACATATTGGTGAGATATTTTTTGCAACTGCAGAGATGCAGGCCTCACACTTCAAAACTAGAGTGTATTTTTTAAAAAAAATTCTTCCAATTTTGTGTATGTCCATATTACTTGCAGCAAGTAAGATACAAGGCCAGGCTGCTTTTCTTCTCGAGATTTCATCCCTGCCTCTTTCTGAATTGTATCAGATCTCGAGAAATGGGAGCCATTGATGTAAAACTGAAAACAACATCTCAAAAAATTAGCTGTCTTGAGAAACATCCCTTGGAGGAAAGCATAATTCAGTATAATCTCACATTTTCGTGAGTAAAATAAAAAATTGTATAGCTATCCTTTGCCTACAGGCAATTGTAAAACAGAATTTAGAAGAGAATGCCATACATGGGACCAAATTCCACCCCACCCCACCCAGAAAACCCCCAGTAGAACAAGGTAATTTCTTCTTAACAGTTCTTCTTGGTAACTAATTTTTGGATTTTTATCATGTGAAGCCAATTGGAAGTAAAGTTCATAGCTAGTTTATCTTTAGCTGCATGCAGTGCTTGTTAGCAGACATTGCCCATGGAAGAATTTGATTTTTCCAGGGTGCTTTTGTGCATGTCTGCCTTACAAGCTCAGCAGTATGCATATGAAGAAAGAGAACAAGGACTGATCCAGTGACTCATTTAGATCCCGTTTTTCTTACTCCTTTCTATATCTGGGAAACTGAAGAGTCAGACACTGCCATGATTTACATCTACTCCAGTGATGGCCCTATTGAGAGGACTATCTTTTTCAAGGGGACACTGTTGATCACTTGTAGGAGGCGGAAGGAGGGATCCCGGACAGGGTTACCTGAAGGGCTGTGTTTGCCCATACGAACTTGCCTGAGTCCTTAAGCAGCTTCAGAGGCTCTCTTTGGGTCTCCATGGGCCATACCGTTGGCACGTACTAAGTACAAGGCATTATCAGCAGTGGCACCACAATTATGGAATTCTCTTTGGAGAGCTCAAGTCAGCCACTTTGTTTCCTTTCCTGCCTTTAGATCAGGGCTGAGTAATCTGTGGCCCTCCATATGTTGTTGTACTCCAAGTCCCACCAACAATGGGAGTTACAGCTCAGCAACCTCTGGAGAATCATGGGTCAGCCACCCCTAATTTAAGTGAGTTAAGAAATATTTATTTTAGTAGGCATTTAGAATTAAAAAAAATAATTGCCTTAATTGTTCTGCTTCTACCTCCTCTTTAGTGTTACTGATTGTAATATTGTTTAAATGAATTGATTTTAATGATATGTGGCTTCTTCATTAGTTATACACAGCTGTAGAAAAGTGATATTTAAATGGCAGGTAATAAAAAGAAATACATCTCATCCATTTTTTTGGGTATACTTGGAATGGATTGAGACTGACTGATCTTTTCCAGTTGGTATACTAGAGATGGTGGCTGCTGGTTATCGTGCCTGTTATTGTCCCATCACCACAAATGTATCTTGTACAAGCTGCCTTGTACAGAGCTGTAGCTGTTCTCCAGTGAAACTTTTCACAGATGCTCCGCCAACACCGTGTTTTACTCACTTTCTAACTCCCGTTGGTTGAAATATTCTGTGCTGCAAGTGGTAAAAAGTTAGCCATCCCTCATTGTTAGCCATCCCTCATTTTTTTTAACACATAAAATACAAGTTCTCTATTAATTGAGCTCTTCAAATCAATTTATTTGAAACATTTATACCCTGCCCTTTTGGTATAAAAATACCACTCAGGGCAGTTTATAAAATAAAATACTGCTGTTTCATAAAATAATTACAAAAAAGGGATAGGGTCAGCTGTTGAAAAATCAAAGAAACATTGTCTGCCTCATCAACAAAAAAGCCTGCTTTAATAAAAATGGCATTTGGTAAGTGGTGAAGAACAGGAGGGGACCGAGTGCCCTTTACAGGGCGTGCTGTTCCATAATCTGGGTGCAGCCACTGGGAACGGCCCTCTTGTCTCACCCAGCTGTGCATTCAACAGCACGACACCCCCTCAGCCCCCCTCAGGACTCTGTCCCCTAATCCCCACCTCTTTAGCTGCATGCTCAGGACTGGCCTTAGGGGCTCACAGGGAAGGCACCTTTTAACAAGCAGCTTCTCTTGGATCTTGCTAAGCCTGCCAGGCCTTCAGGGAGGGCAAAATTCAACCAGACCTTCCAGTTTCACGCCCAGTAATTAACTCTGGAGGTGACTCCTCTACCTGGCATGCTAGTCATGAGGTAAATAAATGCTAAATACTTTTGTCATCTATATAAAATGCAGGACTTTTTTGGAGAGCTCTTTTATGTGCCTGTACTAAAAGCAGATATTGCTTACAGGTATTCTGTTTCTAAGTATTCTGAGTTAAATGTCAGCAACTGAAGGCTTCAGGGCTTCTTAGGATGCTGTCCAGCCATTCATTTGCCAACCTTGCAGCAAAAGAGGTGAGCAGTAAATGGCTTCTGTAGGCAAAAATAACTTCTCAATGTTTAACAAGGAGTTTGGGTTTTCCTTGCAGTCCACTTCAAGGATGGTTGTTGATGCCCTAGTACATCACCCCTCACTGGTGCTGGTTCCAGGTTTGGAAGGGCCCTTGGACAAGGCGCCGTGTAGTGCTCCCCTCCCCAAATGAGCCTGCCTCCTCCTGCTTACGGATGCTGCCACTATGCATTCCCATGTGCCTCTCTGGGCCGAGAAGGAAAGGAGGAGGCATGTGGGGGTTGCAAGACCCTCCTGGAGGAAACCTGCGACTTACCAGATAGTGTCAGTGTGAATGTTTTGATCTTCCACAGATGGCAGCACCTGTTTATTGTCAGGATTCATGGGCGTGTCACATTATACCTGTTCAAGGCAATTGTGTCTCTTAACATCACAAAATCCCCAAATCCTCCTGCATCACTTTTTTGTTTGAAGCAATTTCCAGCTATCTTCATTGGGGAAGGGGCCCCCTACCTTTTACCACATCTGATCAATTTTGTAGCAGTTCTTTTTGGTGGGCATCCTGTGGTAATTCACTAATAAGATGCCCCTGAGAAACCCTAGATCAATCTTTGGAAGGAATCCAAGTTACCTTTAGTCACACACACAGCCCTTTAGATAAATCTGGAATTTAATGGCAGTTCATACAATTTATGCGTTTTGGGTGACAAGTGAATCTCTAATCTTCTACCCTTCTCTTAATAGAATAAACTATTAAGTACAGCAAGACCATGAGCATAAAAGCTTGTAAGTCTCTAGGGTTGCATTCAGACTTGTCCATAAGCAGAAAGTGAGTGGATATTTTGCCTGCTACCACAAGCCTTTATTTATTTATCTTTAAAGCCAGTCAACATTTCACAGTGAACACCAGGAGTCTGATAGATATGCAGTCTTGCAGTGGTGAAGGAGGGCTTCAGAGAGTTGTAGGGAGTTCTGAAGAGCCATCAAGCCCCCTGCTTGATGTAGGAAATCCAGAGCAAAAGCATCCCCAGCAGAAGGCTGCCTAGCCTTGTCTTGAAGAGGTCCAGCGAGGGAGAACCCCACGTGGTTAATTAGTTCCATTGCCCATCTACTCCTGCTGTTTAGAAGTCCAGCCAAAATCTATTCTCCAATAACTTAGTGGAGGCCATAGATCTAGTCCTGCCCTCTGGAACAGCACAGAACAAGTCTTTGCCCTCAGGTATTTGAATCGCATCTTACAAAGCATTAACTATTCTAATTTGTGCTGATAATTGTCACACTGATAAATAACTTTGGCTGCATGACTTTACCTTGCCATTTCTTCTTCTTCTTCTCCTCCTCCTCCTCCTCCTCCTCCTCCTCCTTCTCCTCCATGCTCCTTTGTCTCTCTGTGTGCACATCTTTTCTCTCAACATATCAGCCATTTGTTGTCACACACTTTCAAGTCAGTCTTTCTCACCTGCAACATCACCTTGTTTGTTTTTTCTTGTTTGGTTTCATTACCCACATGCCTCTTTTGCTGCTCATCACTGGTAGAAGACAACTGGTGGCACATCCTGCATGTAGCTCCTCTTTCCTCTTGTGCTGGCATGTGATGGTGGCACTGTTGTGTTCTCTTCCTTTCCCTTTTTACTAACAGACGCAGACCAAACTGGAGCATGCGCGCATTAAGGAGCTTGAACAGAGCCTGCTCTTTGAAAAGACCAAAGCTGAGAAACTCCAGAGGGAGTTAGAAGACACTAGGGTAATGAACTTCACTGTTTTAAATGAACAAGACCTGATTTTGGTTTTGGGATTTTTCGTGATGGGGAAGGTTCCTGAGGCTGGAGCTGAATGGGCATAAGATGTCTGGGGAGAAGATCGGACATGTCACCCTGTCTTCTACTGCCATTATACTATTAAGAGTACAGTGGTGTTGGGTACAATTAAACATACAATTAATATCTTAAAATGGCTTTCTTACTGTAACAAAATCCAGGTAAGATACTTTCAAATGAAAGAGTAGAGAATAACACATCCAAAAGCACATCCACAGTGAGTGAAGACCTTGCAATTCTACACAGTCGTTCCTCAGCTGATGATAAAATAGTTTGTTGTGAAGACTAATTTTGATGTTTTGGTTCAGTTTAGTGGAGATTCTTCCTGCAGTGATTGATGTTGTAAGGAAAGGGCTTTAAAAATTCTTGGATAGCTCAGTGCTGCTTTGGTTACTTGTGGGGCTTGTACGGAAACGTGACCTTTAGTGAAGAACCTGAGGGGATGGAGTTGTATTGTTACCCATTTCTACACACGCTGCCATTTGTCTTGGTTAGAAGCAGCAGCCCCAGTTCTTAAGCTGTTTCCAATAAGAGCTCTGCTGAAGACAGGAAAGATAGATGAGGCAAACTCCCTTGGTGCTTCATCTGAATCTGGATCACTTCAGACAGTCAGGGTTTGAAAATGTTTGTAGCTGTGTCCTGAACTTCTGTTTTGTACTTTTAGCAGACATAGCACAACTTTTATTTGAATATTTTGCTTTGAAATGGAATAGTTTGTGGCTAGAACCTGAAGCATTCCTTTAACTTTGAGCCTCTGTCAGTTAGACATCTCACTTCTGGAGGTCAAAACCTGAATCTTAACTTCAGACATGTCAACTTGCTGCGTCCTGCTCCAAAACGTACTTGCAGCTTATCAAATCATCTTTCTTTTGCATCTGAATAAGACTCTTAACTGAATGGATAATTTTCATCCCAGTCAGAAAAGTGCCAGTGTCCAAATATTAGCACATGACACTTGTTCAGAGTCTCATGGGGGGGGGGGGCGAGGAAAGACTTGACAAAGTTTAGAGTGAGCTTGGGTTTGGATGGAGGTAGCTTAGTTTATAGGGCTGGGAAGGGAAACTCTTGTCTGTCTACCACACCCAGGATTTTATGAAAATCTTATTTTCATTTATTCTAGATGCTTTACATCCTTCTTCACCATCCTGGATGTTTTGGACTTAAATCAGTCCTATCCAGCACATACAGTCATACCTCATGTTGTGTTTGCTTCAGGTTACGTCTTTTCAAGTTGCGTCCCGTGGCAACCCAGAAATACCGGAACGGTTACTTCCGGGTTTCGCCGCTCGCGCATGCACAGAAGCGCTAAATTGTGCCGCGTGTGTCCACAGACGCAGCACTTCTGGATGCGAATGCTTCGAGTTGTGGACGTGCCTCCGGGATGGATTACGTCTGCAACTCAAGGTTCTACTGTGTGCATTTTTAGTATAATCCTAAAAATGTAAAGGAAATATTAGTCTAAGGCCCCTTTTAGTATGGTTGAAAGGGCCATGACCACATTCTGCCTCCATCTCCAGCCAGAGCTAGATCTGCCTTGTGCTTTATAAACTTCAAGTAAAATGTGTTATGAACTTAAGAGTTGTAAACCCCCATTTTCAGCCTCATGAGATCAGTATAAAACAATGACTTTCAGCTATTATTTTAGATGACATTTCCTAACAATACAGTCACTTTTTATTTTCTTTTAAAAAAAAGAGGATTCTGAGAGGTGGTTCTCAAACTTTGATAAGACCTGCAAGCTGCCGTTCTAAGCTTTTGACTTAACCTGTCTTGTATTATCACTAACTTCAGTCAGATAACCTACAGATCAGTTGGAGCTGAAGTGTAATTTTGAATATACCTGAGAACTATGTGCTTTTGGAGGCAAATACTTTTTTTAAAAAAACAACAACTAAATGATGGCCATGAAGCTGTTATAGGCACGTGTTCAGTAGCTTTTAATTTAGCATTCCTTAACTTCAATTTGCAATATCACCAAAGGTAGAAATTTAAAATAGATTGCCAAGATTTGGTTAACCTTCCGGAAACCCTGCCTTGGAAGTGCTAGAAAAGCCAAGTTACTGTCCTGAGGAGGTGATCAGCAAATCACTCCACTCTTAAATGAAATCCACTGTTTTAACCATTTCTCCCCTCTTTTTGTTTTCTGAAATGCTTCTGATGCTAGGTGGCCACTGTATCAGAAAAATCTAGGATCATGGAACTGGAAAGAGATCTAGTACTGCGGCAGAAAGAAGTAACTGAGTTACGAGCAAGATTAGAGTCCAGTAAGCCAGCCAGCAATGTGGACACTTCTCTCTCACTGCTGCAAGAAATCAGCACACTGCAAGAGAAGATGGCACTGCTAAGCAAGGAGCATCAGGATGAGGTGAAGTCATTGAAAGAGAAGCTTGGAATCAGTGAAGAGTCATGCCATAAGGAAATTAAAACCTTGTTGGCATCCAATGAAAAGATGTTGAAAGAGAACGAGTCCCTGAAAATGAAGCTGGATACTGCCCACAAGGAGAATTCAGATGTGATTGAGTTATGGAAATCCAAGCTGGAGTCTGCCACTGCTTCACATCATCAAGCAATGGAAGAGCTGAAGACCTCTTTCAGCAAAGGAGTTGGGGCTCAGACAGCTGAATTTGCAGAGCTCAAGACCCAGATTGAGAAGATGAGAGTGGAGCATCAGCACGAAACATCAAACCTGAAACTAAAGCAAGAAAACGAGAGGCTGCATCTCCTGAAGGAGATTGAAACTCTGAAAGAGAAGCTGCTGGAAGTCACAGAGGACAAGGAGAGAAGCCTGGAGGCCTTGAACACCAAATTAGAAAGTGCTGAAGATCAGCATTTGGTGGAAATGGAAGACACTCTGAACAAGTTACAGGAGGCCGAGATAAAGGTAAAGACGCTAGAGGGGCTCCAGGCCAAGTGCACAGAACAAGCCAAGATGATTGATAATCTTAAAGCAAAGATCAAAGGCACTGAAGCAAAGCTCTTGGAACTAGATGCTCTTCAGGTGGCAAGTTCTGAAGGTAAACTGGAGCTGGAGAAGCTTAGCAAGGAGCTTGAGGCAGCTGAAAAAAAGATACAGAGTTTAGAGAATGACAGGAATAATGAAAGTAGCCAGGTTTGTACCAACATCCATCCATTTATTTATTTATTTCATTTAAAAAAACCTTTTATTTATGCTGTTTTCTGGTAGTCTGTTCTTAGAGAAAGGGTGTTATGAAATATTATTTTGTGATTAGTTTTTAAAAATCCGACATAAAACATATCTATTAGTGGGCAGACAGAACAAAGTCCTTCACGCAGTGCATAAACTATGTCGTTTGCTGCCACAAGATGGCTGTCAGGGCCACAGCTTATATCGCTTTAGATTGAGATTAGACGACATCTTGAAGGATAAATGTCAATGGCTACTAGTCATGATGGCTAGATGCTACTGGTTCAGAGGTAGTGTGCCTTTGAATTCCAGTTGCTGGGAAGCAACAGCAGGAAAATGCATTTATGCCCATGTCTTGCTTATGGGCCTGCTGTGGGCTTGTGGTTGGCCACTATGGAAAAATAAGATGGTGGGCTAGATGCGCTTTTATTTTAAGGACTATTTTGCTATATGTGTTAACTATTCAGGCATCAATGAGCACACTTCCTGTTTGTATTGCAAACTACCAGAGTTTTAATCCAGTCTAGAAATCTGCTTGTTGCAACTACAGAGTTCAGAGTCTGCCTGAACTGCTTATTGACTCCTGGGAATTCTGCCCAGGGTGAGATGCAGAGAAGCCATTTTGGCATAGAAGCAGTAGGCTATATAGAATAATATTATAGCAACAACAGAAATATTTTATCTCCCTAAGAGAGAGGTGAAAGATCTTTAAGAGAGAGAGGTTGTTTATCTTGAATTATGGAAAAAATAGGTTTTGATTTTCCCAGTTATTTATTGTTCTTAGTTATGCAGGGCTCCTAGTGGTGCTTTGTGCAGCTACTGAGCATGTAGACACCTGCTTAGCTTTAGCAGTGCTGTAGCACCAGGTGCTCTCAAGATTTACAAGTTCCAGCTAGAGCAAATAGCTAGCAGGTTTTCTTCTTTCACAAGATAATAAGAGTGCTTGTAATGCCCTGTCACAAAACCTCCTCACATGATACCTTAGATACTAGCTTTTGCATAGTTCCTTTCAGGCATCAATTGTGGAATTGCAGATGTCCTGCAAGTTGAACAGTTAAACCTTTACCATTAGAAGGCTGTTCATGCAACTGACCATAATTTCAGTCATGGGAATGAATGTATGTCCAAAGTCACAAATGCTTATTGTTTCACAGTGTGATCAGAGCAAATACTTGCACAATCTTAAGATCAGAAATAGGCCCCATTAATTTCAGTGGACTGGCCGTTTAGTATTTAGTATTGGAGCCTGAAACTAAGACAGTTTAAATTTTTCAGTAGCCTAATCATGATTATATTCCTAATGCAAAAATGAAAATATACATGTTACTTCTGAACACAATTCTAATTTAGTTTACATACCATTTTCTGTTTAGTTTATATTCATGGATTTTGTTTATTTTCACCTCCTTTTTATTATTATTTAATACTTCAACAAAATCCTTTGTTTTGTCCTTTTGCAACTTTTATTTTCACTCAACATAATAATCCTTGCTAGGCTATTAGTCTGGTCAAAGAACTACAAGCGAAAGAGCAAAAGATTCTTGATCTTGAAAATCACTTGGGTGAAGTAAATCAACTTAAAGATTGTTTGGCAAAGGAGCTTGAAGATTTGGTGAGTAGCTGTTGGAAATTTCACCTGCAACCTCCTGAGCTTTGCTTTGGGGCTTTTATAATGGGGATTTATTTAGATTTATTGGATCTAGTCATCTTTACATCCACCTGTGTCTTTGGCAAAAAATTGGACAGGAAACTATTAGCTCTCTTGTTGATTAAAACTCTGTGGCTTGAAATGTTGCCCTGCAGTAAATCCTAAAAACATAATGAAGTGCCTTTCTGCACCATCTGTTTGGTTCCACTGGTATGTTTGTGTCTGGGCAAGAGCCTTGCCTTTTGTTTCCCCCTCGTTGCCCATGGTCCACACGTTGCTGGTCTGCCTGTCTCAGGGTCACTGCAATTTTTGGAGTATTAAAAGCTCAATATTTTATTAACCTAGGAAGCTGCATTGTATAGAGTAAGACCACTGCTCTTTCTATACTGCCTGCAGCACAATTAGTTGCATACAAAACATGGGTCCCAGTGCTGGGCTGCAGCCCTTATGAGCATCTGACAGAAAGCAAGGACATATCCATTAGTGGCTGACACTCCACACTGACGCTTATATCTGGAGATGGAAGCCACGATGTACTCGCTCCTCCTGCCTTCCACCCCCAATCTATTGGGCACTTATTGATAGGTGTGATGTTGCACTAAGTGGCAATTGCCACAGACCAAGAAAAGTGTTATAGCAAGACATGGTCCATAATATTTTTTTCTTTATAACAGCACACCATGCAATAGGGTACAGGCATCTGTCTGTGCAACAGCCCACATGTTACAGATTTTGGAAAACCCAAGGCTGTTGGTTTTAACACAAAATAAGGAGTTCTGCTTCCCAGATGCTCTCTCAAACTCGAAATACACCAAGTCGGAGTTTTCTCCATTGGTCTGTAGCAAAGGTCATTGTGTTGTACAGAGTTTTCAGGTGACTGCGTGTCTTTTTCACATGCCCTGTAAAGAAGAGTGAGGTGCTGTGAAGAATCCTGTGTTGTTGGCTTAAAGGTGTATTGAACCAATTAGATCTTTAAAAAAATCAATGTATTACCTTACCATATTAAGCCAAATGGTTAAATGTATTTTCCCCCCTACCTTCCAGAAAGAAAAATTTACTGAGGCTGGTGATGAGGCAGAAAGTATACAAAAATCTATGCAAGGTATGGTTCCTAAGAATGCAGTTGAATCTTTTTAAATGAGTGTGGCAGACAGACAGAATGGCTTCCTTTTATCATACATGCCTTACTCTAAATGTAATGTGACCTTGTTTAAAAATCTGACCAATGCTAACATTTTATTCCCATAGAAACTGTTGAAAAACTAAACCAAAAAGAGCAACAATTTGCACACATGTCATCTGAACTGGATCAGCTGAGATCTAACTTGGCAGGTAAGAACAGGTGACTAGGTTGAAATACTGGGTTTTTTAATAGTACATTTTCATGTGATGTTCCAACCATTAAATGTGGCGCATTTTATTTTATTCATAAATTCTGGACAAACAACACGAATGTTACAGGTTTATTTTTGGTAATTTTATCCTACCTGTAATGCAACCTGAAAGACAATTCTAAAAACAGCATCAAGAAATCCACCACAGGGCATGTGACATCTGGCCTCTTGAAAATGAAGCCTAGATCTTGAAGTTCAGCCTCCTTGCTGCCTAGACATTTGCCCCCACTCTAGATCTAGACAACATTGCTGGAAGGTCAGATCCCCATCCCATGACCGCTCGTCTCCTGCCCACTTTCCTCAGCCTCTGGACTGTACTTGCTGATACTCCTCTCCTTCATGATGGTCAGCTCCTCCCATCCACCCTCAGAGACGGGGCTTTGCAAACTATCTTTCATACTAGCAGGAGAAGCCCCTCTCTGATTCTGTCCTGCCTCCACTGAAAAAACAAGTTTTTCTTTTGCAGGATTTCTCCAGAGTTGCTTAACGCCAGATAGACTTTAGGCTTTTTTGCTATTTATCCTGTTGGTCAAAGCTTTTGTCGTTTTTACATTCAATTCCAAGTTTGAAACTCCACATATAACTTTCCATCTGAAGTCAGCTGCATGCTTGGAGGGATAGATAGATAGATCCTTACTTTACATTAAAGTTTATGCTTTCCATCTCTTATGTTTTCAGGGCATGTGGTTTGGTTTTGAATACAGTATACTGTTTATGTACTTGGTTGACCACTTTTCTTCCTTGTTCAGCCATGGAGAAGAAAATGAAAGAAAGAGAAGAGAGAGAACACCAGCTGATCGAGGCCAAAGCCAAACTCCAAAATGATATAGCCGAAATAATGAAATCCTCGGGAGACAGTTCTTCACAGCTTACAAAGATGAATGATGATCTCCGGCAAAAAGAGAAGTAATTTACCTTTCCTGGCACTTCCTGCTATCCTTGACCCAGTTGCCAGGAGCTGTGTCTTTTCTCTGATTTCTTTTTGTTTTGAGGAGGATGAGTTCATCTTACCAAACTCTCTTTAGTTGTGCATCTGGCTCTTGGGTTATAATACTTCTAAACTGTTCCTCATGTGTGGCGCTGTTGATTTCAACCCAAGGAATGTGGGCAACATAAACTAATAATAATAATAATAATAATAATAATAATAATAATAATAATAATAATAATAATTTATTTGAACCCTGCCCATCTGGCTGGGTTTCCCCAGCCACTCTGGGCGGCTTCCAACAGAGATTAAAATACATGAAAATATCACACATTAAAAACTTCCCTGAACAGGGCTGCCTTCAGGTGTCTTCTGAATGTAAGGTAGTTGTTTATCTCTTTGACATGAGATGGGAGGGCGTTCCACAGGGAGGGCGCCACAACCGAGAAGGCCCTCTGCCTGGTTCCCTGTAGCTTTGCTTCTCGCAGTGAGGGAACCGCAAAGGAAAAAACTTTCTTATTGCATGTATTTTGGCTAGTAAGCAAAGCAAACCGTAGAGCCAGGTGGGTGGGGATCTCAGTGGCAGATCACCTGCGGAAGTCAGTTCTTGGCTTCTCAGGTTCAGAAAGCTTCCTCTAGTTGAAGTCCCAGCCCTTCCCTTCCCTTCCCAGTCTGCATGCATGTCATTAGAGCTGGGTGATATTTCAGTTCATTGTCTGAAACTGGTATGAAATTCAGATTGTGGTACTGGTTTCAGACTTTTTGAGCTAGCAATATATCACGGCTTCCTAGCCACTGCCAGCACAGTGCATTTAACTCCCGGCTGCCTGCCTGCCTGCCTCTACTGTGCTGGCAGTGGCCGGTGAGCCGCAATTTATTGCCAGCTCAAAGTGGCTGCTCACCTGCCTGTGTGTTTGCCTTTGCCAGAGCAAGCGGGGTGCCTCTTTCCTTCCGGCTGGTTGCTCCTCAGTGTTATTTCAGACATCATGATATATCACTATATCACGATGGTTAGCTGGTGATATATCACAATGTTGAAAACCAGATACTGCCCAGCCCAAGGTGTCATGTACTCTAGCGCTGGGCTACATTCCCTCCCAAAGATGGAGTTAGAAGGATTTTCAGCAGCACAGGTGGGGAAAGACCATTGGATTGAGACCTATAGAGCGGTATTGGGTTAAATGGACAAATAATCTGCTTCAACAGAAGAAACATTTATCGCTCTGCCCCCAGCAAAATAGGTGCCCCTTGTGTGGACATGCTGGTTGCCAAGGAATCTAGGGTGTGGCCAGGAATGATTTCCTGCATGCCAAAGGGGTAAGCAGGGAAATCTTGTTTGTTTGTTTTTTAAATCCCCACCCTCCCAATCTGAAAGCAGTCCAGAACTGTGAACTGTGTGTGCATTGGGGACAGAGAGCTGTGTGCAAGTGCCCCCTCGTCCGTCAGCCAGCCAGGGCTGAAAATTGAACTGAAGAGAACCAAATGGCTTGTGCTTAGCCTTAGCTGAAACAATGAAATTTGTTGCCATAAGCAGTGGTGGGAGACACCAACTTAGATGGCTTTAAAAGGAGCTTGATTAGACAGATTCATGGGTGATAAGGCTATCCGTGGCTATTAATCTTAATGGAGGATCAGAGGTGGAAGCCTCTAGATACCAATTTTGTGTATTTATTTATTTCATAAAATTTATACCACTTGACTGTAGGAAAAAACTTCAAATCGGTTTACAAAAAATAACCACTAAAGTTTTTACAGCCATAATTAGAAACATACAAAAGGTTAACATGACAATAGAGTAAAACTAATTTAAACTCATACAAACTTTCTAAACATCTAGCTAGGTTGTCTACTTTTTAAAAAAAATACTTTATTGAAACAATACTTTAAAAACGAACAAAGAATAAACAAAAAACAAAACAATGCAATAACAACAACAAAGAACAAACAAACAAGAAAAAACACCACATATTCCTTTGACTTCCATTCATCCCGCTATGTTTTCTAGGCTTCTTTTTCAATTTCACACTTCGTATTATCACTTCTTAATTTTAATTATCGCTTAATTTATTCATATTCCATATTTTAATTTATTAATTTATTCATATTCCAGATTCCATATTGTCCTGCAAGGTTCAGTCTAGACTCATCAAAGCATTTAAATTTTTACAATGTATCTGTAAATATTCTTTAAAGACATCCCATTCTTTATTTAATCTCTGTTTTGAATCATCTCTTAAACTTCCAGTCATTTTGGCTAGTTCTGTATATTCTGTCATCTTCACCTGCCAGTCTAATTTGGTGGGTATCACTTCTCCTTTCCAATTTTTTGCTATCAAAATTCTGGCCACCATTGTTGCATACATGAAGATTCTTCTAGAATTTTTCAGGATTTCATCATACATGATTCCCAACAGGAAAGTTTCTGGGGTTTTTTGGAATGAACATTTAAATATATATATATATAATATATATAATGTCCCAGAATTCTCTAACTTTCACACAGTTCTGCCACATATGTAGCATTGTACCTTCTGACTTCTTAGAATCATAGAATCATAGAGTTGGAAGAGACCACAAGGGCCAACCAGTCCAACCCCCTGCCAAGCAGGAAACACCATCAAAGCATTCCTGACAGATGGCTGTCAAGCCTCCGCTTAAAGACCTCCAAAGAAGGAGACTCCACCACACTCCTTCGCAGCAAATTCCACTGTCGAACAGCTCTCACTGTCAGGAAGTTCTTCCTAATATTTAGGTGGAATCTTCTTTCTTATACCTCCAGCAAACATCCGATCTTTTTTTTATAAACTTTGGCTAATTTGGCCGGAGTCAGGTACCATCAGTAAAATATTTTCATCAGATTTTCTTTCAGATTATAACCTACAGTGAATTTTATGTCTGCCTTCCAAAGTCTTTCCCATGCCTTCATATGGATATTATAACTGAAGTCCTGGGCCCATTGAACCATAACTGATTTTACCTCCTCCTCCTTGACTTCTCACCCAATCAAGGAGGAGTTTATACATTTTGGATAAAAGTTTTTCTTTTGATTTAATTAAATATTTCTCTAATCTTGATAGCTCTGTTGCAAAACCTTTTTGTTTGTCTTTTCTAAATATTTCATTAAGTTGAAAATATTGGAGCCAGTCAGTTAGTTGTGTTTGGATCTCCTCAAATTTCTTTAGGCTTAATTTATTATCTTTTTCTTCCAGCAAGGTTTTATAAGTTGCCCAGTTCTCTTTCATATTTTTTTTCCTAACTGCAAGAGCTTCTATAAAGGAAAGCCACTAAGGGTTTTTTGATTCGAGTAAATCTTTATATTCAGCCCATTCTTTGCAAAAGGATTTTCTTATCATATGATTCAAAAAACCCTTGTGGACTTTCACCTTGTCATAGGCCAAATATGCGTGCCAACTATAACGGTTGTCACACCCCACTATGTCCAACAGGTCTGTGTTTTGCAGTACTACCCATTCACGGATCCAAGTTAGGCATGCTGCATCGTGATATAATTTGTGATCCCTCTCTCCTTAACATCAGTTAATAGTCGAAACAAAATAGAAAATTCTTTCCAGTAGCACCTTAGAGACCAACTGGGTTTGTTCTTGGTATGAGCTTTCGTGTGCATGCACACTTCTTCAGATCAGTTAATAGTTCATGCTTAATCCTAGGTCCTTGCCATATGAATTTTGAAATGTCTCGTTGCCAGTCCTTAAAGCAGTGCATTCCCCCTAACACTGGAATAGTCTGAAACAAAAAATCATTTTCGGAAGGACATTCATCTTAATTGTGGATATTCTTTCCCAAAAAGAAAGATGTAGTCTATCCTAAATTTCCAAATTTATTTTTATCTCATTCCAAGTTTTTACGTCATTATCCTGATATAGGTTGATATTCTTTGCCATTCACCTCTAATCCAGTGATTTTTTTTGAATTTTGTTTTTTTTTCTCCGGCCCCATATTTTTAACTAACAAATTTGTTTTTTTACAGTTAATTTGAAAACCAGCCACTTGTCCAAATTCTTTTATCACTTCAGTCACTTTCAGTAAACTTTCTTTGGGGTTTTCCGTAGTAATGATAAGGTTGGCTTGTCTAAATAAGAATGGCTGGAGAACAACAATAAGGTAAAGGTAAAGGGGACTGACTTCCTGTTTGTGGGCTTCCCAGAGACATCTGGTCAGCAGCTGTGAGGACAAGGATACTGGACTGAATGGGCCTTTGGTCTGATATAGCAGCCAGGCTCTCTTATTTTGTTTGCTTCTGCTTAGCTCGAGGCTTGAAGCTTCCTTGAACTCTTTGTAAACCTGTGTCTAGTTTACATCTGTAATTACGGCAAAGGAATGCAGAGGGAGGTAGAAAATGGAAGCATATGCTCCTCTTTGCCCTACTGCTCCTCTGCAAAACTTTTTCACATGTCCACTTGTATGATCAGTGGGTAGCGATACCTGTACTGTCTGCTGCCAATCGCCCTGAAATTCAAAAGTGTGTAAGCAAAATTTAAATTGTTTTTGTCCTTTGCACCCTAAAAAAGCAACATGGTCACAGTATAAAACCAACCACCTGGCCCTACCCTGTGGACTTTTTAAAGGAAGGCAATTATTTTGTGCTATGAAGCGCAGGCTTCCAAGAGTTGCAGTGCTGACTCTCTCTTTTTGGTTATGATTCATTTTAGGCAAGTAGAGGAGCTTCAGCTTCAGCTCACCAAGGCAAGTGAGAGAGCTTCTCAGCTGCAGGAAAATGTGGAGCAGGCGACACGTAAAGCTGAAGAGGAACAAGAGGAAGTGCACAAAAAGCATCAGGCTGAACTGCAAAAGATGCAGGACAAATTAAGCAACCTGGTAAGAGCAGCTATGGGGGCATTTTGCCAGAGTGGCCAGGGCTTTGGTACTTTGGTAGCCAGGAAGCAAGCATAGGCCAGCACAAGCATTCTTGCTCTCTACTGACGGATCAAGGAAATAGTAATGCTGAGAATAATAATCATCGCTGCTCCTGCTAACTCCATTTCTCTCTCTATAAAAAATTCAAACCTAATTAGCTGTTCTGCAGCTTGAGATATTTATGTTGCGAAACATTACTGCTTTACCGCTGATGCTGACTCTTCATCTCTTTGAAACCATTACACCAAAATTACTTACTTCAATCTCTCTCTCTCTCTCTCTCTCTCTCTCTCTCTCACACACACACACACACACACACACACACACACCAACAACCTATTTTACACCTAATAAACCACAAGGCTTCAAAGACCCAGCTTACCCTAGATTTAGCACAGCTATTCTTTCAACTCTAATTCAAGAAAAATGTGCTCTTGCATGGTGAGAAAGTAGTTGCAGAACACCATGGCTAGCTGTATCTCAACCTTGGCTCTATATTCACAGGAGAAGAAAATTTCGGCTGGCCAAAATCAGTATAAAGATCTGCAGACAACGCATAAAAGAACGCATTCAGAGATGGCCGCCAAGCATGATGCAGCCATCAAGGAGCTGAAGCAACAACTTCAGGAAACGCAACAGCTATTGGCAACTGCACAAAAGGTGAACAGTGACTTAGAGAAACAGACCAAGGAGCTGAAAAAGGAAGCAGAGCATGCAAAGGTGTGTATTTCTCTGAAACAGGTAGCCACTCACCCATGAGGGAGCTGTATGACTGGTACCGTGTCAGACTGAACTTTGGCTTCCCAAACCCAGTGGAACAAGCAGGGGCGGTGCAAGGGGGGTGCGGTCTGCCCTGGGTATCATGCCAGGGTGTGTGTGACAAAATCTCCCCAGGCGGATCCACGCCAGGTCATACCTCCCGGCCGGGCTGCAACACAAGGTCGTGCCTCCTGGCCAGGCCTCAGCACCAGATCGCGCTCCTCAGCCAGGCGTGCCCCGCCCCCTGGGTCGGGAGTCGCGGGATGGCTAGAGGAGGCAGGTGAGCAAACAACGGGGGGGGGGGTGGGGGGGTGCCATGGGCCCCATCCCATTTGTCCCTATGAGCAGTTTGCCCTGCCCCCGTGGGCGATTCACCCCACCCTCGCCTCGCCTCGCCCCGCGCCAGGTGCCCGAGAGGCTTCCTCCGCCACTGGGAGCAAGAACTCCTGTACAGTTTGCAGAGAGGCTTTGATGTTGACACTTCCAAAATGAAGCCTAACACTGCCTTATGGGTCACTAAATCACATAAAGGTCAATGCTAGTTGGCTGATTTATATCTCAAGAGGTGACCAACACTTGAGAATTAGGGTTTTTGTATTTGTTCATTAGGCCAGTTTAATTCTCAGGTGTTGGCTGCAGATTTTATGTCCTTTCCAAAGAATTAGATGCAAGAAAGGAAGTTAAGACCTGCAATCATGGGGAAAATTTACAAAATAAAAATAAAAATGATCAGATAGAAAGAGAAGCTGCTCGGAGGATGCAATATGCCCAGGATTATTACTTTTAAATTTTACAAGAAGGTCAAAGTATTCCAAAGAATAAAGTTAAGTGCAGTTAGGCCCAGTTCAATGACATAGGAAGTAAATGTATTCTAGATCCTTTGTAGCCCTGTAATTTCTCATTCCCTTATTCTGTAGGTAACTGACTTTACTTTTTTTTAAAAATCTTTTCATTGGATGCTTAAAAATCCCTTATCCCATTTGAAGTGGCAAAACAAGCTTTAGAGGTGGTGGGTTTTACTGGCATTTCTTAATGCTTGATATCCTGCAAAAAGCTGTCCATGTTCCACATTGTCCTTAGTGTGACTTGAATAGCCTAAATTTTATTTTTTGCATTTCCTTGACGTTGTTCCTTGTGTTCATTTCCCATTCATTGCCTATGTGCTTTGAGTTTTACATTTTATTACACTGGTAGCTGCATATGTATATGTTGACACACAGGCCAAAGGGCTATGAGCTGAAATCCAATACTATATGGTTATTTGCATTTAATTACTACAATAAGGCACGGTACATATAAAATGCTCTCCACATAGGGAAGAAAAGCTTGAAATACAGCTGTAAATTGCCATATTCCAAAGAATGGGTTTGCATTGTCACCAAAGCTGATATAAATTAAACTTTGAGACTACTGAGCATTTCCCCTTTCTTAGACATTTCAGTAATACTACCATTGTAGGACTTTAACACCTCAGAAAAAATCATTTTAAATTGGAGCTGAGTGAATGGCAGCCAGCTCACAAACTGCTGAAAATGCCTTTTAAGGATGGGACACTTTTAACATTCGCTATCATAACAGAATCATAGAGTTGGAAGGGACCACGAGGGTCATCTAGTCCACCCCCTGCAATGCAGGAATCTTTTGCCCAACGTGGGGCTCAAACCCATGACCCTGAGATTAAGAGTCTCATGTTCTACCAACTGAGCTATCTGCTTCTCCTTATGGAGCAGTTCAGGGAAGTTTCCACTGTCAGAGTCCCATAGGTCAGTAGTTGTGCACTCGCTCATGGAACAGCTCAGCCTTGTCTCTCTGGGTTTCATGTTCATTGACAACATGTACAGGCAAACATGCACAGTTCTTTCCTCTCAAAATTGGAAGGGGGGTTATATTTCAACTGCAAAGAGTAGGCCAAAGATTGTGCCATAACTACTGCTCATGTTGAAATATAAATCTCGTTATGACATTGCAGCTGTTGTTGAAACTGAGCAAAGGCTCTAATCTTTCTGCCTTTAAATAAGTTAGAGTTTTACCTGCCTTGGCAAACACATGATTACAGCTTTTGTCTAGCTAGAATCCCCTTCTATATTCCAGCTGCTACATTGCCTTAAACACTCATTTGATAGTTGGGCTGTGTGATCATTTGTGAGCTCAAAAGTTTATTAAAGACTATACAATTTGTGAGCTTAAGACATTTCACTATAATGGCATTTGTTTAGCATTCAAAAAGATTTGGAAGTATTCAGCAGGGCTGTGTGTGTGTCATTATATACTTCTGTTTTTAAAAAAACAACAGTAACGCTATTTGTCTTTAATCCACACTTTGCACTAGTCTGCTTGACTTCATTTTTTGTTTTTTGTTTCCCTGTTCCCCATCCTTTGTTTCTTTAGTCCTTAACCTCTGTGTTAGCAGCAGCCAGAAAAGAGATTGAACTAATGTCAGAGGAGATGAGGGCTTTGATATCAGAGAAAGAAACCTTGGCACAGGAGGGGAATGCTTTAAAATTAGAAAAAGGTTCCTTGTTATCAAAACTTGTAGAGTTGGAGTCCAAGACTGGGTTATTAAAACAAGATCAGGAAAAGCTTTGGACAGTGAATGAAGAACTTAACCTAGAGAACAAAAAAATCATAAAGGAGAAACAAGAAGCTGAGAATAAAACTCAGCAGGAAAAAACTAAAAATGATGAATTAATTTCTGAGAAAGGAAAGTTGCTCTTAGAAATAGAGGCAGCCCAAGATGATCTTCTTAAAATAACTAGAGAGAATGATGCTCTACGCACCTCAAAGGTGGCTCTCCTCCACCAGGTGGATGAGCTCCAGACCCATAGAGATGCCTTGGCACAGGAATGTCAGAAGCATATCTGCCAAAGGGAAGAGCTCCAGGATTGCCAGAGAAAGCTTTCCGAGGAAAATGCTGCTCTTCTCAAAGATAAGGATGACGTCATTCAGAAGCTAAAGAGTTCTTATGAAGACATGGCCAGGGACCAAAAAGAGCTGCTTCAAGAAGTCACTTCCCTGGCTGCTGAGCGGGACTCGCTCTTAGGGAAACACTTGGATCTCGAAAACCAGAATGTGGCTTTGAAAAGAGAAAGGGATAATCTATTGCAGACTAGCCAGGATCTACAGTCAGATAAGGAGACTCTCCTGGAAAGCCAGGAAGAGCTGCATAAAAGCTTAGAGCAGGCTCTAGATGAAAAGCAGAAGCTTGAGGTGAAAAGTGAAGGCCTGCACACTGATCTAGAAGCAGCAAATAAGGAACTGAAAAAGCTTACCAAAGACAAGGTTCAACTGCAGGCTGCTCATGCCAGCCTTTCGAAGCTCCTAGAAGAGATCAAGGCCAGTAGGGAGTCAACAGACTCTGAATGTATTCAGTTACTGCAAGAGAAGGAAGCCTTGTTTTCTGCTGAGAGGAGGCTTTCGAGTGAAAGAGAAGAGCTTTTGAATGAAAACAAGGCCCTTTCTGAAAAGCTGGCTAATGTCTCTGAAAATGCCACTCTTTCCGAGAGGATGCTGAATGAAAAGCTAAGCCAGATGAGCGCAGAGAAGGAGTTGACTTCTCAGAAGTCCTCAAAGCTCAAGAAGCAGAATGAGAACCTTCTGAAGGAAAAGGCCATTCTGGAAGCAAAATGTGCTGAGCTTCTTTCAGAGAAGCAGTCTGTGACCAAAGCCCTATGCGACTTGAAGAGGAAACATGAATTGGACATCTCTGCAAAGCGGATGCTCACTCAAGAAAAGGCCAGACTCCAGGGCAGTGTTGAAACTTTGAAGCAAGAGCTTGACCAAAAAACGGAAGAAAACCAAGAGCTTGCTAGCTACAAATGTGAGCTGTCCAAAATCCTGAAAGAGACCCAGAGCGCCAAAACAGTGTTAGAAAATGAGTATTCTGCTTTGCTTCATGCCAAGCAACTGTTAGCAGCTTCATTTAAAAGTAGTTCTTCTGAGAAAGAGCTACTGAGCCAAGAGAAGGTTCGGTTGCAAGAGGAATGTCAAAAGTTGAGTAAAGAGTTCAAAACGGTCCATGATAATCTGATAATAGAACGGGACAGTAGGAAGCTGGAAAAAGAGTCCTTTGTGGTAGAGAACACACAGCTTCATAACAGTGTCAGCCAGTTAGAGACTGAGAATGAACAGCTAACATCCCAAAACAAGGAGCTGTTGGCTGAGAGGGATAAGCTGAAACAAGAGAAGTTAAAATCTGAATCTAAACTGGAGGAAATTATGAAGGAAAAGGAGATCCTTAGGGTTGAAACAGATCAGCTCGCATCCAATATTGAGAAGTTGAAGGGTGAATTTGTGGCATTGACGAAGTCCAAAGCTGAGCTCCAGGAACTGCACAGCTGTGTCTCCAAGATCCTAGAAGATCTCCGTTCCAGCCATGAAACATCTGAACTGGAACGTGTTAAACTTCTTCAGGAGAATGAGATTCTGCTTTCCGAGCAGAAACATCTGATCACAATAAAAGAAGAAATATTGAAAGAGAAAGAAAAGTTCTCTGAAGACTACTATAAGCTTCATGAGGAGATAACACTTCTAGCACAGGCCAACAGTGAGCTGTCAGCCAGCCTCTTGGCATCTCAGAATAAAAACCTGGTGCTCCAGAAAGAAAAGGATGAGCTTATATTGAAACTGAAAGAATTCGAGAATCTTCAGGCACATGCGGCAATGCAAAGATTTGAGGTATCGAGACACTGATAAATCAGTCGAGTATAGTTACTAACACACAACACTAACTTCAGTTGTTTTTGTGTCTGCACTTAATTTTGCATGATCCAGCACCTTGGCTCAGTCTGAACACCCTCCTTAATTATCTTGCTCACAGTGAATTTACCTCTTTGTGAATATCAAAAAAAATTCTCAACTGCTGTAAGAATCAGGCAGGGGAGGAGAAAATATCACACCAACTTTCAAGGGCCTCATAGCTAGGCAATGTTGCAAGGCAATTTTTCAGTTGTGAATAAAAAGGCAGGTTTCCAGATCTGTGGGAGCTTAAAATTACACACATGTGCATTGGCACATGTAACCTTATTAAATGTACACTTAAATTGTTATCCAAAAATTAGTTGTGAAAACTTCCTCCAAAGCCTTCTTACTCTTAATTGGATAAAAGGCAGCAGGACACTCACTGTCCAAGCAGAATTGCTTCTGTGGCAAAGGATTTGGCAATGTCTGTTATCTTTTTATTCCCAGTAGGCTTTGCATTCTCTACCAACTGAGTACAAAATGGAATTTTGAGACATTCCTCCCTGGGCTTCATAAACCATAAAGTTTTTATTCCAAGGAAGCTTTTGCTTTGTTCCCCAAAAGACATCACAGTACCAAAAGTTTTCAACCATATATTTGCCCCCATCTTTTAACTTCAGTGTTTTCTACCAAATTCAGATGCAGGGCTGCTGTCCTGATATCTCAGTACTATGATAACACAAAGAGGGCAAATGACAAATCTGTTGGTAGTGAATATTGCTGGAACTACTTTTTTTTTTACGAAATTCAAAAGGATGGCATAATTAGGGCTACCAGTCTCACCTGAAGACTGACACTAGCATGGGACTGTAATTTGTGCATGGAATAAGATGATCGATAGATTTAATTCAATATATTTTGCAAAGTTCTGGAATGCAAACACAGGTAGAAATGGAGTGCTTGTGATTACACACTGGCAAGCGGCTTGCAGTCAGTTTATGTGGCCTCTACATGCTGCTAAAGAGAAATCCCATTGGCTTGAGGAACCATCTGTGGAGTAGGCAATCTATAAATTTGTATCCCGAGTCTGGTATGGTTTTGCACAGGATTTGATGTGGCTTTTTGTCTTGTAGACTGCACAAACAGCAGAAGATGCTTTGCAGATAGTTGAACAGGTGACCAAAGAGAAGGAAGTCCTTCATAAAGAGAAGATGGATACTTTGACCTCACTGGAGGATTCCAGGCAGGCTAATCAGAAGCTGCAGAAGGAGGTAAGCAAACCCAAATCCTGGCTGTTTGGAAAAATGTGTGTCACTTGAAGCTGGAGAGCCTGGTTCTTAAATCTCTCCTGCAGATAGCTGGGTTTCCAAGGGTAGGGCAGGGAAATGTTTCTGAATAGTGCATCCAGTCACTGTGAGGTGGAAGGGGCCATAGCTCAGTGACAGAATGGGTGCTTTGTATGCGGGGGGTCCCAGGTCCAATGTCTGGCATTTCCATTTTAGAAAAGGGGTCATATAGCAGATGAGGAGGAAGAAGCCACTGCCATTCAGAGCAGACATTACTGGGTAGACTGCCCCCTGGTACAAGGCAGCTTCTTTGTTCTCAAATGACAAATGGCCAGAGCCCAGATTCTAGTAGCCTTTGGTAGAGGGAATGCCACTCACTGTCCCCTTTTCTTGCCCCAGTGTGCTGAACATTATAGAGAATGTGTATCTTCTGGTGGTACCTGTAAATAATTTTACCTCTCGGAACAAATGAAGCTGGTTTATTTAGAGTCAGACAGAGGTCTCCATTCTGTTTACTCTGAGTGGTGACAATTCTCCAAGAGGATGTTTCCCAGCCATGTCTGGTTCTGGACTCTGTGTATGCTTCAGTAGCATCCCCCTTGGAACAATGGACACATCTTCAAAGGTTTAAACAAAGTCTACCAAAGTCTACATCCTCAGTAGGAGTGTAATGATAAATTCTGAAATGCCAGGCATTCATCATGGTGACTCCCATAGTCACACCCCCAAGGAGAGACCAAAAATGCAGGCATACATGCACCCCCTTCCCCCAAGAGCAGCAGTTTACACTTATAGAACAGGTGTTTGCAGGGGGAGACATCAATTTGCAGGATATAGAGCTTTAAAGAATGAGCTTCTTGGCCAGAAGTGTTGCCCCTTATCCTGCGAGCATGATGTAGGAAACCCATAAAAAGGAAAGCAGTGCACAGCCTCTAGTTATTTTATTCACAATCTGATTTCCTCTAGTATTGTTAATTGGCCACAAGCAATACTTAAACTTGAAAGCCTCCCTATTGCTCGGTTCACTTTCTGGACTGAGGAGGGTGTGTCAGCTGCCCTGGCGCCCCAAAGACAATGACGTTGCTCCTGGACGGAAGAAAGCCCTGGAGCTGCATTTCCCCAGCCTGGCGTTCCCTGTTCCCTGCAGCAGCAGCAGCCATCAATGCTACTGGAGATCATAGAGCACTCAGGACCTTGATGTCATCTAATGCCAATGGTTGATTGCTAGATGGCTGAAAATTAAAATTAAAATCCAGCAGCTCTGTAATTCTTACAGAGCATCTGGAGATTATCTGTTACATAATAAAACACATTGCTGAGTGCATGTGAACAGACTAGGCTTACCAGCTGCTGGCAAGCTCTTACAGGGTAAATGAAACCGCCATAAATAAAGGCTGGGGGTCAGTTTCGACCAGAAACATCAGATTCATTGAAGATGATAGTCTCAGCACCGCCAGCTCAGGGCTTCTCTCTTTGGTTCCCTCTGTTTAAGGTACTGTAGCAGCTCACGGTAGAGGGTTTTCTTTTGTCTGGGCACACTGCACCTGTCACCTGCTGCTAAATGCGTAGGGATGTCAAATTAGGGTTGTCTACCTTCATTGTTGCTGCCAATTAATGTTTGATTAATACCTCTCCTTTGATGGGGCTCCTAAATCACATTAGGAAGTTTTATGGTAAAACTTCTTTGCAAGATTGTTTATCTAATTATAAGCTAGCTGGTTTGCCTTGTAGCTTATTAAGCTTAATACATTTTACTTTTGGAAGTTACTGAAAAGGAGTATACTGCCAATACTGTACTGAACCTGTTTTAAAGCAGACTCTGAGGTGTGTCACAACTTTTAAAAATGGAAAAGTAATAGAAATACCAATGCACTTTGGGGTGTAGCACCCTCTTATTTTCCGACAAATGTAGCTATATTAAAATGATTCCAAGCAGGCATTACTTACCTTAAATTTGGAAAGGTTCTCTCTGCAAGTCAGATTAAAACTATAATTCTTTTTTTTAAAATAATAATAAAAATGTCTTGCCTACTGCTACAGTCTCAGTCCAATAAATGTAATCCTCCAGCTGCTTTTAAAAGAAAGCAAAATAGATGAGAGCTCTCAACACTGTTCTCCCGTGCGTGACTCCACAGCCAGTCTTCTGTAGAGACCCTGATGGTTATGGAATGACCAGCAGATTATCATTTAGTGACTACATGAAAACAGCCCTTCTAAGTGATAGCAACCCCCCCCCAAGCCCTCCCTCAGGTAATTCATGACATGGAAAGAATAATGACCTTTAAACACCTCTTTAAAGCTTAAATGCTTACCTGTCTTTACTGGACTCTCCCTTTTTAATTTGTTTTGTTTTGTCCACTGATCAATTTTATTTGTGCAACAATGTTGTGTTGTGTACTTTACCTTGTTTTTATCTTGTTCTAAAGAAAATGATGGGGACGCGGGTGGCGCTGTGGGTTAAACCACAGAGCCTACGGCTTGCCGATCAGAAGGTCGGCGGTTTGAATCCCTGCGATGGGGTGAGCTCCCATTTTTCGGTCCCAGCTCCTGCCCACCTAGCAGTTCAAAAGCACGTTAAAGTGCAAGTAGATAAATAGGGACTGCTCCAGCGGGAAGGTAAACGGCATTTCCGTGCGCTGCTCTGGTTCGCCAGAAGCGGCTTAGTCATGCTGGCCACATGACCCGGAAGCTGTCTGCAGACAAACGCCGGCTCCCTTGGCCAGTAAAGCGAGATAAGTGCCGCAACCCCAGAGTCGCCCATGACTGGACCTAGCGGTCAGGGGTACCTTTACCTTTACCTTAAAGAAAATGATACTGTTTTTTGTATTTTTATTTTTCTGTAAACTACTTAGCAATTTTTACTATATTAAGCAGTATTAAAAATGGATAAAGAAATGAAAAGAAATGCCTCAGCCCCCTCGGTCCTTTCAGTCCCCCAAAATAGTAAGCCAAGTATCCTTCTTGTTTTCTTTTCTCTTCCAAGTTGGATGCCCTTAAAGGAAGTGCTCTAAAGAGCAAAGAAGAGCTGAACAAGTCTCAGGAGCTCCTCAAAACAGAGAACAAGAAAATGGAAGAGATGAGAAAAGAACTGTAAGTGTTTAACTCTCTTACTCTTTAGAAACTCTGTTTATGTGAGATCTGTTTATTATTCATGAAAACAAAATGTTTGTTCATGGTGTATGAGGGATGTTTTCAGTTGTTTAGAAAAAAAGTGGAGAAATTGTTGTGTATTAAATAAGATATTCTGTCAGCCGGGTAAAGTAATGTTATTGGGCAATTTGAAGAGTACAATTACAATCCACAGCCTGATTGGGTCCCGCCGGAAAGTTTGCATATTATTGGTTCCTGCTAAAATGTATCTTTTTCCTCTGTCCCAATGTGTCTATAAATAGAGCTTTCCCTACCCCCTATTCCCCAGTCTTGTCGTATCCCTTATAATAAAGAGCTGTTCACTAAGAAGTGTTGCTGGACTTATTGCTACCAGAACCCACGACACAACATACTGGTGACGAAGGTGGGATTGAATTAGGCCGTCTGAGGGTTGTCAACCCTAGCAACCTGATTCTGGCGACAAGACTCCCTGTGACTGACAGGACAGATCAGTCCACTAAGATGGCAGCGTCACGGTTCATGGAACCATTTCATTCCGGAGCAACTGAGGCGTGGGATGCTTACCTCGAGCGTTTTGAATTCAGCATGGCTGCAAAAGGGGTCACTGACGAGGATAAGAAGAAGGCGTTGTTCCTGAGTTGCTGCGGGGCAGAGACCTTTGAGTTGGCTCGGGCACTTCTGGCCCCCACAACACTGCGGGAGGCGTCGTTCGCGAGTATTACGGAACACCTCTCGAAACACCTTAATCCTACAGCATCTAAGATGACATGGCGCATCAAATTCCATAAGAGACAACAACGACCTGGAGAGACGGTAGCAGTTTTTCTCACAGAGTTAAGGAAGCTGGCGAGACACTGCAAGTTCGCCAACTTGGAAGAGGCCCTGCTGGATCGGTTTGTGTGCGGTCTTTGCAGCAGCAAGGGCCGCAGGTGGATTGCAGCAAAACAAGACATGGATCTCACGACAGCGCTCCGAGAGGCCATTGCGACAGAAAGCGCTGAGAGAGAGGAGCAAAACCCGGGCCAGCGAGCTGAAAAGAGAGCTGGAGAGTCAACCCACACCGTGGACGACCAGGATGTCAGCCCCAACCAAAGCCCGGTGTGGAGAATAGAGATGGTGCAACAGGAGAGCACAGCAAATAAAGATCGTCGGGGGGTATGCCCTGGCTGCGGCGGATCACATGAGAGAAGAAAGTGCCGGTTCCGAGAAGCAACGTGTCATGCTTGTGGGAAAACGGGGCACATAGCAAGGGTCTGCAAGTCGAGTGGCACGTCGGGGTCCGCGAAACCAAGAGGTCAGAGGACATCCACAGCGACGCACCAACTCGACGATTGCAACTACCTCACGCAAATCGAGGGCAAAACTGTGCCATTTCCAGCCCAAGGGAAACCAGCTGTGCGGGTCCTAATCGAAGGGAAGCCGTGTAACATGGAGGTGGATTCCGGATCCGGATTCTCCATAGTCTCGGAGGACACGGCCAGATCGTTATTCCCTAGAGGTAAGCTTCCGAGATTGGAGCCCTTCCCGGCTACTCTACAATCCTATTCCGCCGGCCGCATAGACATTATGGGTATGTGCGCAGTTAACGTACAGTTCCGCGAGAGGGAGGCCGTATTAAAGCTTGTGATCGCAAAAGGGAAGCGCACTAGTCTGCTGGGTACGGACTGGTTCCCGGCCTTAGGGTTGGGAATCTCAGGGCTCAACACGGTCCAGATAGCTTCCGAGACATTTGATACCCTGTACACGGAATTTGGGGAGCTATTTAATGGAGAGTTAGGATGTTATAAAGGGCCTCCAATTGACTTAGAACTGGACCCGGGGGTTGCGCCAATCCGCCTCAAACCCAGGCGGGTTCCATTTGCTCTACAGCCTAAAATAGAGACTGAATTGGAGAAGCTAATACAGCAAGGGGTGCTTTCACCAGTGGACTCTGCTAAATGGGAAACACCCATTGTCACACCCCTGAAGGCTAATGGGGAAATATGAATTTGTGCGGATTACAAATGTACGATTAATAGGGCCATCAGGGGCAACTCTTATCCAATTCCAGTAGTGTCCCAACTATTAGCGAAGCTGGCTGGGGGCAAGGTGTTTGCAAAGATTGACTTGGCACAGGCATACCAGCAGCTTCCAGTGACTCCAGCATCCGCAGAAATCCAGACAATTGTGACGCACAAGGGCGCCTTTAAGGTGAATAGGCTACAGTTTGGAGTCTGCGTGGCACCTGGCATATTTCAAAGTCTTATGGAGCGCCTGTTACGGGGCCTGCCAGGCGTCCTTCTGTATTTTGATGATGTGTTAATCGCGGGCAAGGATGCTCAAGAGCTACTGGGACGCATCCAGACAGTCCTATGCAAATTCAGGGATGCGGGGTTAAAACTAAAAAAAGAGAAATGTAGTTTTGGGGTAGCAGCTGTGAACTTCTTAGGGTACAGAATTGATGCTGCTGGCATCCACCCCATGGAAGACAAGGTTAAGGCTATTGCCGCAGCACTGACACCTAGTAACAAGGCTGAGCTGCAGTCCTTCTTGGGCCTCGTCAATTTCTATCACGCCTTTGTGCCACACAAGGCATCGATAGCCGAACCATTGCATCGGCTACTACAAAAGAAGTGTGCATGGCGTTGGGGGCAACCGCAACAGAGAGCTTTTGAAACGCTGCGGGGCGTGCTGTCAAAGGAAAGTACACTTGCCCACTACGATGCTGCTAAACCATTGGTGCTGGCGTGTGATGCCTCACAATATGGCGTGGGGGCTGTCTTGAGTCACAGGGAGGCGGACGGGTCGGAGCGTCCAATCTCATTCTATTCCAGAACCTTGAGCCCCACAGAGCGGAACTACGCCCAGATTGATAAGGAGGCACTGGCTATAGTCACAGGAATCAAGAAGTTCCATGACTACGTGTACGGCCGCCCTTTCACAATTCAAACGGACCACAAGCCTTTGCTGGGTCTGTTCAGCCCGCATAAACAAACGCCTCAAATTTTGTCTCCACGTATGCTCCGATGGTCCATCTTTTTGAATGGATTTCAATACGAACTGTGTCATGTGAAGGGTAAGCTGTTGTGCCATGCGGATGCGCTGAGTCGTCTACCACTACCTGGAGCAGCTGACGACGACCCAGCTCCGGCCGAGCACGTCATGATGATGGAGACACTTCCCGGGCCACCCGTGACTGCCGTCGAAATCGCTGCGAGAACAAAAAGGGACCCCGTCCTCGCCCATGTCCTTGTGTGGGTGGGGAGGGGATGGCCAAGTGGGACTCAGGAAGAGAAATTTAGACCTTTCATGGCAAGACAAAATGAGCTGTCCCTCCATAAGGGTTGCATATTGTGGGGCGATAGGGTGGTTATTCCAAGGTCTCTACAGAACGAGGTGTTAGACACATTACACATGGATCATCCGGGCATGGTTCGGATGAAATCGTTAGCCAGGTGCTATGTGTGGTGGCCAGGCATGGACAAGGACATTGAACAATGGGTGCGCACCTGTCGAGCGTGCCAGGAGGTGCACCCAGAAATGCCCAGGGCACCAGTGCATTGGTGGGAGCGGGCCAAGAACCCGTGGAGCCGGCTCCATGTAGATTTTGCAGGGCCGTATCAGGGAAAGGTGTTCTTAATCGTAGTAGACGCCTACTCGAAATGGCTGGAGGTCTCGATTGTTCCTAACATGTCCTCAGCTGCTGTAATCAGGGCCCTTCGCATTTTGTTTGCAACGCATGGGTTACCCGAGACCATTGTATCAGACAACGGGGTGGCTTTTGTGTCCCAAGAGTTCAGGGCATTCCTGGCCGATAACTTCATTAAAGGGGTAACTTCAGCTCCCTTTCATCCATCCTCGAACGGACAAGCCGAACGGATGGTGCGCACAGCCAAGGGTGCAATAGCACGCCTCTTGGAAGGGGATTGGTCTGCTCGCATTGCGAGGATGTTGTTCCTGCAGCACACAACACCGTGTGCATCTACAGGCAAGTCCCCAGCTGAGTTATTAATGGGGAGGAGGTTAGCCACAATCCTAGACTACGTCCACCCTGACAAGGTGCCGGGCCGCGATGCAAGAGAGCCACCGGCTGCCGAGGTTGATAGAACCCGATACCTGACAACAGAGGATTTGGTTTGGGTCCGGAACTATGCAAGGGGACCAGCATGGGTGCCGGGGGTGGTCACCCGACCCAGTGGGCCAGTGTCGTATTTTGTGACGTTAGAGGATGGCAGAGTAATGCGCCGCCACATTGACCAGCTAAGGCGCCGGGTTCCAAGCAGGGTAAGCCCGAGTGGGGAGGAGCCGCGCACAACTCTGCCGGCGTTTAGTGAATCGCAGCAGTCTGGCCAGGATGGCTCCCGGCCACAGGTGGTGGAGGGCTCAGAGTCAGGAAGCTGTGGGCTCAGAGAGTCAGGAAGCTGAGATCACCACTGATGAACCTAACCCGGTGACAACTAGTCAGCCTAGGGAGTCAGCTAGTGACACAGTTCCAGCTGAGGTACCCGATGTTATGGGGGAGAGAGGTCTGACCACGGATAGTCCAAGGAGTGACACACCGGGGGTTAGGCGATCCGGTAGGATTCGAAGACCTCCGCAACACTTGAAAGATTACGTGCATAGTATCAACTGGGTGCGGGGGAGTGTTGTGTATTAAATAAGATATTCTGTCAGCCGGGTAAAGTAATGTTATTGGGCAATTTGAAGAGTACAATTACAATCCACAGCCTGATTGGGTCCCGCCGGAAAGTTTGCATATTATTGGTTCCCGCTAAAATGTATCTTTTCCCTCTGTCCCAATGTGTCTATAAATAGAGCTTTCCCTACCCCCTATTCCCCAGTCTTGTCGTATCCCTTATAATAAAGAGCTGTTCACTAAGAAGTGTTGCTGGACTTATTGCTACCAGAACCCACGACACAACAGAAATTGTGTTGCGAGAACCATTCTTCCTTCTGAAACATGATGATAATGAAGAATGACTAATATCTTTATTTAAAAGCACAAACTTTTTTTGTTTTTAACGAGGGTCCACTTCATCAGATGCATGGTAGCAGTTCCTGCGTCAGGAGACAGAAGTCCACAAAAACTAACGTTGAGTCTTTAAAGTGCCACAAGACTCTTTAAAAAAGAGATAGTGGCAAAAGTTATGCAGTTATGGGTCACTGAAAGTTACTGGGCGATACCGATTGTTACTACAAATCATGTTATGTATACTGCTGTGTTTGTGTTAATTGATTTGAAACTATGCGTAGTTTGGCCACCTGGGGGCATGAGCACTTTTCAAATAGGGCCTATTCCTCTGTCCCCACATTGTGCACACACAAAGCTGATCTCTTTCTTTTTTTCATTGCTCTGCTTGTTATTAATCCTGATAACAGCATTACTGGTATTGCCTTAGACTTAGGGGAACAACCCCAAGCACAGATACCAGAGAATGTGGAATGCTTAATGCTAAGTGATAAGGGGTTTTGTTTGCAAAAAAAGCCTTTATTTTTAATTTCCAGCAGGGTGGTTATGATCTGTTTTATTTTGTGTGGGATTCCCCCCCCCCCTATTTTGCATGAGCAGAAACAAACATGTTGGTTTTTCACGACTAGCTGTGGGAGAGATGCAGGTTCAGCCAAGTTTGGCAGTCTCTGTGGGCAGAGAGAGAGGCAGGCTCTGTCACGCAAAGCATGGTATGGTTCAAATTCAACTCACAGTGGTCCCTCGTTTCTCTTTAAAACCAAGCCAACCCCATATTTGCATATTTGAGAAGCTATTTGATGGTGTTTCCAAACCAATTTATTTGCTCTCAGGAGACATGAAGAGGAGATACTATTTCTAGGGTTGTGTTTGGTTCAAAAACAGCCAGGAATGAATGCTGCTCTGGGTTTCAGAACAGAACAAGCGTGATTGAATCAGTCAGGGTTCAAAACTATATAGAAAAATGTTATTTAGATTTTATTGCAAGATGCTGAAGGCGGGAGATTACTATTGAGTTGATTGATGCCTGTCCTAGAATTATCCTTTATCTATGTGGTCAGATTTTTGGTAGAGGTGGAAAGAAACCCACGTCACATAATTCTCAGGAATGGACTTAGAGTGAGCTCCAGATTCTTCTTTTGCAGCAACCATGGATAGAACTTTCCCATGCTGAATGGCATATATCAGACCCTTGGATCGGAGGTTCTCCACTACCGTGTTAAAGCACCTCTAACTTCTCTACACAGAACTCTTTTGACGTGTTAATACATGCAAGAAGTATGTCTTTACAATTGCATGTTTCACACAGCTGAAAGTGCCAAGGAACTGAAACTGGCCTTGGCTCCCCACCCAGTGTTAAACATGCTTGCTACCACATAATGTTTGGAGTGACTCTCTGGGTTTTTGGGGGGGGGAAGGGGACACCTGTATCTGAATGCTGGTCTAGCCAAGCCAATCTTGGCCATACTGTGCTGGATTCATAACTAGTCTGGCTCAATAGAAGGCATGGGTTTCTCAAAATCAAGTAGTACCAGAGGAATTTCATTCCTTTTTTTTATAGAGTTACAAACTTGGTGGATCGGGGAAATGCTGTGGATGTAGTGTATCTTGATTTCAGTAAGGCTTTTGACAAAGTCCCTCATGATATTGTTGCAGAGAAGTTGGCAAAATGTGCACTGAAGGAAGTAGCTGTTAGGTAGATTTGCAGTGGGTTGACTGACAGAACCCAAAAAGTGCTCACTAATGGTTCCTCATCATTCTGGAAAAATGGGACAGGTGGGGTACCGCAGAGTTCCATCCTGGGCCCATTGTTGTTTCATGACTTAAATGAAGAAATTGAGAGGATGTTCATCAAATTTGCAGATGACACCAAACTGGGAGGTGCAGCTAATGCCAGGGAAGACAGAATCAGGATTCAAGATGACCTTAAAATGTTGAAGAACTGGACCCAAACTAACAGAATGTATTTCAGTAGAGACAAATGTAAGGTTCTGCACTTGGGCAGGAACAACCACAAATATAAGATGGGGTACACCTAGCTTACTACCGGTAGTATTACATGTGAAAAGGATCTAGGGGTCTTAGTAGACCACAAGCTTCACATGAGTCAACAGTGTGATGCAGCAGCAAAAGGGCTTAACAGAAGTCTCGTGTCCTGATCAAGAAAAGTAATCGCCCCACTTTATCAGACCACACCTGGAGTCCTGTGTCCAGTTCTGGGCACCGCAATTTAAGAAGGATATTGAGATACTGGAACATGGAGGGCAACCAAGATGATGAAAGGTCTGAAAACCAAGCCTTAGGAGGAGCAGTTGAAGAGCCTGGAAAAGAGAAGACTGAGAGGAGATCTGATGGGCATCTTCAAATATCTAAAGGACTGTTACATGGAAGATGGAGCAAACTTGTTTTCTCCTGCTCTGGAGGGTAGGACCACACCAATGGATTCAAGTTACAAGGAAGAAGATTCTGACTCAACAGTAGGAAGAACTCTTTGACAAAAAGAGCTGTTTGACAGTGGAATGGATTCTTCCACCTTCTGAGGATTTTTAAGCAGAGGTTGGATGCCAATCTTTCATGGGTGCTTTGGTTGAAATTCATGCATTGCAGGGGATTGGACTAGATGACCCTTAGGGTCCCTTCCAACTCTACAATTCTATTATTCTTTCTCCAGAAATGTCTATTATTGCGCCTCATTCTTACTCTCCAGCAATCCAAGCATCACTCAAGACCACTTACAGAACAAGTGCATGGTTGCTTTTTGAGGTGACAAACGAAAACAGCTAGAAAACACTTAGATGTTGGAACTCCTAATGCAGATGATCTCGGGGCTCTTCAGTGTTGCTTACTCCAATCGTTCACCATCAAACATTTTGAATTTGAGCTGGGTGGCTGAGTCTTTTGGTTATGACCCCTCTGTGGATGGAAATTGACCCAGGAGCACACTAAATGGTGTGCTGCTTGGACTGTGCTTATTCTTGATTCTTCCTGCACTGCTTCTCTCTAGTTCAGTGGTTCCCAATTAGCTAATTACTGAGGACCCCCTGCTTTAGAATTTTTTTGGTAACTATGGTAGTTACCTCTGCAAAGCAATTTTTTGAACAAAATATGAGGTCTCCCCTAATAAGCAAAGGATTTTAGGTATATACTAAGAAAACCCCAACAACAACAACCCTAGGGCTGGGCACCTTCATCACGTGGTTTGAGCTGGAAGGGAAGGCAGCCAGTGAAGATGCCTGTCTTCTGTGGCTGCTGCTGCTTTCCTGCTGACTGAGAAAAGCTGCTCCGCCTCAGTGCCAGGGGAAGGTAGTGCTACTGTGCCTTGAAGTGAGGGCAATCAGCTGCCCTGTTCTCCGCCAGCTCAGATCAGCAGCGTTATTGGCTGAGATCATCATGCAATATCGGCAGTGCCTTGAAATTGGCTGCCCTGCACTCATATTTCTGTGTATTGCCAAGTCAAAATCGTTATCGCGGTGTGATTTCAAAACCAATTTTGGCCAATATATTGAAAAATTGCACAGTGCTAAAACAGACCATAAAAATTGTGATATTACCATGCAAAAGTGACAAAAATGTAGTTCAGGGGGATGCAAGCGATGGGGCTGTGGACTCCCTGGGTGCGTTCCGTGGACCTCCAGGGGGCCCTGGACCCCTAATTGGAAACCACTGCTCTAGTTGTTTGCCACTAGGGAATGATTAGCAAGCAAGCAGTGTAGTAGTGCAAGCCATACATGTTCTCATGTACATGCAGAGGGCAATTTGTGGGCTCTTGCTTCCTACCCTCCAAGGTACCTGGTTGATCTTGTAACACAACTGACTTAGTTTATTTTATTTTAATCTCCCTCTTTCTTCTGGATGGCTGTGGAATGTTTGCCATTCACAAGCAGAAGAGAGAGAAGCAAAAAGCTGGGAGGGGGGTAGAGTTAGGAGTGGGGAGTAGAAAGCACTGAAAACCCACCAAAATCAGCCCTAAAATAAGTCTGGACAATAACATAGCTGCCACTTTGTGAGTTGTCTTTATATATAACATAAACCTTATTGCATATTTCACCCTGTACCTATTGCGCGGTTGTTGAGTGGGGTTTTAATTAGAAACTAATTGCTGCAACATCTGGGGTCTGGTTGTGTGTGCGTGTTGTTGTTGTTGGAGGGGGGGGATTGTGGCAGTCTGCTGCCTGAACTCTTCTTCAGTCTCTCTCATCTCACACCATTCATGAGAGAAGTATCTTAACACGGTTATACTTGACCCAGCCCACTTACCACTATGATAAATGTGTGTATTTGCTTGTTTCAAAGGGCATGGAAAGTAATTCATTTTAAAAGAAGTGATTCCACGCCTAGCACCCACTGGCTTACTTTTGAAGATCGATGCTGGACAGAGGAGGGCATTTGGGATGTGGGTTGTCACCTTATTAAATATCTCATCAAGCATGAGATTTTCTCTCCCTTCCTTTTTTTTGCAAGCTGCAAAGCTGATTTCTCTCCCACTGTTCCCCTCCCTTGCCCTTCTTGTTCCTATGGTAACCATGTGCTCTCTGTCTTCACAGAGAAGTACTAAAGCTGGTGGAGGCTGAGAAGTCCCAGCAGCTTGCTGTCTTGCAAGAAGAGAACATTAAACTTGCTGAGGAGCTTGGCAAAGGGGAAGTCACCAGTCACCAGAAGGTATGTCCTTTCACATTGGCTTTCCAGAGGTGGAGTTTGCTGTAAGCGAGTTTTTAAGAGCTAGCCATGCGCTTCCATTTGTGTGTGTGTGTGTGTGAGAGAGAGAGAGAGGGGGGGGGGATTTTGGCACATGCTGATGATTGAGGGAATTTGTCTTTCAGGGTATAAATGTGCCAGGAGAACAGCAGCAGCAGCAACAAGGCAATGAGAACTTAAAATGAATTCAGTGTTTCTTGTGGTGTGATCTCTTGTGGGTGGCTGCAGCCAGCAAAAGTCCACCCTGACAGCAAAGCCAGTCTATCTCCAAGGTGCTACATTTGTAGCTCTTCCATTGGGTGGGTTTGAAAGTATTTGAACATAATATCTTCAAAGATATCCAAGAAAGTGGGGAAATTGCATAATGCCCAACAAATCCTTTGCAGGAGAGAGGAGGTTTGATGGAAAGAAGAGTTGATTGTTAGCAAGGGCCTACATCTATTAGCTTTAGAGATTGGTCAGTCTTTCTGCCAGTGGCTTTCCTGACATTAATATCTCTATAATGGGGTTTTCATCACAGTGAGCTTCTGAAGCTGCTTGCTGGACCGTCCCCCCCAACCAACAACACACCCCAGCACTAATTTGTATAAGGGATGTTTGAGCAAGTGAGCAAAACTGTTTTTGAGTATTGGAAAGCTGTGTGTGATGATTTTGAATTGGAATATGTGTAAATGAGATTCATTGTGCTTGCTGTGAGATTTGCTTGGGATAGATGTGTGGTCATTTAGTAGCTGTATAAAATCTACTTCATACCACATATTAACATAGACATATAGCATGGGCCTTTAATGCACAATCTCTGTTGAAATGACTGGGAGTTGGCCAGGATCACACACTTGGTGCAGCTGACTCAAGGGATCTGTGTTCTGCTTCAGCCTTTGACATCACACGCAAGCAAGCAACTTTCGGCTAACTTCTAAGTCAGGGATCTAAGAAAAACTCTGTAATGGCCCCAACTCCTTAGAGAGCATATTATGTTCACACAATCTGTCGTCATCTTTTCATCCTTCTCCTCATTGGGTTGTAAGTGTATTCATTGCAAAGGTAACAAGACAATCCAAAACCTGTAGTCAGAACCAAGTATCTGGGTACATCTACTTTATATCTTTCTAATTTTGCCGCCATGCATCATGTTTTGAAGTAATTTGCAATCATTATATTTTGATTGGGGTTAGGGTTTTTGTGCAAGAGGAATGAGTAGGAGACAAGCATGGATTCTTCTCCAAGCTTTTATTTGCAAATATGAGGACTAGGAACTTGGTTATTCAAAAGAGAAGCAGGTGTCCTTCTCAGCAACCTTGGGCTATGCAGAATGCCCAAGCTATGTCATGAGTATCGCTTTGGGCTTGAAAACTATATCAGCAGGAGTTGGGAAGCTGAGAAGAAACTGGGACACGGAGGAGGCAGAGAGCCCGGGCATTACATTTCAGCCTCTTACAGCAATTCTTGTCCTTTTGTCTCTTGGGAGAACTTGCAGGGGTCCCTGGACTAATTAATGTGAACTAAAATAGTATGTAGACCTTATTGCAAGCACAGGCTCCGGTGCTGGACGTGTACCAACAAAGCACTCTGGATATGGCTCGCAGACATACATTTTTTTAAAAATTGAATTTTAAATTTGATTTGTAAGCAGCTTAAATTTGTTGGATAAAGAGGGGTCACTAATAATGGGTGTCTGCTCAAGGCATGGTAATCATGGAGTTAAATAAAGCCTAGTGTAGCTAATTAGCCCAGATCAGCCACTTCTGCAAGGCATCCCAATGCTGTCTTTCGATAAATGAGCACCCCCACCCCAGCAAAAGCGAGTAGCTTACAGAGTTGGTGTGTAAGGAATGCTGAAGTGGAGGCACACTAAATTTACCTCTCTAACTTCTTAAAATTCAAAACCACACCAGGAAGCACAATTTGCCAGTCCCTTCTCCTGCATAGGCCCTCTTGCAAGAAAACGGAGTTGCTCACCTACCTGCGTTTCAGCTGCCCCCATTACTTTTTTTTTTAAAAAAGAAATTTATTGGTATTTCCATACAAATCAAACAGACCAAAGAAAATACAAACATACTACAAAATACAAAAACAGACAAAAAAATAAACAAAAATAACAGATACATACCTAACAACCCACAGGAACACAGGATCACACCATTCTATTATTTGGAATCTTACTTCAAATCATTCTTAGGGGGACTTCCCCCGTTCTCCCCTTCTGCATTCATTTCTAATTTACTTTAGTGACTTTGTAACTAATTTCACCAATCATTCATCATTATTCTTAATCTTCAAATAAACCTCTAATATCCGTTAACTTATTTAAATCAAATACAACACAATATTTCCAATCTTAACTTCTTATATCTTTTTTTCTCTTAACTCAATAAAACTATTGCTCTTGTTTATTCTAATTCCTACCTTAAGAAAATAATTTTTATCATCCGAACTTTATCATAAAAAAGAAACCTAGAAAATTCCTTCCTTCTCCAAGTCACATATCTCCCTCTGAGGTCGGGTGCCATGGTTAGCCGTCCTAATAGATCTTATAAATTCTCTTACCCCACCCCCCTCCTCACCATCTTCCCTCCTCTCATCACAAACTCCCGCCAGTCTTCCCCCCAGCATTTTCCCAGTCCAAATCTTCCTTCCCAAATGTCACATTGTCTTTGTTCCAGAATGTCACCTTCCCCTTGATACATAGAAACCCAAACCTTGCAATCAAGTGTCTTTGCTGAGCTCTTATCAGCTACTTGTACTTTGTTTCCAAATGTCTTTCGTCCAGTCTTCAAATCAGATTTCAAATCTCCGAGTTTATAGTCCTGCATTTCTGGGCTCCCATCCCAGAAAGCCGTTTTAATGTCACTGTCGCCAACCTCCGATCTCTCACATCGATGAGGCTTCTCTTCTTTAAATGCATATATTTTCTCTTCTTCGAATGAAGACTCTGGAGAACAATCCTCTCTAATTGCGAATAAATCTTTAAGACTTCTCCTTGTTCCTCAGCCAAGTTTTTAACAGCATTTTGAATTCCAGAAAATGTTCCAATGACATTCTGTTGCAAAAGTTCTAATCACTGTAAAATTCTTTCCTCCATTGCCAGATCTGGGAGGACCGTGAGAACCAGATATGAGTTAACAGGGGTGAACAGGAAATAACAAAGTTTCAGTACTTTTCCATTTTCATTCACAGTTCAGCCGCCATTTCCCCCCTTCCTCAGAGGGTAGATTTTCTTACACTTTAATACTTTATCCATCGGAAGAAAACATACTCAAACTTCACCCCCCAAAAAAGGGTTTTTAAACAGTCAGAATGGTCAGAATCAGAATCAGCAGAAACTTCAAAACAGTTCAAAATAGCAATAGCCAAATCCGGTGTCACTTTCGATCTTAGCGCAAAGGAGAGAGACGGACTTCCTGTTTTACATCCCTCTCCATAAGCCAATTCCTTTTTCTTTAAGTCCAAATTAGTCCAAATTAGTTAGTTACTTACGGATTTCTTCTTTTGTAGCCAATTGCAGAAGCACGGAGTGCTCACAGCTGGCAGCGGCTGCCGCTAGTTTCTCCGGTTGGGGGACAACTTCCTCAGCCCAGCGCCGGCGCCAGTTCACTCGCGCCTCCCTTTTACAAGGGAGGCTCGAGAACTGGACGGCACCAAACGGGCCCGCTGGAAGACCCAAGCCACGGGACGCTCTTCCCGTGGTTTCGGAGCCCGCTGCGCGGTTGCGGAGCTCCTGACCCCCGGAGAAACCGGAGCCGTCTCGGAACCAAGATGACTCCCGACCGCCAGCTATGGCGCTCACGCCGGAAGTCCTCAGCTGCCCCCATTACGTGCAATGCTTCAGAAGGGGCTTCCAGGTGGGTGGGTGACTGGGTGTTGTAGGATTGGGTGGAAATTGGTTAAGAGAAAGAGCTTGACCCAAAGTTAAATCTGGTCCAAGGACTTTCTGCCTCTTCTTCACCTTCCCTTGCTGCATATGACAGTTGTTAGCACAGAAGTCCTAGAGTAAAGAAATCTGGTAACAATATAAATTCTGGACAGTATCTGTTAGTGAATCTGTGTATGCATGAGGCATTTTGCAGATTTGATTGATATTGTTTCATTAGTGTTTTATATTTACATCTATAGTTTGTATGCTTGGGAAGGGGAAATGTGGGTGTTCTCTTCATGGCTGCTTAATTAATTAGCTGCTTTGTAATTAATTAAAGGATATTCAATCGTATATTAGACCCTTACCTTGGGGAATTTTTTCTGACTTGCAGTATTTCAAATCTTTGTGTAGCAGCGCTTAATTTAAAATTAGGAAGTTTTATTACTTAAAAAAATTAATCCACCAGTGTGGTGTAGTGGTTAAGAACAGTAGACTCGTAATCTGGTGAACCGGGTTCGCGTCTCCGCTCCTCCACATGCAGCTGCTGGGTGACCTTGGGCTAGTCACACTTCTTTGAAGTCTCTCAGCCCCACTCGCCTCACAGAGTGTTTGTCGTGAGGGAGGAAGGGAAAGGAGAACGTTAGCCGCTTTGAGACTCCTTCGGGTAGTGATAAAGCGGGATATCAAATCCAAACTTCTCCTATGTATTTTTTGCTGAAGGAATTTCCCATAACCCATTTGGTCCTGCTGGGGGTAGCATATGGAAATTTTGTCTGTTGATGCTAAGGCATTGTTTCACGTGGGGGGGCAGGGAGAAGGGCTACTGCCAGAAATTCTCAGCAAGACCCAAAGGTCTTTTCTTGGATATATAAAAAATAAGTTGCAAAAGAAGTATGGCATATTCAGAGTTTTTGTGGTGGTTATTTATATCACATAATATGTAGAGATGTGGTGTTCCTAAGTAGTAAGTGCATGTAGTCTGGCTGCGCCATTTGGGTGGGAGAGGGAGTTGATACTTTCTCATCAAACACTCTGTACAGCAGACCTGTTTCTCCATGAATACTGACCCAGCTCTAGGGCCTTATAAGGATTTTCTGACTCCATGGTGAGGTTAAACTGGCAGATTATTATTATTATAGTTAGTAATTTATTAATATTCTTCTGCACAAGTGCATCAAAGCAATGTACAGCAGAAAGAGGAAAACAAATACATGTGTTGTTGTTTTTTAATCAAAAGAATACAAAATAGACACCCATGGCAGAGAACCGTTCATCCAGCTGGGAAAACCCATTGGAACAATTGTCTTCAGAAGGTGCAGAGGGGGTGCCTGTCATCTCACAACATTCCTCAATTCTGAGGAAGTCTGCTGTCCAGAGGAGATCTCTCAGGGCTCTCCATGACAGGCTATTGCCAAAGATGCCCCTTGAAGTCGATTGGGGTGGGGACATGGCAGTGGTGGGTGGAGCAACAAATGTGAATTTTACCTTTTAGCAGTAGGTTATATCTCCGCAGCTTGTAGGAAGGAGATTTCATGGGCTGCCCTTGTTTACCTCCGGTTTAAGCCCTTGTGTCCTGCATCCTTGAGAACAAAGGCACTTTCCCTTCCAAATTCTTCTCCTTCCACCTCTGGAGTTTCAGTTTCTCTTGCCTCTACAGCAAGCCTTCAAATTGAGAGCAAAAGCATGTGCAGCCTGCCTGTGCGGGGGAGGCAGAGGAGCTGTCCTCTGAAGCTGTCACTGAAAATAGCTATATTAGACTTCAAGCACATTCTCGGCACAATATGATGTCTGTTCTAGGCCAAACCTCCCATGGTTTGCACTTTCCTTCTCTCTCTTGTGGTCTAAAAAAAAAGAGCACCAACTTCTCTTGGGAACTGAGGGCCAAAGCTCAGAGCTGAGAGACATGGAGGGGAATGGCTATAGCTAGGGAGATCTGGGGGCCGGGGGGGTGTGATCTGGCTGGTTGCTGTTGTGGGATTAAAAGGGGCAGAGGAGGACTCTCCTGTCGGGATTCAACAAATCCCTATGGTCAATGAGAGCATGTGAAGAGGGGAGAAAGAGTTGGGGAAGAGGCCTCATGCGCCTGCTGAAAATAACCAATTTCTGTGAAAATGGCTTAAGTTGCAGAGGATTCCCCTGCCCCCCCCTTTTCCCACCTCTGGAAAGAAGACAATCTGCAAATTAGGGAAAGTTGCAGGATGTTTGAATTAGAAGATAGCACTGTTTGATTCTTAAATGGTAAATGACCGTTTTTCTCTTTCAGCTGGACGAAGAAAGATCTGTCCTTAATAACCAGTTGCTAGAGATGAAAAAGAGGTAAGCTTTCTCACAGGGGGGTGGTGTTTGGGTGTGTGTACCTACAGACAATTAGGAAAAAATAGGACTAAATAAACCCACAGTGAAGCTGTTTGATTCCATCTACCCTTCTTTAGTTGAAATAACCCAGGACTGCACACTTCAGCTGTTGAAAATGCATGTGGAATACTAAATACTTGCAAACAGCTTCATCCTTCTCATCACTAAAATTTGTCTGAAAAGGCTTGACCTTAAGAAGCATTCAATATTGCTTAATCTAGCATGTGCCATACTCGGTTAGATGTTCCCTTCTATTCTCTGCATTTCAGCACCTAGATAATTGTGCCATTTTTAGCACTAGAGTATTGAATCGCTTTAACAGATCTGGAAAATGCGCATAGCCTCCCCATGGATCAGCTCTGAAATTCTTCATGAAGTGGTTTTGTCAAAATATTGCTAAACTCTACACTCCACTGCAGGCTCACAACTCTCTAACAGTTTGACTTTAAACCCCCAACCCAATGGCACATTTGTCCATTGCCTCTTTAGACAGACAAATGCCAACAACTTGTAAAGCTGGGAGTGAAACATCTTAACATTGACATTTTAACACCTTCAGGGGATAACTAATTTAGAAAAAAAGCATCCTGGCAAACATAAATATTCTGGGTTAGTGGTGCTTTCCTTTTTCAGCTTATGCTATGCAGTTAACCCTCCCAGTATCCAGCAATTACACTGGTGGAATTCAGTATTGTAACAGAAAAATATCAAATTTACTGGAATAGAAATATGAATGAGTTTTATTTCTGAAGTATGCTTACAGGGTGCCTTGTAGTGTATATAACCTTGTAGTGATTGAGACAGTTAAATTAACCAGAGACTTTCCAAACAGTTCATTTTCATGGCTCGGGAATTAGCAGTAGGTTTTCTGTCTAACCTCTCAGGTTTTGTGATGCAAAAACAAGAGATCTTTGGTCGGTTGACATAGAGAGAACTCATGGAGTGAGCAGTCTTGCCCATCACCCTTTCACCCACAATAATTCTTCTTCTCCTGCCCCCAAAATTGTCTTTGTGAAAGTAGGTATTAGGTAGGTATTTCCAACCTGGTGCCCTCTGGATATTGTGGACTGCAACTTCCATCTGCCCCAGCCAAGGGTTGGAGATTATGGCATCGCAGGGAGCAGAGCAGCACTCAGGTTACCAGGAGGGAGAGAGGGGAGGTGGCAGCGAGGTTGGTGCACTCCCCCCTGGGTAAGCCACAGTGATACACGTGAAGGGAGGTCAGCTAAGTAAGTGCCACTGATTCCTATCGGTTGTAGTTCAAAACCTCTGGAGGGCACCAGGTTGATGAAGGCGCAGTTTGAGAATTTTGGGGCTCTCTAGCTAAAAGGGGGCTCAGTGTTGCTTCAGCTCATTAGATCCATTGTGGATTTGCTAACTGTCTGACTTGTCTCTGAGCCTGCGCTATTTTCTCAATACTCATTTCACTCCTCTCTCTTCCCTTTCCTACCCTTGCTTCCTTTGCTATATCTGTGTGTCTTTAATGGTAAGACTAAAGAAAGTCTATCCACGTTACAATAAATAACTTTTTTTTTCCTCGCCAATAAAAATTGTTGTACATATTTTTCGGCTGCCTTTCTGTTTCCTTGGTGTCTTGCTTTTTTGGTTTGTTTGTTTTTTTGTTTCGTAAAATACTCAGCAGTATTAAATTTATTTATTTTTTACAACAACAACAGAATCCACTTCAGTGCAAATTTAGTTCTTCCTTTACTGTATTTTGCATTTCTCTTCCATGTTTCTAACATGTGGTTCTTGTTATCTTGCATTTTTAAAGCTTGCCCAGTATCACTTTAAGGTACTTGCTTCATTATTTGAATTTCTTGGTTTCTTTTGTGGCAAGCGAAGAATCTGGGTGTGCTTCTAGCTGGGGGTTATTGGAGTCACCCATGTGATATATTTAGTAACTGCTTCTGGGCACAAACCACTAAGAATGTCTCCTGCACAAATCTACTTCGCTCAGTGGAGCAAATCCCATTCATTTCAGTGGAACTTGCTCAGGAGATGCTTCTGGTGGGGTGAGCCCCTTGCAGCCTTAAATGTCACTAAAAAAATTGGTACAAAGCATGGGAATTACTGTACAAAACGGTCATGAGCCCTGCCCTAATAAACCAATTGGAAACTGTTGTTAAATGGGTCTTTTGAGCCATGAAATTATACTTTTCAAGTTGATAATAACTGTGCTCCCATCCTACAAGAAAATGGATTTGGTTTCTCAGCATGACTGAACTTTCAAATTGCTGGGGTGTGGGTGTGGTGTATACACAAACACACACAACTACTGTATATAGAAATATATATATATATATATATATATATATATATATATATATATATATATATATAGTTTGTCATTCAAAGAACAACTTCCAATTTAACCATAGAATGGCCACATTTTTTTAACCCAAGGATAAATATTGGCAGAGCATTTTGGTGCCAAGGCAGAATTTCCAAAAGACTACTTTCCCTTATGTTAGTAAAAACATAATAAAATGATTATTTGCTGTGCCTTACCTTACTGCGGCCAGGGGTGGACTGTCTCATTTTGCCCAATGCTAAGAGCCCAATGGTTCTGGGCCTCTTGTTGTGTATCATGGGGGTTCTGTGCTGGCAGATCCAGTTGAAGTGTATGGAGGTGTATGCAAGAGGCATTTTTCAAAGTCAAGGTGGAAGGGAACAGATGTGAGAGGTATCTGAGAAATGTGTATACTGTATATTAGGCCTGTCACCTGATTTGAAATAGCTTACCTAATTAATTATATGGGTTCTAGTTAATTGCTTAAATTTGCATATGAGTAAAGAAATGCTCTTTAGATGGTGTGTGCATGCATTGTAGCAGTGCATCATCTTAGATATGGCATATATTCGCCCTTGTCTCTCACATTAGAGAGAGACCCTCATTTAGGATGGTACTTGCTACCTCCATAAGTAGTTGTATTATAAATAATAATATAAATTTATATATATGTATGTGTGTATCTGCACCTTTTTCGTCTGTCCACAGTTTTTAAGTGACTAAGCACTGCAGCCCTACGGTAGTAATTACTGGCCGTGTGCTTTCCCACTTGGAGAATGGCTTGTGAAGTGTGGAAGTGTGGAATGTCACTGGCCAGAAGAACAGTTTGTATGATAAGCTGGGATCACCTCCAAAATTAGATGCATTTCACACACACACCCCAAAACACAATGTTTTCTGCCTAGTGCAAAGACTGGCATCTTAATAATCCTGGCTCTTCTTTTCTGCTTTTCAACCAAGTTCCTAGCCCCCATGGTTGTCAGGAGACGCCTATACCCTTCTCTGTGTCCTCCTGCCATTTCCTTTCTTCTCAAATTTTGTAAACCAGCGCAAAAATGATGCAAAACTAGCCAAATAGTGTGAATACAACTTGCTTTGTGTGTGTGTGCAGAGTTTACCTACATGCAAATACTTTTACTTACACTCACGCACATACCCTGAATGCACGCACAGCATTATACCCAGCGATGCCCAGACGGCCCCAGTAATTATGCAAGGCATGCTGCTGTTAGTTTTAGCAGACCAGTGGTCAATGGTTGACATATAGGAGCTGTCACTCATGTGCTCAACAAGCATTCTGCAGAATCAAAGGCAGACTTAAATGCCATGGAGCTTTTCTGGAACAAAACATAGCCTTTCTGATATTTAGAAGAGACACTCTGGGCAGCTGTTCGGGGCTGTGGCCTGATTCTGTTCAATTCCTTCTCTGTCTTAAAAAACAACAACTCTGACCCAGCTGTGGTGTGTGCCTTCATGTCTGTACATCCCAGATTCTCCAGTTGCTGCTTCCATGACTAAGACTAAACATCTGCATAACGTCAAATAGAATTCTGTGATGTATTATCACTGTTGTTTGTTTGTTTGTTTTTGCCATATTTCTTGGGCTCCTGCAAGGACTGTGCTGTATTTCACCCACTGGTTATCGTGGTTCTCACTAACTGTAGATACCATGGACACTTAGCAACCTTTGGTTTAGGGCTACTGATTATCCCCTTCTTAACTTTGCATTCTGCTCCATCTGGCTGTGCATGAGATACTCTCTTGCGCTCTCTTTCTCTGGCTACCTCTGCTTGATCTTAGTTTCCTCCAATAGCATTTGTTGGCTGTCTTTAAAAACAAGAACAAAAAACAGGCCCACTCTCCCAGTAAAGGGATTGAACCAATTTGTAGTATCTCCCATTAAGGCCTTATTTAAATAAATAGGAATTGCACAGTAGCATCCCATTATTTTCAGTGCGGCTTTTAGAGGACTTCTTTTCTGTGACTGCGTTCAGAAAAGTAACAGGGCCCTGCCTCAAGGGTTGGTATTGTTGGTCATCTGCTGAGGGCCCGGCATGAACCCACTGACACGAGCCCCCTGGACTCTTCACCATTGCAGCCTTCTTGCCCGTTCACCTGCCTCTTACTTTGGCCCCTTCAGCTGTGGGGATGAGAGGGAGCAGGAGCAGAGTCCTCTTCCGGGCAGGGAAGCAGGTGGCAGGAAGGAAGCAGGAGGAAGAAGAGCAGCAGCCAGGAGCAGCCCAAGCCAAAGGACAAGGTGGTGCATTCCCCATTCTGTGCACAAAACCTGACTAGACTGGTAGTTGGGTCTTACTTCAGCATTCATGATGGAACCGCAGGGCAGCAAGCTAGCTTAGGGGCTGCTGGGCAGACCACATGGCACACACTTAAAGCCCCCCCCTCCAAGCAGATGTCTCACTCTGCCTAGTGGAAGGGCCAGTCCTGGCAGCAGCAGTTGCTCGCTGTGGTGGTCAATGAAGGAGCCCTGCGGAGTCAGCTTGAATTGTCGGGGGAAAGACAGAAGGGGCCCTTAATGAACTGCACAAGTCTCTTCCTCTCTTCTTCGCCGAGTCATGGTCCTGGCCTGTGGTCTTCTGAAGACAGTAGTCAAGGGGGCTGTCAGAATTGCTAAGAAGGGCAGGGCCCACTGTGATTCACGCATTGAGTCAGCGATGCAAAAATATTGGAAGGCCAAGGCATTTAAATTCTTGTGTTTCAAGTGACTTGACAAAATCTGAAGGCAACTTTGTTTTCTTCACCAGTTCCCTGTTTAGCAGCAGCTCCCTTAGTAAATTTAGGCTACTTCAAGTGCTTTTGCCTGGATTTTCAGGCTGCTTTCTTCATCTTTAAAAGTTTATTATCAAAAGTATTGGATATCAAATGCTTAAGAAGAAAGTTTTAAAAGCCTCAGTTGCCAAGCCTTTCCTGAATGCTGAGAGAGCTATACATCACCACCAGCACCATCCAAATGCTACAAAACCAATGTTAAGATGCAGGCAAATGTAAATAGCTTCCAAGTGTGTTCTGAAGGCCCCTCAACCAGCTCCTTGGTGGGTCCCCCCCCATAGCCATCTATCATGCTATTTGCTTAGGAAGCCACTTACTGAGATGCAAGCAAGAAATAGAGGTGTTTAGTGTTTTTTATATGCTGAATAATAATAGTTTACAACCCTTTGAACTGTACATTTGTGTTTTAGTTTGTTACAGACCAACCAGCCCTCTATTAAAACTCTCCCAGTTACTCTGGGTCAAAAAGTGCTTTCTCTGGAAATTTGGATGTTAACAGAAATTAGTGAGGACCAACTGATAAGTCCAGCTTCATCCCTGCTTTGCATGACAGCTGTGCATGCACTTTTCGTTGCTTGTTAATAACTGTTACAAGAAGTAACAAAAGTCTGAAATTAGGCTCCCTCTATGCAACCTTCCCCCTCCTTTTCAGTTTTCTATCTCCCAATCCTATTAACATTTTTCTTTAAATTCAAATGGATACAATGATATGCAGATTCTGGCATGAATCTACATAGGTAAAACTTTTCACTTTATTTCAACTGCTGTAAAATCCCAAATAATTTTGCCAAGTATTAAATCTCAGCAAAGCTAGAACTGAAACTTCTGATAAGAACCTTTTCTACTTCTATAATAGTTTTAAAAAATCAAGCTCTTCCCCCTGCCCAACTTGGCTTTTTAAGCAATACTAATGGAGCAAGTCTTCACCTAACTCATGAAACTGTTTGACTCTCTCTTTTAGAGAATCTGACTTAAAAAAAGAAATTGATGAAGAGAGAACATCCTTGCAGAAATCCATCAGTATTACTAGTGCCTTGATCACAGAGAAAGATGAAGAACTGGAAAAACTCAGAAATGAGGTACTATTTTTAGAAGCAATGTCTGCTGACTTTTAGCTGGTTTGCAAAATATACCCTTCAATTCCGGTGATGAAGTGGGCTGGTATGGGAGAAGACATATAAAAACACAATATAAAAAGCTTTCAGATACAGTGGTTCCTTGGTTTATGAACTTAATCCATTCCGGAAGTCCATTCTTAAACCAAAGTGTTCTTAAACCAAGGCACGCTTTCCCATAGAAAGTAATGCAAAATGGATTAATCCGTTCCCCTAAACAACCCCTAAAACAGCAATTTAACATGAATTTTACTATCTAACGAGGCCATTTATCCATAAAATGAAAACAATAATCAATGTACTATACTATACTATAAAAAAACAGTATTGTAGATGATAAAAATGAAAATTAAATTTTTTTTTTACCTGCACTGATGATGGTCTTTTTTTGGGTGGGGGGCTTTTATCCATTTCCACAGTCACACAATCAATCAATCAATCAGTAGCTGAACTGGGATCCACACAGATCCTATGCGGCAAGAGGAGGCCCAATAGGGTCCGTCACAGCTGGGGGGGGCGGGACCCAGGGCCCACCACAGGTCTGAGTAGGCCTGGCGGGGCTCTGCACAGGAAGTGTGCAGAAAGACCCAGTCAGGCAATTCTAAATTTTCTTGTGCAAATCTGAGGGATCAGAAGAAGAAAATATTCATTAAAGTCTAAGCTCCTGAAACACCCTTACTAACATGCTGAAAAAGAAATGAAAGCAATTGTAAATTCTCAGCACACACTTTTCAATACTTCTGGTGTATAATTTTTTTATGTAGTTTCCTGATGCAGTGTTCAAATTGTGCTCAAATCTGAGGGATCAGAAGTATATATATATTCCTCAGTTCAGGAGCATTCTGTAAATATTTACACACACAGCCAGGAAAAAAAGCAGGAGCGCAGAGGAAGTTGTGGGCATGGAAAGGGAAGTAGCAGAAAGTGATTATGGATCCTGAAAGGTTCCCCACAAAAGAATGTGGCCCTCAGGCTGAAAAGAATTCCCTCCCCTGAGCCGCATCCTCTCTGCTTTGTTTAACTTTTTCAGGTGACCGTGCTCCGTGGAGAGAATGCCACTGCGAGGAATTTGCATTCCGTAGTTCAGTCTCTGGAGTCTGATAAGTTGAAACTTGAACTAAAAGTAAAGAATCTGGAGCAGAAGCTCAGAGAGAGCCAGAAACAACCACGTAGCTCCTCAGGTAAAGCCAGCTCTGTTTGCTGCATCTTTGCTGTGCAGCTCGCTGAAAGTGAGTTGGCTGCAGGGTATATCGCACCTTGGATCCCATCGGATGGCAGAGTTAAGTCCCTTCATGTGGTGATAGCAGACGTCTTCATGTGGTGGTAAAAACCTGCATCACTTAAGTGACTTGTTAGTTCAGTTAGGGGTGCGTTGCCACATTACGTATGTGGTTGGTGTTATCGCTTGATGACCTTTGGGGTGTAAAAGGGCCATCACTGGATTCCAGCAGCAACAGAATCCTAAATAACTGTCTTATATTCCGTAGTACTCAAATATGTTTCTATGTCTTTAGAAACAAAGTAGAAGCCCTTTGGGGTTGTAGCTCTTCAGAGGCCCTTCGAACCTAATATTGCACTCAACAGTAGGAATGTTACCACATGGTAGTGGTTTAACAGCTTGAGCGGATGTGTAATTTATGGACCTGAGTTCCCTTTCCCTCCCTGCAACCACGACCATCTCCTGTTCTAATTGGAGAGCGAACACAGATCACCATTCTCCCCAGGGTTGCCACAGTGAACATGTAATCACCGAATAAACTGCTCAGAATGTATTGTTGTCACGTGTGGTGACAGTCATCTTACTCTGTACATTGGCACCTGTTGGCATAATGATACTGCTGGTCAGTTCCCTGCCTTAGAGAAGTGGGGCCACTTCAGTTGTTCATGCATGGATTTTCAGACAATAGGTTTGCAGGCATTTGGTTTCAAATTTATAGCTTGCAGGCTTTAAAACTCTGGAACCTGAAATAATGGTCCCTATATTCATTTATCAAAGCACCCTCAGCATTTCAATAGTCAGAGACTTTGATTATCAGTTTAATGCTGATATTGCCATACTATTAAGTAGCATGAGACTCCATGCACCTAGTAAATTCATTTAACAGAGAATAGAGAGATGGGATAATATGGTCTCAGATAATTGAGTATTTTTTCCTCACATTGCCATCCAATGCATCACTCCTGTTGCATGTCTGTGTTTAAGTCCTTTCACCACCACACCACCCACCCTGTAATATGCTCTGCAGTACTAACTTGTAGACCAACTTGGGTTTGCATCAAGAGTATTTGCTGCCGGAAATTTTTTTCTGGTTCAACCATGTTCCTTTTGCAAAATCACTCAAACTTTGCTGCATTTGCTCCTTTGTCAAAAGGAATATGGGATTTGTGTGTGGTTTAAATTGGTGCTTTTACTTTTCCTTGAACAATCCATTTCACTTATAACAAAAAAATTATTTTATTTATTGCTAACTCACTCTAGTGAGCTAATCACTTTGAGATCTGATTATGATTTCAAAATACTTTGAAAAATAAGTCACAGAATCCAGCATTTTATAGCTGAGGAATCAAATAAAAACATATGGAGCACCAGGTTTAAAAAAGATCTAAAATAAAACATTGTAAGGTCTTTACATGGTTCAGTAAAGATGGCAGAGTCTTCCCTGGTCACCCTAGACATCACTTCAGAAGGCAAGAGATTTGGAGCAGGGTTTTCAAACGTTGTCCTAATATATGGGCAGGTTCTTGCAGAACCAAGTATCCTAGTCCCTTCATGTCATTTTGAGCTTTAAAGGTAAGAATGAGGAGCTTGAAATGTGCTCAGAACCAGACCAGTAACCCATGCTACAGTTTCAAAGCAGGCATGAAGATTTTGTGTAGCCTCCAGGGGCAGTCTTATGTACAGCTCACTACATTACTCCAATCTGGAAGTTTGATCAGAGTATAGATATGTGGCCAGATTTCCTTTTCTTTCTCTCCCTCTCTCATCTCTCTCCATTTCTCTCTCCACCCCCTTAGTTCTGTCCTAAATTCCAGTTGTATCAGCACATAAGTAATGATTATTTGTTGGAAATATTTTCATATGTGTTTTCTCCTTCTTCTTCTTTTCTAAGATGACACAGCCAGTGATGACCTCCAGGATGAAAATAACCAAGAAAGCCAGGTATTTCTTATACCCTCTTGGCCCCATGCAGAAATAGACTGTTAGCTGCAAAGCAGCATTTTATGGGTTGGCTACGCGTACAATTAACATGGGATGACTCCTACCTCATTTGTTCCTGATGGGGAGGATGAAAAATTATGGCTTAATTTGCGTAAAGAGAAGCAACCTGTAAAAGAGCAATCGGTAGTGCAGCATCCCAAAGATGGTGGTGCTTGTTTGACTGAGAGAAGGATGAGCCACTGGTGGGGTGTGAATAAGGTATGACTGGATGCAGGAGCTGCTCAGGTGTCCTTAATTTCTGGTAATGGAACCACGTCTGTTCCCTTTGACCCTTCTCTGGGCCCAGTGACTTAATCTATGTCTCAGGAGTAAGAGCTGGGCCTAACATCAGCAGTGAGATTTGTCATTTCTCAGATCAGAAAGTATCTGAGTAGAATTATTGCATTATCAGACATTAGGAATTGCCTCCAAAACCACATATCCATATCAATTTCTAATCCTGCCCCATAATATGCAAAATCAATGCACCCTGATTCCTTTTATGATGGATCCTTTCCACCCATACTGGAATGGGGAAAGAGGCCGCAGCTCAGCAACAGACCCATTTTGTGGCATGGAGAAGGTCCTGGGTCCAGGTCCCTGCACCCATCATTGCCTTAGGCTCTGGAGAGCTGCTGCAAATCAGAGCAGACTGACCTCCAAGCATCTGTCTTAGTTAAAAAGGCAGTGAGTAGGCCTGGGTGATGTATCGACATATCACCCAGGACTGGTATGAGGGCCAGACCGCGATGGTGGTTTCACTCGGTGGTATATGGCTGGTAAAACTGCCGCCACTCCTGAGCCCCTCCAGCGCCCAGCACAGCAAAGGAGAAACAAGCTGTAACTGGGCGCTGGAGGCAGCGGGACTCAGGAGCCACAGTGGTTTCACCAGCGATACACCACTGAGTGAAACCACCATCATGGTTGGTCCCTCATACCAGTGCAGAGGGAGAATCAAGATGCATCGCTGAGGCACCAATACAGCTTGTTCCTCCCTATGGGTCTTTAAACTGCTTGGCTGAGGAGAGCCAGCTGCCCTCTACTCACTGGCTCTCCTCAGCCAAGAAGTTTTATGGAGCCCCGGACCTGCCCTGCCACCAGCTCGCACGATACATTGGTGGGGTGGGGTCGCTCCTTAACTGCTCCCACTCCCCAGCTGAAGAAGCCCTGATCCTTCTCCTGCTGGCGCGCAAGCGGGAAAAGGATTGGGGCTCCCTCAGCTGGGTGGGGGGCAAGCAAGCGGCCTCTTTCTCCAAGGAGAAGGAGGCCGCTTGCCTGCCCCCTTCAGCTTGCTGGCAATAGAGCCCTGTCAGCGGAGCCTCTCAGCGAGTGCCCTCCTTCTTGAAAAAAGTGGTTGCTTGCCCACCCCCTTCCCCTTGCTGGCAAAGGCAAAGGAGCCCTGCTGACGGAACCTGTCGGGGCTCCCTCCATCTTGGGGCGTGGTCTGGCTCACTCAGCTGTCAGGCGAGAGCTGTGGCAGTTTACCTAGCACCTCAATGGCTGGGGCCAATGCAGCTTTTTTCAGCATCGCGGTACAGTATATCGCCAAACCGCAATGTTTGGCTGGTGATGCACCACAATGTTAAAAGCCTAATATCACCCAGCCCTAGTGATGAGTTTCATTAGGAACTGATAGCTACCAGCTCAGCAGATTTTACAGGCTCCTTTTTTTGGATACAGCAAGAGTGACTGTATCCCACTGTCTCCCTCACACACACCCCACAAAGGCTGACATGCACACACAGACTCAGGGCTCACACATACCCTCCAACATTTCTCTGATGAAAACAGGGGCATCCCATTCCATAATGATCATCTTACTATTTATACCCCAGCTTACTATTTACTGGGTTGCCCCAGCCACTCTGGGCAGCTTCCCTCATATATAGAAACATAATAAAACATTCCTTATACAGGATTGCCTTCAGCTCGAGGGTCACATATCTCCATACCCTCCAACATTTCTCCTATGAAAATAGGGACGTCCCAAGGAAAAGTGGGACATTTTGGGATCAAATCAGAAACTGGGGCAGCTTCTCTAAATCAGGGACATCCCTGGAAAATAGGAACACTTGGAGGGTCTGACACACCACACAAGAAGAATGAAAACACACACCAATAAACAGCTACACAATGGTCTCCTGCTGACTCATGGACAAAGAGCACACTCATCCCCACCGGTGTGGAAATTTAATTGAACCTTTACAGAAGCCCCGCTCTGCAGAGCAGAGAGAGAGAGAGCAGTTGCCTTCCCCACCACATGCTGCACTGGGAAGAGAGGATCCTTTTCTGCAAGCCCCGCACTGCAGTAGTGGAGAAGGTGGCCCCCCTGAAATACCTTGAAAGTCCCCTTTCCAGGCTGCAGCTGGGGTGAAAGGTTGGAAGGGCAAGCTTAGATATTGTATCTGCCAGGCCTTCTTCAGTGTAATACACTTCACATATGTTTAATTATAATTATAGTATAATTAACATACTGATGCTTGCTTGCTTTTTCTTCCCCCCACCTTCCCTTGCTTTCATCTGCCTCTGGGAACGTTTTTCTCCAATCAGCATATGGTTTGTTTCCGCTTTCTCTCCTTTTTTAAATAGCTTTGTCAGTTTCAAGCATTTTGCTGTGGCTTTGTGAGGCGGTTCTTACTGTCTTATCCCTTGTGAGGCTGCCCATAGTTCTCCTCTGCTTTGCCTTCTGTAAGAGGAACAGTCCTCTCTTTAGTGCAAAGAGACAATTGGGGTGCTAGCTATTTAAGCTTAGGGGCAGAGGCCCATGGCACAAGGTTGCATAAAAATGGCACGTGCTAATTTATATGTATAGATGTATATTTAGAGCCACTTTCAGCGTGGGTGGGGGGTAAACCCCAGCTCTTGCTTCCAGAGCTTACTCTGAGCTATGGGGTGCCAACAGCATTTTCTAGACCCCGTGCAGGTGGCTGCAGTCTCACTGGTACTGCACTTTGCAGTGCACCCAGTGGTCCTGCAGAGCAGCGTAAACTGTATATAAAACAGCCCAGAGAGACAGGACCCAGTGCAGAAGATCCAGGGTTTTGTTCTCCTGGACCACCCCTTGATTGTACCTAAGTAAAGGAGGAAAGCTGCCCTATTCTGGGAACTTTTACATGAATAAATAGTCAGACACCTGTCTCAGAAGCATGCTCTGGGTGTTGGATGCTGAACCACCAGGGTTAAGGAAATCTGCTAGAGGACAGTACTTGGGGGTGTCATATATTCAAAGAGATATCATAGAGGTGGGGGGAACGGGGGGAAGACCCATCAGAATAAACCAGGGGCAGTTTTTTTTTAAAAAAAAAAAATCTTGGGAATTCTCTGACACAAAAAGGTTGCAGCTTTGGGGGCTTTTAATTTAAGCAAATGGATTTTTTGGCCCCAAAACAAAAATTAGTGTTTTTTTAAAATAAATAAATACATAAATTACCTTCTTAAAGCCAAGTTTTGACTGCTTCTAGTGCTCCCCTGCTGTGATGCCAAAAGCCTTGTTCTGCCCCACAAAGACTCCAGGTACACACACACACACACACACACACACACACACACACACACACGTTTTTTCTGGGTGTTCCCACAGGTCTTCTGATGCCAAACACTTTTCTTTTTGCCCCCAAGCATCCCAGTAATTTTTTTAAAAAAAGAACATTTACATTTTTCTTTTCTTTTTTGCTGAGTGCTCCCATAGTTTATTTGATGCCAGAAGGTTTTTTTGTGGCCCACCAGTCATACAAAAATTAAAATTGGCCTCATGCACTTTTACACTTCAGCTCCCAGAGGATTGTTGGTCAATGCTGCCTGTGGCCCAAAAAAGTTTAGCTACCCCTGGTTTAAAGTCAAGGTGACTAACAGAAGATGTGACAGAGGTCTGTAAGTTTATGTATGTTGTGGAAAGAGTGAATAAATAGTGTGTGGGGAAGGGGATCTTCCATGGTCCATAATATTTGAATATGGGGTAACCCAATAAAATGAACTGGCAGTAGATTTGGAACAGACAGAAGAAATTACTTCACACACTGCAGAATTTATGGAATTCACTAAAGCACGACACAGTGGTTGTCAGTGACTTGGGTGACTAGACAAATTTGTGGAGAGCAGAAACCGCCACTTGTCATGGTGGCTCTTTGGAGCCTCTGTGTCCAGGGCTGCTACCTTCCTCCCCTGCTGATGTGCTTCTCAGAGGCATCTGGTTCTCTAAGCATATGGATTGTAAGGATCTAGGAAATACTGTATACTGGAAGGTTTGATAAAGTCCCTCTCCAACGACTCCCGAGTAAGCTTAGCTATCACAGGATAAGATGACAGGTCTCCTTAGAAAAGACTCAGAAGCAGGCAACCAAAATGTTCCAGGGGGCTGGAAAAATTCCCCTTTATGAAAGGTTTTTCGTTTGGTTTAGAAACAAGGGAGGGAACACAATAGAGGAGTATAAAATTATTCATGGTGTTGAGAAAATGGAAACAGAATCTCTCATAATACTAGAAATGGGTCATCAGAGCACAACGTGCTTATCTAAGAGAATTGCTATCCTGTGAGTTATGGTTTTCCAGCTCTGACAATTCACTCCTCTACATACCATGAAGTTTATTAATATTTTTTAAAACCTTTGCCTTAAATATTCTGAGTTTATAATCCTGTCTCTTCTTTCTTCCACCATGTACACTTCAGATTGACTTTCTAAATTCAGTGATTGTGGATCTTCAAAGGAAAAATGAAGAACTGAAATTGAAAGTGGAAATGATGTCTGAGGCAGCACTCAATGGCAATGAGGAAGAAGCTATTAATTATGACAGGTTGGTTACTTACAATATCAGCTGGATATCTTGGTAGCATTTTAGAATTGAGGCTGTTGAACTGGCCTCAACAAATGCCAGCCAAAAAATCCTGAAGGATTACTGTGGTTTTCAAACTGTATACTTGTGAGTAACCCTATTGAAGAACCTTGGCATTGCAGAGGATCCTGGGCCATCTGTAGAGCGCACACTCCGTTCATGGGGCTCACAGAGTGAGCATTTTAGACCTCCCCATGGCCACTAGGCCAATTGAGAGATGACCTCAGACACACCCAGGGTCCCCCAGCAACTGTGCAACACACAGTTATGGTGGGCAGGCTATCTTTGGGGAGTTATTCTAGGGTTACCAGATGTTCCTGGGGACAGTCCTGGATTTGCAAATCTTTCCTCAGACAAATTCCATCCCCAGAATGTCCCCAGATTTGCAAATCTGTCGCTGGGCATCCTCAGCAGCCCAGAGCCAGCCTGGTAGCGTAGTTGGTTCTGGCTGGCTTCAGGAGCTGCTCGCTGCCGCCACCACTGTCAAAGGGGAACCAGGGACACCCTGCAGTACAGATCTCCTGCCCCCTTCCCCCTTTGTTTTTACAGATTGTGGGAGGCTCAGGAGTCGCGGCCGGGCGGTGCCCAGGAGGGGCGCAAGGCACGTGGTTTCTCTGCCAGGCAAGGTGCAAAGCCCTTCTTTTGCACCCCGTGAAACATAAATGTGCAGAGTTTTTTTTAAAAAAACTGGGCAACAGTTGTCGCCCATGACTCCCGAGCCTCCCCCAATCAGTCAAAACAAAGGAGGAAGGGGACAGGAGATCAGGGGAGGCTTGGGAGTCACGGGTGTGCAGTGCACCGTTGCCCAGTTTTTAAAAACTCTGCGCATTTATGTTTCACAGGGTGCGAAAGAAGGGCTTTGCACCTTTATACAATATGCATGTGTGCTTGGGCCCAGGGTCTTTTGCCTCACCATCCCCACTACTGACTGACTCAATGTTGCTACTCAGCTTCAACAAAACAAAACAAAAAAGTGTCCCCGGATTCATTGAAAAAAATCTGGTAACCATAAGTTATTCACCAGTATTGACCTTCTAATTGACAAACACTTGGTAAGCTTCTGAGGAACCTCTGAGTGCCCAGAAAGGATTTTTAAATGCTATGGCTGTGTCACTGCTAATTCACATCATGCACCTTTATTTACTGTTCATCTTTACTGAGTGTCGTGATTCAGCCACTGTTTTCATGGTGCCAGTGTGGATAGAGTTTTGACTTCCTCCAGCCCAGTGAATTTGATTCCCACATGGCAGGATGTGAGTCAACAGCTACCCCATCTGAGACTTGCTGAAACTTTGTCCCACAATTGTCAAGGATATAGACAAGTTAATATTTTAACCCTGTTTCTCTTTAGTGCATGACACTCAGACTAGTCAAGGACATGGGACAATCCTTTTTTAAATTGGTCTAAAACCTTGGTGTGAATTTCTGACTGTTTGTATCCCTATTTCCCCCCTCGCCCCCCAAAAATATGTTGAGATACGAGAAATCTCTGCAGTTCACAACAAGCAGTAATTTATTTCTGTGTAGGTTTCCAAGGTAAGGTGTGGAAAGCCTCTGCAAAAGGCAGAAGATCTTGCCTCCTGGCCCAAACCCTCCCCAATCAGTACAATGCCAGGAAGTGTTTTGATTTCCTATAGATTTCCTGTCTCTTTAGAATCACCGTTCTCAGTAAAAACATAACAAAATTCTAGTCTTACTTATCAAATGTTTATCTTGGCAGTGAGGAAGAAAATCAAGTCAAGAAGAAGCCTCGCCTTTTCTGTGACATTTGTGACTGTTTTGATCTCCATGACACTGAAGATTGTCCAACTCAAGCACAGGCGTTAGACGAACCTCCACATTCAACTTACCATGGCAGCCGAAAAGAAGAGCGCCCCTATTGCGAAATCTGCGAAGTGTTTGGGCACTGGGCTACAAATTGCAATGACGACGAGACCTTCTGATGCAGGAGAGGACCAGGGAAAAGAAACTTTGCTCTGTGCATTAGTCGGACCATGTCCACCCCCAGCCATTGAGGGGGCTGATGACGCCGGAAAGAAAAGGACAGCCACCCTTGCCCTCCCCAACCTCTTCACAACCAACAGACATAAGAGATATTTTGGTCTTCCATAGCAAAATAACTTTATACTGCCCTAAGTTAAATGAAAATAGAAATAAATAATTTACTAGGCAGATTGCTGCCATTTTCTTTTCCAACTTCTGGGTTTGCATTATCTTTAAAGAGGAACTTCCCATATGTCATGTTGTTTAGCTGTAAGGGGGAAACTGCAACACTCTAGTTGTTTTAGCTTATTTAAAGACCTTTAAAATTATGCTGTTAATTTTCATATTTGCACTATGCTCTTAAAGCTGCAGTTGTACGTTTTTAGATTTTGTAAAGTTTTCAACACTGGAATGAGTTAAGAGATAAGCTCTTCTTTATTATTTTCATCTGCTCAGTTATCTCTTGTTCAAAGAATATGTGAGCTCCGGTGCGCTACCTAGAGATCAGTAGTGCCTTTATTTCAGCAAGATTTCTTAACGGTGTGAAATTTTGTTTAGAAAAATATCATGAAGCAGGTAAGCCAACAAGCTACTGTGCAGAAACTTTTTTATAACAAAGCCTCTAAGCTGCGCACATGGACGGACCTCCCTTTCCACGTTCTTTCAGCTTCTGTAGAGTTGTACATAATAAGTACATATATAAATATATTTAAGAAAAAGGTTTATATTTTGGAAAATTCTTGTTGTCTTCAGTGCTTCTGTTCATCTGAACTCCTCAGAGAACCTTTGTGCACAGCACAGTCACTTGATTTAATAACGTTAGATAACCTCAATCTTGGGAGATTTTTTCTGACTGAGTTTATTTTGTGTGTTTGCAAAAAAAGAAAAATCTTCCAGCAAATTTGTATCCTGTAAAAGGTTTTTATTAAAGCCCATTCACAAATCAAGACTTTTTAAATGAACGAATAATTTATTTATTTCCCCCTTGGTCTGAATTTATTTCCAGAAGAATGTAAAACAGAAAATTCAATATTTAAGAATTATGGATTTTCTAAGAAGCAAAAAAACCTTATGTGAAATGAAGAAAATGTAAAACCAACAGGATTATGCTGTTATGGGTGAAATTGTGCCACGCATTGAAGCGGATGTAAAATGTCTGATGGAGCTGATGCTGTGGGCCACTGAACCCAAGTGAAGGTGACACCACTTGAGCTGGTTTAGGTCTCTCTTCTTTTGAATGTCTCAAAAATGTAAAAAAGAGAAACTATATGTTCCCTGCTCTCTGTACATTAAAGAGGAATTTAACTCTTGTATAACTTTGTGTGTGTGTGTGCGTGTGTGTGTTTATATGTATGTATGTATATATATATATATATATATATATATATATATATATATATATATGCACCTCTGATGTATTTTTCCTCCAGATTACAGACAGTATTTGGCATACGAGTACAATTTAATGTAATTGTTTGAAATTTGGAGTAATGAATGTATAAAAGGGATAGGAGGGAAAGCAGGGAAATCAGTATTAAACTAAACGGAGTGTACTGTAGCTTTAATAAAACGGTTATTCTCTTGTCACCTGTGTTGCATTTTTCTTTTTTCTTTTTGAGATTACAAAACCCAGAATGCCAAACTGCTTACAAGACATTTGGGCATATAAGTGGGTAAGTAAACAAATAAAAATTCTGCAGTGCAGAGGTTGAACTGCTCATGAATGGCTCCTCTTCATCCTGGAGAGAAGTGACTAGTGGGGTGCCACAGGGTTCTGTCTTGGGCCCAGTCTTATTCAACATCTGTATCAATGACTTCGATGATGGGCTTGAGGGCATCCTGATCAAGTTTGCAGATGACACCAAATTGGGAGGGGTGGCTAATACCCCAGAGGACAGGATCACACTTCAAAATGACCTTAACAGATTAGAGAACTGGGCCAAAGCAAACAAGATGAATTTTATCAGGGAGAAATGTAAAGTACTACACTTGGGCAAAAAAAATGAAAGGCACAAATACAGGATGGGTGACACCTGGCTTGAGAGCAGTACATGTGAAAAGGATCTAGGAGTCTTGGTAGACCATAAACTTGACATGAGTCAACAGTGTAATGCAGCAGTTAAAAAAGCTAATGCAATTCTGGGCTGCATCAATAGAAGTATAGCATCTAGATCAAGGGAAGTAATAGTACCACTGTATTCCGCTCTGGTCAGACCTCACCTGGAATACTGTGTCCAGTTCTGGGCACCACAGTTCAAGAAGGATACTGACAAGCTGGAACGTGTCCAGAGGAGGGCAACCAAAATGGTCCAAGACCTGGAAACGATGCCTTATGAGGAACGGCTTAGGGAGCTGGGTATGTTTAGCCTGGAGAAGAGAAGGTTAAGGGGTGATAGGATAGCCATGTTCAAATATATAAAAGGATGTAATATAGAGGGAGAAAGGTTGTTTTCTGCTGCTCCAGAGAAGCAGACATGGAGCAATGGATTCAAACTACAAGAAAGAAGATTCCACCTAAACATTAGGAAGAACTTCCTGACAGTAAGAGCTGTTTGACAGTGGAATTTGCTGCCAAGGAGTGTGGTGGAGTCTCCTTCTTTGGAGGTCTTTAAGCGGAGGCTTGACAACCATCTGTCAGGAATGCTTTGATGGTGTTTCCTGCTTGGCATGGGGTTACTGGATGGCCCTTGTGGTCTCTTCCAACTCTAGGATTCTATGAACTGGGACCATGCCCAAGAAAGTGTTAAGTCGGCTCTGTGACAGGTTCTGTTGTTTTTGTTTGTGGTCATCACATAATCCTAAGCATGTTTTTAAATTATCTTATTATGGTGCAATGGTTTTTCATCAGGTTTGCTAAGGGAAATTTGGATGTGAGAAGCAAGTGTCCTTACTTCTGTCTCAGGCAGGTGTAGGTAGCCAGGTGCCTTCTAGATGTTGTTGGACTCCCAGCTCCCAGCACCAGCAAAATCTGGATAGTGCCAGGTTAGTTATCCCTGCTCTAAGACAAACCTTTGAGAGTTTTAGATTGCAGTCCTATACACACTTACCTGGAAGTAAGCCCCGTTAACGCAGTAGCACTTCCTTCTGATTAGACATGCATCAGATTGCACTGATAAGAGGTGGGAAGAGGGAGAGAGATGGGAAGCTAGCCTCTTAAGGTTCCAGTAGGAGCAAGGAATACCATGATGTGAACCCTTTATAAGAAATCTGAACCTAGAATCAGGAAAATGTTTGCCCACTCCAATATCTAATGACTGCCCAGAAGTAGGCCTATATATCACCCCCTCCCCTACAATGCACATGTTGACACCATTTATGACTTTCCGTCCACTCAGGCATTCTATCCAAGCTCACCAATGTTTCCAGCCCCTATTTTATGGATATACCAAACCAGTGTATCTTCTGGCCCCGCCTTAGACAATTTATCATACTTCTGTATCTGTTTTATAGCAGGTAACTGCACTCACTCTCCCTACTACTGCTACTGTCTTCTTTTTTTTGGAAAGTATGACTTTTCAGTACACACCACATGGAAAAAAATGTTGTGTTGCATGCAAGGCAATTTTCTTATACTTCCAAAGAAAGAGAGATTTTTTCAGAGAAGCAGCATTAAGAAAGTAAAGTTGAAACCTAGTTGCTCAGATGCCTCAATCCAATGAAACTAGCAGCAGATCTTTTAAAAAAGAATGTTATTTCTAAACTTTGTGTTCAAACATATACACAACACTCTTTAAAATATATATAATCTTATTGAGTTCATTTTATATTTATATTTTTTCATTACAAAAATAACCATTCCAGTGCAGTTGAAGCATCTGACAGCTGGGGGGAAATTTCTTTTTTATTTCCCTAGTTACCCCCAAAATACATTATTTAAACCTGAATTCTCGTATATACACCACAACTTGCAATGTACACATCTTCTTTATTAAGTAATCCACAAGTTAGTTTAAACCTTTGGAACTGGTCTTCGGTTTTCTGGAGAATTTGTAAACAAAATGAAGCTCTACCCCTCTCAGGCAAAGGTACCAGTATATTTGTGCTTTGTTCCGCTGCCAGTCTTACTCTGCAAGTCAGCTTTTCCATGAGGGCCATACACCACATTCTTTACCCAAGTTCTCACCTTTTAAGTCCTTCCAGAATGTGGCTATAACTCATATGTGCTGCCACTAAAAGAAATCCAGTTAGTGGTTTATCCACCAAGTCCTAGTTCTCATTTAGACACATACAATGGTACCTCGGGTTACAGACGCTTCAGGTTACAGACTCTGCTAACCCAGAAATAGTACCTTAGGTTAAGAACTTTGCTTCAGGATGAGAACAGAAATTGGGGAGCGGCGGTGCAGCAGCAGCGGGAGGCCCCATTAGCTAAAGTGGTGCTTCAGGTTAAGAACAGTTTCAGGTTGAGAACGGACCTCCAGAACGAATTAAGTTCTTAACCTGAGGTACCACTGTATTCAGTAACAAAAGCTTTGGAGACTTTGTGACTTTCTAATACTCCTCTGGATCTTCGACTCTGCCCATGCAACCAGGGAAAGATAGAGGACTTTATTCATTTTTTCTTCTACTGCCCACTATATGTCTCAGTAAGACCCAGACTTTTCCTTTTAATCCCGCTGATCATTGCCCGGGACGATGACCGCATGAAATACTTACTGGCGGATGCCAACCCCGATTTCACATGGAGTGGCCATCTACATATTACAGGCCCTGAAACTCAGGGCCACCTTTTTGGCTAACTTGCCTCAGCCCTAGTCCTATGTAACTTCCTGACATAGACACAGTCGACATGCCCTGTTACTGCTCTTTATTTTATCTGTATTACTCAGCATGATTTTACACTTAATGTTTTAACTGTATCTGTAGTATTCCATGTATAATTGTGACAGGTCACTGCCTGGTCTCTCACTATGTGCTATGGCCATATGGCTAATGCAATAAATACTGTAAATTGATTGATTGATTGACTTTGTGACATGCTGAAGGGAGAAGTTTCTACTACTTTTGCTTCCCCAGTGCCTTCTGCATCTACCACTAGCACTACAGGCTGTAAGAGACAACACCTGTGCAAGTTCTCTTGGGTTTAAAAAAAAAGAAAACTGGCTTACAGTTTATATAGCAAAGTTAAAAACTTGGAAGCTGGATCTACCCAATCCTTCCTCCACCACCTCTGTCTCATTCACACATCACTATCATTGCATAAAAGAGTAAATAAAAGACACTGAGGTCCCATTGGGAAACAGAAAAAAAGGTTCTTTACTTACATTTTCTTCATATTTACAAATATGGCTTTGGATTTGGATTCTATGCCTTACATGGGGAGCTAGTATCTCAAGGCTGCCTCGTGTGTGCCATGATCTGAGTTTTTTTGATGTTGAGCTTCAGACCTTATTTTGCGCTGGTTATTTGCGGGTGCTGATTATTGTCTTCCAAAGCAACTACTGTATTCCAAACTGAAAAATGGAAAGCGTAATGCCCGTGGTCAACACAAGTTTAAAGACTGTCTCAAGGCAAATCTAAAAAAATGGAGTATAAACACTGACAACTGGGAAACACTGGCTTGGAGCGCTCCAGTTGAAGAACAACCTTTACCAAAGGTGTCATGGGCTTTGAAGATGCTCAAACTCAGGATGAAAGGGAGAAATGTGCTAAGAGGAAGCCGCACTTGGCAAACCTTCACCATGATCAACTCCTGCCAGGAAACCAATGTCCCCACAGTGGAAGGAATTGACCTCCACAGTCACTTACGGACTCACTGTTAAGACGGTGTTTATGGAAGACAATCTTACTCGGTTAAGAGGGATAGAAGGAGGAGAAGCAAGCAAGCAAGCCAGCCAGCCAGCCAGCATCTCCTTCCTGCAGCGCCTGAGGGGCTCCGGGACGCGCGCCGGCCGCTGCTCTGGGCCCGCCCAGCTGGAGGAGGCGGAGGCGGCGGCCCCTTCCGTCCCTTCCCGTCGGTCTCGGGCTCCACATGACTGGCGCTGGGCTGGGCTGGCAGCAAGCAGGCAGCCCGGCAGGCGGAGCCGAGAAGGCAGGCGGCGAGGAGCTGTCATGGCGGCGCACCTGAACTCGGGCCGGGTTAACCTGATGGCGCTGAGGGAGGCCGGCCGCAAGGAGCTGCGCGAGTTCCTCGACAAGTGCGCCGGATCCAAGGTCGGCCCGGGATGGCAGGGAGGCGGGCGGCAGCCAGGGAGGGAGGGAGGGAGGGGAGGCCGCGCGCAGCCGGCGCCTTTCCTGCCTCCCTCTCAGGGGCTGAGCTCCGCGCGCGCTTTACTCCCTGCGTCCTTCTCCCCTCAGGCCCGCCCTGCCCGCTCCTCCGCCTCACGTTCCCTGAAGAGGGAGGGAGGGGCGGGAGGCGCCGGGGGTCCGTCTGCCACACGGGCGGCGGTGCAGTGCGGGGTCTGTCTCCTCGGGAGCCAGGCCCGCTGCTCAGAGAAGGGCCTCGGCCTTCTTTGGGCCCCTTTGGCAAAGCCAAGGAGCTAGCTTCACAAAATGCCCCTTTGGGAAGGAAGGAAGGAAGGAAGGAAGGCGGAGAAGGCAGGCGAAGCGCACACATTGCGATTCGCGCGCCTGGAAATCGGCAACCACCATAAAACCCATTTAAAACAAAATTTAAAAGCTGAGAGGAGCAGGGCTTCCGCGAGCGCCACTTTGGGGACCCTCGACGCAGGAGGTGTGTTTCGGGGGCCTGCCACCCTGGACGCATCGCTCCGGGAGCAGCCAGGCCCACATGAAATCGCTCCCCTTCTGAGTCTGCGTGTCGCCCGCCTTCTCCCGGGGCGACCCTGGACTCAAGGGGGCTGCCATGGCTGATGCTGGCTGCCTCAGCATCCTTTCTGCTCACTTTTTTTTTTAATAATTTTTTTTATTGGTTTTCACATTAAATAAATCACAAACATAGAAACACAATGGAAACACATCAAATACAAACAAACAAAATATGAAAATGAGAAATTAAAAATAATAAAAACTTATACATACCAAAACAGGAACTCTCAAATACTTATTGCTTAATGTTTAAATCTAGTTTGAATCTTAACTGGGGGACTTCCCCCGTTCTCTCAACAACGTTCAGTTCTAATTTACTTTAGTAACTTTGTAACTAATTTCCGTCAACCATCATTATTCTTATTACAATTTCAAATAACTAACTTACTTCATATTACCTATTACTTATTACCACAATTAATAGCATACATCTTTCATCAACATTACTTGTAGTATACTATTTTACTTTAACATCTTATAACTAAAGCCATCAATATTCACTGATTCTGCTTCAGATATCTAATTTTTCACGATTTTTTAAATAATCTTTAAATTTCTTCCAATCTTCTTGCACCTTCTCCCTCTGGTCTCGGAGCTTCACGGTCAGCTCAGCCAATTCCATATAGTCCATTAACTTCATCTGCCATTCTTCTACTGTCGGGAACTCTTCACCTTTCCAGTTTTTCGCAATCAAAATTCTAGCAGCTGTTGTGGCATACATAAAAAACACTCTATCTTGCCTGGGTATCTCATGATTGGTCATGCCCAATAGGAAAGCCTCTGGTTTCTTACTGAAAGTCACTTTCATCACTTTTTTAAGTTCATTATAAATTAACTCCCAGAAAGCCTTTACCTTTGGGCATGTCCACCACATATGATAAAAGGTACCTTCCACTTTTTTACATTTCCAACAAACATTACTTAATCGATGATACATCTTAGCTAACTTAACTGGTGTTAAATACCATCTGTAAATCATTTTCATAATATTCTCTCTTAAGACATTACACGCTGTAAATTTAATACCTTCTTTCCACAGTTTTTCCCAGTCTTCCATCATTATATTATGTCCAACATCTTTTGCCCAGTCTGTCATAACTGATTTTACCATTTCATCTTTCGTATGCCACTCTAGCAACAAATTATACATCCTGGAAAGGTTTTTAGAGTTCGGTTCAATTAATTCTGTCTCCAACTTTGATTTCTCTATTTGGAAGCCAACTTTCTTGTCCAACCTAAATGTTTCATTTATTTGGTGATACTGCAACCAGTCGGTAACTTCCTCCTTCATTTGTTCATAGCTTTTAAGCCTAAAAGTTTGACCTTCCTGTTGCAGTATATCAGCATATTTCGACCACCTTGCAGGCATATTTGGCCTTTTGTAAGCTTTCGCCTCTACTGGGGATATCCACCTAGGAGTCTTTTTCTCCAACAAATCTTTATTCCGCATCCAAACCTGAAACAAGGCTTTCCTAATAATGTGATTCTTAAAAGCTTTGTGGGCTTTTACCTTATCGTACCAAAGATAGGCATGCCATCCAAACACATTGTCATGTCCCTCCAAGTCTAAAACACCTGTATTTTCTAACTTAAACCAGTCTTTTAACCAGCAAAAGGCAGCTGCTTCAAAATAAATTCTTAGGTCTGGCAGGGCAAAACCTCCCCTCTCCTTAGAGTCTGTTAATATTTTAAATTTTATTCTAGGTTTCTTTCCCTGCCAGATAAATTTCGACATATCCTTTTGCCATCTTCTAAAACAATCTAACTTGTCTATAATTGGTATCGCTTGGAATAAAAATAACATCTTTGGTAACACATTCATCTTTACCGCAGCTATTCTGCCCATCAAAGAAAGCTTCAGCCTAGACCATATCTCAAAGTCTTTCTTTATCTCATCCCATAGTTTTTCGTAATTGTCCTTGAACAGGTTGAGATTTTTCGGGGTTATATTGACTCCTAGGTATTTTACTTTTTTAACAAAATTAAGTCCTGTAGAATTCTTCAATTTCTGCATCTGCAATGGATTCAGATTTTTTGTTAATACTTTAGCTTTGGCTTTATTTAACTTAAAGCCTGCTACACGACCAAATGATTCAATTATCTCCAAAGCTTTGGGAACACTGCTTTCTGGTTCTTGTAGGGATAACACCAGGTCATCCGCATAGGCTCTTAACTTGTATTCTTTCTCTCCCACCCTTATTCCTTTTATCTGTTTCTCTGTTCTGATCATATTCAGAAGGACCTCCAGGACCGTAATAAACAATAAGGGGGAGATAGGGCACCCTTGTCTCGTTCCTTTCTCGATTCTAATTTCCTCCGATATCACACTATTTATTATAATTTTTGCTCTCTGTTCAGTATATATGGCATTAATGCCATTTAAAATTTTTTGACCGACTCCCATCTTTTCTAGATTTTTCTTCATAAAAGTCCAAGAAATATTGTCAAAGGCCTTCTCTGCATCTATAAACATCAACGTTGCATCGGTATTTATATTCTTTTCTAGTCTCTCCAATATATCCACAATGATTCTTGTATTACTGCTTATTTGTCTACCAGGTAAAAAACCTGCTTGATCCTTGTGGATATAGTCCTTTAGCACCCTCCTTAGCCTCATAGCCATGACATTAGCAAAAAATTTATAATCCACGTTCAAAAGTGAAATTGGTCAGTAATTCTTCATCAGAGTTTTATCCGATTCCGGTTTCAAAATTAGTGTGATATAGGCCTCCTTCCATGAGTCTGGTGCCCTACCTCCCTCCAGCAGTCAATTGCACACTTCCTTCAACGGCTGGACCAACCAATCTTTTAAGGACTTATAATATTTTGCAGTAAGTCCGTCTGGTCCTGGGGCCTTTCCAACCTGCATGTTGTTGATTGCTTCTTCTATCTCCTGAGTTGAAATTGGGTGGTTGAGTAAAGTTTTTTTTTCTCATCTGGGACCTTTTGCAATCCATTTTTCTCCAGAAATTGGCTAATCTCTGTATCTTCTACTTTTTCTTCCCTGTACAATTGCTTAAAAAATTTCTGAAAACACCATCTGATCTCCTCCAGATTCACCACATTCTTGTCGTTGACTGTTAAATTAGTGATGATGTTTGCTTTCTGCCTCTTTTTTAACTGCCAAGCTAACAATCTTCCACATTTATTGGCCGAGTCAAAGGTTCTTTGTCTCATAAACTTTATTTTCCATTCTATTTCTTGATTCAATAGTTTAGCATATTGGGACTGCAAGAATTTAATTTCTTTTTGAATTTTCTGATTTTTGGGGTGACCTCATAATTTCTTTTCTTTTTCTTTTTCTTCATTCTGTTGCTTCTTCTTTTTAGTTTTTTCACTTATTAGGAAACCCCTCATTACTGCTTTGCTTGAGTCCCATACTATTCTTTTCTCTACCTCAGTATTCAAATTGATCTGAAAATATTCTTGCATCTTTTTAGCAGCTTTTTCGATAAGCTTGGTGTCTCTCATCATCGCATCATCCATCCTCCATCTAAAGGAATCCTTGGAGATCACTTTTAAGTTCAATTGCACAGGGTTATGATCTGAACATGTCTTTGGGCCAATTTCTGCTTTTTGTATTTTAGGAGCCAATTCATTCGAAATCCAAATGTAATCTATTCTCGACCACGACTTCTGAGGTTCAGAAAAATATGTTGCTTCAGTGTCCATTGGATTTTTTAATCTCCATGCATCTACCAAATTCAAATTATCCACCATCTCAAAGAAAGTTTTGGGCAGTTTCCCTTCATTTGTCATTTTAGTTCTTTGGGATCTATCCATGAGTGTGGAAACTGCCCCATTAAAGTCACCAAGGCAAACTATTTTGTAATCCATATAGTCCATTAGCACGTCGTGTATCTTCTTGTAAAAAATTGACTTTCCTTCGTTAGGTGTTTTCTGCTCACTTTTGAAACTTTCTGTAGTCGTGGCTAAGCTGTCTCTACCTTCCTGATAAGTTAGATCAAAAAACAAAAGGCTTGTCAATTAAAAACAAGAAATATTCTGAGCACACACAGTTTTGCATTTTAAATTCACTTAAATTGTCACTAAAATGGGCTTTATTTCTGTTGACCTAATGCTGAAAACATTTATTAAAAAATTTAAAATGCTGTTTAAAGCCCCCCCCCCTCGTAAAACCACTACATCTGGGGTCTAAAATTACCACTGTAAATTCTAATGAGCCTAGTGAGCTTTATTTCTTAAAAAACATGCACAGAATTCTGCTGTAAAATGGTGCATACATACAGACATGCACTAGCTTTCTCACAGGACCTTACCACCTCAATGAAGCTTACTCTACTAGGTTATAGATTCAGGTAGGTAGCTGTGTCTGACACAGTAGAAATATATATATAATAAGTTCTTGGTATGAGCTTTCATTGCATGCACACTTCTTCAGATACACTGAAACAAGTCACCAGACCTTTATCTATAGTGAGAGGGTGGGAATGGGTGATTGGCTGATAGGTGTGGTAAACCTGTTGGCGACTGTTAATGACTGCAGTTGGTCTTACAGGAGAAAGCAAGGGATGAGATGGCCAAAATTAGCTTTATAATGTGCTTTGTGTAACTATTTTAGTATTATTATTAGTAGTAGTAGTATTAAAAAATTATTGCTCCCTGTACCCGTATATCTTGGGGTACTTCACAACATAAAACTACAATATAAAAAACACAAAATACATATTAAAAATAAGAACAAAGACAACTCAATAATCCCTCTTCCACAACACACTTAAAAGGGCATTGAATGTCAGTCAAAGGCCTGGTTAAAGAGGAACATTTTTGCCTGGTGCCTAAAGGTGCATCATGAAGGCACTAGCTGAACCTCCCTGGGAAGAGCATGATCTTTAAGGTGTGCTTTCAGAATCTACTACTTAATGTTTTCATACATGCCCATGCAGTGATGGGTTTTGCACATAACACTAAGCCAAACCATGACTTGGCACAACTAAACCTGCAGGTTTCCAGAGAGAAGATGGCAGCTACTTTGCTCTTCCATCCTCTGGTCTTACAGTTGCTTCAGTGCTGGGAGCTAAGCCATGATTTGGCTTAGCACTGTGTCTGAACCTGAGCCTATGGTTTATGTTGACAAACCATAAGCTGTAGTGAAAGTTTGTTCTCTGGCAATGGTTTTTTTTTTTTTAATACTCCTAAACCCCCAACTACCTGAAAATTGTTGTGTCTCTTAAATGATTTTTCTGTCTGTTTAGCAATTCAAATGCACTGGGCTAGATATTATATATGGAAGTCAAAATTTTATTACCTTTTATTTCTCATTGTATTACACTGTATTAAAAATACAATTAAGATCAATATGAATATTGATGTGAAAAACATAATTAAAGATCAAAATGGATATTTAATGTGATGGGTGTCATGGACCTCCTGAATGAACTGTGGACCACAGTTTGGGAGCCCCTGTTCTGTAACTTACCATCTGGGGAAATGAAGCAGGAGCCCATGTTCAGAGGTTTAGATGAAGGACAGTCTAGAAATACAAATAATGAAGTTTCTCTGCATAGAATTGTCAGAGACTTTCCCTCTACCCCACTCACTTCTGTATACTTGATGTAGCTTTAAGTGTCAGCTGATTCTCTGCTTTCCTCTTCATAGGCCATTGTGTGGGATGAGTATCTTACAGGTCCATTTGGGCTGATTGCACAATATTCACTTCTAAAGGTAGGATTGGGCAAGATTTTTAAATATATTAAGTCTGATTTTTGCCATAAATAGTGTGCTTTCCTGTTGAGAGTTTTATCCAGTATGTGTGGAAAAAATGTTTTTGGTGTCCTAGGATAAAGGGTAGTTATTCCACTTTTGTCTCCTTCCAGGAACATGAGGTGGAGAAAATGTTCACTCTCAAAGCAGGCCGCCTCCCACCTGCAGATGTCAAGAATATTATTTTCTTTGTCAGACCAAGGCTAGAACTCATGGACATCATTGCTGAAAATGTGCTCAGGTAGAGTAGCTCTCCAGACCTACCTTTTTGCTTTCTGCAGACTGAGTAGAAACTTCATGGTTCCCTTATTTGTTTTCCTTGACTGAAAAGTTACACCTTAACTCAGGTGACATCACTTATTGAAGGCCAACTTCTCACTTTAACTGGTAGTTTCTATATTTCTTAAGGTATCTCCTTGTCTCCTTTCTAGTGAAGACAGAGTCCGCTGTCCACAGAGGGATTTCCACATCCTGTTTGTGCCACGCCGCAGCTTGCTGTGTGAGCAGCGACTGAAGGATCAAGGAGTTCTGGGCTCCTTCATTCACAGAGAGGAGTATAGTCTGGACCTCATTCCATTTGATGGAGACCTGTTATCCATGGAGTCTGAAAGTGCCTTCAAAGTCAGTATTTTGTTTCTTTGCAGTGTGGGGTATATTTCTAAACTGGCTCCTGATAGCCCCCAGTTGGCACCCCAGTGCTCACTCATAGGAGTCATTAGTTGGCAGTGGCTTTGGCTTCCTGTTGACTTGAGGTCTAGACTGGAACCAGATCTTCTGTATGCCCCACCACCTCAGTGCTATAAGGAAAGCAACTATTCTCTGTGTTGTATGACAAGTCTTCAACTGCAAGGAAACAGATAAAGGTTCCATATTAAGAGGGTCACTTCCTTCTTCCCATGCATTAAGGACTGTTTCACTTCTCTTGAGTGTTGGTAACCAGGAAGAGAACCCTCTTCTGAGTGTTGATTATCGGTTGATCTTCCCAGAGCCACAGGTGAAAATTTCACCCAGGCCTTAAACTGATTTTAGTGCTGCTCTATTTAGGTGTGTTAAGTGTTTTGTTTTGTTTTTGTTCATGCTGTGTTTTTTATATAAGCTAATTTGAAAAAATTGATTTAAAAGTGGGGTATGTATATTTTAAAATGACAAATACTATGGAAACCCTCTTCGACAATGACAATCAATTAGCTGGCGGCTGCCTTCTGCTTGGAGGTTTTTAAAAGGAAGCTGGCCAATATATATAGTGCAGTATATAGTAATCAATTGCAGCAAATTTTACCACCTTGGAGGTGTTACAGTATGTGTCTGAACTCACATGCGTGTCCACCACTCATGTGTATTCATACACACACCATCAAAGAGGATTGGGATCTTTTACTAGCATTATAATGTGTGTCTGTTTATGAACATTTGTTTGCCTCCATTCCTGCCTAAATAAAACTGACACCTGATACTTTTTGTTTGGGGCTGGTGATCCTAAAGACCTATTAACTGCCAGATGGGCAACCCAGTAATTCTTAGAGGCAAACAAAGGGCTTTACAGTAAGATTATTGAGAGACATTGACAAAGAAAGCTTGCTTTATTATATGAAATGAAATTGAGTGAATACAGTGGTGCCCTGCTAGACGAATGCCTCGCAAGACGAAAAACTCACTAGACGAAGGCATTCGTCTAGCGGAAGGCTGCCCCACAAGACGAATTTGTCTATGGGGCTGCCTCGCAAGACGAAAAACCCGCTAGACGAAAATTTTCGCAGAATGAATTATTTTCGTCTAGCGGGGCACCACTGTATATAAATGCTACAGGTAGGTAGCCGTGTTGGTCTGCCATAGTATAAAAAAAAAAAAAAAAAAAAATTCCTTCCAGTCGCACCTTAGAGACCAACTAAGTTTGTTCTTGGTATGAGCTTTCATGTACATGCACACTTCTTCAGATATACTGAAACAGAAGTCACCAGACCCTTATATATAGTGAGAGGGTGGGGAGGGGTATTACTCAGAAGGGTGGTGGGAATGGGGGATTGGCTGATAGATGTGGAAAACCTGTTGACGACTGTTAATGACTGCAATTGGTCTTACAGGAAATAGCAAGGGGTGAGATGGCTAAAATAGCTTTGTCATGTATAATAAATGCTGTTTCAGACAGTAAAATTACAATTCAAGCAGGCAGGAACTACCTAACTTTCACACCTTGTCTCTACCTAGTCTCAGCCTACAGAAATGAGTGTGACAATTTTGGCAGCAGGACCCATACTGCTAGTAAGTTAAGAAAGGGAGGGGAGGAGGAGTATCCATGTCCTTAACTATCCTTAATACTTGTGTGTTCATTTCTTGTGATCACTAAATGAAGGTCGTCCGTGGAGCTAGGAGAGCCAGCAGAATAAATTCAGATTGACACACACACCTATTAGCACAAGGAAGCACTTTGCCATATGTGCCAGTTTTCTGATCCTGTTTATTTAAAGTACTGTACAGTGTTTATAGGATGCCTTTTTATTTTCAGTTGCTGTAAGCCGAGGATACCACCTGCATCCTAAGTTTCTTACCATCCTTTCTTTGTCATTGTTGAAAATATAGGAGTGTTACTTAGAAAATGACCAGACCAGCCTCTATCACGCAGCAAAGGGACTCATGACACTCCAGGCACTTTATGGAACAATCCCACAGATCTTTGGGAAAGGGGAATGTGCAAGGGTAAATATGATCTAGAATGCCTCCCTTGTCTGCCATTTCACTGTGTGAATGCCTCTTTGTATGGACAACAATCACTTTGGAATTGCTCTACTTTTTTCTTTCTTTTCTTAACCCTGCTTATAAAGAGGCATGTGGTCTTTAATGTCTAATGAATCCACACACTCTGTGTTACAATGGATGGGTGTGTGGGTATATGAGGTGTATATGAGAGATGTGAAGAAGATAAGGCTGCCGATTTTGGTTATTGCCCCTGTCCTTGGAGGTTGAGGAGCAGCAGTCAGTTTGGGCCTGTCTCTTGCACAAAGAGGATGACAGAACACCAATCTAGAGCTTGATTCACCACCACAGGAAGTGAGAGGTGCATATTCAAAGATGTCTACAATGTTTGATGTGTTACTTGCTGCTTGTAGCCTGAGCCATAATCTTCCAAACACTTCTTTCTTCAGCACGTGGCAAATATGATGATCAGGATGAAGCGGGAGTTTTCTGGGAGCCAGAATCCAATCTTCCCAGTCTTTGATACCCTCTTGCTGCTTGACCGCAACATAGACTTGATGTCACCTCTGGCCACACAGCTGACTTATGAGGGGCTTATTGATGAGATATACGGAATTCAGAATAGTAAGTTAGCAGCTGTGACCAGGATGTAACAAAATTACTGAGTAATTGATTCTCAGATGGGAAAAGACCCTGTCTTTGACCAGTACATACATCTTTATTCTCTCTTCTTATTGTAGTGGACAGTTTCTTCTTACAGGTCACATCCTTTCCTTAGTCAAGGAGTAGGTAAGCAGTTCTGTTCAGAGGAGGGACAACAATCCCCAGTAACAGGTTTTTTTCTCAGCTCCCTCACAATATGCCAATTGGTCTTTTGTTGTCATTGTCCCCTTTCTTTTCCCCCAGCCAAGGCCACTCCTCTTCCTTGTAGGTCTTCTGCCTTCTTTCTTTTTTCCTTCCTTCCTTTCTTCCTCAGAGGATTTTTCAGGGTCTCCCACTCTCGTGTCCTTAAGCAGCATTTTAGAGACACTGGGGATGACAGGATGACCCTAGTTCTCCTCATCTTGTCTAATGCAGGGGTGCGGAACCTGTCGCTCTCCAGCCGTTGTTGGACTGCCCCAGCCAGAATGGTCCAGAAGCACCTGGAGGGCCACAGGACCCCCATCCCACCCAAGTTTTCTAACAGCAGTTTAGTAACTCTCATTTATTTCACCTGACTTAATGGGGAAATATTTTGCTCTTTTGTCCAGTGGTATTATCTGGTATGGAAAGTGTTACACAAGTGGGCAGAGGAGAAGAGGGGGAATAAGATGCTTCTCCTGTATCAGTTTTGGTTGGAAAAAAATAAAACTGGTGCCCCTCAAGAGCTAGCTTAGCACTTGCCAAGTGGCAGCTCAGTTTCCTTATTTTTCCTGCGTTTATTCCTCTGTGTGTTGGAAAGCCGTCAGCTCTGTTTTCTTTGGCTTGTATTTTGGCAGCTTACGTGAAACTCCCTCCAGAAAAGTTTGCCCCCAAGAAGCAGGGGGAGGGTGGCAAGGATCTCCCCACAGAGCCCAAGAAGCTGCAGCTGAATTCTGCTGAGGAGCTTTATGCAGAGATCCGGGACAAGAATTTCAATGCTGTGGGCTCTGTGCTGAGCAAGAGAGCCAAAATAATCTCAGCTGCATTTGAGGTAATGGACCTGTGTCATTGTATCCCCACAGATGAGTCCAGATTCAACTGGCTTGTCCATTCCGCCTCAGAAGTGTTCCATACACACCTTGCAGTTGCAGGATGCTGGTCAAATCAGAAGTCAGATTTGCACTTTTGCTTCAGCACTAGTCTTGATCAAGGCTGTGTGTTCTGTAAAAACAATGAAAATTTGTGCCCTTGCAATCCAAACCCCGCACCAAGAGGAACCTGAATCAGCAACATATATGTGTTATGCATATTAGTGTATAGATCTACACAATCTATACTTCCACATCTTGTACCCTTCCAGTTTTACTGCTTATGAAGAAAGACAATAAGTCATGGAAGACACTGAAGCCCTCCCCTTTAGCTTCTGAGAATTCAGAAAGCACACTTTTGAACATGTCATTACATTCATAAGACCTGGAAACTTGCTTGCATTTTAATGAAAGCTGAGATTCTTAGAGAACTGAATCCTACCCCCAGTTCCATACTACCAAGGCATACATGTGGACTTGCCTATGGCATGTTGGAATCAGATGTATCTTCCTGATGTCACATATCTCATGGGATGGTATAGCCATATAATAATTTGGGCATGTGGCTTTGTCCTGGCAGTCAGTCACAAATGTGTGCTTCTATGTTGTGCAGTTTCGGGAAATTCCATCATGCCTGGCCTAGTATGATGGTACATAAAAGCATAGATGACTGTGTGCTGAGCTGTGTAATCTGATCACGTTTTCTGCATTTCTTTCTGCTCCTTTAGAAGGCCAGAGCAGCTGCACTTGCCTATTGAAAGAGGAACCATTTAAAATTGAGTACTATAATTGGCACTTTTATGTTGGAAGGAACAAGAGAGAGTGCAAGGTTGTCAGATATAATAGGTGATAATGAAACAGCAGCTTGTGGGTAGCAAAAGGCTTATTAATGGCATACTTCATTATTATCTTCCTGCCTGGGCTTGCCATTCATATAGTTTACACTTCAACCAAATTCCACTTTTCAATAAATGTGTTTGGATGTGTGGTTGTGTGTAGTTCTTTCTTGTTGGTCTGATAGAAACTGGAAGTGGAATACATACATCTGGATTGTCCTTATTAATAGGTCATTAGACACCTCTGGCAATCTAGTCCTTAGAGTTAAGCTTTTTGCTTTTCATCATTACTGAGATAACAAGATTTATGTCTCTTCAGGAAACATTCTTATGGACTGTCAGATAATTTCTCACTTTGGATCATTTATAACCTGCTTTTCAATCAAAGTTCTCAAAATCAAAGAGCAAAATTTAGAAACAAAATAAACGTAAAATCAATAAAATGCAAACATCCGAACAATGGACAATTTGTAACCATGAGAGTGAATGGTGGTCATTAAAGAAGGCACGTGTATTCTAGTAATTTGGCGGGGGCGCATCTTGGACTTTATAAATGGAGGTTTTCTTTCCACTCTGTCATAAGAGCTCGGTGTGAATTACAATGTCCCCTGCTCGTTTCATATTTCAAGTTCATTAGGTTAGAGAAGAGTTTTACTCTGCTGGGGCCGGTATCCAACCTGGTCATACTCACCCCAGGCAGCTCCTGATTCAGCACAGTTTCCACGGCCCCACAGGCTTTTTTGATGCTAGAAAAGGAAGAATGCTTTTAAGATGTGTAAAACTGGAACATGCATGAAAAGATGCCAGTTAGTTAGAAATGGTTAGGTAGGAAATTGCTCATGCTGCCAGAGTTTGCCATTCATTTAGCTGTTTTACACTGCAAAACTGATTATGCAACAAAAAAAGATTATTGGATGGGGAACTGGATATTCTCTCACCAGCAGCTTAACTATTTTTTTCCTTAACTGAAAATAGTGAACATAGTAAATGAGACACATAAGATTTCCATGTGCCCTTGGGGATTGACTCTAAACTGCTAACTGCTGGGTCTATTTTCCTAGGAAAGACACCATGCTAAAACTGTTGGAGAGATCAAACAGTTTGTCTCACAGCTACCGCACATGCAAGCAGCAAGAAGCTCTTTAGCTAACCACACTTCCATTGCGGAGCTCATCAAAGATATCACTAGTGAGTGACTTATTTATTTATTCATTCATTCATTCATTCATTCACTCACTCACTCACTGCCTTTCACCCATATGGGACTCAAGGTGGCTTACAGAGTATTCTATTCCAGCTATAGCTTTAATAAATTTCCTGTGAATAAGCTGCCAGTGGCCAGATATCAGCACTGTTCCTGACTGAAAACTATTTTCAAATGCAGCATGTTTGTTTACTGTTTTTTATTATTTATTTAAGCATCGGAAGACTTCTTTGATAACTTAACAGTGGAACAAGAGTTTATGTCAGGAATAGACACTGATAAGGTAGGTGAAAATGCTCTTAAAATAGTCCCCCCCCCCATTGTTACCTAGTATCTCTTGGAATAATGGTGGGTGTCATTTTTGCTAAATGGAACCTGTTTCTGTTCCACTGAATCTTCTGGAAGCTAAATTTCCTTGGTCCAACATCCTCAACACCAGCTGCAGCTGCAGTCCTTCTGCCCCAGACTGCAACCTCTCTTATTGATGAGGAAAAACTGCTCACCAAAAATTGCATCCTGTATTGTGGCTGGTTTCACTTTGATGCAAATTGTTCTTGATATTGTGATGGAGGAGGTTCCATGTCCTCTTTTGCATCCCTACGAATAAGAGCTAAACATTTTGTTTAGCTACCATTTCAGCAGTTGGTGTAGTTTTGTTGGTTTGATTTTTCTGTTTAGGTCAACAACTACATTGAAGACTGTATTGCCCAAAAGCATCCCCTGATCAAGATATTAAGACTTGTTTGTCTGCAGTCGGTGTGCAACAGTGGACTGAAACAGAAGGTCCTGGATCATTATAAGAGAGAGATTCTCCAGGTTAGCCAAATCAAATATAGATCACTCTTGGGAGAACCTTATGCACGGTTGTTTAGTGGGGAAACTCAAGTCATTGGGCCAGCTGCTGGTTAACTCTTCTCAGTAATTAGAATCTAATGTCAAGGTTGGTGTATTTTTATTCTAATGATGGAGTATATTTTCTATTTGCATTGTATTTTTTTAAAGGATAATAAATAAAAAGAGAAACAAACATGGTTAATAGTTTATTGGGATTGTGCAGTCTGCTAGTTCGTGCTGCTCTTTTCCTTCCCTGGAGCAAGTGAGAGCAACAAGCCAGGCAACCTTGACTTACCAATATATGAACCATGGTTGTGGTTTGTTTCTCTTGTATGAACCATGATTGCAAAAGCAGGAACAGTGGCTTCATGTTCATGGTTATTCAGGAGAAACAAACCACAATTCCAGGTTCAGACATAATGATAACTTAAGGCTTCATAGCCTGTTGCTCACACTGAGGCAGGAGCAAAGCAAGAGCTTTTGGGGACTCTGTACACTGCTCGATCCTGACATTGCCATTGACCCATGATTTATTGTTACATGCGGATGTGGGCATTGCATTTTTAAATTGAATGTTACCTCTGTAGGATTGGGTGGCACAGAAAAGCTTGTTAAAAATATCAAGAAATGTTGTTATAGCCCGTTGTATAGCTATCTATCTTGGTTCAATCTAGACTTGCTCAGCTCCTGTTTTTACTTTTCACTGTGTTCTTACAGTGAGGGAAAAAAGTATTTGATCCCCTGCTGTGAGAGACAGAATAACAACAGGGAAACCCAGAAGACAAAAGTCAGAGATTGATGTGCATTATAATGAGTGAAATAAGTATTTGATCCCTTTGCAAAAGATGACTTAGTACTTGGTGGCCACCAGGTTTGCACACATCTCAGGAAGTATTTTGCAGACAGGCCTGTACATGTGCTGTCTTGAGCAAGGGGACCTTGCAGGCTCTGCAAGATCTCAGTCCTTCACAGTGTAGTATGTTACCAACTGTTTTCATGGTGACTATGGTCCCAGCTGCCCTGAGATCATTGACAAGTTCCCCCCGTGTAGTTCTGGGCTGCTTCATCACCGTTCTCCTGATCATTGCAACTCAATGAGATGAGATCTTAAATGGAGCCCCAGACCGAGGGAGGTTGACAGTTATTTCATGTTTCTTCCATTTGCGAATTATTGCACCAAGTGTTGTCACCTTCTCACCAAGCTGCTTGGTAATAGTCTTGTAGCCCAGTCCAGCCTTGTGCAGGTCTGCAGTCTTGTCCCTGACACCCTTGGACAGCTCTTTGGTCTTGGTCTTGGTCATGGTGGCTACTTTGGAATCTGCTGGATTGATTGCTTCTGTCGACAGGTGTCTTTCTACAGGTACTGTAACCAGCTGGGATTACAGGCAAGACCTCTCCCTTACAGCAGGTGCTTCTAATCTCAGCTCATTACATACAGTGAAGATACCAGGTAGCCTGACATCTGGCTGGTTGAAAGGGGATAAAAATTTTATTTCACTCATTATAATGCACATCAATCTCTGACTTTTGTCTTCTGGGTTTCTGGGGGTTTTCCTGTTGTTATTCTGTCTCTCACAGCTACAATAAACCTACCATTAAAATTGTGGTCTGGTCATTCCTTTGTCAGGGGGCAAACAGGCAAATTTAGTAGGGGATCAAATACTTTCCCCCCTCACTGTAGCTTTAAATCAGATGGTTTATTGATTGAAGTCTCGGGCTACAGCACTACGTAGACTTACCTTGGAGGAATTCCCTTTGATCACATTGGCTCCTACAACATACAGTTGTACCTTGGATCTCGAACGCCCTGGAACTTGGACATTTTGACTCCCGAGCACTGCAAACCCAGAAGTGATTGTTCCAGTTTGTGAACATTCTTTTGGAACCTGAAAATCCGACGGGCTTCTGCAGCCAATCAGAAGCCAAGATTTGGTTTTTGAACATTTTGGAAGTCGAACGGACTTCTGGAATGTACGACTGTACACAGGATCATACTGTCAATGAACCCAAGACTGGTTATGCTAAATCAGTCCATGGTTTTGAAAAACCTGACTTTGCTTTCTTGCAGATAGACTGTGCATCTCTTAAGCAGGTCAAATGACAATTCATACATATTATATAAAATACAATATGGTATAGTACTATTGACACTCCCCCAAATGGTTTTCAGTACCATCCCCTTCCTCTGTTCTCTACTTGCCTCAGTTCCTTTTCTGTGTATTATTAAATAGTAAGATAGACCTATAACTTGTAACTGCTGCCACCCTCATGACTTCCACCCCCCCCCCAAAAGCATCACGCTGAACATAGTGGACTGACAAGTACATTCAACTGTACAACTGGGATAGCGTCTGTAATACTTTTCCCTTTTAGTGTGTGATGTCTCAGTACTCCCAACTTGTTATTGTTTATACTCTTTCTTTTCTTCTTTTTAATATCTAATTCATTTGTAACTGAAAATCCATAAAATATAAATTTTAAAAGAACATTTTTCTAAAAAAAGTTAATTACAATACCTTCTTCTTTGGCAAGCCCTCGTACATGGTCTTAAAAGTGAGTCTGTAGGTGACTGTGGAGACCAATTCTGGCTCCACACTTCCTTCCACAGTGGGGACATAGATTTCTGGGCGAGAGTTGATCACGGTGAGGATTCCTTCCTCTTAGCACATTTCTCCCTTTCATCCTGAGTTTGAGCATCTTCAAAGCCCATGACACCTTTGGTAAAGGCTGTTCTCCAACTGGAGCGCTCACAGGCCAGTGTTTCCCCATTGTCGGTGTTTATACTCCATTTTTTAAGATTTGCCTTGAGAGAGTCTTTAAACTTCTTGTGTTGACCACCAGCATTACGCTTTCCATTTTTAAGTTTGAAATAGAGTAGTTGCTTTGGAAAACAATAATCAGGCATCCGAACAACATCACCAGTCCACCAATACAACCAATATTAAGCAGCACACATAGGAGCCAACTCCTAGAGGCTATGGGGGATTTCTCCCCCCAAAAAATATTTGAAGAGGTGGGCCCCCCAAAGTTGATGGGCACTGCTATTCACCTGGTGTGTGTGTGCACTGTGTTGTGTGATTGATTATGCGGGATGGGGCTTACTTGGGCCCCCACAATATTTTATTCAAGTTGGTACCCCTGACAACACATGTTCTTGTTACAGACTTATGGCTATGAACATATACTGACTTTAAATAATCTAGAAAAGGCTGGACTCTTGAAGACCCAGTTAACCAGTAGAAACAACTACCCAACAATTCGGAAAACTCTGCGTCTATGGATGGATGATGTCAATGAACAGGTAAGTTAAGCACTTCATCACACAGTTATGGCATTGATTAAAAAAATTTATGAAATGCACTGTGGTGATAAGCTGCTCTTCATTGGTCCCACTTCCTTCCATCCTTCCTGCAGAATCCCAATGACATCTCTTATGTATACAGTGGCTATGCTCCTCTAAGTGTGCGCCTGGCACAATTGCTTGCCCGTCCTGGGTGGCGAAGCATAGAAGAAGTGTTAAAGATGCTTCCAGGACCACACTTCGAAGAGAGGCAGCAATTGCCAACAGGGCTTCAAAAAAAACGTAGGTATCTGGACGCACAATTTGTGTTGTAATACTGTGCTCAAAGGGCTGCTTATGACAACTGCAGCTTCAGCTACAGTACAGAGGCTTCTTGTTAACACTGGAGCTCCAGTGTAAACAAAGGCTTCCTTGTTCCTAGAGGGTGCAAATTTGTATGGACTTGCTTTTTAAATGGCCATGCAATTTCAGCCGCTCTTCTTGCATGTTGCAGCTCATACGGAGCCCTGGATCAGATGCATGGGTTCAGCCTCCCACAACTCCCACTGATTTCAATGCAGCGTAGGCATTCCCAGTGGGTTGGGCCCTGTATCTGAGTGATAGATGTTGCATATTTATTCGCTGTTGCTTCATTCTGCCTAGGTTAGCTTCCCTCTTCCAAATTGCAGCATAGCAAACTTCTTGTCAAATAACCAATCTAAAACCGAGCTTGGGGAAGTGAGGGTTGGGTAGGTGTTGTGTTGCACAAAAAAATAAATTCAAAGTCAGTTTTCCACTCTACCTTGTAAACAATGCAGGTCAGCACGGAGAAAACAGAGTCACTCTGGTATTTTTCCTGGGTGGAGTGACATATGCTGAAATTGCAGCCCTCCGCTTTCTGTCTCAAATGGAAGATGGGGGAACAGAATATGTCATTGCAACAACTAAACTCATCAATGGAACAAGCTGGGTCAAATCTTTAATGGAGAAGCTGGAGCCTCCGCCCTTTTAGAACGAGAATCTGCACAGCGATCAAGAGACACCATAGCAGAGAAGAGGTGTGCTGGCAGTGCGAATGGAAGCTGGCCTTGCTGCTGGATACAGGGCAGAAAGCGTGCTGTTCTCCTCCATCAACTCTGTCCATAACTTTGCAAGGGGCTGATACCTCTCTGAAAGGGAACAATAAAAGAAATGAAATGCCTTGAAGATAGTTCCTTACATTGCTTCCTGAAAAATAAGCTTGGGAGGAAACTTAAATAATGTGGCCTGTGCTTTGACTGGGCCCTGCAGTGCATCCACTATCTTCATTCCCAGGTTATCTATCTATCTGTGTATTGCAGTTTCTAAGCATCTCTTTGGGAATTAACATATTCCACAATTCCATACCTCTCAGGAAGATTTCCCTGATACTTCACTTCATGTGTAAATTCAAGGAGACAAATGTTGATTATAAAGATGCAGTTCCAACGGTTTTCCATTGTGTGTATATGTTGTATTAGACATGCAAATAAGTATTAAATTGTCTTTATTATTCCTTCGAAATAAGTTCTCAAGTCAAAGTCATCAATCTCGGATATTTACTGTAAATTTCAGTGCACTGCTGTTGCAGAGTGTTGTGGTCAGACTTGTTTAATCTTGGTAAAGATACACAGAGAGATGGTGGAACATGTAGGAACTTTTGCACCTCTTGGGTTGTGGAGGGAGAATGATAGATCATGACTTTTGTCTCTGACAATTAGGGGATAGTGGAGAAATTTGATTCAGTTGGTATTTAAAGGCAAATCAATGTAATCCACATCTACTGAAACACAACCAACCTTTGAAATTTGCACTTCTCCAGCCCAAGTAATGTGTACCAAAAAAATGTACTGGTGGAAAATGTGTAACAAATGCATATATTTTTGAAAATAACCTACAAAAAACGCATTAAATCAAGGGACACTGCTTTGCAAAAATGTGTATATTACTCAAAATTGTATACAAAAAAATATATCAGTAAGAATTTGCACTAAATGCTCATGAAATGTCATAAACACTTTTTTAAAATCCTCAAACTGATTGTGCAATGTAGAAAACTGAAGATGGGAAAAATGAGAACTGAGAAAAGCCACAATTGATGGATTCGCCTTTCTCCTGACAGTTCACCTGAACATCCATGCTGCTACCTTGTGCTTTTCTCAGTCATTGCTCCTGGAGACTTGCTTGCTCTTAACTTTTAAGTTGTGTTGCATGTCAAGTTCTAGCACATTCTCTTGGGTATTCCAAAGGGAGCAAGCATTCTCACAAAGCAAATCCGGTGTTGTAGCACTGTTCCATCAACTCAATTTTTGTATGGGTTTAAAAGTTCCCTAAAAGTAATTTTTTGTGCCCTGACACTAAATTAATTTGGTTTCTTTTGCCTTCCCTGGATTTCCCAATAAAGAATGGGCAACTATAAAGATAAACAAGAAAAGTAGCTACTAGAATTTATAATTCAGGCAAAACACGCAAGTGCCAAATTCGCAAGGAAAATAGTTCTTGCTGCAATTGTTAATTTGTACTAATTGTTCTGTATCAGAAGCACAGGTAAATGAATCTCTTTCAGAACAAGTACACAATACTTTCACATTAAGCATCATTTATTGCTGTAAAGGCAATAGTGCCCTTCATTGCTTTCTTCAAATTTCCAGGGTCAGTTAATAGATTCGTACATGAGGAAGAGCTTGTATGTTACTGGGGGAAAGCTGGCACTTTTCACCATATCATTGGGGGAGTAATTGCATCCCAACTGGCTTCCTGAGTAGCTTGATTTTGATCTGTTTGTGGGGAAGGCCTTGCTTTTCCCAAGGCTAATAATTTGATAATGAGGGTGCCTGATTAAATTTAGAGTCCATTTGCTAAGCTGTAATGCATCTCAGTGAAACATGTCATTTTAAATAGAGATGCTTTCATCTGAAATAACCAGAAGGAGGCAGGCAGCATTAAGGGTCAAAAATAAACTTTATTTTTAAAGGGTAGATGACTGTGGTACTTGTTTGATAAAGGGTGTGTACAGACAGAATTTGAGCAGTAAGCCTGCTGAGAAAGCACTTGCCATGTGGTGTTTAGAGGAAAGATATATTGGATTGAGCTCAGGAAACCAGACTTGTGTTTACAGCAGAAGTCGCCTTTAAATGCTGCTGTAATGTTCTGGAGAAGCTGTGACAAATTTTCCTCTGTGCAAAATGGACTTCTACGTGTGATGCGTATATAGCAGACTCTGGGTCTGACACTTATAATAATAATTATTATTTATTTATACCCCACCTGTCTGGCTGGGTTTCCCCAGCCACTCTGGGCAGCTCCCAACTGAATATTAAAAACATAATACAGCATTAAACATTAAAAACTTCCCTAAACATGGCTGCCTTCAGATGTCTTTTAAAAGTAAGATAGTTGCTTATTGCCTTGACATCTGATGGGAGTGCGTTCTACAGGGCGGGTGCCACTACTGAGAAGGCTCTCTGCCTGGTTCCCTGTGACCTCACTTCTCACTGAGAGAACCGCCAGAACGCCCTCGGCGCTGGACCTCAGTGTCCGGGCAGAATGATGGGGGGTGGAGACGCTCCTTCAGGTATACAGGACTGAGGTTTGTTTAGGGTTTTAAAGGTCAGCACCAACACTTTGAATTGTGCTCGGAAACGTACTGGGAGCCAATGCAGATCTCTTGGGACCGGTGTTATATGGTCTCGGCGGCCACTCCCAGTCACCAGTCTAGCTGCTGTAATCTGGATTAATTGCAGTTTCTGAGTCACTTTCAAAGGTAGTCCCACGCATTGCAGTAGTCCAAGCGGGAGATAACGAGCATGCACCACTGACGAGACAGTCTGTGGGCAGGTAGGGTCTCAGCCTGCGTACCAGATGGAGCTGGTAGGACACAGAATTGACCTGCACTTCCATGGACAGCTGTGAGTCCAAAATGACTCCCAGGCTGTGCACCTGGTCCTTCAGGGGCACAGTTACCCCATTCAGGACCAGGGAATCCTTCACACCTGCTCGCCCCCTGTCCCCCCAAAACATCCATTCTCCAACCGCCTCCAGACAGGACATTCACCGCTGTCACTGGTTCTGATTTAAAAGAGGTAGAGCTGGGTACCATCCGCATACTGATGAACACCCAGCCCAAACCCCCTGATAATCTATCTCAACAGCTTCATATAGATATTAAAAAGCATGGGGGAGAGGACGGAACCCTGAGGCACCCCACAAGTTAGGGCCCAGGGGTCTGAACACTCATCCCCCATCACCACTTTCTGAACATGGCCCAGGAGGAAGGAACGGAACCACTGTATAACAGTGCCCTCAGCTCCCAGCTCCTCTAGATGGTCCAGAAGGATGTTATGGCCGATGGTATCAAAGGCCGCTGAGAGATCCAGCAGAACTAGGAAACAGCTTACCCACTTATCCATAGCCCGCTGGAGATCATCAGCCAGCGCGACCAAGGCGGTTTCAGTCCCATGATGAGGCCTGAATCCCGATGGGAAGGGATCCAAATGGTCCGCATCCTCCAGCTGCGCCTGAAGTTGTTCAGCAACCACCTGCTCAATCATTTAACTTCCGTCTACAACAGATACTGCATTAAAGGAAGAATTAGCCTCCTGATTTTTAGCACACAAAAATTGTAGGTTGAGAAACCAACCTCAGGCTAATAAGTAGATAAATGCATTCCTTTACTAAACAGAATTTAAGCAAGTACAGTATTACATTCTCTTTCCCTATCTGTTTAGAAAATATATCGATTTTCAGGGATAAACCCCGAGAAAGTAAGTTGTTCAAACTAATCGATTTCAAGTAACAATTTACTACATGTATGCCTTACAGAGCCGATCAGAAGGTTGTTTGGTTCGAATCCCCGCGACGGGGTGAGCTCCTGTTGTTCGGTCCCAGCTCCTGCCCACCTAGCAGTTTGAAAGCAATTCAAGTGCAAGTACATAAATAGGTACCACTCTGGTGGGAAGGTAAACGTCGTTTCCATGTGCTGCTCTGGTTCGCCAGAAGTGGCTTAGTCATGCTGGCCACATGACCCGGAAGCTGTCTGTGGACAAACGCCAGCTCCTTTGGCCTATAGAATGAGATGAGCGCCAAAACCCCAGAGTTGTCCGCAACCATTATGCCATTACATAACTGATGGTTTTATTGTTTGCAATTTATGTGTAGTCAATGTATTTAAAATAAACTTACTGTGTTATTGGTTTATGGCAAGAGACATAAAGCTGTTGGTTTAAAAACACATAATTTATAATATACCCGGTAGTTTTATGGTGGGAAGCATGGCTGTTTTGAGATGGGAGGTCTGTGTAACACAATACAGGTGTGCCTGTCTCACTGCTGTCATGAGATAAGATGCCTTTTATTCCCAATTCAGTAATGCAAATTCTTAATAAAATAATCAGCCATGGGCCTTGTGCCAGTCTCTCTGGATTCAACCAAGAAATGAGATATCTGTGATGGGAATTGTCATCCAAAACATATGGAGATGCCATTGCTCTGATGCAATAGGGTGCTGGGTGGTCCAGTCATCTTGAGAAAGCAGCGTCACAATCACACCATCATCCCAAGTGGAAAGAACCAGGCAGGTGAGTGGGCCAAATTACAGCATTGGTGAACCCTGCTATGGAAACAGCCCAGGAACCTGCCCAAACATGTCAAGTGCTACTGCTTTCCATGGAGCTGAGAACCATGAAACTCACAATGTTGACATTGGGTCCTGCTGAGAACGGGGTGCCGGACTATATTATTTATAGCCCAAGGAGCCCAGGGTGGCAAACAAACATAAAATTTAAAGGCATTCTGAAACAAAAATTATTAAAAAACAACAACTAATATATTGATTTATTCCCCATATTTTTCGTTTATGGGACTCACCCATTGGGTTGAACATTGGCCAGTAGGGCTACGGTGTGCCTGTTGGGCTCTTACACCCAAGGTCCATGCAGTTGCAGTGGGGAGGAAGGAATCATAGGAAACACTGCTGTGAGCACAGTGTGCGGTTGTTCACTTGCCCAGGTGATGGGGGTAGAAATGAACACCTGCCCTGACTTAATTTGATTTGGTTACATTGGTAGAATCTGACTAGTTAATTCGTTGTGCAGATCCTCCAGTTGTTATATTTAATTAATATTTAGCCACTCTGTTTGTGGGGCACTGCAAAATGTGTGGTTTCCGCTGCAAAACTTTTGCCATAATTTGGCATCAGTTTGGAACAAATTGTACAATGTTGGGTTTTGGGGTGACCTGATGACCCCCATTTTGAGTGTCAATTGCTCTGTTTGTGGGGCACCACAAAACTTTTGGCAGACTTTGGTGCCAGTTTGGAGTGAATCAGACAACATTTACTTTTGGATGTTAATTATTGACACCAGTTTCTATGGGATTCCAGATTGGGGGTTCATAGTTAATGAAGCTGACATGTTTCACTGTATTAAGAAAGCTGGACTATGATTAAAAACATACATATGAAGTTACTCAAGAGGCAAAGCGACGGCTACTGGGAACACCATTTGGGTAGAAGGCAAAGTTAGACAGTACATCAGCCTTCTCCTGAAAATATTTATGACCGATTAGGAGCAAATTTAAAAAATATATTGTTTTTAAAAATCTCATACAGCAACTTTACCATCACTGGTCATCCACTCATTTTTCTTAAACAAGGGGATTTGTGCCTTTGGTGCTAATCTTCAACACACAGGACCAGGGGTGTCAAGTTGAATAAAATATTGTGGTGGCCCAGGTAAGCCCCACCCTGCATAATTGATCACACGATGCGGTGTACACACACTATTTGAATGGCAATGCCTGTCAACTGGGGCGGGGCATGGCCCCCTCAAATATTTTATTGGGGAGAGCAAAGCCCCCAGGCCCCTAGGAGTTGGCTTCTATGCACAGGACCATTAAAAAGATTGTAACAGGAAATGTGCAGGAAATCATAAGCTTCCAAAAACATTGGAGCTGAGCTGGATATATGAGGCCAATAGTTGTCAATGATGATTGGAGGAAATTTTAGTTTGGAATATGCAGCCTTATTTTCCTTCTAAAGGGCTGGTGAACCTATGACCCTTCAGTTGCTGTTGAACTATTACTCCCATAATCCTTGACTGCTGGCCATGCCGGCTAAGACTTGGGGGGGCTTGAGCCCAACAACATGTGGAGGGCCACAACTTCCCAGCCTGCTGGTTTCTGTGCCTGTCTTAAGCAGCTGCTATATATAACTGAAATCATACACACAACTGTTACTGAAAATAGCGGACGGGGAGAACCAGAAACAAAAGCACAATTGTAAATGGTGGGGGGAATGACAGTTTATGAAATACAGTAATTATACAATGCAATTTTTAAGACACCCAGGCTGTGTGCATTAAACTTTCACTTAACAAACCCACTAGCGATATTTTTGTGTGGACAATGAAGATGAACAAAGGAGTTATGTATATCCTGTGGTCCTGTCCCTGACCACACCTAGTCCATTCCTACTTAAGCTGCCTTGTAAATACAGCGTCATTATGCCTGCCTCTCCAGATCAACAGACTCAAAGAAGATCCAGCTACATCACCAGCCTCCCCACGAGCCAGGGAGAGACCAGAAACAAAGGCGCAGAGCAACTTTAAGCAAATGCCGTCATTTGCCCAGGGTAAGAAACTTCTTATAATTTAGTTTATATCATGCAAAATATTTTAAAACTTGTGGTCTGATTACTATATTGTTTTCTTCACATATATAATAAAACCTTGCATGAGATCAGAAGAAATATGTTGATATTAAGAATAATTAACAAATTATTAAACACAGCTTTACAAATTTATCTGATCATTGCTTTTACTAATTATTGCAGGTACTTGGCATTATGGAAACTCAGTTCACTTCCAACAGCTTTCATATTGTGTGGGAGAAAAATAATCTTCCTGGATTAGCTTCCTGGCTTTATTTTTCTGTTGTTGAGACAAACGTGCATTTCTTTAGTCTGTGACCCTTTCAATGTGTGTGTGTGTCTCTTAAAAAAAAAATCCCTTCCATATACAAACACCATGAGAAAGAACAGGATTTTTTTTATCTTTATACTGAATTGGCTCATCAAATCTTAATAATGGCAAAAATGTGCAGTATGGAATAGGACAACCAAGCATATAAGCTCCAAAGCCCTGGGAACTGAAAAGGTGCAGCACCCTTACTTTCCCAAAGTTTAAGGACCACTGCAGATTGCTATGTTGCAGTAGTGCTGTATATCAATTTTACCAGGAATGGATTTCCCACTTTAATTCTGGTTATTTGGGGCAGATATAAAGATGCAAGCCAAACAATATGTACTCAACCCTAAATCAAAACAAAAGTTTTCTGCCAGTCTGTCCATTAGTTGCAATTATAACATTAAATATTAAAGGAGGCTCCCTCCCTTTGGAGGAACAGACTGCTTTTTATTGGTGCATTTAGGCAGTATTAATGCATTATCAGCTATATATTGAGAGGTTTTGTTCTCCAACTGCACACAATCCATTTGCGGGGTCTAATTTCCTCATGTTTGGCTGACCCCTTGCATCAGTAGGTAATCATTTGTGTCGATGACATATTACTTGGTCTCAAACTCCTAATTTAGATTTTGCAGAACTACCTTCAGATCTGTCCAGAGTACTGCAACCATCAGCGGCCTGAACACAGATTTCTAGCTATTAACCAACTTAGACTGTGGTCAAGCCCCGTTGAATTCAGCAGAACTTATTTATGAGTTAACGTGTATGTGATTGCTCTGTTATATATATCGACTTAGGCTACTGTTGTATATCACAAGATCAGTTTCTGCTTTACAATACATCTTTAATCCTCCTTTTGTATTGTCTCTGTCTCCCTTGCAGATCAGACTATTCCCATGCATTTATTTCCACCACATTGCAAAGCCAGAATCATGCAGGAATCGTTTGCTGTCCATTTCCTTAAGGTGCTGAAGGAACTCTTGGCTTTTGTGCTGTTCAGTTACACAGTGCTGTTAGGGGCGCTGCTGTTGGCTGGCTGGACCACTTATTTCCTGGTGCTTAAGTGACAGCTCATGTTTTCCACCAGCAGCTTACAGATGGAGCCCAGATGCACTGTCTATCCAACACCCAATCAATAAACACAATTCCGTTTCTATTCTAGAGACTCGACAAGTTTATTTTGTTACCTGCTTAATTGTGTACCTTTTAGATATATAAAATGCAAGGCAAATTATTTGAATTATTTTTGGTTGGTTGATTGATTGAGGTTACTTATATGCTGCTTTTCTGTACCCAAAGCAGTTTCACAGCAAACATTAAAAAACACTGAAATAAAGAGCATTGGAAATATACAAATATACAAAATACAGAACATGTGAGTAAATTCTATCAAAATAACAAAAAATAAATAAACAATTGGCAAACGTTACCAAAACAACAACAACAAAACCACCCCCAAACAATATAGGCTTAAGTACATAAATACATAGCAAAACAAGTTAACCAATAATAAAGGTTCTAGTCTTGCTGCACTCGAAGGAGCCTGGCTTAATTAAATACAATTCAGAAGGGAGGAGTAGATGACATACTGCTGGCTTTCAGGCTAGATGACGTACAGCTGCCTCCCATTTCCTTACTCCAGAGGAGGCTGACAGCAGCAAAAGGCAAATGTCAGGGAGGGCAATGGTGGTAAGTCTCTTCTCCAGCCTTCTGGAAGTACCGAGTGGTGGTGCAGATCTTATTGTGCTTTTTGAATATTGTTTCAGGATTCGGTATTTCAGGTAGAAGATCAATTACAAATTTATCCTCTGAAATTCATCTTCTTTCTCTTGTCTCTCCATGGGAGTACTACTATAAAACAGAAACTAGTTGATCAGGCTGTAACTAGGCTCAGATGTTGACTTTTTAAATTATGATTTGTTACCTCGCTTGGCATACACTCCAGGCTTTCTGCTTTTAATTTCTCTCTCTGTTACAAAATCTCTGGCACAACGCTGTCTGGAGAAGGATTAAACCCCAGTGCAATTGTTCTCTCTAAAAATAAAAGCAACCGAGTTACCTGTGGGTCTTGTATAATTTATGCTGTTCAGATTGAGATTGTTTGCATTAAATCCTCAATAACTGCAGAGCAGAACATCGGAGAAAAACATATCACTACACTTTGTAACATCAAAACAGCTGGGCAGTGTGCTGTTATATTCATGTCCTGCTTGCAGGCTTCCCACAGGCATGATCTGATTGGTCACTGTGAGAACAGGATGCTGGACTAGATGGGCCCCCTTGGCCTGATCCAGCAGGCTCTTCTGATCCTGTGGGGACACAGGAGAGGGCCTTTTCTGTGGCTGCCCCAGCCAGAATGTGGAACTCCCCCCCCCCAGACAAGCTAAACTGGCTTCCTCCTTATTGACCTTCCACCAGCAGCTGGAGAGTTTTGTTTCAATAGGCTTTTGGTAACCAACTGTTTTTAAGGAAAGGGCTGGTGCTGTGATGCTTTTGTTGCAATGATCTATATGTGTGTGTGTTCTGTTAATGTTTAATTGTTTTTCATTATTGCTTCCCCCCAATGATTTTATCTGTTTTATCTGTAGAAATATTATTATAATACTGGTACAGTACTGATGTCAGTGGTACCAATACGGGTCAAGCAAATAAAAATAAAAATAAAACAAGACGGTCCCCTGCCTGCAAGCTTATCACCTCAAAAGACCTGGCACAAAAGGGGAAAGGGGGCGAGGAGAGGAGCAACTTTAGGCACCCATTTGTAAAAGTTAAACAGGAAGTTTTTGTGACCAGGTGGAATGGAAGCAGTTCAGGGACAAGAACAAGAAGGAGAATCCCGTGGAGCTGGTCTCTCCGCCTGAAGGCCCCCTTTCCAATGGCTGGAGCTTGATGGCAGGAGACAGACAAGTGAAGGAGAGAGAAGGCGCAATGGAGCAGCTCTTTCAGCAGAACTGATCATGGAATCTTTAACAATGAAAAAGGACAAGTCTGCCCCAAGACCGGACACAGGAGGAGGGAAATGGAGTTAGAGGCACACAGGAAATGAAAATATGCATTTATTTCAGTTACAGAAGATTAATTAGCTCTGGGCAAATTAAATAAGTTTTTCAGCAGTGATCAACTCCACACCTGCTTTGATTTCATTGCTTTCTACTTCAGCCTCTTCCCCCTTTATCCCATATCTCATGGCGGGGTCCATTTCATTTTTAAATTCTTTTACATTTTAAATTTGTTTTTTAAAAAATAGTTCACAAGATGGTGCTTTGATAGTCCGGTAAAAGAGTTGAGTAACACTATCCAGAAGTAAATAATAATATATTGAGGAGATGGTCTCTGCCAGTAACCAGCCTGAAAAGCATGACACGAAAGGAAAAGAGGGGAGGGAGGGAAGAGGAAAAAGATAAGCCCAGGGACTCCTTTCACAAAGGAGACATTTGCAAGGAAGGATGCCATGAAGTTGCCGCCCTGAAGTTCTAGCCAGGATTCTCAGTGTTTGGCAGCTAAGTGTAAGTGATGTTTTTACTTATACAAAATTAAGCAAAAGGCAAATTCTATTAAACAAAAATAGGAATTTCAAAAAAAGACTGGAAAGAGAAGTTGCTGAATTGCAATTAATTACCAAACTTAAAACCATGGAGAGACCTGGTCTGAACAAAGACATTGGATTATCTCATTATACATGACAAACCTATCTCACCCCTTGCTTTTTCCTGTAAAACCAATTGCAGTCGTTAACAGTCATCAACAGGTTTACTACACCTATCAGCAGGGGCACAGGGAGCCGCCTTGCTGCCCAGGGTGGCAAATGCAGGGGCATCCCCTGGGGGCGGGGCCTCTCCCTAGCGGGTGTGTGCCCTGACGTCACACCGCATGCACCGTGATGTCAGCGCGCGCAGCATCCCAAGTAGACTGCGCATGTGTGGACATGCGCAATCCATCCAAGATGGCGGGTGCGAGCGGCCGGCACCCTTCCCAACCGTGTGACGGTATGGCAAGTTTTAAGGCTGCAGCGTGCGAATAGTAGCACAGCGTCTGTGCTATTCGCACACTGCAGCCTTAAAACCTGCCGCGCCCCACACAAGCCAGCAGCGCCGATTGCAGGGGCGGGGTACCGCCCCAAGTGTCACCCCCCCAGGGCGGTACCCGGGGCGGCCCACCCTCCCGCCCCTGCCTATCAGCCAATCCCCCATTCCCACCCCCCTTCCGAGTAATACCCCTCCCCATTCTCTTACTATATTTAAGGGTCTGGTGACTTCTGTTTCAGTGTATCTGAAGAAGTGTGCATGCACAGGAAACCTCATACCAAGAACAAACTTAGTTGGTCTCTAAGGTGCTACGGGAAGGAATTTTCTATTTTGTTTTGTCTATTAAACATAAAACACACACACAAACAATAACAAATCCGGGTCTCTTTATCAGCTGAAGAAGGAAGGGGCGGCTCGCAACACGCACGCGCCATGGAGTCTCTCCCGCCAAAAGGTTTCCCGGTGAAAGGATCACGTGCTAACACGCAAACGGCCCTCTCGCCCCCCCTTCTGACTCCGACGCATGCGTAAATGCTCGTCCAAGCGCTTCTGCTTGAAACCTCCTAGAGCCAGAAAATATCAAAGCTACAAGGGCTCAACATCCGTAAAGAAACAGCCGCTGGATCATTACAGATGGACTCTGCAGAACCAGACGAAAGGACGCTCCGTTCTCACAGCCGTCGACGCCAATTCCATCTCGCTCATGATTTCCAGCAACTGGGATTCGGAGGCACAAGCTTGCCGTGTCCATAGAAGAGCGCCACTCTAACCTTTCGCATCTCTGTAGTGCGTATTTTCTCCTTCCTGCTCCGCGTAGAGGCATAAACAGAACCAGATCCGTTCCAGAGCGGAAGTGACGATAGAAGGCGGCGGCTTTTTAATAATGTGGATTTTTGTCGGCGTTCTAGCTGTATAAATCCCTCATAGACCCAGCCGGGATCAGTCTCTGATGAAGGCGACGGCGCGAAACGTGAAGACCGGGACTCTCAAAGAAGAAAAGGGGCGCGGAGGGCTACACCTCCCCCTTACGAAATCAGCTCTATGGCATTAGCTGTGGCGCTGGAGATGACGTGTTTCCGGTGCGCCTTGACCGAACCAAGATGGCGGCGGCCTTGAGTAACCGGTGGCTGCGGAGCTGCTACGCTTTCTTCAGGTATCTGTGGGAAGGAACCAGCTTCCTTCACTTCGCTCTGCCGCCCCCGCAGCTTTGTGAAGTCTCCCCCCAGCCGTGCCTTTTGCTTCAGTCTACTTCCATAGCGACGTCTGCCTGGGGTGAATTCGCTTCCGGAGGTGCTGCCGCTTCCTATAGGAGCGGCCCCTGCAGTGAATTAGTAAATCCTCGGTAGATAATTGAAGCGAAATTTGATCTGGACACCCAGCTAAGTACAACAGAACCCAGTTTGTATTCACTGTACAAATCTCCTAACTGTTGCTATTGTGATTTTTAACTGCTCGTTCTCGACGTAGTTTGCCTGTATTGTTTTATTTGGATTATTTTGCTTGTATTGCATCGTGAGCAAATAAAGAAATCAATATCTGCATCTTCAAAGGTACAATGTATCTTTGAAAATGTTTTATAGTCTAAATCCTGGAGGAGGTAGACTGTTTTGTAGTGACAGATATACAGTTAAGGAGTTCCTGCTCAGTTTCCTAACAGCCTGGCTCTTGAAATGAGAGGACTGTAAGCAGGACTTGGCTAGCAGTGGACTCCAAATATGGTGGATCTTTGCTTATTAGTCCTCCAGAATTCATATTGCTTATAGCACTTGTACCTAAGATGGATGTGTTTTCCCCCCAGGCACAGTTTTCCCATCCTGGCAAATGGTAAAGCTCGTTGCATGTCAGGATTGAGGAGACCATGGAGCAAAGTGGTAGCACTGGGGTTTGGAGTAACCTTGTCTGCAATTCCTATTACACAGGTAACCCTCTGGGAAATATTTATCAGTTACAATGTCAGGACCCAAGGTTCAACTTAATTGTTAAATTATTTGGTAGTCTCTTTTTTAAAACAAATAATTTCCCTTCCATTTTGTGTTGAATTTTTTTTCTATTTACACCTCCAGCCTTTCTGTCCTTGTTACTCTTTTATCTGGAAATTGCTGCCTTCTGACACCTGTGTCTCTACTTGTTTGCAGCTGTTTAAACAGTATGTGAAAATGTGGCTATTTGTCAGGGATGGGCAGGAGCCAGAGGAACAGGGTGGGGTGGGGGCGGTGATATATGGGCTGAGGGAGGCAGGGAATGGTGGTGGAAAAGGAAAGTCAGGAAGAGGAGACATGGCAATGAGAGACAGAAGAGCTGCAGGAGGCCTCAAATATTGGAGAGACCAAGGTGCTTCCAGAGAGTCAAGACTTTGGAAACCCCACTTTGTTGTCTCCACGCTCAAGGAGAGGCGTGTAGTGCTGGGAACAGCTAGAGCTGCTGTTGAGGAGGATCCGTCAGGTGCACTGTGAGTTTAAGACAGGATGGGAATGCACTGCGAGTTTAAGACAGGATGGGATGGGGCCACACTGTAGCTCCAGCTGTCCAAGACGGAGCACGGGTCTGCTAGTCGTAGGTGCCTAGACAGCTAGTCAGCATGAGTATTCTTGTAATGTAACCAAGTGCTTTGCTAAATAAAGAACTAAAAATTCAGTTGCTCATCCTTGTTGGTCTGGTTCAACACTGTGCTCTGCCTCCACAGTTGGAGGCATAAATGCTTCTGAATACCAATTGCTGGAAACTACGAAATTCTTGTGCTTGAATCCTGTTTGCTGGTATCCTACCTGCATCTTGTGAGCCACTGTGAGAACAAGATGGTCCATTGGCATGAACCAGCAGGCTTTTCTTATATTCTTATTATAAGCATGTAGCACCTAGTTGCTAAGGTATCATTGCTGCTTTATTTTTTTCTCATACAATTAACTGAGAAATCACAACATTTGGCTTTCTTTATATGCAGACACGATGGAATTAAGTGGAAGTGTGAAACAAACCATTTGCAGTAGCCCATTGCAATTTGTTTTTACTGTTTTTAATTGTAAAACTTTGTTAATAGTGTTGTTTGGGGTGGTCATACTTTATTTCCTTATAATTAATAAAATATTTAAATAACACTAACCCTGTATCATACCCTGTATCTTAGGACAGAGTTATGTTATTGGACTACAACTCCTATTACCCCTTACCATTGGCCATGCAAGTTGTGGCTGATGGGAGCTGGGAGTCAAACAACAGGTAGAGGGCCTCAGTTTCCCCATTCCTGTCTTATTGTCGCACAGCAAAGTTTGTAATTCAGAAATGCCTGAGAAATCAACTACCTGGCAATGGAACTGAGCTTAAGGTGGCACCAGAGGGTATTCCACAGCTGGGGAGCCACTACAGCAAAGACCCAGAGAAATAAGGATTCTAGTAATGCTAGAGTGAGCCCAATAACACTTTTGAATGAATAGATTCTGTTGAGCTTTTCCACTTACTGTGGAATATGAAATTTTTTTAAAGTATGAAGTGTTCCAGGCGGCTTATCTACCTTTTAGAGTAATTATAACATTAGATGAGGTTTGTAAGGGTTCTTTGTACTCTAAAAAGCAGTAAAGCTATCTTAAAAGTGATGACTTTTTAATGTTTTCCTAAGCACACAGATTAGCCCCCATCCTCCTCCTCCTGCTCCTCCTTTTATGAAACACTAAACTTCAAGCAATCCAGTTGAAGTGATTGGCAGTAGATTCAATATGAATTTTCAATTAGACATTCATGCAGTGCATAATTCATTTATGAAATTTGTTGCAAGATAACGTTTATGATACCTGCTAGCTTTAAAGGGGGAGATGAATGGAGAATAGATCTGTTGGTGGCTATTGAAAGCAGTTTTCCTTCATTTTCTTCTTGGGGGCTTTTCAGACATACAGTACTTACTTGGCTGAGTTCTGTGAGAAACAGCCTGCTGGACATGATGGATCTTTGTTGTGATACAGCAAAATTCTTAAGAGTGACAGTGTCCTTCACATCCACATTCAGCTGGTAAAAACCCAATTGCAAGAGGTGTCATTTAGTTACCAAACTTTAAAATGGGAGCAAGAACTGTTAGAGCAAGTGAGAAAGAGCCATTTGTTTCCAGTAACTGTGAGAAGATTCTTGAAGCATTGAGGTGCAAGATTATTTAGTCTACAGCGGCTATAAATAGCTGTGGAGCACTTATCTATGGACTTCACAATTCCTGCAGGGGAGAGACTGCTGAGCTGAGTGCAGGTAGCATGTAGGACTGAAGTGTGCCTTACTTTCTGTGCGTAAAGTTGTAAATAGTCTTCTACTGTCAAGATTGTTACTACCTTTCAGGTAAACAAGGCTTGACTGAGCTTTACTGCTTCCATGAGTGTTTTATTGCCATTGGCTGTACACAACTTGATTCTTTCAGTGCTTAAGCTGTGTGATCGTCACTCTGCTATGCAAGGAAGTGTTGCTGGACCACCCTCAAGATTTACAGTTTGGAGATGGTAAAACCTTCAAGATCTGGGTGGTTGAAATAGCTCCAGATATTTGGAACTGGTGATGGAAAGCCCTATCAAGCTTTTAGTATTAGTTTGAAGGATGTTGGAGGTATAAAGCTACAGCTGCAGATATGCACCATATAATTTTGTCTTATCCAAAAATTATTATATTCTGTATGGCTGTAGTTCACAAAATAGAAGTAATTGCGGGTTATGTTTTCCCAATGAATTTTCTAGTTTTTATTTGGTTATGGAAAGGTTTTAGTTTTAGCAGAAGGTAAAGAACTAACAGTTCATCTGTTGACAGCCGCACATAACTGGGGGAAACCCAGTGCTCTGACTTTAGATGAGTGGAGAGCTAAGGTGTGAGATATTGTACATGTGATAAAATTGACAAACTCAGAAGAAAAGCCTTGGCAATCTGTTCAGTGAAAAGTAGAGACTTTTTAATTATGTAAATATGGGATAATGTTGAGCCACATACTTTATTAGGAATTGCCTGAGGATAAGTAAATATTGTACTAGGTTTCAATGATCAGTTAACAGGTTTACTCACAATAGACCTACTGAAATTAATGGACATGTCTAACTTAGGTCCATTAATTTAAATGGTTTTTATCTGAGTGAACACTGGTTTAACCATTCCAGTTGTTTTAGGTCACTTTTTTATAAGTAACAGATAGTATTATCATTTTGGTATCATTTTATATATTTTACACATTCATATACTTATATATATATTTATACTTTTGATTGGTGTACTCACTGTTACGCTAATAAAATATTTTTTAAAGTTACCGGTAATGACTTCTGGCTTTTTCCTTTTTTGCCAGTAGCCACGTCAGGTTTCCAGATTTTGAAGAGCTATTACTGTATTTTGAAAAGGCATAATATTTGTCTTTCAGAAACATGATCCAAGCTCACTTAGCAATGAAGCGTTAATTCGAAGAGCTGTGTCTTTAGTAACCGATAGCGCTGGTACCCTTCTCTCTCAAACAACATATGCGTTAATTGAAGCTCTAACAGAGTATACAACGGTAAGATGCTCTCTGTCTCTGAACTTCTGAATTCTGTAGCATAACACAAACTTTTAGTTAACTGGGTGCTACTGAGTATGGGTTGTTTCCTGTTGCAGGCAGTTTACACGTTGGTGTCACTGTACCAGAAATACACACACCTCCTTGGGAAAATGAATTCCAATGAGGAGGATGCAGTATGGCAGGTGATCATTGGTGCTCGAGTAGAGGTAAGGAACCAGCAAGAAACTTGGGTTCAATGCATCTTTTTCAAGAACCAGTATTCCAACATTGATATTCTGGATGTGGACCCCAGAGGCCTGATTTCAAATTCCCTGCTCCATTCTCACTTGATACAGAGCCTTTTTTTAAAAAAAAGCAGGCTTAGCAGTGATCAGATATACAGCTGTAAGTTCAAATGAGAGTGGTTGTAAACGAAGTGTGCCAAATCAGAAGTTTGCTTTTATTTAACCTGCTTATAAAATGTTTATTTTTGGTGAAATAAGCAAGTTCAGATGCTGTTTCTCATAGTAGCTTTTGTATTTAGATGACTGCAAAGCAACAGGAGTTCCTGAAGTTAGAATCCAGGTGGATGACTGCATTGCGCCTTTCAGAGATGGCAGCAGAAGCAGCGTATCAGTCTGGTATTATTCACTGGAGCATATCCCCATCATTGAATAGTTTCCTACTGTTGTCCTTTCCAAGGCATTTGCATCTTAGGACAAGTTGTATTCACAATGCATTGAATTGTCTCTCAAACACTTTGGTCCAAACTGATTTTGGAGTTTGGTTTGTACCGTAGAAGGCCCCCACTCCCCCATTCTAAAAGCATATTGGAGGTGTTAAAAGAAAATAGCACAACATGCACATATGTGTTTCATCAAATGCAGACCATGTTTGGAGAGATCTTTTTAAACCAGCCTCAGGATTTATTGTCCTGTGATGTGGTGAAAGAAAATAATGGAAGGAATTGTGCAATATGGGTGCAAGGAAAGTCTGCAACCATGTATGTCTGCATGTTGTTGTCATATGACAGCCATGTCTTAATGTGAATGACGTGCCCATCCATGAACACCCTTGGATCTGTGCCTGGACCCAAGTCCAATCAGTGTTGTGGTGTGAAACTGCTGATTTTAACATTACTTTTTCAGGAGCCGATCAAGCATCCGTTTCAACACATAACCACATTCAGCTGGTGAAAACCCAAGTGCAAGAGGTGCGGCAGCTGTCACAGAAAGCAGAGACTAAGCTGGCAGAAGTTCAAACTGAGGAGCTCATGAAACTGACAGAAGAGCCACCATTGCTGCCAGCCGGTCGACAAGCCAGCGTGGAGGAAACCGATGAAGAAGCCTATCTGCGTGAAGACTGAAGTGTTGCTAGCCTTGAGGATTTTGCCCCCAACTTTGATGGGGAAAGGAGGCACCAAGTTGAAATACCAACCTTGTTAGCTGCAGGTCTTTGACATTGGAAGTTGTGTTTCTGATATGTGGGAAAGAGTTTCTACTTAAATCAACTATGCAAATTTGAAAGTAGCCAGCTGAGGGGTCCTTTCTTGGCTGTGGAGATCTATTGTTAGAATGGCTAATGAAGATGATTCAGTAACAGGTCCTCAAATTCTCAAAAGCCTGGAGCTAATTGTAGTTTCAATTTCAAAAGGGTTGGGTTTTTTCTTTGAAAATATTTACTTGGGTTGTAAAGGAAATGGAAGTCATGCCAACTATTATTGCACCTGAAATTTCACAAGTAAGTTGCATAGCTGTCAAGTTTTACCTTTTCTCATGAGGAAGCCTATTTGGCATAATGGAATTTCCCTTAAAATAAGGGAGAACTTGACAGCTATGGTAAGTTGCCAGACAGTCAGTTTAAAAGATAAATGTCACTTGTGTGTGTATATGCTCCCCCCTAATTATGTGAACTTTAGCAACCTCTTTTTAAAAATAAAAGTTAGCGGGACTTCTACCTTTTAACTGTAGCTAAAGGCAAATGCTCAATAGTGGACTATGCAGACAATAGTCCCAATATGGCACGGGTGATCTACATGCTAGCACACAGCAGTTGAAGTCACACAACAACAATTTAATCACTCAATTCAGATAGCTGCACCCAGCAGTGGGAATAATCTGTTGTCCTAACATCATGGAGTAAAAAATTCAAAAGGTGATGGGGAGAATAGGTTGTGCCGCATCTATCACAATACTAAAAGGCACCTTTCGAGACAAGTGATTTAAATTGTCAGTGCAATCTTGCACATTCAATATGACTTACTCATAAGTGCATTTAATCTAACTCCAACAAAACTGCATTTCAAATCAAATACACTTCTATATAGCTTGGAGCTTATGAGATACAGAGGTAGGTTTTATCTTGCTCAAACACAAAGTGAAGAGAAGCCTTTGGAATGCTATGTGAGCCAGGTAATGCCAAAAGTGAAGAAAGAAAGGTGGGATAGGCTTTTTGTAAAGGCGAATCACTTCCAGTGGTCAGATGGAACTGTTGCACACAAACATTCACTTCTCACTGCTACACACATCATGGCTCAAAAGACACACCACAAGTGTCCTTTCATCTTTTTCATACCACCATAATGGAATGTCCCATGCTACCAATTGCAGCCCTACATGAACACACTAATTGCAAAAATTTAACACATCTATGCCTCCCCAAGAAAGACACCGTTCTCATAGATTGCAAACTAAATTTAATGTTCTATTCTCCACCCACCAGCTCCCAACTTTAGGGAAGCATAAATCAGATTGCATCAGAAAAGAAAGTAGTCACAGTTCTTTTTTAAAGTACAGGAAAGGTATGCTAAAAGGAACAGCCGGGACTTGTGGGCTTTGTCAGCAATGATTTATTTGGATTTCTGCTGTTTGACAATGCATGATGCTTATTTGGAGACAAGACAGTCCATCAAAACAAAAACTGCAGCATGGAAGGCCCAGAGATTTTCAGGAGAGGGGAATGCAAAAGATGCAGCTTGAGAAAATGTTAGAAGGGGAGCATCCAACTTAGCTGATGACATTGCATAATAATAATTTTTAAAAATTATTCAGAAATTTGAACTAGGATTTTAATTTCAACAACAACAATAATAATAATATGAAAAGATGTGTCTATGTGTGCTTGTAATGCACCACATCACCCTTACAACTAAGCCCAGGAAACTTACCTGCCCATTAACATCTTTACTAGCCGGTTCACTTACCCTGTTTATGTAAATTTATGGAGCTGACAAGACTAAAAAATGGGTGAGGGGGAGAAGAGAGAAAAAACCATGGTTTTCCTATTTATTAACATCTCCCCACCACCACCACCAGTTAGTCACCTGGAGACACTTCACACATGCAGGTGATCAGCTGCATTCCCCATTTTCTATTCCTCATCTCCCTGCAAGCTTTAATTTTAAATGCTGCATTTCTTCTATGCATTTTTCTCTGTGGTCACATGGGAGTTCAACCCCTATTCTTCCAAATAATTCAGCATTGGTGTGAAAGGGAAGGAAACGAAGCAAGCCAGGGTTATTTGCAGTTCCACCCCCAACACACAGTGCTTTTCCTGCCCAAATTCCAGTGAGAAAAATGACTACTGAAACATGAAAACCATCAAGACATGGCTCTTGGTTAGGCATGATTCGGGGTTTTTATCTTCAAAGAGCCCAGCTACCCAGGCCTAGTGAAGCGCACTGCACTTGCCTTCCTCCAGATGCTTAACTACCACCCCATCTTCCTTAACCCCTGTCCACTGCTAATGAAGTGCAAACATCTGGAGGGCCCTCAAATTGGGAAGAGAAGCACCTGAGTTTGGAGAACAACTCAAAATACCCCTGGACTTTATGTCAAGGCCAAGGTGGCTTGCTGTTGTAGGAGACTCCAATGGTCTAGCAACACTAGACATTTTAACAAGTTTAGCTTTTGTGGGTCCTCCGTGAGAATTATGGGATCTGTACTTTTACAAGCTCATCCCTAGCCTGGAAGCCATGAAAATGATTAAACAGGTTTTAAACTGATCTAAACCTGTGTAGAGGAGACATGTCTTGGTGCCAGATTAGAAGAGGACGCACCCTGGGATTAGTCTCATGGGGAATGTTATTACAGTGGTATTTCGGGTTACATACGCTTCAGGTTGCAAACTCCGCTAACCCAGAAATAACACTTCAGGTTAAGAACTTTGCTTCAGGATAAGAACAGAAATGGTGCTCTGGCGGTGCAGCGGCAGCGGGAGGTCCCATTAGCTAAAGTGGTGCTTCAGGTTAAGAACAGTTTCAGGTTAAGAACGGACCTTCGGAACGAATTAAGTACTTAACCTGAGGTACCACTGTAGTTGTGCTTTTTCTGTTTAAAAAAAACAAAAACCATCCTGCCTTTCACCATCATGAAACCCTGGGTATCCACTGGTGCTCTCTGCTCATAAGAAAAGAAGGGTCTGCTGGACCAGGCCAATGGTCTGTGTAGGCCAGCATCCTGCTCTTCTTGAAAGCCCATGAGCAGAACCTGAGTACCATAGCAGGCTCCTCACCTGTAAGTACCAGCAACTGGTGCTGAGAGGGACGTTTCCTCTGACAATAGTGGAAGAATATAGTCATTATGGCTGGTAGTCTTTGATAGCCTTATCAGGCATTGAACAGACCGAACCTGCTTAGCTCCATTTTGTGTGCCCTCAGACCACATCCTGCAACCAACATTCCCCCGGAATATTTGAGACTTCTCATCTTCACTAGTGAGACATTTACAAAGACTGCCAAAAGTATTACACTGATTGCTTTACCTTTGACCATAGTGCTTCAACAGAGAAAATACGATTTTTTAATGTTTTCTCTCAGTTGGAAGTTTTTTCTCTATGGACCAATGTACTCCTGACAAGTACTTCCAGCAGGTACCCGAAGAGACGACTTTATTTTAGGATGCAGGGGGGGCCTGGCCACAGCCATTTACTCCAGTACCATGGAGAAGATGGTACCAGGAAAAGCACGAAAGCAAACCCTCCCCCCACCCCTGCTCCGCAGCAGCTGCCTCGGCATGGCATCTGTAAACAATTTTGGGGGTGGGAAATCAGTGCAATAAAATTATTCTACCCTAAACAATCTTTAAAAAAAAGGAAAGATCTCTCTTTATATCAATTTAAGCCAGCTCCTATCAAAGTCTTAGTCTGGCAGTTTTACTGCATTAGACACATCCTAATCTATCCTATAGTTTCTGAGTTACTGACATGGCACATCGGAGGTTGTCGTCTTTCAGCAACGTCCACATGACCCACAGCTCCGTTGGGTTCAGTTTGTGTATAATCATCAGTTCTTTGTACAGACAGGGATCAAAGGGATTAAAGGGCCTCTGGATTCCAAAGGTCTTAAAGCCAGGATGGTGCATTGGGATGATCCCCATTTTGGCCAAGCACATCCCAACAAAGACATCGTCTATTGGGAACAACTCAGTGTCCTCAACTGTCACCTGCAGCTGCTGCACCGTCAGCCGTGACATGACATATCCGCCGCCACCAGCATAGTGTGGATAGAAAGATGCCGGATACATTGACTCTGGGATGAAATATTTTGTGTTGGTGTTCCTGATTGGCTGAGCTTTGCTGATGACATCCCCAGCAAAAAGATCTTTGTCAGGGTCCAGATGCTCAAGGAACTCTACAATGTTGTACGTGTTCACAAAGACATCATCATCACCCTTCAACACAAAGCACGCATGGGGGCAGTCCTCTGCCACCCACCGAAGGAAGTGCAGCTCCTTCAGTGTGAGGTTGAAGAAGTTATCAACAAAATCCCACTGGAGGATATCGTCAAACTCCAGGTTTTCATAGGCCAAAAGCTGGTGGAGGGAGTGAGCCTGAACTTTGACCTCTGAGCGGCCAAGCAAAAACAGGAGCCTCACCAATTTCCCACCAATAATGGCCTCCTTCCCCCAGGTGCTCCTGATGGCTGCACGGCGGTCTATGTTCACAGGGGTGGATTTGATTGCTAGCAGGAGGAAGGTCTCTGCAGCACATCTGGAGGGCTTCAGCAATGTCGAGAAGTTCCGGCAGTGTTTATAGGTTAAGAAAACACGGTGAACCTCAGGGAGGGAGAGAAAGGAATTCGCAACCATCATGTCTGGCAAGCATTTGCTTGATTTCACCAACTTGGGAACACTCACGTTTGGCCTGCACAGTTCTCTGTTTGCCGAAGATGAAACCAGCTTGGCATCTCTCCTTAAGTAGACCAAGCATGCAAGTAATAGAGCTGGTAAGATGTACACCGATAATCTTCTCATCCTGGTCTGCATCTCAGCTAATGTCGGAGAACTGAACCCCTACATGGCAAAGACGGAGGACAACTGTGAGGTTACTTTTCCATGTGCTCTGTATTACGTTAAGCAAGTGAGCACACAATCTGTTCTGTTTGAAATATTATGAGCACAGGTGGGATTCCTACTGCCTTCATAAAATCACACAACCCCACACCCGATTACTTGGGCTGTCAACCCAATTAAAGACATCTTAGCAAATAAATAGTATAAGTTTCAGCAAATTAATTAAACAAATCTGAATCTGAGCAAAAATAATGCTGAAGCAACAACTAAGTTCCTTGCTGAAGAGAGGGAAACAGTAGTTGGCAAATTCAGTTTTATGGGTACTTCATATTGTTAAGATTATGTGTATGTCAAATCTGCTACAGATTAATCAAGGAGTACTATGTAATCAAAGGGTTTTTTCCATTGGTTGGTTAGATTAATCAATTAAATATTGCAGCCCTGCTTATTACCTCAACACCCTTGTAAATTGCCTTCCTGAAGCTCTTGCTAATGTTTTCCCCAGGACATAATTTCTCAGTGTTTCTACACTAAGCAGGGCATTCATTTTGGGTGAGCCAACATGACTAGCTCCACACAGGCATCAGATTCCAAGAACTGCCACTTTCATTGCAACCCACCTGACACACAAAAAGCAAATGAGTAGTTCACTTCACATGACTGTAAAAAGACACAACTGAAGACATAGAGGCAGTTGGCTCAAAACTGGGACTCTTAGTGTGATGGAGTGGAATCCAACCTCCCATGGATCACATGGAGCTGTGCCTTGCAAGTAAAGTCAGTGGGAAAGCTTACTTGCACAAGAGCTCCATCTGTGTACTACAAAAGACATGAAGCTCTGGATCAGAATCCCTTTCAGAGGCACACGCAAACTCCTATAATCTGCACTCACCCCCTCCCTCAGTCACCACTCACCACAACCATGTTCTTTTCTCATTAGCTGACATTTCTCTAACTATTTCTGCCCCAAGAGCATTGGAATAAAGGCAAGTGGCTGCCCAGCTACCTAAACATTTGCTGATGCAAACTGACACAGATACCTCCAAGTTGAGCAACTGGTTGAAGAAACTGATGGGAAAGAATAATGATGAAAAGCAGCAACAGGCAGTTACAGATCTTCAGGTTTTGAGTTTTCTGGGTGCAGAGCAGAAGAGCTCTTTCCCCCAGCTGGCATGGTGCAAGTTCACTTCAACCACACAGACCAGCTGCTGTGGAGCACACAAGAGTCTGATTGTGAAACCACGTGGTCCAGTGAATCAGTCAATGGAGCTGCTCCCAGCAGCCAAGGGAAGTCTCAATTAGCATAGTTTACAAGCAGTTGTCTATTAGCAACAAAGAGCAGGGATTGCCTGAGTAGCACATAAAAGGGGCATTGGTTGGCTGATCTAGCACTTGGGCAGGAAACCAGGGGTTAAAAAAAGAGGCAACTCTGAATTCAAAACCCTGCGGCTGAATGTGATTCCTACTTGCTTATTAAGCTTTAATACAGAACTGAAGTGTGCATACTTCTGCCCCCAAAATAAGCTCTGGGTCACCCATGAGATGCCCTACCATCACGTCCACCCAAAAATTCATTTTTGTGCAAGTAACTACAAAGTGTGATGCCTCCTTGCCAATCCTGGCTGACATATTTCTAAATAAAGGTCTGGCGCTCCTTCCCTGGAGACCGCACTGTGTACTACTGTACATGTCCTGCTGTCATGAAGCCTTGCCTCTTTTAGACTGCCCAGTACACCAATTGATAAGGAAGTGTCATTGGCCCAGTCCTGGAGAGTCACCAGGCACCTCTCGTGCCAACTTTTAAACACTTGCTGAAAACTTTTCTACCAGGCTTATGCAGATAATGAACAGGATGATTCCAAGCATGGTCTACTGATGTCTGTTTTTAATGTATTTTTGCTTTTAACTTGTTTTAAAATTTTCATGATGCTATTGTATTTTTATAAGGAATAAATAAAATGATAAATCAGTGTTACCTTTTTGCGAACTGTCAGCCAAGCCTAAATTTCCCCAGCTGCTTCCAGGTGAGCAGGCTCAGGACAGCGTCTTAGGCACTGGAAAAACAAAACCCTCGAAAAAACCTGCGAGAAAAGTCTCCGCGCATCCCCAGGTGGGCTGCTGTCCCCGCAAAGGTATCGTGCTGCAATCCTCCAAGAGAGGGGAGACGAGCGTCCCTCTGGGGAAGACAGAGAACGGAGGGTAGCCGCGCAGCGCCACGAGGAACAGAAGAAAACGGCCGGCAGGCAGAAATCCAACAGGTCCACGTCGGCAAAGACTCTCCGCTTGCCCTGCAAACCACCACCACCACCCCGGGGCTCCCGCTGCCCTCGCCGGCTGCTCCGTCCTCGGCGGCGGCTGCTGCACGGACGGAGCCCCCGAGGCCAGCCGGGAGGGTCTCGCCGCCGCTCTGGCTGCGGGAGAAGCGCCGCATCAGCCGCCGAGGGCGACGCCGGGGAACTGCCTCCCCCCCCCCCCCCGAGCGCGCGCGCAGCCCGGTCTGGGGTCGCCACGGCAACGGCGGAGTCCGCCCACGCCGCGCTCCGGCTGCAGCAGCCTCGGGTCGGCGGTCGAGCTTAGTTCCAAGGCAAAAGATGACATTCTTCTAGAATCACACAACGTAAATTTAACATCACACAGCATAAAAATGTGAAAGGACAGTGCATTCCTTCTCACAACGCCTTCCGGGGTTACCCATACATATAAAATTAGTTTTCTATCTTTTAAATTTAGTATATTTTAAAGCTTTTCAACAAAGTTTGTTCTTTTAGTGGCTTTGAGATCATCATCTGGCTTTCCGTTTACTGAAGCATTCGCTTCCCTTTGTCCAAGCAAGCTAAAAGCACTTGGATATTGAAATCAAAGGAAGTATGGTAAATACTTGATTCTATTAAGGGAGGTTTTTGGAACAATCTTTTTAAAATGAATTTATTTATTTATATTTTAACTTATTAGTTGTTTGCCAAGTGACTTACAGCAAAGAAAAATATACAACAACAACAACTTATTTTGATGTCACCTGCTTTGCACCTTCTTGGTGTACATTTAAATCAGAGCTTACTAACATGGCACCAGTGCCTGGGAAGCCTCTGAGCACCTACACCCCCCCCCTTTAGTTGGGAAGGGCTGAGCAGGTGATCTTTCTTTCCTCTTGAAAAGTAAATAGAGCTGAAGGCACAAGTGGGGAAGAGAGATACCCTTTCCCACATCCTGTTTTCTCTCTCCGAGGTTTTCAGGGTACAGATTCTATTGGATCTGACTTTGACCCAGATCCCTTGCAAAAGCAAAGTTTGTGTGCAAATAATAATAATAATAATAATATATTTATACCCTGCCCATCTGGCTGGGTTGCCACCTCCATGTGGCTCCCAACAGAATATGGAAAACACAATAAAACATCAAACATTAAAAGCTTCCCTAAACAGGGCTGCCGTCAGATGTCTTCTAAAAGTCAGATAGTACTTTATCTCCTTGACATCTGATGGGAAGCCAGCTGCTCCCCTCCAACACCCCACCTGGCGATGCCAAGGGTCCAGGCGATGTGGCACCCAGGGGATCCCGGCAAGGGATGGTTGGATCACATCCCACAAGTAAGTGAGGGTGTGGGTAGCCCTTTATGGCAGTAGGTTTAACCTGGGGCCTGCACCTTGCCATTAATTCGTTCATTAGTATGCTGTTCATCCTCCCTAGTTCTCAGCGGGGATCACATCACAACATATAAATGCAAGGTAAAAACCCAAAATGTATCCAAAGCAAGCCTGCTCCTCAGGCCTCACCCACCGACCCTCTGGACCGCCCTGCAGCGGGAGAGGAGGAGCCAAACAGAGAAGGAGAGAGGGAACCCCACAGTCCAATTCAAGGAGGCGACAGGGTGGAAATGAATAAACTGATGCCTGGCATGGAGGGGGGGGGTAGAGTTTTCCCCCCTCCCCCACTGGCGCACAGGAATGTCCCGTCAACAGGGCTGGATTTATGTATAGGCTAAGTAGGCCGGAGCCTAGGGCCTCTAAATCTAGGGGGCCTCACCAGCCCGCCTGCTCCCCATTAGGCAGTCTCACCTCTCCCAAAATTGCAAACCCAAGACTTCATGCGAGGGCAGGGCAACTCGGGCCCAGTAAGTATAAGACTCAGGGCCAGCCAGTGGGGCCCAACTTGGAATCTTAGAGATATAAATACAATCCATCTAGATTGCCCTGGTGCGGGGGGCCCCTTAGGAGTGGCCTGCGGGGCCCAATTTGGCCCACTTGCTCCAATTGCCTTCAGGCAGCCCTGATGAGACTCTGCAGGGGTTGGGCTGACAAGCGCTGCTATTTCTAGGTCCCTGGTGTCACTATTCGGAGTACAGACTCAAGGACTTGTTGTGGAAATAACGGGAGGGGCAGCGACTTGGATGGCTTTGATAGAGGGCTAGACAAATGGATGATGGAGGAGGAGAGGGCTGTCGGGGGGGGGGGGGGGGTCCTGGCCAGGATGGCTCTGCTCTGCCTCCACGGTCTGAGGCAGCAATGTCTCTGAATTAGCAGCTGCTGGAAACCGCGGGAAGGGAGAGAGCTCTTGGGCTCGGGTCCTGCTGGAGGGTTTACCGCAGACATCTCTTTGGCCACTGTGAGAAGAGGATGCTGGACTAGAAAGGCCATTGGCCGGACCCAGCAATCTCCTCTTTCCTTCTTATGTTTATTAAAGATTAGGAAAAGAGTTCTATAGCCCGGGCTGTCTGGTTGGCGAGACAGAGAAGACAACCTTGCCCCTTTCTTCTCAGGAGGTAGATCCAGGAGGACCCTTCCCCCTCAAGGTCCAGATTAAGAATGGGAAGAGGAGCAGGGAACTATAAAGCTGGAGGCAAACTCAGGTTTATCCCTCTAAGCATCAAAGAGTTAAGAGAGATGTCAGCATAGAGGAAAAGTTCCAGGGGAGTTGGGGGTCCCCCACTCCATTAACCCATTAGGGCAGGTTGAATTTCTTCAGCTTCCAGCTTCCAAAAACGAGGGGTGCTAAAAAGTTGTAATGTGACTTGGACAAAACAGATATTTTGTTGAAATTAATACAATTTAATTTTGCTTGCTATATAAAATGTGTGTAAAATGGCACAGAAATCACAAAAATGATTGCCAAGTTTATTTTTATTTTTTTTAATCATTTAGCATTACCTGACATTACCACCAGCTCCTCTGTCAGCAGCTCCCCAAAGAGGCATCACCTGTGGACCATGGAGGAGGTGGAGGCCCCGAGTTCAGCCCAGGAAGGTGAGCCTCTGGGGTTGCACCTCGAGCAAGGCAGTACAATTAAAATCCTTTGGTTTTCCGAAAACTTTTCATGTGCTTCTTTGTCAGGCAATGGTGGTGGAGGCAGGCGGAGCCAAACAGAGGAGGTCCTGGAGGATCCCCCACAGAGAACTAAAAAGTTGTAATGTGACTTGAAAACCTAGGAGATTGAAAACCTAATTTCGCCCTGAAGGTACAATTAGAATTCTTTGGTTTTCCAAAAACGTTTCACGTGCTTCTTTGACAAATGGAGAGTTGCCAAGCTAAATGTTGTCCAATCAAAAAAACAATAGCAGGTTTGAATTCCTCACATCCCAGAAACATATTTTTAAGATCCTTCACCGAAGAAATCAACAACTGTTAAGTTTCGCCTCCTAAAATGATGAATGAGAAAAATTTACCTTTAAAACCATTGTAAACAGTTAAAATTGTGAGTAGGATTGGAATAAATAACACTTATAGTTTAATGTGGAATTTTGAATATAATGGAGATTAGATTTGTATTATTAGAAAAAATGCAGGAGGAAACAATTTGTCTGATGTAGATCGCGCCTTCTCCCCCTTCCCCCCTATTACCCCATGCAAACCCCTCTCAGCAAACTGTGTTGCACCCAGCCAGACGTCCTCCCTCCCCCATACATTCCTTCACTTTTAGTTTTTTTAATAATTTGTTCCTTTGATTTTTTTTAAATATAAACCTACACCAAACAACAATTCATATTCCAAATACTGAGAATTACTCTGAATCTCTTGACTTTCCCTCATCCCTTCCATCGGTCCTACGCCCAGAGCATTCCCCTGATCCACCGAGTTTAACTCTGTCAAAGCAGATATCCTGCCACATTTTGCTATGTGTGAATGTATGTGAATGTATGTTCAGGGGTGTGAATGTATGTTTGGATTCTGTTCCTCCCAAAGGAATTGATCTGAATATGGTTTGCCTTGGAGCACTGGGAATTCTCATGCAGAATGGAAGGTGGGGGAGAGAAAGGATGAGTGCTGGCTCCACTTTGACCTTGGTGTCCTGTCCCGTCCCCCCCCCCCCCCCGTTGCTTTGCAACACTTGAAATGCCAGAAGAATCTGAGGCCGGGAACCTTGTTGAAGACCTAAATGAAACCACCAAGGAGCAGAGACACCAGGCACCTAGACTCCCTGAAGGCAGCCCAGAGACAGAGATTGACCTATGGGTGTGGGACCAGTATTCGGAGGGTGAGGTAGATGGACTCTTTGGTTCCGAAAACATGGGTTGGGAGAGTATTTGAATAGAGTAGTGAAGCACTCACAGTGACTGGAGAAGGTAGAAGGGATCTAGGCTTGTCCATACTTAGCCAGGTCCTGTGTTTCACCAAGGGGGCTCATCCTGGCCTCCCTGGGGGCCTCTCTCCCTAGTTACCTGGAGAAGGGGAGTTAAAGGTTGGTGCGTCAGATCTGCGATGGGAAGGGCCTTTGGGTACCCTGTTGCTTCCCACTGGGGGACGGGGACTCCTGGCCCTGCTGCGTGGTGAGCATTGCAGGGTGTTGGGCTAGATGACCGTTGGGTGTCCCTTCCGACTCTCCAATCGCGCAATTTGTCACTTGTTTCCAATGCAGCCTGGAGCCCAGTGACCAGCCCTGCACCTAGAAAAAGAGGAGGTGGAGGAGAAAACCCAAGGAGTGGAGGAAAGAAAAGAAAATTAGGTACGCCCTCTGGGTGGCGGGCAAGGGTGGGAGAGGCTTAGGAGGTGGCAGGGAGCATCTCAAGGCTCTCAAGCATTCTGAAAACAAATGTATGGAGGACTTGGTGAACACAGGCCAATATCAAATCTCTTTTCACTATGTACTCATTAAAGGAACAAAATGCTTTTGTGATATTTGTGTAACTTAACAAAGTCATGATTTATTCCGTCTTTCTTTTGTAAAGGTGTCACTTCGCAACCAACAGTGACCCAGCCTGCTTCTTCATCTGTGGCCCTCGGCCAAACAGCTAAACTCTCCTGCACTGGCAGTAATGGTGGTAGCTGGTACTACTTTCAGTGGCATCAACAGAAACCCGGACAGGCTCCTTGCTTCGTGCTCTATGGGACCACCAGGGGAGAAGGGATCCCAGATTGGTTCACTGGCTCTTCTTCCTCTGTGAACCCTAACTATTTAACCATCTCCAACACCCAGGCTGAAGATGAGGCAGTTTATTACTGTCTTGCTTGGGAGAACAACAGTAAAATGTTTCACAGTGGTTCAACCTGACTGGGAACTGAGACAAAAACCTTTGCTCTTCCTCCCAAAAACATCACTGGCCATAGTTGAGCGTTCTTTGTTTTTGACAGGAATGTGTGATGATATTAGGTTATTCAGTCACATTGGTGCTATTAAGGAAATGATCTCACCTTAACAGCTGACATGTTCCTCCCATAAATGGACTTCACAATTTTTGATTTGCTGTCTTGGGCAAAGTGAAATGGTACTGGCAAGCCCCTCACCTATCATGTGTGGCCTTGCTGGCATTCCGTAAGGAAAAGGCTATGGGTCTGGACTGTGTTTTGAATAAGGTTGTGCTAACAGATGTCAGCAAAATGCAAAATGACCCAAAGTGGGCAGGGTGGGGTTATTTGAAAACCGGACATCATGATCAAAACTTCCTTTGGAATGACATGAATTCAAATGTGCACTTTAGATGAGCTCTGCTGAAATTATAGGTATGAAGGAAACCCTATATTGTATTCCCCTTATAATTTCAGCTTGGATTAATGGGTAAATTTTCAGGTTTTGGCTTTCCCCAAAACTTTGTATGTGAAATGTTGGTAATCACAGTTGTTGATCTTCCAGTTCTCTGACCTTTGACCTGTGAGGAGAGCGGCTGGACCAGGTTTCCTATATTTAATCAAAATGTCAAACTCTTTGCACCACATTCACACACATGTATGTTCAGCCCCTGCAGGGTCAGGATCCTTCCCTCACTTCCATGTCCTCATTCATTTATCAAAATCAAACACCCAGAGATCTCTTTGAGTGCACCTGATACAGATTCAATTCCCTATTTAAGTTGCACTTGCAGAAATATTGTAAAGAAATAGACTCGCTTGCAGGGTTTGAGTAAACACAACTAAGAAAATAAATGTAAAAGATACAGAACAATGATCTGAAAAGCAATTAAGTGCAAGATGTAATCTGAATGATACGGTACAAAAATGACAAGAAAATAAGAGCATTTAGTTAAAAGGTTTTGAAATGAAGGTAAAATTATGTAAGCAGAAGTAGCAAATACTTAAAGAAGCAGAAGGGGAAGTTGAGGGAAGTCGCTGGGTGGGGAGGAGAATGGGAATTATGCATTCTTGTTGTTTTTTCTTGTTTATGACTATGTTGATATAAAACCGCAATACTCAATAAACAAATTAAAAGAGAGAGAAATGTGGCAAAACGTTGCGGCCTCCTTTGCTTTTGCCAGTTGCTGTGGAACCAGGTAAATGATGCTGCCTCCAAGCTGGCAGTTATGGAACTGTGTGAGAATGGAACGCTCAGGGGTGCCTCATTCCCTCCAGCAAAGTGACGCAGCCATTACCCTCCAGAACCTTCCTTCCGTACAGACCTTCTTCTGTGTGTCCTCCCTTGCAGACCGTCTTCTCCGTGTCCTTCCTTACAGACCCTCTTGGTGCTTATTCTTGGTAATTTCGCCGCCCTCAGAGGCTCGCAGTGGGGTGTCCCCCCACGGCAGGGCCTTCTCTGTTGCGGCCACTAAACTGTAGACCTACCTCCCAAAAGAGGTACGTCTGACACCTTCTTTGCACAGCTTCCAGAGGATACCGAAGACACCGGCTTCTGACGCCTGAGGTATCTGTTTTTAGGACCTGGCTCGTTTTTACGCTTGCAGGTTGTTTTAATAGTGCGTTTTAATGTTGTATCCCAAACTGGGACCTTAGGATGAAGGGCGGCAACTACGGAGGGGACTTGGAATAGGCCCCAGGCCAAAAAGCTCCACGATTACACAGGAATAGTAGCCATGTGACGCCCAATTCAAAGAGGCGACATGGTAGAAATTGTGAGAAAGGAAAATGTCACTTTTTCGTAAAAGCAAAGGGTCTCAGAAAAGTAGAATCTGGGTAGAAGGATTGCAGACGACGAGGTAATTGTGAATTAGAATGCTTCTACAGCTGTACCTCAGTTTACGAACAGCCCTGTTTACGAACTATTTGGTTTACCAGCTCCGCAAAACCGGAAGTAGTGTTCCGGATTGCGAACTCTGCCTCGGTCTACGAACGGTGGAAGGGCACTGGCGGCAGGAGGCCTCATTAGGGAAAGCGTGCCTCGGTTTAAGAACGGATTCGGTTTAAGAACTGACTTCTGGAATGGATTAAGTTCGTAAACCGAGGTACCACTGTATTGTATGCTTTGACTGATGTGCAAGATCATTCTCGTCCACCGTCGATTAGGCTTTATTGCTTGAATAAATAAGAAACATGGACTGTGGGAAATGAAAATGTAGTAAAAATCATAAGACAGGAGTTATTAGATTGCTCTAAGGCATAATGTTGCTTTGGGGCAGAACGTTCCTTTGCTCAAGGCCACAGATGTAAGAACAATTTAAAACACATTATTAAACACATTAAATAAATAAAAGAATCATTGCAGTTACAAAAAATACAACCAATAACATAGAATGAAAACAGCAACTAATGGAAAGTAGCAGAAGTTCATACAAACGCTTGAATTAGATTTACCAGTAGATTCCCAGTCCCTCTGCGGTACAAAGCTTCATGGCTGTGCTCCAAAAAGGAATTACTTTTCCTGCCAGAGCTCTCACGCATCCCCCATTCAGTTTGATGGAGCCCGTGCAGCAAAACTTTGCCCTTAGTTGCATCCCTTTGTGTTTGTAGGTTTCCCTCCCATTTCTCTGCTTCGAAAATCCAGCTAGCCTGAACTAGCTAGATTGACCCTCTCACGTTGTAGCGTTTTCTGCCTTTGCAAATTATTTATTTTTGATCTCTCGTCCTGAAAATGGGATAGAAATTTGCAAATGAGGCAAAGTTATAAAACTCTGTGTCATGGAAACATAGAATCGTAGAGTTGGAAGGGTACCAAGGATCATCTAGTCCAACCCCCTGCAGCGTCCCCTTTTGTGAGTGGGTCAGAGAGCCCTCAGTGGACACACACAATTCCTGGCCCCCAAAAACCTTATTGGTGTCCACAGCTGTAACTTGGCTTTGAGCTCCCAGTTTCAAACTTAGCACCCCCTTTCTGCTTTGCAAACGGGCCGTTCTGTTCCTCTGGTGGAGCTGTCATCCTTCATCAACCAGCCAGAAGGAAATATTGAGCACCAGAAACTTGGTTTTTAAAGCCTCCCCCCCCACACCTCTGCCCAGTGGAAAGGACAGCACTAGAGGGGCCCCAGATTGCTGCCAGGCGATCTGCAGTCCAAACATCAGAAACACACCAGGCTGGGGCAAGCTCCCTGAAGCTTTCTTTTCTGTTTTAGGGGAAGCGTTTTAGGGTCCCTCTGGAGGTCGTGACTGAGGAGGGAGAGAGGTGCCTGACCCCAGCTACCAACCGGGACGGTAAGAGTGGGAAGAGAAATGGAGTGCTGGAATCACAGCACCGTAGACTTGGAAGGGCTCCCCCAGGGTCATCTAGTCCAACCCCCTTGCAATGCAGGAATCACAGCTAACGAATCCCTGACAGGTGGCCATCCAACCTCATGTTTAAAAACCTCCAGTGAAAGAAAGTTGACTGCCTTCTGAGGGGGGTCCATTGCACCATCAAATGCCTCCTACCCCCAGTTTTTCCTGATGTTTAGTTGGGACTTCCTTTCTTTTAACTTGGAGCCATGAGTTCGAGTCCTACCCTCCAGAGCAGGGGAAAACATGCTTGCTCCCTTTTCCCTTGAGATATTTGAAGATGGCTCTCATATCTCCTCTTTCCCAGGCTAAACATGCCCAGCTCCTTCAACCGTTCCTCATAAGGCTCGGTTTCCAGATCCTTGATCATCTTGGTTGCCCCCTCTGCACACCTTCCAGCTTGTCAACATCCTTCTTAAACTGGGGTGCCCAGAGCTGGACACAGGACGCCACGTGTGCTCTGACCAAGGCAGAATCGGACCCTGTGTTCAGCTCTCCCTGTCATGTTCCAGGGAAGGATCCCTCCGTGATCCGTAAATCATCTGTCCATTTGCTTTGTTCTTGCAGTTAGAAGAGAAGATCCTCTGGAGAGCGTGCCCCCTTTGGGAGACATGGCAGACCCCGTCCCCCTGGGCACAGCGGCCAGCACTGCCAGGGCAGAAGGGGAGGATTCCCAAATCCCAGGTTGGTGTGAGCAGAAAGGGTCTGGTCAGCTGTCAACTTCCCAAAAGGAGGGGTGCTAAAAAGTTGCAACTTCACTTGGGAGTTCGAAAGATATTTTGGCTTAATTAATATTTATTTCACTTTCGCTTGGCAAGTAAAAAGTGTGTGAAATGGCATAGAAATCATTCAAAAGGACTGCCAAGTACTTATACTATATACTGATACTATTTTTATAATTTATTTTCAGAAGGTAAAGTTAAAAACAATTAAAATTAAGATATTTTGGTAAAATTTGTATGATTCAGTTTTGCTTGGTAATAATAATGATGATGATAATAATAATAATAATTACAATAACAATAATAATTTATTATTTATACCCCCGCCTAACTGTCTGGGTTTCCCCAGCCTCTCTGGGCATCTTCAAACAAAATATTTAAATACAATGGTCTGTTAAACATTAAAAGCTTCCCTAAACAGGGCTGCCTTCAGATGTCCTCTAAAAGTAAATTGTCTGTAATATTGCCTAGAAATACAATTAAAAACGATTGTCAAGTACCTGCAGTTATAGTGGATGATGATGCTGCTGATGATGAATACATAGACGGATAATTATGAAATTATCGTGAGGTTTATTTTTTTAAAAGAATTTATTGGTTTTTACAAAGCAAAAAACAACACAACACATACACTAACACAGACCAAAACCCAACCCCACAATCAAAACATAATAAAACAAATATAAATCACACCAACAATTCTTCTTCTTGTTTATACAAAACAAAAACTTTTCTAGTTCGAATCTTTACTAGGTGACTTCCCCCCGTTTTCCCTCCTTTGGTTCCAATTCTAATTTACTTTAGTAACTTCTCTTCTCAAAAATTAAATCATTCAAAAATGAATACTAATCACTTCTTAGCTTAAATCCAATCTATTCCAAATATAACTTCATATTAATTAATAATATAACTTCATAACATAACAAATTACTTCTTATTTCAAATCATACATCTTCTTTCACTTAAACTGCTGTTAATAAAAAAATTCAAATATCTCTTCTCTAGTTCAAAAACTTAAAATCTTAACACACCGGCTTCAGGGTACCATAATAAATCCTAATTCTATTTAATATATTTCACCCTATCCCATTTCTAACCATTTTCATGTGCCTTCTCTGGATCTCCTCACAAACATTCCTCCATCTTACGCCAAAACCCTTTTTCAAAGTGTCCTCTTTCCTTGTATGGCCACAGTTCCAGACAGAGTCTATGACAATCCTTGCAGGGAGCATCAGGGTACACAAATCATCACCTTGCAGCATCTCCGCTTCAAAATTCCATTCGTCTTCTAGTTGTAGATATATGAATCTTTTCCCCATCATTCCTGGACTCTCACCCCAGGAATTGGATATAAACCGTCTCCTAATCCTGGGTCCCTCACCCCAACAGGATTTTTCATCTTCTCGGAGTTGCCAGAGCATTGTAGTATGTACTTCAATAATTCCCTTGAGTTCCCTGCCAAGGTTTTGTTCCATTTAAGCAATATTCTGAATAGTCTTTCTTGTGATGTATAAATTGTCATCCTGGGTCAGCAAAGTTAATTTCTGGTTCAGCAATTCTAAGTTCAAAAGAATAGTCCTTTGTTCGTGGGTTAATCCAGAGTCCAAGGCCAACTTGAAAGTGAAACCCAACATGGTACAAGTGGGTATAAGGTATCAGATTTCAGTGTTTTCCCATCTTAGTCACAGTATTTTTCCATCTCAACCACAGATTTCCGCAGCCATTTTCCCTGGAGTCAGGGCGAAAAGATTACATTCTTTCCACTTTAAGAAGAAATATTTCCACTAACTTGAATCCCTCAAAAGGGATCTAATCAGTCTCACTTGTCAAAATTCGAAACATTATATCCAGCACTGCAACAGCAGCTGTCAGAAACAGTTACTTTCACTCCACACAAAGGGAGATAAACGGGCTTCCTTTTCGTAATAGCTCCCGGAGCGCCAAATGCCGATGATAAATCCAATTTAAACGTACTCACGGCCAACGGGCTTCTTCTTTTTTTCCCTTTGACAGGTAGAACGAACTCGCTCATCGCGAGCGGCGGCCGCCGCTTCGCCGAACCGGTTGGGGCGTACCTCCACAGCCCAGCTCCGTGGTCCCTTCACCCCCGCTCCCCCTTTACAGGGGGAACGAGGGAAGGGTTCGGAGCCATAACGGGCTCGCCGGAGAGCCCAAGCCGCGGGACGCTCTTCCCGTGGCTTATTGGAGCCCCGCTTTGCGGTAGCGGGGCTCCTACCCCCGGCCGGCCTGGGTCGCTTCGCTGCCGAAGCGACCCACGACCGTCCACGATGGCGTCCTCGCCGGAAGTCGCGAAATTATCGTGAGGTTTAATAAGTTAACTGTTTCTATTTGGACAACTTTTCTGCTATACCTTATCGGAAGGAGAAAAACCCATCTTTTCCTTAATAACAATTTAAACAAGCTCTATATAACTAAAATAATAACATTATAGCATATGTATCCATGTTTGTTAACTAATGTGTTCAGGGAAGGAAGCGAGGTGTCTGGGAGGGACATCAGGGAGGGACCAAGGGATGGTTCCACCTGCTGTTATCGGGGGCCCTATGTCACGTGGATTCTTGTCTCCGGGCCCTAACACAGCAGGGATCTAACATGTTCGTAGCGAGGGGGGAAACTGGCGCTCCTGAACAGCGTCGGAGGAAGCCGCTTGGGAGCCCAGGGGCGAAGTCTGCCTGCCACCTCCCACTCAGCCGCCCTACAACTGGGGGGGAGGCAGTGGGGCGCTTTGATAATGTGGAGCCTGTGCATGCCAAGCCACCATGCTTCTCCCAGGAGAGACGCGTGGCTTGGGCGCACTGCAGGCCCCACGCTGAGTGCCACCTGGGTTTTGGCCACCCCCTCAGTGGTGAAACACGGGGCAGTCGGCCCCAACTGCACTCCCTTTCCTCCACCACTGTGCCTGAAACAAATCAGTGCCGTACTGGCGCTTGTCAAATGCTGTGATCTCAACGCTAAAAAGTCCATCCAGGCCTTCTTATAAGACCTCAATGTGGAAGGGGAAACAGAAGCTATTACTCCCTGAAGGACTAGCTGCTGCCAAGGTTCCAAATATTCCGGAAGTTGCTGGGCATCCGGAGCCAGTGATCTGAAGCGCTCTATCTGAAAAGGGACAGAGCATCAGCAATATCATCAGAAGCGCCAGGAATGAATCGGGCAGAAAACACAATGTTGAAACTGAGGTACCGCAGCAGAAACGTGCACAAAAGGGCAGAGATTCTACTGGAGCGTGACGACTGCTTTGCCAAAACGCTCACAACGGCCTGATTATCGGACCAGAAAGAGACCCACCGGTCTTTCAACTCCATGGTCCAGATGTGCACTGCTACTATAATGCGGGAGGGAACTCCAGAAACCTTAAATCACGGGTAATGGCTGTGCCCTCCCAGTGCTCTAGGCCATGACTGAGCACACCAACGGCCATGGAAATAATGCCCCAAACCCAAGGATCCAGCTGCGTCCGAATGGACCTGGAAATCAGATTGCAGGTTCAATGTGTCCTGCCACAGGGATACCCCATTGAACTCCCTCATGAATTCAAGCCACATCACAAGGTCTGCCCTGACCTCGCTGGGCAATCGCACCCGATGATGGGGTGAATGCAAGCCTGCAGAGAGTCTTGCTAAGTGTGCACAGAAAGGGCGACCAGGAGCAATGGTCAGAGTATCCATCTGGATTCCCAAATAAGAAAGCCTTCAGTTTTATCAGCCGCCAAGGCAATCTTGTCTTTATGTTGTATGTTTATGATTGTAAAATTTTAATCTGAAAAACCTAATAAAAAGGCACCCCCACTCATTCTTTGAGGGGCAGCGATGGCCGTCTGAACAGGGACCGATGGCCTCCTGTTTTCATTTCTTCCAGAGAGTTTGCTCCCTCGAGGGCCAGAGACCTGCGTTGTTGAAACACCCGCGAAGCAGCCTCGGCTTTCCTGCCTGTGTGCCGTGTGTGCCAGGATTCACCAAGGTAAACACACAGAATGGTGGAAATGCAATTTCATGTCGTGAGCTGCCCTGAGATCTATGGATGGAAGGCTGAACTCAAATTGAATAAATAATAACAATCTGGTTGACCACTGTAAGAACAGGATGCCTGACTAGACAGGCCACTGGCCTCATCCAGCAGACTCTTTGGATGTTCTTAATGAGCTTCAGGCCTTGTGGTTTAGGAGCCGGCTTACCATTCTCTCCCTCTTTCCCCACCCCCAGGACGTGTCACCTACATGCAAGACCTGGAGAGCCAGCCCTCTGCATCAACCACCACCTCCTCCATGGGCAGCTCCAAAGACAGGCTCTCCCGGCAGAAGAGGAAGAAGAAAGGTCAGACTCAGCTGGGTGATGTTGTCGGGAGGCGGTGAGGCTGGGCAGTTGTTTCCATCGTTTCCCTTTGGCAGAATATTGGATCATCTCTGTCCTGACCAAGGACCCTATCCCCCTCTCAGCGCTGCATTTCCTTTGGGGGGGGGGGACACCTGGGGAAAGGGCTTGGTGGCTTAACCATTCAGCTTCATTGGCAAGAGTGGCAAGAGTCATTCTGCACTTCCCAGAAATCATTCTTACTATGCCAGCGCCTAAACTTTGGAACTCGCTGCTTGTAGCTGTTAGGCAGGTGCCTTCGCTGTATTCCTTTCGGGTGCCTGTTTTTGTTTATCAGAGCCTATCCAGACACCTTGATACTTAATCTGGCGGGGTCCCATTTGGGACGCGCAGAGGCTGACCAGTTTGCACTGCCCCTCTGGATAGCAGTGGAATTCCCGAGTCTTCTTCACCTTCCTTTCCCAGCCTGGCTTGGTGCCCCTTCCCCAAACGACGACATGGCTTGTTCTTCTTCTTGTTCAGAAACGGCGGTAAAGAAGAAGCCCCTGAAAGGGGTGCTGAAGGGCCTGAAAGAACTGGTCGCCCGCAACAGCAGCCAGCAGCCAGCCCTGCAGCAGAAGACGAGGAAAGAAACCTGTGCGTCTCCCCCTGGCCAAGGTGGGTCTGAACACAGGGCAAAAACACACTCCGGTTTAAGGATGCCCAGCAGTTCCTTTTGGTCCACCCTGGCACCTAGCTTGGACTTCCTTGTGTTGCAGGGGTTGGACCAGGTTTTTCAAGACCAGTGTGATATGGTCTCGGCATCCATAATACCATGGGGGCAGAGGAATGAGGGAAATCGTATAGCGTAACAGCCATAGGGTGGAAAAAGCATCCCATCCATATAAATAGGAGCGAACATTATCAATACTCAAATAATAAACGAAACTATCTAATTAGCAAATAAACACTACCTCACCCAGAGAACGGCTTTGATTGGCCAGTTAAATTAGGTGAGGGTAGCTGATGGGTCTCAAACGCTCGGGGAGTTAGGGACCCAATTTCACCGTGATGGGTTATTTTTTGGATTGGGGCGGAAGTGGTCTGATTCCTTATTTCTGTGCACAGTTAAAATTGATGCAGTGGAGGAGGACCTGCGTGCCCCTAGCCTGGAAAATGCTGATACACAAGGCGGATCCAGCCCTCCAGTTGCTCCCTCCGCTTGCGCTTCCACCTTCCGGACTGGAGGAAGCAGGAAAAGGAGCTGGTCAGAGGCGGAGGATGGGAAAATCTTTGCCATGTGTAAGCCGTGGGTTTTGTTTACGTCGAGGGGGAAACGGTTTGGACGCAGCATTCAGGTTTTCGAGTAACCAGCAGTCCACACTCCCTGAGCCTCTCCCTTCTTCTTTATCATTTAGCATTAGCGGACATGACCACCAGCTCCTCCGTGAGCACCTCCCCTGAGAGGCAGCAGCCATGGAGCAGGGAGGAGGTGGAGGCCCTGAGGCCAGAACAGGAAGGTGAGCCTATGGGGTTGCACCTCTAGCAAGGCAGTGGGAAGGGCATGCAATGGTGGTGGAGGCAGGTGATGTCACCTGCCCTGCACCTTCTTGGTAGGGCAGGTGTACATTGAAATCAGAGCTTACTGACATGGCAACAGTGCCTGGAAAGCCTCTGAGGACCTCCGTGTCTGGGCTGAATGATGGGGGTGGAGACGCTTCTCCAGGTATACAAGGCCGTGGCAGTTCAGGGGCTGAAAGATGCTCCTTCAGGTATACAGGACCGAGGCCATTTAGGGCTTGAAAGGTCAGCACCAACACTGTGAATTGTGCTCAGAAAAGTACTGGGAACAACCAATGTAGGTCTTTCAGGACCGGTGTTAGGTAGTCTTGGTAGCCACTCCAAGGCACCAGTCTAGCTGCCGCATTCTAGCTGAGACGTAGTTTCTGGGTCACCTTCAAAGGTAGCCCCTTGTAGATGGAGATAACCGGAGCATGTGCCACCCTGGCGAGGCAATTCGCTGGAGAACAATTGCAGCTAGGTGATGTAGTCTTTCTCATCATTGGGTCCCCAGCTGTTGTTGGACTGCAACTCCCATCATTACTAGCTAGCAGGTCCAGTGGTCAGGGATGATGGGAACTGCAGTCCCAAAACAGCCAGGGGCGGAGGCCTTGGAGAGGAGAGGAGAGGAGAGGAGAGGAGAGGAGAGGAGAGGCATCCCATCCTTCAGCGCATTCAGTTGGAGTGTTTTCATTCTTCCTAGGCACGGGATCAGAGGTAGATTGGACTTTGAGGCAGAAGGGGACGGAGTTCAGGCCTCGGAGCGCATTGCTCGCTCCAGAGGAGGAAAGAGCCTGTGTGCTGTAGTGGTTAAGAGCGGTCGACACGTAATCTGGTGAACCGGGTTCGCTTCCCCGCTCCTCCACATGCAGCTGCTGGTGACCTTGGGCTAGTCACCCTTCTCTGAAGTCTCTCAGCCCCACTCACCTCACATAGTGTTTGTTGTGGGGGAGGAAGGGAAAGGAGAATGTTAGCCGCTTTGAGAGTCCTTTGGGTAGTGATAAAGCAGGATATCAAATCCAAACTCTTCTTCCTTCCGCCCTAGAACCAGAGGTTGTAATAATAAGCAGCCGAGAATCGTCGATCTCCCCCCTCCCCCATCCAGCAGACAACAATGACGGTAGGTTTGACCCAGGGCATGCACCTTGCCCTTAATTAATTCAATCATTAGTATGCTGTTCATCCTCCATAAATCTCAGCAGGGTTCACAAGATGTAAAAACCCAAAATGTATCCAAACGAAGCCTCCTCCCCAAGCCACGTCCACCGACCCTCTGGACCCCCATTAATGATTAGCAACATGGCACCAGAGCCTGGAAAGCCTCTGAGCACCTACCCCCCCCCTTTAGTTGTGAAGGGCTGAGCAGGTTATCTTGTTTCCCTCTTGGTAAGCAAATAGAGCTGAAGGAGCAAGTGGGGAAGAGAGACACTCTTTCCCACATCCTGTTTCTCTTTCTCTGAGTTTTTCAGGGCAGAGATTCTATTGGATCTGACTTTGACCCAGATCCCTTGAAAAAGCAAAGTTTGTGTGCAAATCATCATCATCATCATCATCATAGTAATAATTTTTTATTTATACCCCGCCCATCTGGCTGGATTGCCACCTCCATGTGGCTCCCAGCAGAATATGAAAAACATGATAAAACATCAAACATTAAAAGCTTCCCTAAACAGGGCTGCCTTCAGATGTCTTCTAAAAGTCAGATACAGTGGTACCTCTGGTTACGTACTTAATTCGTTCCAGAGGACAATTCTTATCCTGAAACTGTTCTTAACCAGAAGCACCACTTTAGCTAATGGGACCTCCCACTGCCGATGTTCCACAAGAGCACGATTTCTCTTCTTATCCTGAAGCAAAGTTCTTAACCTGAAGCAATATTTCTGGGTTAGCGGAGTCTGTAACTTGAAACGTTTGTAACCTGAGGTACCACTGTAGTTCCTTATCTCCTTCACATCTGATGGGAAGACGTTCCACAGGGTGGGTGCCACTACCGAGAAGGCCCTCTGCCTGGTTCTCGGTAACCTTCTAGCAGGGAGGGAACCGCCAGAAGGCCCTCGGAGCTGGACCTCCGTGTCCGGGCTGAATGATGGGGGGGGGGTGGAGATGCTCCTTCAGGTATACAGGACCAAGGTCAGCACCAACACTGTGAATTGTGCTCAGAAAAGTACTGGGAAACAACGTAGGTCTTTCAGGAGCGGTGTTATGTGGTCTTGGTGGCCTCGGAGCACATTGCTTGCTCCAGAGGAGGAAAGAGCCAGTGTGGTGTAGTGGTTAAGAGCGGTCGACACGTAATCTGGTGAACCGGGTTCGCTTAACCACTCCTCCACATGTAGCTGCTGGGTGACCTTGTGCTAGTCACCCTTCTTTGAAGTATCTCAGCCCCACTCACCTCACAGAGTGTTTGTTGGGGGGGGGGAGGGAAAGGAGAATGTTAGCCCCTTTGAGACTCCTTCCGGTAGTGATAAAGCAGGATATCAAATCCAAACTCTTCTTCCTTCTGCCCTAGAACCAGAGTTTATACTAATAAGCAGCCGAGAGTCGTCGATCTCCCCCCTCCCCATCCAGCAGAGATTCCTTGACAACAATGGCGGTAGGTTTGACCCGGTGCCTGCACTTTGCCCTTAATTAATTCATTAGTATGCTGTTCATCCTCCATAGTTCTCAGTGAGGTTCACAACATATGAAGGCAAGGTAAAAACCCAAAATGTATCCAAACCAAGCCTCCTCCTCAGGCCACGCCCACAGAACCTCTGGACCGCCCTGCAGTGTGGAAGAGGCGGAGCCAAACAGAGGAGGTCCTGGAGTATCCCCCCACGGAGGTAGGAAGAAGAGAGGGAACCCCACAGTCCAATCCAATGGATAAACTGATGCCTGGCATGGAGAGAGGGGCTAGAGTTCCCCCCTCCCCCACGGGCACTTTCCTTCTTACATTTCTTAAAGGTTAGGAAAAGAGTTGTATAGTCCTGGCTGTCTGGCTGGAGAGACAGAGAAGAAAGCCTTGACCCTTTCTTCTCAGGAGGTAGATTCAAGAGGACCCCTCCCCCTCGAGGTCCAGATTAAGAATGGGAAGAGGAGCAGGGAATCCTAAAGCTGGAGGCAACATCAGGTTTATCCCTCTAAATATCAAAGAGACTTCCTCCCTCCCCCATACATTTACAGTGGTGTCCCGCTAGACGAAAATAATTCGTTCTGCGAGTATTTTCGTCTAGCGGGTTTTTCGTCTAGCGAAGCGGCAATGCAAACTGCAGTTTTCACTAGACGGAAAAAAAAAATTCGTCTTGCGAGGCAGCCCCATAGACAAATTCGTCTTGCGGGGCAGCCTTCCGCTAGACGAATGCCTTCGTCTAGCGAGTTTTTCGTCTAGCGAGGCATTCGTCTAGCGGGGCACCACTGTATTGATTTGGTTTTTCAGATTGAAACTTTACAGCCACATATCAAACATAGAAACAAGATTCCCAGGAATCTCCTGGGCTTCTATCCTCCCCTTTGTGGGAGCTGCTGTTAACCATTTGCTCCTGCATCTTTTATGATAACCCACATCTTTTACATCTCCATTGCGTCCAAAATTCACCCTTAAACTGCAAGTGATATTCCAATCCTACTAACGATTAACTGTTGGGAATGGTTTTGAAGATAGGTTAAACATTTCCCCCATTCCTTATTGAAATTTTGGTCTTCCTGTCTTCCTGTCTTATTGGCTGAGACTAGTCTTCTTCCCGAGTGGCCTGGCTCCGTTGACCATCAAAGATGACTTCCAAACAACATGGAAAGGAGCAGTGGGAAAAATAATAGCAACCCTGGGATTTAATCCACAAACCCTGCTTGCCATGGGGTATGAAGGAGCAAGAAACACTATTAAACAGCGAGTGGTAGACACTCAAAGACAAGCTGACTTGGCCAGCTCCCCAAGATTTCCGATTAGTGAAAATAGACGATATCTGACCACCCAAATGCCATATGTAGCTAATCTTGAAATTCCAAAGCAGCGAAGGGCATTCACTTTGGCCTGATGTCGGGCATTACCTTCAGCAATGCAAGAAGGCCGCTATGAGAAGATACCCCATGAAGAAAGGAAATGCCCTTGTGGTGCGGGGCAGCAGGAAACATTAGAACATGTCTTCTTCTACTGCAAGTATTATACGGACGTCCGAGCAAGGTTTATCCAACCCATTTTAGATAAGTTTCCTGGGCTTTCAGAACAACATAATATCTCATTGCTATTACAGGATGAAAGCCCAGAAATCACTTACGCTGTCGCCAGATTCTGTGCAGGCTTGATAGATATACGTCGAAAGATGGTCTGTGATGTAAATCGACTTTAAATAGTGGCCTAAAACATTGTTGGATCTATATTTTAGTAGCCTATCTCATAGAACCGATACCCGAGTCTAAATTTTATTAGTTATATCTATGTTTAATCAATGATTTTAAGGACATGGTTTAAGTTGGGCTGGATATGTTGAATATGCCCTCATCATGTAATGAGTACCCATTTAAACATATATTTTTTACATTGTTTTTATAAATGTAAATATCTTGTTTTATGCTGGTCTGTGACCGAATAAAGTACATTCATTCATACTAACGATTAACTGTTGGGAATGGTTTTGAAGATTAACCTATCTTATTGAAATTTTGGTCTTCCTGTCTTCTGATTCTTCCGGTCATTTTGGCCATTTCTGCATAATCCATCCATTTGGTCTGCCATTCTTCTCTGGGAGGGAGTTTATCTTCTTCCCATCTAATGGAAAGAGTTACAGCTGAACTTCCAGCAGGAGAGGCCAAACGCTGATGCAGTGCATTCTTGGATTTCTTTTGTTTCAGCAGAAGCTGCTGCAGACCCACCTCTGCCAGATACGACCAGCTCTTTTGAGGGAGATATTTTGAGGCCTGAGTCCCAGGATCCAACTTCCACCTCCTCCGGGTGCAGCTTTCCAGAAAGGAAGCACCCATGGACAATCGAGGAGGTGGAGGCCTTGAGGCCAGCCCTGGAAGGTGAGCCTATGGGGTTGCACCTCGAGGAAGGGAGTGGGAAGGCCAGGCAATGGTGGTGGAGGCAGGTGATGTCACCTGCCCTGCACCTTCTTGGTAGGGCAGGTGTACAATTAAATCAGAGCTTACTAACATGGCACCTGTGCCTGGAAAGCCTCTGAGCACCTACACCCCCCCTTTAGTTGGGAAGGGCTGAGGAGGTTATCTTTTGTTCCTCTCTGAAAGTAGACAGAGCTGAAGGCGCAAGTGGGGAAGAGAGACACCCTTTCCCACATCCTGTTTTCTCTCTCTGGGGTTTTCAAGGCGCAGATTCTATTGGATCTGACTCAGATCCCTTGGAAAAGCGAAGTTTGTGTGCGGATAACAACAACAACAACAACAACAACAACAACAACAACAACAACAACAACAACAACTATTTATTTACACCTCGCCCATCTGGCTGGGTTGCCACCTCCATGTGGCTCCCAACAGAATATGAAAAACACGACAAAACATTAAACATTAAAAGCTTACCTGAACAGGGCTGCCTTCAGATTTCTTCCAGAAGTCAGATAGTTCTTTATCCCCAGTTGTTGTTGGACTGGTCAGGGATGATGGGAACTGTAGTCCCAAATCAGCCAGGGGCGGGGGCCTTGGAGAGGAGCGGAGAGGAGAGGAGAGGCGTTCCATCCTTCAGCGCCTTCATTTGGAGTACTTTCTTTCTCCCTAGACACAAGATCAGAGGTAGATTGGACTTTATGGCAGAAGGCGGAAAGGGGGCTCCCTTCTGCCCGAGATCCACAGCTTCTCAGCATGGGCAGCCGATCTTCATCGACCTCCCCGCTACCCATCCTCCAAAGATTCATGGCCAACCTTGCCGGTAGGTTTGACCTGGGGTCTACACTTTGCCATTCATTCATTCATTCATTAGTATGGTGTTCAGTGGGGTTCACAACATATGCAGGCAAGGTAAAAAGCCAAAATGTATCCAAACCAAGCCTCCTCCTCAAGCCACGCCCACCAACCCTCTGGACCGCCCTGCAGCGGGAGAGGCGGAGCCAAACAGAGGAGGTCCTGGAGTATCCCCCAACGGAGTATCCAATCCTACTAACGATTAACTGTTGGCAATGGTTTTTAAGATAGGTTCTACATTTCCCCCATTCCTTATTGAAATTTTGGTCTTCCTGTCTTCTGATTCTGCCAGTCATTTTGGCCATTTTGGCATAATCCATCAACTTGATCCGCCATTCTTCTCTGGGAGGGAGTTTATCTTCTTCCCATCTAATGGAAAGAGTTACAACTGAACTTCCAGCAGGAGAGGCCAAACGCTGATGCAATGCGTTCCTTGATTTCTTTTTTTTCAGCAGAAGCTGCTGCAGACCCACCTCTGCCAGAGTCCAGCTGCCCTGCTGGGGGAGATATTGCTGTGCCCGAGTCGCTGGATCCGACAGCCTGCCCAGAAGACGCTCCGCATTGCTCGTACTCAAGCCTGACGGAAGGTTCGTAAACTCGGGAGGTTTGGGACAAAGGAACGGACCTGTTCTCTTGTCTGAGGTCTGCGATGCCTGTTCCACCATCAAAGAGCTCTTCTCGTCACAAAGTTGTTTCTGTGACTGAATCAGAATCTCCTTCCTTCTCTTTTAGTTTTTTAATAATTTTTTCCTTTGATTTTTTTTTGAAAAAAATATAAACCTACAACAAACAACTATTCAGAATGCAAATATTGAGATTACTCTGAATCTCCTAACTTTCCCCCATCCCTTCCATGGGTCCTAATGAAAAGAAATACAACTGCATATCAGTATTTATCCAAGTATTTTTCCTTCTGAATTGTCCATAGTTTCCTTTACATTACAAGTGTGTTTAAAATTCTGCCAATGTTTTAACCTGCTTGCAGTGGTCTCGTTTATAAATGATAAACTTTCCCCATTCTTTTTTAAAGTTATTGCCTTGTGGATTTCTGAGCTTCCCAGTTATTCTAGCCCTTTTGGCACAGTCCATCATCTTGATTTGCCATTCTTCTCTGGTCGGGGTTGTCTCTTCCTTCCATCTCTGGGCCTGTAGCATCCGTGCGGCTGTTGTCGCCTACATAAACAATCTTTTCTGATCCTTTGGAAAACTGGTACCTGTTAGTCCTATTATTTTGAACCTTTTTTTATTTCATTGTACATCATCTCCCAATTTTTTCTTTACTATTTTACATGTGCACCAGATATGATAAAAGGTACCTTCTTTTTCTTTACATTTATAACAAGTATTTGTACTCGTTCTGTATATTTTTGCTAATTTAACAGGACCCAAATACCTCTGGTACATCATTTTCATGTAGCTTTCTTTTAGTGAACAACATGCCGTGAATTTCAAATCTGTTTTCCGTAGCCTCTCCCAACCTGTCCTTCTCAGCTGAATCCATCGGTTCAGGTCCTGCCCTCTGGAGCAGCAGGAACCCATATTGTTCCATCTTCCATGGTGTTGCAGCCTTTCAGAGATTTGAAGACAGCTGTTTGGGGGGGACTGTTGGGAGTTCTAGTCCACAACATCTGGCGGGGCCCCATTTGGGACGCACAGAGGCTGACCAGTTTGCACTGCCCCTCTGGATAGCAGTGGAATTCCCGAGTCTTCTTCACCTTCCTTTCCCAGCCTGGCTTGGTGCCCCTTCCCCAGATGACGACATGGCTTGTTCTTCTTCTTGTTCAGAAGCGGCGGTAAAGAAGAAGCCCCTGAAAGGGGTGCTGAAGGGCCTGAAAGAACTGGTTGCCCGCCACCCCCCTGACATGTTCCGCAGGAAGCGCAACAGCAGCCAGCAGCCAGTCGTGCCACAGAAGATGAGGAAAGAAAGCTGTGCGTCTCCTGATGGCCAAGGTGGGTCTGAACACAGGGCAAAAACACACTCCGGTTTAAGGATGCCCAGCCGTTCCTTCTGGTCCACGCTTGGACTTCCTTGCATTACAGGGGTTGGACTAGATGGTTCTTGGGGTCCCTTCCAGCTCTACAATTCCATTATTATTATTATTATTATTATTATTATTATTATTATTATTATTCTATCTGAAGAAGTGTGCATACACACAAAAGCTTATACCCAGAACAAACTTAGTTGGTCTGTAAGGTACTTCTGAAGAAATGTTTTTTAATTTTTTTTATAAGGATTCTTTTCAAGACTTTCTTAGAACAAAAAGACATGATTCTTTTAAGGGAGTTTTTTAACACTCTTTTAAAAGAAGTTTATTTATTTATTTATATTATTTCTTATTACCTATAAAGGGAGCAGGAGAAAATGAGAAAGAAAATAAAGACTCCACTCTGCAAATGGACAGAAGAAGGATACAAGAAGTCTGGCCTGTTTATAAATATCAGGACTTATGGATCAACATCTTGTAAAAGATGAAAAGAGAACAAAAGATAGATATGACTAAATTAAGGGCCAAAGATTTGGGGAGGGCTGGGGTGGGCTGTGGCTTTTGGGTTCAGGAATTTGCGAGGGTGGGAGTGGGTTAAAAATTGGCAGGGTTTAGGAAAGGTTCAAAAGTGTCTAGGAGCCGAGGTTTGGTAAGAAATATAAGGATTTGAGTATATATTAATGGATTTTGTGTAATAGGATAAAGGTAAAACTTTTATAGGTGGGTAAAATAGATTTGATAGGGGGGGATTCGGGGAAGTCAATCAACAATGAAATTACGGTAAGAAAAAAAAGATGAATGTTTGACCTAGGGAAATAGGCCAGACACAACCTATGATTTTTTTGTATGTTAAAAATGTTAAATTTTGAAAATGTTTAATGTTTTCCCCTGTGGGAGACGGGAGTGGAAATTTGCTCCCCCCAGTGAGTGGGGTGGGGGATGAATAAATTTAACAAGTATGTAATGTGCTTAAATTGTAAAAACCAATAAAATTTTTTTGAGGAAAAATATTATTTCTTATTAGTTGTTTGCCAAGTGACTTACAGCAAAGAAAAATATACAACAACAACAACAACAACAACAAATTTTGATGTCACCTGCTTTGCACCTTCCTGGTGTACATTTAAATCAGGGCTTACTAACATGGCACCAGTGCCTGGAAAGCCTCTGGGCACCTACACCCCCCCCCTTTAGTTGGGAAGGGCTGAGCAGGTTATCTTTTTTTCCTCTTGAAAAGTAGATGGAGGTGAAGGAGCAAGTGGGGAAGAGAGACACTCTTTCCCACATCCTCTTTTTCTCTCTCCGAGGCCTTTCTAGTCCAGCATCCTCTTCTCACAGTGGCCAAAGAGATGTCTGTGGTAAACCCTCCAGCAGGACCCGAGCCCAAGAGCTCTCTCCCCTCCCGCAGTTTCCAGCAGCTGGTGATTCAGATGCATTGCTGCCAACGACCGTGAAGGCAGAGCAGAGCCATCCTGGCCAGGACCCCCCAACAGCCCTTTCCTCCTCCCAGTACGTTTCCAAGCACAATTCAAAGTGTTGGTGCTGACCTTTAAAGCCCTAAACGGCCTCGGTCCTGTATACCTGAAGAAGCGTCTGCACCCCCATCGCTCAGCCCGGACTCTGAGATCCAGCTCCGAGGGCCTTCTGGCGGTTCCCTCACTGCGAGAAGCAAAACTACAGGGAACCAGGCAGAGGGTCTTCTTGGTAGTGGCACCCGCCCTGTGGAACGCCCTTCCATCAGAGGTCAAAGAGATAAACAACTACCTGACATTTAGAAAATACCTGAAGGCAGCCCTGTTTAGGGAAGTTTTAAATCTGTGATATTTTAATGTATTTTGATGTTTGTAGGAAACCACCCAGAGTGGCTGGGGAGACCCAGCCAGATGGGCAGGGTACAAATAAATTATCATCATCATCATCATCATCAATTCATCTAGCCCTCTTTCAAAGCCATCCAAGTCACTGCCCCCCCTTTATTTCCACAAGTCCCTTGTTGTGTCTGTACTCTGAATAGTGGCACCAGGGACCTAGACGTAGCAGCTCTTGTCAGACCTTTGGGAATGCTTAGGAATGTGGATGAGGATATATTGATTAAGATATCCTATCCCAGCTTGTGTTAACAAGCTCCAAACTTAGCAGAGTTGCATTCCCTTTATAAAGCACAGCAGAAACGGTTGCACAGGCTTGCTAAAGCCTCAGAATAACATATATATTCCTGTTACAGGTGGGTAGCCGTGTTGGTCTGCCATAGTCAAAACATATATATATTCCTGGTATATTCCCCTTCTTCCCTCTTAAAAATAAAGACACAACACAGTGCTCTTTAAAAGATATAAAAAGAATTTACTTACAATCATCCTGAGTTACAGTACAGTCTCAGAAGGCAGGCTAGCTTAGATAAATCTATTTGCATGTGGGTGAAGCTATCTCCATAAGGGAGCAGGCTTCACTAGGCCAAGAGAGCATTCTGTCCTAAGGTGTTCTTCCTTGAAGAGACGAATCCAAAAGAGAGAGATGGCGTCTGGTCGCAAGAGTTTTGTATACAGTAGGAGCCTGACATAGTAAGTCTCTGATTTTCCCAGGAAAGGTACTAACAATATCAGTTCAGCCCTGGCTTGTTCAAATTTCACACAGTGCAGCAAAATATGTTTTATAGAGTCAATGTCTTGGTCACACGAGCATAGTCTGTCCTGGTAAGGAACACCTCTCAATCTGCCATCCAGCACTGCAGAAGGGAAGACATTGTCTGGCTTTTGTAAATAGCCTTCGGTACTTCAGTACAGCTCTAAGTTCTTTTAAGTGTAAGGTTTTCTTAAGTGCTGCAACTGGATTTCTTATGGACTGTGCCAATCCTGAATGCGTTGGATTTGTGACCAATATGCTCAGTTGCCTTCAGTATCAGTAAAGCTCTGCTGGATGAAACACAATTGCCTCTGGTCTATATTTTTTTCTCCCCCGGTGCTTGCGTGACAATACGCAGTGATAGCAGAGCCAATGAGCACAGGATGGTTTGCATGAAGGGGCCATTCATCAGATCTGGGGGATTTAAGGGTGAGGTCCCAGTCAGTTGCCTATTAGATTAAGAGAACCACCCTGCTTTGGAGACCTCACCATGGCCTGGTCTCTGTTTTTCCTGGCCCTTCTCAATTACTATTCAGGTAAGGATGTGGAGAAGGAATCTTATTTTGCATAGGAACAAACAGCAAAAAATTGGTATTATATATTTATCATAGGAATATATAACACCAATTTTTTTGCTATATATTATGTTACACCAATTTTTTGCTATATATTATGTTATATATTCATCATAGGTTGGGGTCACGAAGAGTCGGACACGACTGAACGACTGAACAACAGCAACAACATTCATCATAGGATTGCGATGCTTTTATGATGCAGTAGACAATAAAATATCGTGGGCTTTTTTTCTCCTCTCCCCTTTCCTTTCTTTCTTTGTGTGTTGTGTGTGTGTGTGTGTGTGTGTGTGTGTAAAGGTGTCACTTCACAGGCAACGTTGACTCTGCCATCCTCCCAGTCTGTGTCCCTGGGCCAAACTGTGAAACTTTCCTGCTCCCAAAGTGGTGGCAGTGATTCCTCATACAGATTTGACTGGCATCAACAGAGACCTGGCCAGGCTCCTTGCTTTGTGTTTGCTGGTACCAGCACCCAGGGAGAAGGGATCCCAGATCGGTTCACTGGCTCTAAATCTGGGAACACTGGCTATTTAACTATCTCCAACATCCAGGCTGAAGATGAGGTAGTTTATTACTGTTGCACTTATGAGGTATCTGGTGGTAGCAAGTTTCACAATGGTAAAATCTAATGGGGAACTGAGACAAAATCCTTCACCCTCCTTCCCCACAGCAAGGAAACCACAGAATCACACAAAAGCAGAGTTAAACCTAAATGAGTTTTCTGTATTTTTAACAAGAACATGCAATGATACTAGGTAATACAGACACACAGGTGCTGTTATTGAAAGGACCTCACCTTCAATATCAAATACATTTCATCAATGAATGGCACGCCACAGTTTTTGGCTGATCTCAATGGTCAGGTCAAAGCTGCAGTTCCCAGCTCCCTCTTTGATCAAGCGTTGACAGTTTCCAGTTGGGGTGCTTTACATGTGTGTGTTTCTTTGAATTATCTGGAAATCAGGCAGGCAGTGACTACAACAGAGTCCAATGAAAATGCTTTTTGTGAAGAGTTGAAAATTCAGACACTTTAAAAAAAGAAATCTACATTATAAAATTTAGTTTGGTAAAATTTGTCAAAAACGTCCATTCCCATACAGCTGGGATTTACCAGACATTTTCATGAACATCGGAAATTTTCCCTAGACAAGATTTCCTGAGGCAAAACCCCGGACGTATGGAAGCCCTACTCTCATGTTGCATTCAGAAAATTCACTGCCTATTCCAATGTTTCTTTTCTTCTTTAAAACATGTGTTTGGCAAGAATGCCGAATGAAAGCACAACTGTATACATTTCCCCCACCAAACAATACCTCCCTGAGTCAGGTTTCCACTCCCCTTACATGGCGGCAGTTAGGCTGTAGGTGGCAAGCTTCCAATCTGGGGTCCTAAATGCAGCCCCCCCCCCCCGATCTCTGTAGCTGATGCTTCACACTCTTCCCAGGTCATTCCCTAACTCCACTGCCTTGCAATCTCCTGGAGTGTTTTTGGTCTACTATGGTCTGTCCTTGAACCCTGATAACACCTTTTGATGACCTGAATCGAGGAAAGAGAGAAGTGTGATCAAAGTATTTGATTTCCTCCATTTCCCTTTTTTGCAAAGGTGTCACTTCACAGCCAACCTTCATGCAGCCCGCCTCCCAGTCTGTGTCCCCAGGTGAAACAGTGAAACTCTCCTGCTCTCAAAATAGTGGTGGTAGCTGGAGCAGGTTTCACTGGAATCAACAGATACCTGGGTAGGTTCCTCACTTTGTGTTTGCTGGTACCAGCACCTGGGGAGATGGGATCCCAGATCGGTTCACTGGTTCTTCCTTTTGGAGCACTGGTTATTTAACCATCTCCAACATCCAGGCTGAAGATGAGGTAGTTTATTGCTGTGGTGCCTGGGAGTATGACAGCAACATGTTTCACAGTGGTACAATCTGATGGGGAACTGAGACAAAAACCTTTGCTCTTCCTCTCTGGAGTGAAGAATGAAGCAGATCTCATTTTCTCTGTGCCTTAAGATCTTTCAAAGTCTCAAGCCAAAGGGCTGTGCGCTTACTCCTCTGTGGCTGCCATCTTACGCAGACAATTAAGAAAATATTCTCCTCTAAGAGTTAGTTGATCTCTGATATTAAATGTTTATGTTTCCACTGTATGATTTACATCTGATTGTTGTAGACTGCTGTGATATGTTTCCCGCCCCCTGAATAGTGTGGTATAAATATTTTTAAACAAATAAATAATATGGCAGGACTTACACACCCACCCACTCAGCCAACCAACCAACCAACCAACCATCCATGAGTCCACACAGTCCATTGTGATGCTGGATGGGACAAATTATGAAGAGGATAGTTTCTTTCTCTTTTTCTGTCTGTTTCTGTAAAGGTGTCCATTCTGTAAAGGTTTCAGCGGTCATTCAGCCAGACTCCCAGTCTGTGTCTCTGGGGCAGGTGACTAAACTCCCCTGCTCCAAAAGTAGTGGGAGCTTGGACAGCTTTTACTGCTATCAACAGAAACCCAGAGACACTCCTCGTTTTGTGCTCTACGGTGCCAACAAGAGGGGAGAAGGGATCCAGGATCAGTTCACGGGCTCTTCCTCTGGGAACACTGGCTATTTAACCATCTCTAACATCCACGCTGCAGGTGAGGCAGTTTATTTCTGTGTTGACTGGGAGCACACTGGTAGTTTCACAGTGATACAAATTAATGGGGAACTGAGACAAAAACCTGTTCTCTTCCTCCCCAGAGTGCAGAATGGATGAGGTCCTTGGCGCTTAATTTCATCTGTGCCAGAATATCTTTTGATATCTAGATTTGTAAGGCTCAGTGAGGCCATCTGGGCTCAGACACTTGTCAATGGCAGGACCACCCACCCACCCACCAACCAACTGCACCAGCAATCTGTACCCCATTAGAAAGGAAATTTCCCCCCAAATCTTGATGGACCTTTTCTTAGTCCCATTTTGCTCCTTCATTTCATTTATTAGTCACTTGTCACCTGAAGATCTCCAAGAGACATTAAAAAGATATACAGTACACAACACTTTGGGGGGGGGGAAGTAGGGGGAATCAAATAATACATTAATGCTGATAAGGAAAATTTTGGGGGGTGCAAATTTACTCCGCTGCCCGGTTCGCCGGGATGCCACTCCCCATGGGTCTCGCTGGTCATCCAAAGGAGGATTCTCCAGTCATGTTAAAGAAGCAAACAGCGGTCAGTAGACCTCATGGGCGTACCCAGGGGGGCAGGAGGGGGCACCTGCCCCCCCTAGAAACCAGCTGCCCCCCCCCCAGAAGCAGCCTTGAGTCCCTGGCAGGACATGGAAACGCAAACACGCTTCATGCTGCTACTCTCTTTCCTCCTGATTTACTAAGCTGCCGCAGGCAACTGTTTTTTTATGACTTGGGATTCCGCTCTGCGTCTCTCTCTTCCCCCGCGCTAGTCACATGCCCAGCCTTCATGTTTTGATCCCACCCTCGTTGCCGGAGAGAGAGGCAAGGGAGGAAACAAAAGGGGGGGACATGCCGGCGAGCAGGGGGGCTGATCCTGAGTGCAGTCCCAGCAGAGTTAGCACCCTTTTGCTAACTCAGCCCGGCTGCTACCTTCATCATTCGCTGAGCAGCGTCAGCAAGCGCTGCTGCTGCTCCGGCAACAGGCGTACTAGCAGGGGCAGGTGCTGCCACCCGGTGGCCACAGGAAGGTACTGCAGAGCCAGCGCGGGCGTGACACAAACACGCGGCAATTATCACGCCAGCAGCACCAAGGCTAGCTGGGCACGCTCAGCCCTCCAGAGGGTTGGCGAAGAGGACTTTTCCTTATCGGGGGTGCCAGCAGGATCTCTGCTGCACCCACAGAGGCTGGCCTTTTGGGAATGGGTAGGATGGTTTTATTAGGACGTGCGTGGTGCTGTGGTCTAAACCACAGAGCCTAGGGCTTTCCGATCAGAAGGTCAGCGGTTCGAATCCCCGCGACGGGGTCAGCTCCTGTTGCTCTGTCCCTGCTCCTGCCAACCTAGCAGTTCGAAAGCACGTCACAGTGCAAGTAGATAAATAGGTATCCCCCTTCGGTGGGAAGGTAAATGGCGTTTCCATTGTTACTGCTCTGGTTCGCCAGAAGCGGATTAGTCATACTAGCCACATGACCCAGAAGCTGTACACCGGCTCCCTCAGCCAGTAAAGCAAGATGAGCGCCACAACCCCAAAGTCATCTGCGACTGGACCTAATGGTCAGGGGTCCCTTTACCTTTAGCTAGGATGATTTCATGGGCGTACCCCCTAGAAGCAAAAATAAAATAAAAAATTAAATGGTTATTGGCAGCCTAAAAGGGAAAAAAGCTCTACTACTGGTCTTTCTCCCGCTCCCAAAATCTCAATAACAATTGAGCTCTTGAGCCGACACTGTGTGTGTGTGTGTGTTGCACCGGCTGATCGTTGCAAGGGAGCTTTGGAAACTGAGTTCCCTTGCATGGTGAGTAGTTCCTTTGCGAGGGCTGAGGATCTTGGGAAACTGAGTTTTTCAGCCATTTGGGGCTTTCTGTTTGGGGGGGGGAAGTTTTTCTGTTTTTTTGAAGCTGTTTTTGTTTGCTGTTTACATAATGTGGTCAGTAATCAAATAATTCAGGATTTAGTGTGCTCTTGCTAAAGTTTCTAGTGCTTAGTAAATTAATTATAAGGAATAAATATTTTTTTAAATAATCATTGTGCATTTTATGTTACCAAAGAGGGTAATTGAGCCATTGGTGCTTCAGCTTGTCCCAGGTTCCTTTTGTGGGGCAGGTTCCAGTCTCCATTGGGGGTGGCATTGTTTTGCAGCAAGGTTTGATTTCTAGGTGGTTTGCCTGTGCAGTTGCAGGGGAATACAGATTTTGTTTTAAGTTCAGTTCTGAGGTTTGCTACTGCATTTGCTTTTAGCTTTTTGGTTTACTTTGGAGGTAGTGTGGGGTGGGTACAGTTGTTTGGGCACCATATGTGAAATTGAAGGCCTGGCACGCATCAACTGGCTCCTCAGATCTGTGTAAACTAGGTAGCTGAGTTGGTCCTCCTTGTCTGGGTGTTTTGTACCTCAAAGTTTGTCACACTTTACAAAGCAGGCAGCCTTCTGTCTTGCTGAGTTAGTTTTTAAATCAATTACTTCAGAAGGTCTAGTCCCTAAAAAAAGCTCAACAACTAAAAATGAACTGAACCCCTAAAAAAAGGTGGGGGTAGATCACCGCCAGATTTTAATTCTGAAAGTAGATCACAGTCTCTTGGGAGTTGGCCACCCCTGGTATAAGACATAGAATAAAAATTTAAAAAAAAAATTCAAGCAAATAATTTTAATAACTACCATAATAAAGCACTGCTATACAGTGGTGCCTCGCTAGATGAAAATAATTCGTTCTGCGAGTGTCTTTGTATAGCGAATTTTTCGTCTAGCGAAGCACTAAGGCAGAATAGCGGTTTTCGCGACGAAAAAAAAAATTCGTCTTGCGAGGCAGCCCCATTGACTTTTTCGTCTTGCAGGGCAGCCTTCCACTAGCGAATGCCTTTCGTCTAGCGAGTTTTTCGTCTAGCGAGGCATTCATCTAGCGGGGCACCACTGTAATTATATATAATTTTCCTAAAATTTTGGTTTCATTCGCCTTTCCGTGCTGAAATGTCACAACCTGAACGACCATGGCTTGCCCCCCCCCCTTAGTTTTGATCCTGGGTACGCCCCTGGTAGACCTGATCTTTATTTCTTGCAACAAGGTTCAAGCACACAAAGAGTAGGAAACCTGAGCATGGGGTTGTGTGAACTTTTAAGATCCCTCTCCATTTCCCATAATACATTTTTGAAAAGCATCATCAATACATCACAAATACGTCACAAAGTAGGAGTGTTTGGCATGTAGAAACATGAGCCCATCACCCATCCCTGTCCATAGCCCCAGTTCCCAGCACCTTTTAACTACCGAGAGCCAGTGTAGTGTAGTGGTTAAGAGCGGTAGGCTCATTATCTGGTGAACCGGGTTCGCGTCTCCACTCCTCCACATGCAGCTGCTGGGTGACCTTGGGCTAGCCACACGTCTTTGAAGTCTCTCAGCCCCACTCACCTCACAGAGTATTTGTTGTAGGGGAGGAAGGGAAAGGAGAATGTGAGCCGCTTTGAGACTCCTTCGGGTAGTGAAAAGCGGGATATCAAATCCAAACTCTTCTTCTTCTTCTTCCTCTTCCCCAAAGAACAATAAAAGTATTGGCACATCCCCCTAGCTGGAAGGTTTTCCTGTGCTTCTCTTTTGAAAGTAGCAAGATTCAATCCTCCATCCCGATGGATTTCTGTCTGGGTTATGTGCTGCCCTTGAGTGCCTCCTGCCTGCTATTGTGAGGCTAAGTTCATGCCTTATGGGGGGGGGCAAGGAGTATGTGACCTTATACTTAAGGGATTATGGAGGCAGGGGGAGTCATTAGCCGTTGTAACCAAGGAAATCGGTCAAACTTTTGAATTTTGTTAATTATTTGTGAAGTTTCTACCATTGTCTATATTGGATTGTCAGAGGAAACAGTACAATACATCGTCCAAAAAACATCCACACCAAACCAACAATTCCCCCCCCCCCCCCGCCGCTTTAATCTTTCCATCCCACCTAGAGGTCAGGGGCCAAGGGCAGCTGTTGCAAATCAGGGGTGTGTGGGTCTCAGCAGGGGTTGAGTCCACTCTGATTTAGTGCTGATTTAGAGTGGGTTCTCCCTGGGAAAGGAGCGAGGCAAGGGGGAAACCGTTTGGACGCAGCATTCAGGTTTTCGAGTAAGTAGCAATCCACACTTTCCTGAGCCTCTCCCGGATCTCAGGAGAGCATCCCGGTCTCTTAAAGGCAGTAGACTAGATCACCACGGGGGAAGGGGGATCAGCAGGGGGCTCTTGCCATGGGACATACCCAGCGGAGAGACTGCGGTGATGTTCGGACAGCAGACACTGTGGAGAAATTATCTGAATGCTTTGGATGCGAGCTTAATGTGTCATGTAAAAGGTTTTCCAAGTCTGTTTCAATGCTGTGTGAATGCATGCAACTCTTCGCATCTGTACATGCATTTGTCCTGCAAGACAACACTTTAAGCTTGGTAACGGTTCTTTAAAAACATCAGTTAAATTTGTAAGTTGAACAGTTGAAATGCTCAAGCAGAGAGCTTTGTCATGCCTGAAGTTGGTACACAGGTTTAGGGGCGCCCCTTCCCTTAGGTGGGGTATAGGGGGTCAGTTCTGGAGTACAGTATGATCGCATCGTATGCGGAGGCTTGGTTCCAAGGGTTCTGCCTATCCGGAAAAAAACATGCATCCTCTGTACACCTTCCAGCTGGTCAACATCCTTCTCAAATTGTAGTGCCCAGAACTGGACATATGACTCCAGGTGTGGTCTGGCCAAGGCAGAACAGAGAGAGACTATGACTTCCTTGGATCAGGGCCCTAGACCTCTGTTGATGCAGCCTAGAATAACATTAGCGTTTTCCCCACTGCTGCTGCTGCATCACACTGTTGACTCATGTTAAGCTTGTGGTCCAGCAAGGCTCCTAGATCCTTTTCCTATATTTGTGTATCTGGTTCTTCCTGCCTAGGTGAAGAACTTTACATTTGTCCCTACTGAAATTCATTCTGTTAGTTTGGGCCTGTGACGGATCATGCCTGAGCCTGGGTATGGTCAGTGGCCCAGAGCATAAAGAGTTAACACCCACTCTAGATGACTGGCAGCTCAATCGCAGAGGCGGGGCTTTTCGACCTTTTAAAAGGGGGAGAATGGCAGTTGGGCGGTTGTTGTGGGTCAGGGATTGAGGGTGAGCGGGTTGGAGGTTAGGCTTAGGCAAGGGAAGGAAAGGCTATTATCCTGTTTAATGTTGTAACCAAGCTTATGTACCTGAAAAGAAGATTTGTAACCGCATTATACCTGAACATCCATGTTATTTAAGTTACCTCAATAAACTTATTTTGTGTTTCAACGTTTGTGGACTCTGGCAGTGCGTCAGTGCCTCACAAGGTGTGGCTGAGGGGGAAAGCACAAAAGGTTTCCTGTGGAAGAGGGAACGGGTGGCTTATTTTCCTATCATACAGAGGGCTGGGCAGTGAAGCCAAAGGTGCCACGCAGTTGCCAAGACAAAAAGGGAAGGCAAGCTGCAGTAGTTTGGGAACCCAGGGCGGGAGGTCCCAAGGTGGCAAGAGTTTTTTCGAACGTGGAGCACTGAGGTACCCCGAGGACATCTCTCATAATATCACTTTAGGATTCATTTTAGTCGTCGGTGAAACCTAGGGAGAGACACGGTCTGGGGAAACGTTTTACAGTGTGAGGGCTCTTAGACTGGAAATAAAAGGGTCCTTCACAGGGCCCAGTTCTCCAATCAGATATTCTGCCACATTTTGCTATGGCCCTTCTCAAAGGGCCTTCAGTGGTGTGAATGTATGTTTGGATTCTGTTCCTCCCAAAGGAATTGATCCAAATATGGTTTGCCTTGGAATACCTGGAATTCTCAGGCAGGGTAGGAGGTGGGGAAGAAATAAGATGAGGACTGGCTACACTTTGACCTTGCCCCCCCCCCTTTTGGTTCTTTGCAACAGTTAAAATGGAAGAACCACCCGAGGATGGAAAATTCTTGATTCTATTAAGGGAGGTTTTTGGAACAATCTTTTAAAAAGAATTTATTTATTTATTTATTTATTTATTTATTTATATTTTAACTTATCAGTTGTTTGCCAAGTGACTTACAGCAAAGAAAAATATACAACAACAACAACAACAACTTATTTTGATGTCACCTGCCATGCACCTTCTTGGTAGGGCAGGTGTACATTTAAATCAGAGCTTACTAACATGGCACCAGTGCCTGGGAAGCCTCTGAGCACCTACATCACCCCTTTAGTTGTGAAGGGTTGAGGAGGTTATCTTTTTTCCCTCTGAAAGTAAATAGAGCTGAAGGCACAAGTGGGGAAGAGAGATACCCTTTCCCACATCCTGTTTTCTCTCTCCGAGGTTTTCAGGGCACAGATTCTATTGGATCTGACTTTGACCCAGATCCCTTGCAAAAGCAAAGTTTGTGTGCAAATAATAATAATAATAATATATTTATACCCCGCCCATCTGGCTGGGTTGCCACCTCCATGTGGCTCCCAACAGAATATGGAAAACACAATAAAACATCAAACATTAAAAGCTTCCCTAAACACTTCCGGTTTGGTGCCGGTCAATGGCGGACGGGAGTCCGACGGCTCCGTCCTCCGCAAGGCTTTAGGGATTACCGTGCCTGCGCCACGGGTCCCTTAAAGCCACGGGAAGAGCGTCCCGTGGACCGTTTTCCTCGTGGGTCCCAGACGTGCTGTCCCCGCTCCTGATCGACCCTCGTAAGGGGGAAAATCAGGCGAGCGGAGCTCCGGTACGGGACTGAAGAGGTGACTGCCTTCGGAGGATCAAAGCAGCGATCCCGCCAGATTTGAGCACCCGACACTTCCTACCTAGAAACTTCAGAAGAAACTCTGTAAGTAAAGACTCTGTACTGATTTAGAGCTTTGAAGAATAATAACTTACAGAGAAAAGCTAAAAGGAAGCCTGCTCCCTTTGAACTGTTTGCCGGAGCTTGGTAGCGCTAAAAGATTAAAGCCGCGACTAACGGGAAAGTTTTGCGAACTCTGCCAAACTTTTTAAAAGTGGATTAAAAGTTGTTTTAAAGGCGTTTAAAGACTGAAAAGCAGGAGATATGGCAAAAGAAGACACCGCTCTCCCTCAGGACTAGGATTCCGGGTCGGTAGCGGGCTGCAGTAAATTGTTGCCATTTTTTATTCCTTGCTACTGTATCAGTGACTGTTTACCAGTGGAGATACTTTAGATACTTTGTGGCCAGCTACAGCTTAATATGAAGACTTGGTGGTAACACTGCAAAGGAAATATAGTTACTGGCTTGGGCTACTTAAAAAGCTATTCTTTTTGACTGTAAAATACTTTGATACTTTAAAATTGTGAACTCTGTGCCTAGAAGTTTGAATACTGGACTTGTGTGGGACTCCTGGCTCAGCAGTCTCTTTGTTCTCAGAAGGGAACTGCTGGCCACCTGGTGTTTACTTTTAAGACTGCTGGCTTTCTGCTGTGAATGTCTGAAACGGTTACCACAGCAACTGGAGTGACCTTGAGATTACAATTGCAGAGCTCACAGGACATGCATGAGAGCACTAGATCCAAAACATCTAGCTCTTTACAAAGAAAAGGCTCTTTTTCCCTATCTTTACAAGAACAGATGGAGAAACTAACTGCTAGCGTTGCAGAAATAGCAGAAGGACTTAAAAGCGTGACAGAGGGGTTGAAGCAAACGCAGGCTTCAGTTAATACAATTAGTGCATCAGTTAATGCTACAGTTAATTCTGCAATAGAAAAACTCCAAGTCGATTTAAAAGCTGACATTAAAAATTCCACTGACACATTGGAGAGATCAATTGGCCAAATTGAGGAGAACGTAAGAAAAAACAGAGATCAAATAAATAAAATAGCACAGGAGGTAACAACTTTGAAAAAGGACTCTGAGGAATTTAAAGTGGTTAAGGAAAAAATAAAAAAAGTGGAACAGAAACTGGACAACATAGACTTGGAGAATTTAGAGAGAATTGGCACACGACAGAGAACTGTGGAAGAGTCTCTTGCCTTTCTTCAACTCCACCAGAGAGAGGGGAACATCCGTCTCAGGGGTCTTCCAGAATTGGAAGGAGAAGACCTGAAAGCCTACATTGTGAAGTTATTTTCGTCATATTGGGAACTGGAAGAAGTAAACGTTGCAGCACGCATAGTGAAGGCCTTCAGATTTGGGCCTAGAGGATCCAGAGGGAAGAAAAGTACCAAAACAGTCAGTGACTGTTTGCTTGTGTTGCATGATAGAAACGACAGGGATTTCTTTCTGGACCTGCATTACAAAAATAACCTGGTGGTACAGTGGAGTAAAGTCATTTTTTATAAGGATATCCCCAGATTCTTTTTGGACAAAAGAATTCCATACAACGACCTGGTTGCTGAGCTAAGAAGAAATAACATCTCCTTCAGCTGGGAATTTCCAGAAGGTCTTGCATTCACATTCGAGGGGAAAAAGATAAGAATTAAATCCCTGGCTGAAAAGCAAAAATTTTTGGAAAAACATCTGGAAGAGCTCAAAGGGCCACTCGACCCATCATCTTTACATAGACGTCCAGGAGTACTTCCACCGCCAGGGACACCAGGACCAAGTGAAAAGGACCCAGAAGAAGGCAAGAAACCAGAAGCAACTGGAGGAGAGGATTAAAACAAAGGAAAATGGCGCTCAAGCTAATGACATGGAATGTACGGGGATTGAACCAGAGACCAAAGAGACGCAGAGTATTTCATGGACTGGAAAAGAAAAATTTGGACATTATTTGTTTACAGGAGACACACATAGTTCGGAGACATAGAAGATTACTACAAAATAAAAAGCTAGGCCAAGAGTTCATATCATCAGACAAGGTCAAAAAGAGAGGAGTGGTAATATACGCAAAGGAGAAATATAGCCCAAAACAGCTATTTAAAGATGAAGAAGGGAGATACATCGCAATTGAAATTAAAATACAAGGCGAAAAATTTTTGATTCTGGGACTTTATGCACCAAATGATGGAAAGTCAATTTTTTATAAAAAAATACACGACCTGCTGTTGGACTATTTGGATTATAAACTAGTTTGCCTTGGAGATTTTAATGGAGCAGTTTCCACTTTAATGGATAGATCCCAAAGAACTAAACTAACAAATGATGGGAAACTACCTAAGACTTTTTTTGAAATGGTGGATAATTTAAATCTGGAGGATGCTTGGAGGTTAAAAAATCCCACCGACACTGAGGCAACTTATTTCAGTGAATCCCAGAAGTCATGGTCGAGGATAGATTATATTTGGATATCGAATGAATTGGCACCGAAAATACAAAAAGCAGAAATCGGCCCAAAGACTTATTCGGACCATAACCCTGTACAGGTAACTCTCAAGATGGTTTCTAAGGGTTCCTTCAGATGGAGAATGGACGACGCGTTGATGAGAGACACCAAGCTAGTAGAAAGAGCTGTGAAAAAGGTGAAGGAGTATTTTCAAATCAATTGGAATTCGGAAGTAGAAAAAAGAACTGCCTGGGATGCAAGTAAAGCGGTAATGAGAGGATTCCTTATAAGTGAAAAAGCAAAAAAGAAAAAAACTACAGAATGCGGAAATGGAAAGATTGTTGAAATTAATCAAAGTCAAAGAAAAAGAGTTAAGAGGACATCCCAAATCACTAAGAATTCAAAAGGAAATTAAATACTTACAATCCCAGTATGCTAAAACTATGAATCAAGATATAGAATGGAAATTAAAAATGATGAAACAAAGATCATTTGAATCTGCGAACAAATGTGGAAAACTACTAGCTTGGCAACTGAAGAAAAGACAAAAGGCAAATGTCATTAGTAATTTAGCAGTAAACGGAAAAATAGTGGAGAACCCGGATGAAATCAGAAAGTGTTTTCAAAAATTCTACAAGCAACTGTACAAGGAGGAGAGGATAAAAGAAGAAGAGATAGACCGATTTCTGCAACAACATAGTCTGCAAAAAGTCCCAGAGGACAAACTAACAACTCTCAACCACCCAATATCGACCCAAGAGATTGAGGATGCAATTAAGAACATGCAACTAGGAAAGGCACCAGGACCAGATGGACTAACAGCAAAGTTTTATAAGACTCTTAAAGATTGGCTTTCGCAGCCTTTGAAAGAAGTATGCAATAAAATATTGGAAGGAGATAGGGCACCAGAGACGTGGAAAGAAGCCTTTATCACACTAATCCCAAAACCAGATACAGATAGAACGCAAATGAAAAACTATCGTCCAATCTCCCTTTTGAATGTGGATTACAAAATTTTTGCAAATGTGATGGCTACAAGATTAAAAAGAGTGCTGAAGGATTATATACATAAAGATCAAGCGGGTTTCCTTCCAGGAAGACAAATAAGCAACAATACAAGAATTATTGTGGACATCTTAGAAAAACTGGAAAGAAACATAAACACAGAGGCAGCACTACTGTTTATTGACGCGGAGAAAGCCTTTGACAAGATTTCTTGGATGTTTATGAAAAAGAATTTGGAAAAGATGGGAGTTGGAGAAAGATTTTTAAATGGTATTAAAGCCATTTATACAAAACAAAGAGCAAAAATAATAGTAAATGGTGTGATATCGGAGGAAATTGAAGTTGAAAAAGGAACAAGACAAGGGTGCCCTATCTCCCCTTTATTATTTATTACGGTCCTGGAGGTCCTTTTAAATATGCTACGAAAAGAGAAACAGATAAAAGGAATTAGGGTGGGAGAGAAAGAATATAAATTACGCGCCTTTGCAGATGATCTGATGCTATCCCTACAAGAACCGGAAAGCAGTGTCCCCAAAGCCTTGGAACTAATTGAACAATTTGGACGTGTAGCTGGCTTCAAATTAAATAAACAGAAAACCAAAGTTTTAAGTAAAAATATGAGTGCAGAACAGATACAAGGATTACAAGTTGGCACAGGCCTTAGTTTTGTTAAATCTGTAAAATATCTAGGTATCAATCTCACAGCAAAAAATGTGAACCTGTACAAAGATAATTATGAAAAACTGTGGACTGAGATAAAAAAAGATCTGGAGATATGGACAAGGTTGAAACTGTCGTTAATGGGAAGAATTGCCGTGATTAAAATGAATGTCCTACCAAGGATGCTGTTTTTATTCCAAGCCATACCAATTCTGGATAAAATGGACTGTTTTAAGATATGGCAAAGGGACTTATCGAAGTTTATATGGCAGGGCAAAAAGCCGAGAATTAAGTTTAAGGTATTGACAGACTCTAAAGAGAGAGGAGGCTTTGCCCTGCCGGATTTAAGACTTTATTTTGAAGCTGCGGCCTTTTGCTGGTTAAGAGATTGGTTTAAACTAGAAAATGTAGATGTGTTGGACTTGGAAGGACACGATAATATGTTTGGCTGGCATGCATACCTTTGGTATGACAAAGTTAAAATCCACAGAACTTTTAAGAGTCATATAATTAGGAAATCTTTGTATCAGGTTTGGATCAGGTATAAGGACTTATTGGAGAGAAAGACTCCTAGATGGATATCACCAGTGGAGGCCAAGGCCTATAAGAGACCAAACATGTCTGCAAGTTGGTTACGATATATGGACATATTGCAGCAGGAAGGGGACTCATTTAAGCTGAAAAGCTATGATCAGGTCAAAAGTCAAGTCCCTGACTGGCTGCAATATCATCAGGTTCACGAAACATTTAAACTAGACAAAAAAATTGGTTTTCAAGTGGAAAAATCAAAACTGGAAACAGAACTGATCGAATCGAACTCCAAAAACCTTTCCAAGATGTATAATTTGTTGCTAGAGTGGCATACGAAAGATGAATTGGTTAAATCAACAATGATAGATTGGGCCAAAGATGTGGGCCATAATATTATGATGGATGACTGGGAGAGATTGTGGCAGAAAGGTATCAATTTTACGGCGTGTAATAGTCTAAGAGAAAATGTAATGAAAATGATATATAGATGGTATCTGACACCAGTTAAATTAGCCAGAATGAATTCTAAAATGTCGGATGTGTGTTGGAAATGCAAATCGTCGAAAGGTACCTTTTATCATATGTGGTGGTCGTGCCCAGGGGTAAAAGCCTTCTGGGATAAGATTTATAATGAGCTAAAGAAGGTAATGAAAATTACCTTTTCTAAGAAACCAGAGGCATTTCTTTTGAGCATGACCAACGAAGAGATACCCAGTCAGGATAGAGTATTTTTAATGTATGCCACGACAGCGGCTAGAATTTTATTGGCAAGAAATTGGAAGGGTGAAGAGATACCGACAATTGAAGAATGGCAGATGAAGCTGATGGAGTACATGGAGCTCGCAGATCTGACCGTCAGAATCCGGGACCAGAGGGAGGAGAAGGTGTCGCAAGATTGGAAGAAATTCAAAGAATATTTAGTTAAGCATGCTAAATTGAATGTTTGAATATTTGTGCAGAAATATATAAAAGAATCGGCTTTAGAAGTTTAAGATTAGTTACAATGGGTTTAGAGAAAAACTTTGATATGTTAGATTTATCTGTATAAGAAGGTGATAAGATACAGAACACAAGTTAAGAAATTTATTGGTTTAGATAAATTGGAAGAACATTAGGATATTGAGTATAAGTCAATGGGAAAGAAATGAAGCTACCTAAAAAGTATATATGTATTTGAAGACAGAGGAGGGACCAGGGGAAGTCCCCCTTAAGAAGTATAAAACAAGTTCAGAAATTAAGATAAGGTTTTGGTAAGGTATGTATAAGTTTTCTTTTTATTTTGTATGGTATTGCTGTGTTTTTTATTGTTGATTGTGTTTTATGTTTCTACTGTGTTTATGTAATGTTGTTCTTGTTTTGTTTTGTTTTATGATAAAAGAATAAAATCTTATTAAAAAAAAAAAAAGCTTCCCTAAACAGGGCTGCCGTCAGATGTCTTCTAAAAGTCAGATAGTACTTTATCTCCTTGACATCTGATGGGAAGCCAGCTGCTCCCCTCCAACATCCCACCTGACGAAGCCAAGGGTCCAGGCGATGTGGCACCCAGGGGATCCCGGCAAGGGATGGTTGGATCACATCCCACAAGTAAGTGAGGGTGTGGGTAGCCCTTTATGGCAGTAGGTTTAACCCGGGGCCTGCACCTTGCCATTAATTCATTCATTAGTATGCTGTTCATCCTCCCTAGTTCTCAGCGGGGATCACATCACAACATATAAATGCAAGGTAAAAACCCAAAATGTATCCAAAGCAAGCCTGCTCCTCAGGCCTCACCCACCGACCCTCTGGACCGCCCTGCAGTGGGAGAGGAGGAGCCAAACAGAGAAGGCCCGAAGGAGAGAGGGAACCCCACAGTCCAATTCAAGGAGGCGACAGGGTGGAAATGAATAAACTGATGCCTGGCATGGAGGGGGGGGGGTAGAGTTTTCCCCCCTCCCCCACTGGCGCCCAGGAATGTCCCGTCAACAGGGCTGGATTTATGTATAGGCTAAGTAGGCCGGAGCCTAGGGCCTCTAAATCTAGGGGGCCTCACCAGCCCGCCTGCTCCCCATTAGGCAGTCTCACCTCTCCCAAAATTGCAAACCCAAGACTTCATGCGAGGGCAGGGCAACTCGGGCCCAGTAAGTATAAGACTCAGGGCTAGAAATTGGCTGCTGCAACAATTGATCGTCGCCTTCTCCATCTGATTATTAACCTGCATTCGAACACCTTTTTGAGAGTTAGGCTAGACAACAATCGTCTAGTGTCTAACCCTGTTACCACCTCCAGGGGAGTAAGACAGGGATGTCTCTTGGCCCCAGCACTGTTTAATTTTTATCTTAATTCGCTGGTGACCAACATGGCCAATAATGCTTTCCATCCTCCCAAATTTGCTGTTTGATTACTAAATGTTCTTCTGTATGCGGATGATGCCGCACTTCTAGCTAGATCTCCCATTGGGCTGAGGAGAATGTTACAAGCTCTCCATGAATATTGTGTACAGCATGAGCTTCAACTCAACTATGCTAAGATTATGGTCTTCTCCGCCCGACCAAAACTTCATTTGTGGTCAATGAATGGTACTACATTGGAGCAGGTTAATTGTTTTAAATATCTAGGGGCAAGTAATTCGATCAAATAGGTCTTTTCTGGCCCACAGAGAGTATTTAACCGCAAATGCATCTAAAGCAGCCGTGATGATTAGATCTCTATATGCCAAGAAGCAGGCTCAGTCAGTGAAAGTTGCCTTGAGATTGTTCCAAATGAAAGTCCTGCCTCTTCCGTTGGTGGGCACTTCCCTGGGCGTACGTAGGGATTTTCTTAGATTGGAATCTATCTAATCACGATTTCTTAGAGCCATCCTCAGGATCCCCCCTTCTGTAGCGGGCGCGGTCATGAGATTAGAGGTGGGTTGGCAAGCTTTCCGGTATGTCGCCTTAAAGGTAAAACTCTGGCAATGGCTCAAGTTATGTTTTAACCCGGTGGGCATTGCCCCCTTGATACTGAGGGATGACTTCCAATCATCGTGGGAAAAGGAGATTATACATGAAGTACAGGCTTGCGGATTGTCGCATCTTTACCTGGAATCTATGACATTCAGTCAAGCTAGAGCTGTGATCTCTCAAAGATTGAGGGACATTGCAAGACAAGAGGACACTGCTCTTGTGAAACGTGGGGTGTTTTGGGGGGACCAGATATTTCAGATTTCACCAGCCCCTTATCTGGCGGAAATCCACTACGTGGAGTACCATAGGCTTTTCACAGCTGCCAGGTTAAATATGCTGGAATCAGCGGTTTTGTTGGAAAGGTACAGGGGAGTCCCATAAGCCCAGAGATTTTGCCCCTGTGCCTTGGGAGAGGTTGAGTCAACTGAACATATTCTTCTGATCTGCCCATTTTATGTAGACCTTAGACAAAAAAATTTGGTTCCACTGCTACCCCAAGCTAGTCCTGTAGACAGAGAAAAACAGGTTTTGTTTTTGCTGAATAACTTTACTGGACCAACAGCGTCCTTGGTGGCCAAATTCCTGTTTTTGGCCCTTAAGCGCCGGAAGGTTAAAATTGACAGCATTGACATGGGTCTAAATGTATAATCTACTTTTATTGTTGGCTTAAGTGTCATGTTCCTTTAGATGCTAAGTCGTTTTAATTTTTGTATGGATAAATCCTTGTTTTCTGAATGACGGTCGAATAAAATTTTGATGATGATGATGATGACTCAGGGCTAGCCAGTGGGGCCCAATTTGGCCCAATTGCTCCAATTGCCTTAAGGCAGCCCTGATGAGACTCTGCAGGGGTTGGACTGACAAGCGCTGCTACTTCGAGGTCTCTGGTGTCACTATTCAGAGTACAGTGCAGAAACAGCAAGGGACTTGTTGTGGAAATAAAGGGGGGCCACACCTCTCCTCCCTCAAAACCCCAGGAGAAAGCTCCCCAATTGTATCCCATCTGGTTTCTGTTTGCAAAACGCGTTGCATTGTTGCAAGAAAGTGTCAACATTGTATCCCCTTGTACTTGACCATGCTGATAGACCTTTGAAAATCACATCAAATCAATGTCATAACCAATATCACCCTGGCCGTGAATCTGAAAGTTGGAAGACTCAGGGGAGATCAAACGAAGTCCTTCCCACAACACAAGGTTGAACTGTGCAACTCCCTGTCACAGGAGGCGGCGGCGATGGCCAGTGACTTGGATGGCTTGGAAAAAGGGCTAGGATGGAGGAGAAGAGGGCTGTCGGGGGCTCCTGGCCAGGATGGCTCTGCTCTGCCTCCACGGTCTGAGGCAGCAATGTCTCTGAATTAGCAGCTGCTGGAAACCGCGGGAGGGGAGGGAGCTCTTGAGCTCGGGTCCTGCTGGAGGGTTTACCGCAGACATCTCTTTGGCCCCTGTGAGAAGAGGATGCTGGACTAGAAAGGCCATTGGCCGGACCCAGCAATCTCCTCTTTCCTTCTTACGTTTCTTAAAGGTTAGAAAAAGAGTTCTATAGTCCTGGCTGTCAGTTGGAGTGTTTTCATTCTTCCTAGACAGGGGATTGGAGGTAGATTGCACTTTGAGGCAGAAGGGGACACAGTTCAGGCCTCGGAGCGCATTGCTCGCTCCAGAGGAGGAAAGAGCCAGTGTGGTGTAGTGGTTAAGAGCAGTTGACTCATAATCTGGTGAACCGGGTTCGCTTCCCCGCTCCTCCACATGTAGCTGCTGGGTGACCTTGGGCTAATCACCCTTCTTTGAAGTCTCTCAGCCCTACTCACCTCACAGAGTGTTTGTTGGGGGGGGGGGGAAGGGAAAGGAGAATGTTAGCCCCCTTGAGACTCCTTCTGGTAGTGATAAAGCAGGATATCAAATCCAAACTCTTCTTCCTTCTGCCCTAGAACCAGAGTTTATACTAATAAGCAGCCGAGAGTCGTCGCACTCCCCCCTCCCCATCCAGGAGAGATTCCTGGACAACAATGACGGTAGGTTTGACTCAGGGCCTGCACCTTGCCCTTAATTAATTCATTAGTATGCTGTTCATCCTCCATAGTTCTCAGTGAGGTTCACAACATATAAATGCAAGGTAAAAACCCAAAAAGTATGCAAACCAAGCCTCCTCCTCAGGCCACGCCCACAGAACCTCTGGACCGCCCTGCAGTGTGGAAGAGGCTGGAGTATCCCCCCACGGAGGTACAAAGAAGAGAGGGAACCCCACAGTCCAATCCAATGGATAAACTGATGCCTGGCATGGAGAGAGGGGGTAGAGTTCCCCCCTCCCCCACTGGCACTTTCCTTCTTACATTTCTTAAAGGTTAGGAAAAGAGTTGTATAGTCCTGGCTGTCTGGCTGGAGAGACAGAGAAGAAAGCCTTGACCCTTTCTTCTCAGGAGGTAGATTCAAGAGGACCCCTCCCCCTCGAGGTCCAGACTAAGAATGGGAAGAGGAGCAGGGAATCCTAAAGCTGGAGGCAACATCAGGTTTATCCCTCTGAACATCAAAGAGATAAGAGAGATGTCAGCATAGAGGAAAAGCTCCAGGGGAGCTGGGGGTCCCCCACTCCATTAACCCATTACAGCATGATTAATTTCTTCAGCTTTCAAAAACGAGGGGTGCTAAAAAGTGATAATCCACATCTTTTACATCTCTATTGTGTCCAAAATTCACCCTTAAACTGCAAGTGATATTCCAAACCTACTAACGATTAACTGTTGGCAATGGTTTTGAAGATAGGTTAAACATTTCCCCCATCCCTTATTGAAATTTTGGTCTTCCTGTCTTCTGATTCTTCCGGTCATTTTGGCCATTTCTGCATAATCCATCCATTTGGTCTGCCATTCTTCTCTGGGAGGGAGTTTATCTTCTTCCCATCTAATGGAAAGAGTTACAGCTGAACTTCCAGCAGGAGAGGCCAAATGCTGATGCAGTGCATTCCTGGATTTCTTTTGTTTCAGCAGAAGATGCTGAAGATACTGGCCACCCCCCTCTGCCAGACTCCACCTGCTCTTTTGAGGGAGATATTTTGAGGCCTGAGTCCCGGGATCCAACCGCCAGCTCCTCCGGGAACAGCTCTCCAGAAAGGAAGCACCCATGGACAATGGAGGAGGTGGAAGCCCTGCGGCCAGCACAGGAAGGTGAGCCTATGGGGTTGCACCTCGAGGAAGGGAGTGGGAAGGCCAGGCAATGGTGGTGGAGGCAGGTGATGTCACCTGCTATGCACCTTCTTGGTAGGGCAGGTGTACAATTAAATCAGAGCTTACTAACATGGCACCAGTGCCTGGAAAGCCTCTGAGCACCTACACCCCCCCTTTAGTTGTGAAGGGCTGAGGAGGTTATCTTTTGTTCCTCTCTGAAAGTAAACAGAGCTGAAGGCGCAAGTGGGGAAGAGAGACACCCTTTCCCACATCCTGTTTTCTCTCTCTGAGGTTTTCAAGGCGCAGATTCTATTGGATCTGACTTAGATCCCTTGGAAAAGCGAAGTTTGTGTGCAGATAACAACAACAACAACAACAACTTTCCTTCTTACATTTCTTAAGGGTTAGGAAAAAGAGTTCTATAGCCCTGGCTGTCTGGTTGGCATGGCAGAAAAAAACAGCCTTGCCCCTTTCTTCTCAGGAGGTAGATCCAAGAGGACCCTTCCCCCTCAAGGTCCAGATTAAGAATGGGAAGAGGAGCAGGGAACTATAAAGCTGGAGGCAAACTCAGGTTTATCCCTCTAAGCATCAAAGAGTTAAGAGAGATGTCAGCATAGAGGAAAAGTTCCAGGGGAGTTGGGGGTCCCCCACTCCATTAACCCATTAGGGCAGGTTGAATTTCTTCAGCTTCCAGCTTCCAAAAACGAGGGGTGCTAAAAAGTTGTAATGTGACTTGGACAAAACAGATATTTTGTTTAAATTAATACAATTTTATTTTGCTTGCTATATAAAATGCGTGTAAAATGGCATAGAAATCGCAAAAAATAATTGTCAAGTACTTGCAGTTCTAGGATATATTATTTTTATTATTTTTATTTATTTTTTATCATTTAGTATTATCTGACATTACCACCAGCTCCTCTGTTAGCAGCTCCCCAAAGAGGCAGCACCCGTGGACAATGGAGGAGGTGGAGGCCCTGAGTTCAGCCCAGGAAGGTGAGCCTCTGGGGTTGCACCTCGAGCAAGGCAGTACAATTAAAATCCTTTGGTTTTCCGAAAACTTTTCATGTGCTTCTTTGTCAGGCAATGGTGGTGGAGGCAGGCGGAGCCAAACAGAGGAGGTCCTGGAGGATCCCCCCACAGAGAACTAAAAAGTTGTAATGTGACTTGAAAACCTAGGAGATTGAAAACCTAATTTCGCCCTGAAGGTACAATTAGAATTCTTTGGTTTTCCAAAAACGTTTCACGTGCTTCTTTGACAAATGGAGAGTTGCCAAGCTAAATGTTGTCCAATCAAAAAAACAATAGCAGGTTTGAATTCCTCACATCCCAGAAACATATTTTTAAGATCCTTCACCGAAGAAATCAACAACTGTTAAGTTTCGCCTCCTAAAATGATGAATGAGGAAAATTTACCTTTAAAACCATTGTAAACAGTTAAAATTGTGAGTAGGATTGGAATAACACTTATGTGGAATTTTGAATATAATGGAGATTAGATTTGTATTATTAGAAAAAATGCAGGAGGAAACAATTTGTCCGATGTAGATCGTGCCTTCTCCCCCTTCCCCCCTATTACCCCATGCAAACCCCTCTCAGCAAACTGTGTTGCACCCAGCCAGACTTCCTCCCTCCCCCATACATTCCTTCACTTTTAGTTTTTTTAATAATTTGTTCCTTTGATTTTTTTTAAATATAAACCTACAACAAACAACGATTCATATTCCAAATACTGAGAATTACTCTGAATCTCTTGACTTTCCCCCATCCCTTCCATGGGTCCTAAGCCCAGATCCACCGAGTTTAAATCTGTCAAAGCAGACATCCTGCCACATTTTGCAAGGAACCTGCTGCATCTGATTGTACCTGAAAATCTGAATGCAACTTCAAATTGTCCTGCCATAAGGAATTGCCATTATATTTATCCAGAAACTTTAACCAAACCTCAAGGTCTGACTTGACAGCCTTTGATAGGGAAGCGTTTCTACGAAAATCCTCATCATACGTTAAAGCTGCTGACTCCGCCGCGAGAGCAAAGGCCCTCCTCACATGGTACATATAAACTAAAAGATGCATAGCGCGTTTGGGGTAAGCAGCAATGACCACCCCCATACAAACATGGAACCTGTCCAACCAGTTCTCAAAAGTCCTATCTGCCTGAGGAGCCCTATACCAGTGCCTGCCATGGGACCGCTTTTTCTCTGCCTTTCCTGAGATCTGCAAATCCCCGCAGAAGCGGCTGTGCTCAAAGTGGTAGATGAACACGGATCCTGAGTTGGCAGCCAGCTGGCCAGCGTTAAACAGGTACCGGAGGCGAAAGGAGCTAAATGAGCTCCTAAGAGTGATTCAGCTCCACAAGTGATTTCCACTCAGGAATAAATCCCATGATGCAAAGTTCATAGATCTGACGAAACTGGAGCAGCTTAGAAGGAAAAACCAGAGCAGCTGGCAGGCGCAAAAGAGGAAGATCGCCGGCTGCGGCCTGCCTTTAAGGGGACAGGCCACACACCCTGACCAACCTGATTGGCCGGCCAGGTGTGTGACGCAGGTGGGAATCCCCCAGTCGAGCAGGGCTGCGCACATGGGGAGGTCATGAAGCCCGCAACCCCACCTCCTCCATAGGCGGAAGTGGCTTTGCGGAAAGTGGACGCCTGGCTCTGCTGCGTGGTGAGCATTGCAGGTGGTTGTGCTAGATGACCATTGAGGTCCCTTCCGACTCCAATCCTGCAATTTGTCCCTCATTTCCATTGCAGCCTGGAGCCCAGTGACCAGCCCTCCCCATGGCCTTCCAAGCTGCGAGAAGGACATCTGTGTCCCCAGGCCTCAGGCTGCACCTAGAAAAAGAGAAGGTGGAGGAAAAGAGCCATTGAAAGGAGGAAAGAGAAGATCAGGTTCACCCTCTGGGTGGCTGGCAAGGGTGGGAGAGGCTTAGGAGATTGCAGGGAGCGTCTCAAGCCTTAGTAATGTGCCTGGTGGGCATGCCACCTGTTTTTTAAAGCTCCCTGGGCTGGTCACTGGGCTCCAGGCTGTGTTGGAAATGAGGGGTGAATTGCAGGATTGGAGAGTCAGAAGGGACCCCCAATGGTCATCTAGCCTAACCCCCTGCAATGCTCACCACATAGCAGAGCCAGGCGTCCACTTTCCCCAAAGCCACTTCCCCCTATGGAGGAGGTGGGGTTGCGGGCTTCATGACCTCCCCACATGCGTAGTGGGAGGCCAGCCCCACACGACTGGGGGATTCCTGGCTGTGTTGCACCCCTTGCTGGTCAATCAGGTTGGTCAAGGTGTGTGGCCTGCCCCCTTAAAGGCAGGGCGCAGCCGGGGAAAGGAAAAGGGCAAAAATATCGAATGGCGATTATGTAGACATCTTCTCTCTGCTTCTGATGGCTAAGATCTCAGGAAAGGCGGAGAAAAAGTGGTCCCATGGCAGGCACAGGTACAGAGCACGTGGCTGGTCACCAATTTAGATCATGCTTCCTGAGTTTACTTTAGCTGTGGAATTCCCTGCCAGCAGCCGCGGCGTAAGCGGGGGGCTGTTTACACCCTTTGCAATAGGCTCATATCGAGTCCAGGGTATATTTAGTCAGAATTATCATTCTTTTCGTGCTAATTGGGTCCCATTTACCTCTCAGTGAGTCCGTTTGCCTTTAGTGGAAATTGGGAGGTTTGTATGGGGGTTATTCATTGCGGCTGGTTTTTAGTTACTCCTTCTGTGTCAGTTGTTTCTGCTGCCATTGTGTTTGAAGTCAACGTAATTAGGGCACATGGCTGGTGGGGTCTGGAATTTGAGCGTGCTTATGACCTTGGCTCTTGACCTTGCCTTATGACCTCAGATAACCTCGATAAAGCTGTTGCTCTGCCCGAGGTGGGTTGGAGCTCTGTCGCCTAGCATTTCCTTTGCCAGCAGCTTTAATTGCTTTAATAAAGACCTCGTAATCTTTATTAAAAACAATTTGGTTTGACTTAATACAACAATTGAAGGAACATAATACAACAATTGAAGGTTGTTTATTAGTGAAACTTGAACAGTATTATTTTATAGTATTACGTATATGTAGAATGTAAATGTAAATGGATTGCAGTTAGATTGGCCAAGATAAACTGGATTAAAATGTGAAGTATTTGTTAGAAGGAAAATTAATAATGAAAGAAAACAAGAATATAACGATGATCTGAGAAGAATACAGATTACTATAATATAATATATAATATATAGAGCTGCGATGGAAATTAAGTGGGGGTTGGGGGAAGTAGACATGGGAGGATGGGGAGAAAATGGGTGTGGATTAGGTTTATATGTACTGCAATGGAATATTATATTATATTATACTAGTGGTTTCAGCCCGTTAAAATAATGGGCGCTAGAACAGTGCGTATCCCTCAGCGCGGCCGCCGCCAGCGGTCTCACCTCAGCCGACCGGCCTCCCTCCCTCGCTGCCGGCTCTCTTCCTCCGCCGCCAGCTGCCTGGGCGAGACCCGGAAAGAGGAGAAGGAGGGCGGCAGCAGCAGCAGCGGGAGGGTGTCCTTTGAGCGTGGCCGGTTGCAGCGGGAGGGGGCCTACTCTGAGCAAGGCGCCCGTGGGCCGTGTGCTGGCCCCAAGGGTTTGTCCGTGAAGCGAGGTCCAAGTCCAGTCCTGGGTCTAGGGGTCCAAAGGAGGTCAGTCCGGCGGGGAGCAAGGCAGGGAGCAGGTCGAGGTCCAAGGCAGGTTCAGGCACAAGGTTGCAGGTTGAGCACACGCTTGCAACTAAGTTGCTCACGCAACTTGGGCTGGGTATGGCTGGCTTTTATCTGGCCCTATGCTTAGGGCGGCCCGATCCTCTGGAGACTCGCCTCTCCTCCGGGCCTGGAGGCGAGCACTCCTGTAGGCACTTAACTCCCTTCGCCTCTCTGCCCTGAGCCTCTGTAGCTCAGGAGCGGCTGGTGGGTTACTGGACCCAGGGGCTGCCTCAGCTTCCTCTGAAGAGGCTGGGAGTGGAGCACCTGCAGGCAATGGGTCCTCCCTCCCATCAGGAGCCAGAGCAGACTCTGCTGATGCCTGCACCTGGGGATCCAGCACAGGTGGGGATCCTTCAGGCTCAAGCCCTGGCCCCGGCTCAGCTGGTTCTGGAGGCGGGGAATCCTGTGCAGGCTGGGATCCCTCAGGTTCAGCATCAGAGTCTGACTCCCAGGCCATCACAGACCGCTACGTGGCCTCCTCCCCTGGCCCTCCCTGTCTGTCAGAGGCCCCTGCCGGGCGAGGGCCGGGGAGGAGTAGGAGGAGGGTGTGCCTAGGTCGTCACTGTCAGGCGGCTCCTCCTGGGCTGGAGGGGAGCCTCTCCCTCACTGCCCCCGGCCACTCCGCCCAATCAGCACTGGCCCGGCTCAGCCGGCGGCTCCTCCTCCCCGGCAGACTCTTCCTTTCCCTCGAGCGAGGCAGAGCTTTCGTCGGCCAGGATGGGCAAGCCCCGACGTCGACGCCCGCCATGGACGTCCAGCGGCTTTGCAGGGGCCCGGCCGCCTCTGAGCCCTTCTGGGTGAGAGTGTGGGGTAGGGAGGGAGAGAGATGGGGCAGCATCCCTGGACCCAGGGGCCGGGCTTTGTGGGGCGGGAGGGGGGTCCCCCCTCGCCCGGCAGCGGCGAGGCAAAGCCCCTTTGTGTGTGCGCCGCCTCCATCCTCAGCAACTGGGTTTCAGTGGGGAAACTGGCAGGGTGGGGATGACGACAAAGTTGAAGCGGAACGTCGGCGCTGCATGGGGCGGGCTGTTCTGTGCTGTTCCTGGGCCGTTAGCCTTCGAGGCTCGGCTTTCAGCGGCGACAGCAGCAGCGTGGCCTCCCTCCTCAGCCTCCCCTCGTCCTCTGCAGCGCCGGCGTTCCGATTCAACCGCCCCACTTCAACTGCCGACGCTGCTCGCGGCCCGATCTCTCTCCATCCAATCCCTGTGTCCCTGGGGCACATGCGCAGTAGCGCAAACCCAGAGACACACGGACTGGACGCAGTGACACTTGCATTATATATATAGATTGCAAGGTAATGCAATATGAGAAATTCAATAAAAATTTAATTTGAAAAAGAAACTTGAACCGTATTATTTTATAGTATCACATATACGTAGATTGTAAATATAACAAATGTGTAAAGATAAAGGAAACACAGAGAAACCAGGAGTAGGAGGGAGGGAAGTACAAGCTTGACAGAGCAAAAGTATTAAGGTTAAAAGAAATAAGATGCGTAGTAGGATTTAACAAAATACTTGCAATGTGAGAACATTCGATAATAGATGTAGATAAGAATAAATTAAAAATGTACATATCAATGGTGAATGGACAATAACTAAAGCGAGAGAAGGATGAGAAGATTGAAACCCAGGGATGGAAGGGAGGGAAGTCACAATACTCGGCAGAGTATAGGGATATACAAAGAAAATGTCTGAACTCATAATGGTGTGTAATAAGTTTTGGAACTGTTTTTATTATCTTTATGTGAATTTGTTGATGTAACGAACAAAAGCAATAAAAAACACTTGGGGAAAAAAAAGGTTAAAAGAAATAAGATACGTAGTATGACTGTAAAACTTGTAAAACCAATAGAGATCATTTAAAAAAATTATTCTAGTTACAATCTGTGTTCTTCAAAGGTGCAGACGGGAAGTCATAAAGATATAAAATGCAGAATAATAGAACAGAAGAAGGGGGGATGTTGAGCCTGGCACACCACCCACTATTCCAACACGCAGCGCAAAAACTCCAGATAAAAACCTGGCAAGCCAAAGGCTTCTGCCACCTAGCAGACTTCCACAAAAATATCAACACAAGAAATACAAGACACACTAGGGGACACCCAAATGTCCTGGCTTACACACCACCAATTACTTGCCCTCTTAAACAACCCAGTAGTAAAATCAGCAGCAACTAGGCCCTCGACAACCTTCAGAAACCTGCTCCTCACCTTCCATTTATCTATATTTATCTGTAGGAGTAGATGTTGCACGATTTCCCCCCGGATGTCACAGGCTTTAGGGAACCCTCCACACTCACCCAGTCCCTGCCACTGATGGGTGGATGTTCATGTGCCGGGTGGGGGCGGGGGCAGGGCAGGCGCGAAGGGGAGGGGTGCACATGCACACACTATACAACTGTGGGCACCACTTTCACCTCCGGAGCGATTGAAGCAGTACACCCCCCCCCCCGGACGACATATCTGGTTATGTCTCTCTCTCTCTCTCTCCCCCCCCCCATTCCTGTCTCCTCATTCCTACACGGAAATCAAACACTAATGAGAAGTGTGCACACAATAGAAGCCAGTGAAACCTCGCGCCCTTCTAAATCAGCTCACTTTCCCCGGTGGGTGGTGTTGCAGCCGGGCATCCGGGTCCTTGCAGTGATCCGGCTGGGGGCGGATGGGTGACACCCCCCTTGTACCTACCCCCAGAGTCTGTAACCTGAAGCATCTGTAACCTGAGGTACCACTGTATGTAGTTTTTGTTTTATTTGTTTTTCATCTTATATTTTGGAAATGTGCATCCAGTTTTTTTCTTTACATTTTTGGGGGTCCCCCAAGAGAGTGGGGCCCTAAGCTATAGCTAATTTAGCTTATACATAAATCTGGCACTGGTTGGATTCCCTGCAAATGGGTGGGAGTCAAGATATAGCCTGGCTTCACCCAATGCCTAAGACAAACCGCTCACATCTGTAACCAACAAAGTTGTGGCCTTTTTTAATCCCAAAAACCTAAATACTCTTGTCCATGTGTTTATTATCAAAGGGAACTGTGGGTGCCGGGGCCTTGGCACACAGTCAGGCTTTGGACAGCTTTGTGAATCCCCCAATCCAGGGAACGCAGAGCACAGATTTTGATTGTTCCCTCAAGGGAATCAGACTGGAAATGGCTAGAGCGTAGCCCATTGAAGATGGTTCTCTTCCTGTGTTAAGAAATGGATTGCTTTGAAGTCATTTCAGCACCGGGTGAAAAAAATATATCACCCCCAACTCCCCTGCCCACCGCTGTCCTGTCCTGTATTTTACCAGAACAAAGACCTTTCACAAACCTTTTCACACAAATGCAGTACATTACAGCAATAGTGAGTGCTCACTAGAAGGACAGATCCTGAAGTTGAGGCTCCAGTACTTTGGCCACCTCATGAGAAGAGAAGACTCCCTGGAAAAGACCCTGATGTTGGGAAAGATGGAGGGTACAAGGAGAAGGGGAAGACAAAGGATGAGATGGTTGGACAGTGTTCTCGAAGCGACTGGCATGAGTTTGGCCAAACTGCGGGAGGCAGTGAAGGATAGGCGTGCCTGGCGTGCTCTGGTCCATGGGGTCACGAAGAGTCGGACACGACTGAACGACTGAACAACAACAACAACAACAGCAATACCTGCACACCAGGGCAAAAATAAATAGGGGGCATAGTCTGATGAACGGACAAGTTTTGTTCTACATTTTAAATTTATGAGAGAGAGAGGAAAAATATATATCAGGGAATGGGGAGAGGCAAGCCTTGTGGGGGTCTACTTCTCCCCCAGCCTCCTCTCAAATATCATGCAGAACCATGTTCATAACTGGGGCTTCTGGGCTACACTGGAACAAAAATGCTTATCCCAAAGACAAAAAAAAACCCTGTTCCCCTCTGAGGAGTCCCCTCTGGCACTCCCAGGCTGCAGCTCTGTGAATGGCCACCTTAAAACTGGAAGCAGCAACATGAAAGTCACTGTTTGCTCCTTCTCAGGTACAGGATGGGGAGAGGGAGTGAGGAGAAAAAGGGAAATGAAAGAAGCAAGAGGCAGTTTTCTCAGCCAGCCCAGCAATGCATTCCCTGTAGGAGCAGGGATGAGCATTTGGAGAAGATCCCCAACCTGGCAGAGAGATGGGGGAGGGGGTACAGAATGGAAATGAGGGGAATGCAGGACAAAGGGTGCCCTCAATTGAATCAATACAGGACATCACATTTGGCATTGAAATGAGGGACAATGCTGGATTATACAGGACAGGTGCCAATCCTAGGTTTGGCCTCATACCTGAGGTTCCCTACCTCAAGTTTAAGCAAATTCAGGGCCTCGCCTTAAATATCGCAAGTGATTTTCCAGTAGGTTTTGGCGGGAAGTTGACAAGCAGTACTCATTTGAGAGGCAAAGTTTGTTAGGAAGATCTGACATTTTGCAAGGTTTCCCCAAAATAAACGAGTCAAGGCACAAGTGTTGGGTAAGCCAAAGCCACAGTCTGTTAGTTATTTGCAACAAGATCTGCAACTGAAGCTTTTCTTATTAACTTGCGGGACTTCATCATTTGTACCCCTTCCATCATCATTATTTTTTTAAAGTTTTATGAAATAAAGCCTTGCTCTGCATGCTAGCTCTTTTCCCTTTGACCTGCAGGAGGGGATGTTGGACAACTTTCACCATATTTCTTGTAAATTTACAGTTCATAGAGAGCAGGACTCTGCTCAAGAGGACACTTGTGGTCAGGATTCCACCAACCCACCACTGCCCTTCCTACTCACTGATGCACAGAAGCCAAACAATAGCTATGTGTTGGTGAATGTGTGTACAGTGTGAATTTCCTTGTTGCCAAGATCTGGGTTTGGGGAAAGTACTCGGTGGGCATGGAACTTCAGCAGAGATTTAAAATCACAAAATATGCAGGAGAGTAAAGCATGGAAATATAGGCTGTTAGCCATTAAAAATATGTCATTGTGAGTTCCAAAACTTCCCTCTTCCTCCAGCATAGGAAAAGACCAGACCTTTGGTAAGTGGATCATTGGTTTACTTCCAAACTCTTCAAAGGTCAGTTTCAGTTGCAGAAAGTTGCACAGGCAGTAAAACTCAGCTTAGTTCCAAAGTGGTAAAAGTTCCTAGATGATTAGCATAGGATAGAGAGGGTTGTAAAAGCCATGCGGTGTGAGCTGGAGCAACCAGCTCAAACTTTTTCATATCACTGAATTTGTACGTAGACTTGGGGTGTGGGGATTAAGAAAGGCTTGATGACCTAGTTTCTCCCAAGGTGAAGGGAAGTGGACATGCCTGTCAGCATGGCTTACTCTATGGTATTAACCCCTTCACATGTTAATTAAACTTAAGTAGGTTGGTTATATGAGAATGGTTATTCCACACAGAGAATATGATAACTTTCCTGCTCCCAAAGTGGTGGTCATGATACACTATTTACTGGTATCAACAGAGACCTGGACAGGCTCCTTGCTTTGTGCTCTGTGAGGGATCCCAGATTGGTTCACTGGCTCTGAATCTGGGAGCACTGGCTATTTAACTATCTCCAACATCCATGCTGACGACGAAGCTGTTTATTACTGTTGTACTTTTGAGCTCAGTGGTGGTAGCAAATTTCACAATGGTACAATCTAAAGGGGAACTGAGACAAAAACCTTCACTCTCCTTCTGTTTTCTGTATTTTTAACAAGAACATGCAATGATACTAGGTAATACAGACACACTGGTGCTGTTATTGAAAGGACCTCACCTTAAATATCAAATATATTTCATCAATGAATGGCACGCCAGTTTTTGACTGATCTCAATGGTCAGGTCAAAGCTGCAGTTCCCAGCTCCCTCTTTGATCAAGCTTTGACAGTTTCCAGTTGGGGTGCTCTACACAAAATCATATTTACATGTGTGTTTCTTTGAATTATTTGGAAATGAGGCAGACAGTGATTACAACAGAGTCCAAAGAAAATGCTTTTTATGTAGAGTTGAAAATTTGGACACCTTTTTTGTAAATCTACATTAAAATATTTAGTTAGGTAAAATTTGTCAAAAACGTCCATTGCCATACGGCTGGGATTTACCTGACATTTTCACGAACACTGAAAATTTCCCCTGGATGAGATTTCCTGAGGCAAAACCCCGGACATATGGAAGCCCTATTCTCATGTTGCATTCAGAAAATTCACTACCTATTCCAATGTTTCTTTTCTTCTTTAAAACATGTGTTTGGCAAGAATGCCGAATGAAAGCACAACTGTATATAAATAATAATAATAGTAATAATAATAATAATAATAATAATAATAATAATAATAATTTATTTGTACCCCGCCCATCTGGCTGAGTTCCCCAGCCACTCTGGAGTTCCCCAGCCACCCAATCGAGAGTTAAAACAATACAGCATTAAATATTAAAAACTTCCCTAAACAAGGCTGCCTTCAGACGTCTTTTTAAAATAGGATAGCTGCTTATGTCCTTGACATCTGGTGGAAGGGTGTTCCACAGGGTGGGCGCCACTACCTAGAAGGCCCTCTGTCTGGTTTATTTTCCCCACCAAACAGTACCTCCCTGAATCAGGTTAACTGTAGAGGTTTGGAGCTTTTAGAGTTAACAAGCTCAACCAGATTGTCCCACCCACAGGAGGAAGAGCGTCACCGGATGCTCTGTGTACTGTTGTACTGTGTAATGTGATACTTTCTGTTTCTGTTTTCCGGAGAACGGAGAGAAGGGAGAAGCCACCAACATGGCTTGCGACTCTCCCGGAATGTAATGATTTATGCCTTGTAAAATAAAGCTTCTAGATTAGAAAGAAGCCGGACTTTGTTGTCTGTAATATGCTGGCATGCACACACCCCGCTGCGTGAGAGAAGATAAGAAGATAACTGCTGAATAGCACAGGAGACGGCAGCAAGGAAAAACGCTTCAGGCAGGTACTTGCACAGAGGAAGTGTGCCGGGCTCCGTTAGTGTGCAGAAATTGGTTTGAAGCCTTTCCAACAATCAAAAAACGCTTCAGGTTATGGGTGTCCCATATTTGCGCTTGTTTATGATTCTGGACTGATTCTGGAGCAGTTCCAAGGATCCAGAACGTGTGTGCCAAGCTGAGAAGTGCCTCCCTGGTTTGGACTGTGATGGAGCATCCAGGGAAGTTTGCTTTGCCAGCAGGAGCATTCAGCAGTCTGCTGAATGGCTCAGGAGCCTAAAACCTGCTGCCAGAGGTTGGAAGGCAGCAGGGAAGCCCAGATCGAGGGCTGCAGGAGCAGTTGTACCTCTCTGGTGAAACCCCCATCTGTGGAGCCGGGTGAGAAGCTACAGATTCGTAAGTACGCTACCCCTGGGCAAGATGGAGGGAGCCATAGCATTCCCAGCAAGGAGGAGGGAAGCTTTTGTTTGCAAGCACCTCCAGCCTCACAGCTTCGATGCAGAGGGCTGTTCCCTGAGAGCGTTGATGTTTTGGCCAACGCCTGTGAGGAGGAAGGTCTGGCCAGTGCTTGTGAAGCCTGGAAGAAGACCCTAGCCCAGTTTCATGGGGCTGAGGGACTGGCTGAAGTGGCTTTGGAAAGCTCGCCCCCAGCTCGGCTTATGGCTGTTGAGAAGCAACAGTGCCATGGAAAGCAGGAGGGGGGCCAGATCGCCGTGGGCTTTGCTCCCAGAAAGGGAGGGGCTGTTTCCAAGTCTGAAGCCAGCGTAAACGCCTTGAATGTGGAGCTGTGTTTTGGCACGTAGCCTGCACCTGGTCTTTTGTTGACGTGCATGGCTGAAGATAAGGGCAAGGCCGCTTCTCACAGCCATCAGGTCACGTGCCCAGCTGAGTGTGAGAAGCCTGATGCCACTGAAGGATGGAGCCGAGATAAGCCCTACTGTTGTGATGCAGTCACCGAGGCAACGCTGAGAGAGGCCAACCCTGGTGGGCTGCGAGTGATGAGTGCCTGTGCAGCGTCTCTTTGCATCGTCATCGTTCCTCCTGGTGGACATGTGAGGAACTGCGAGTCTCCTATAGAGCAGTTTGGAGAACTGACTGTTGGAGGCAAGAAAAGGCTTGACTTTTTGCTAACAGTCAAGGGACAGATCCAAGGGACAGAACTGGCGTTTTCTTTGGTTGCTGACGTGGCTGTGTATCTGTTTATGTCAAACCTTCTGTCCAATGTTTTTGCTGTTTGCTTTGTGATTATCACCTGTTCTGCTTGCAGGGGCCAGAAGATGCTTCTACGCATGGAATGCAGCCAGGACGGGCTGTTTGCTGTCGAGGGGCCTCAAGCAAGAACAGCGGAAGGTGGCACTGATGCAGTGTTTGCTCAATGCGCCAATGTGCCCGTGCACCACTTATGTTTGTGTCAGTGGTACCAAAGGCTGGCAAATCGCCACTGGGACAGTGTGCTGAAGCAGCCTGAGTTCTCTGAAGGGTGCAAGTTAAGGGCATGTAACAGCTTTCTTGATTGCAGGGTTTGCAAGGTCGAGGAGTCGACATCCTGCTACCCCACGTCTGAAAGGGAAACCACGCGTCCTTTTTCCCTGGTTCATGTGGCTGTTTCTGAAGGGATGCCAGAAGCTAACCTGGGGGGAGCGTGTTGTTCTGAGTGTTTGGCTGATGCTTTCTCTCACCACATGTGGTCTGCGTTGCTCAAGGAGCCAACTGAGGCAGCACCACTGGTTGCAGTGGAACAGCAGGTTTCTACTGGAGTAGGCTGTTCCCAGGTCCTCAGTGAGAGGGGGAGTAAGCACAGTGTGACTAACCTGCTTTCTTCACAGGTATGTGGTCTTGCAGAGAGCCAGCAAAGGATGCTGCATGCTGCCACTGAAGACATGCTCTTGGATGCAGAGCTTCCACAAGGGTTCCAGGTGGAACTGGGTGATACCAAGGTTCTGAAAGTGTTTTTCTGTGGGTACGAACCCAGCTTGCGTAGCTGGAGGTTAGTTAGCCCAGATAGTGACCAGACCCAGGTTCTAGTCAGCAGGAGTGCTGAATTATTTGAGCAGAATGGATTGGAACACATCCCTAGAAGCCCTGATGTTCTGGATGGTCCTGTCAGTGATGGACAGGCAGATACGCCACCTGCTGGTGGCGGTGGTGGTCCAGGTGGATCAGCCCCAAGAGGGGGTATTGCTGTGGCTTTGGCACCTGCTGGTGGCTCGGGCCGAGTTCCCGGTCATCACCAGGGTGCAGCGCAGCTAGGGGCAACTCCAAGGCAGCAGCCTGGGAGTGCACCCGCAACTCCTATGTCACGGACTAGGAGGCAGGCCACGCTTGGTGACTCTTTGTGTGGCAACTCTTCTCCAGGAGAGCCTTGCGCAGGTCTCGTCCTGGAGCAAGAGCAGGGTTCTTTGGGAGTGAAGCAGGAGCCCAAAGGTGCGCCAACGTCATCCTTGGGTGGTTCAGTTAGGATGCACAGGCACAGCAAGTCTGTAGGTGAGATGCCTGACGTCAAGGACGTGCAGGTGGAATCCAGTGCAACTGGAGCAGAGGGAGAATCTGAAGTGGTATCACAGCAGTCTGCACGATCCACTGAAGGGATTCTGCCCGAAAGGTTCACGGCCACTAGCGTGAGTGCTTGTTTGGTTCAGTGTGAACCGGAGAGCCTTGTGAAGGTTCAATGGGTATCTCAAGGTGAGGCCCAGAAATGGCAGGATGCCATGGTAGAGCAGGTAGGCTCAATGAGGTCTTTGGGTGTGTGCACAACCACGACGCTGTCAGAAGGTCGTTGGGTGTACAGACTCAAGACGGCAGCAACTGGCGAGTTGCAGTGCGAGGCTAGGTCAGTAGCCAGAGGTTTCACTCAGGAGGAGGGGGTCCATTGTTACGAGGTACTGGACGCGCTCTCTCTCAGAAGCGAAACCACGCGCATGCTGTTAGCGGTCGCGACTCAAAGCAGCTTTGAGGCAAGCCACTTTGGTTTGGGTGCCTGTTTGGATTCCGACCTGGATGAGGAGAGGTACGAGGTACCTCCGCCAGGGTTCGAGGACAACAGGCCGAATCAGGTGTGGAATTTGCACGAGGCAATCACTGGCTTGAAGGAGTCAGCCAGAGATTGGTCCTCAGGCGTGCAAGAAGCTTTGAGTAAGCTAGGTGTCAGCCAGAGTTGTGCTGATAGCCTGTTTCTGGCAGGAGTAAGTCCAGAGCAGGAGCTAGTTCGGCAATCCGGTGCGGACATGCTTTACCTGGTGGAGACCAGGGGACAGGTGCAACGGTTCGCAGAGGAGCTTGGTCAGTCTTTCCAGCTCAGGAACCTAAGCCCTGTTGGTGTTTACCTAGGTGTGCAGGTAGACAGAGCCGAAGACGATAGTGTCTTGCTCAATCAGACTGGCAAGGTAGCGCAGTCGTTGAAGAAGTGCAGAGTGTCTGAATGTGCTAGTGTCAGAACACCCATGGAGACGTGTCTAGGTGAGGACAGTCAGACCGGGGAACGCTCTGAGTTCGAGAGCCCCGAGGTGTTTAGGTCAGCTCCTGGGAGGCTGTTGTTTCCTTCATGGTTGAGCAAACCTGACATAGCAGTTGCTGTGGATCTGTTCAGCAAGGTGGCTGCAAATCCCAGCATGCATGCCTGGAATGGCATGGTGAGAGTGCTCCAGAGTTTGCAGGAGACTAAGGAGTTTTGCCCGGAGTTGTCAGCTACCGGTGAGCCCCAGCTCACGCACTGGTGCGACGGCGGTTGGGCAAATTCCGAGGACAGGAAATCTGTGTCTGGAATGGTTGTACAGTGTGGAGGAGCTCTAGGCGGGCTGAAGTCCCGGTGCCAGAGCCTCATTGCTCGTTCTCGTGCAGAAGCCAGGTACAGTGCGTTGTCAGTGCTTTGCAGGGAACTGGAGTTCTATAGGTGTTTGGTCCAAGAGATCTGCGTTCAGAGTTGCCTGCCCGTGATGGTTTGGGAGGACAACCAACTCTGTTCGTTGGTGGCAGAGTCTGGACAAGTCAAGGCCAGACCCAAACACCTAGACGTTCTCTTTCGAGACATGTGCGTTCAGACCGGCTTGGAGAAGCTGAAGTACTGTCCTGGTCAGGTGAACCAGAAGGTTGGGTTCACGAAGCCCCTGAGCTTCCAACGTCATGGGGAGTTCTGTGAGGGTTTGTGTGAGGTAAGCTGCAAGCTTACAATGCCCCTGTGTGCGGGACAAGAGGGGGTGTAGAGGTTTGGAGCTTTTAGAGTTAACAAGCTCAACCAGATTGTCCCACCCACAGGAGGAAGAGCGTCACCGGATGCTCTGTGTACTGTTGTACTGTGTAATGTGATACTTTCTGTTTCTGTTTTCCGGAGAACGGAGAGAAGGGAGAAGCCACCAACATGGCTTGCGACTCTCCCGGAATGTAATGATTTATGCCTTGTAAAATAAAGCTTCTAGATTAGAAAGAAGCCGGACTTTGTTGTCTGTAATATGCTGGCATGCACACACCCCGCTGCGTGAGAGAAGATAAGAAGATAACTGCTGAATAGCACAGGAGACGGCAGCAAGGAAAAACGCTTCAGGCAGGTACTTGCACAGAGGAAGTGTGCCGGGCTCCGTTAGTGTGCAGAAATTGGTTTGAAGCCTTTCCAACAATCAAAAAACGCTTTACAGGGTGGCAGTTAGGCTGTAGGTGGCAAGCTTCCGATCTGGGATCCTAAATGCAGCCCCCCCCCCCCCCGATCTCTGTAGCTGATGCATCACACTCTTCTCAGGTCATTCCCTAACTCCACTGCTTGCAATCTCCTGGAGTGTTTTTGGTCTACTATAGTCTGTCCTTGAACCCTTATAATACCTTTTGATGACATGAATCGAGGAAAGAGAGAAGTGTGAGGGTGCAGAATCTTGCCTATGATACAAAGGTAAAATTTATCTGAGTTACTCTGCCCACTTTTGCCTTGCCCAGATGGGAATGCAGCCGCCACTCTGAACAAGCTTCCCAATCCCTAATTAAGGTCGTTTTCAGCTGTGGACTTAATGCACTAACTTGGGAAGGTGGCTCTCTATATGGAAATATGTGTTGCTTCAATTCAAAGTGTGTTGAACCAGTACTGTTGCATTTTAGAGACCCTCGTTTTGTGGAGTTGGTCCACGGCATCTGCCTGCCCCCAAGTCCTGCCCTGATTGTACCATTGCCACTTCCCTTTTATCCTGGCCAAAGTGAGGACCGCCTACAACAGTTTTATGCAAAATTATCTAATCAGCATTGGCTGTGCACTCCCCCAAGCAAGCAAATAAAGACATTCTGGCAGGTCCAATAACCAAAGAATAAATTTTCATGAAGGACCTGCTTGGCATTTCTTGGGGAATTTGGAAAGGAGGAAGAAGAGCCCCCAACTAGGTCTCCTTCAGAAGGAAAGTCACACTCCTTTAGCCTTAGTTCAAGATGGTGGTGTGGACTTGGGATTTTGTGGGAGTCTTTTAACTGCCCCACCTTTTCCTGGTTTTAACAGCGCATTGATATTTCATGTAACATAACATCTATTAAAAAAGACGCTCAAATAATAAACAAAGCAATAATCAGACCCATTAACCAATAAACAAAAATAAACAAAACCTCAACTTCCCCTCGTCCAAAAAACATTCCCATCAAACCAACAACCCCCCCCCTAATTAATCTTCCCACCCCACCCAGAGGTCAGGGGCCAAGAGCAGCTGTTGCAAATCAGGGGTGTGTGGGTCTCAGCAGCAGATGTTTTAAAAAGGAGCAATTCTCACATATCATATACATTATCATTAGACAATATATGTATCTACAGGGGTGTAATGATGATGATAATGAGGATGAGGGTGGTTTTATTATTTATGTCCCGCCCATGTGGCTGGGTTTCTTCAGCCACTCTGGGCAGCTTTCAGCACATAAAAGATTGTAACATGTACATAGCTATCTGTGGCATTCACACAGGGTCCCCGGTCGTTGAACGGACTATTGATCCCTGTGCCACCACAGTCCCGCTGCCACCAACCAGGTCCTCCCTGGTAAATCACTGAGTCCAGTCAGGTTTTTAAAATTGAACCAAGAAGAACAAGTTTATTTTTCACACAGTAATAAGCTTATGGTTTCGAATACAGTGCTTTGCTTACATTCTTAGATAATATCTTGTCAATATCTCTTTGCTAGTTCCTATACCGGCCTATACCTTCCTATCGAACCAACCACCTCCCAATTCCCAACCGAACTGTCTAGGTTCTTAGCTCAGACTCTCACACACTGTCTGACTAGCTAAAGCTCTCACCCTGACTCAATGACTAAACTGACACACTGTTCCACTCAACTCACAGACTGACAACTGATCTTACTGAACTCCTGACTGAACTCATCTGACTCTCAAAACCCCTGTGCTTCAGTCTTATACCACAAATTATCTTGTTTAATGGCATAGCAATGCTTCAACTTCTTCAGCAGGCTGCGGCCTATCTTGTGCTCCCGTTGCCATGGCAGCTTGACTAGGCTCATTCTGCTCTACTGGATGGATAAAATATGCTTGCTTCTGAGGGCTTCTCAGGTTTTTAAAATTGAACCAAAAAGAATAAGTTTATTTTTCACACAGTAACAAGCTTATGGTTTCGAACACAGTGTTTTGCTTACGTTCTTAGATAATATCTTGTCAATATCTCTTTGCTAGTTCCTATACCGGCCTATACCTTCCTATCGAACCAACCACCTCCCAGTTCCCAACCAAACTGTCTAGGTTCTTAGCTCATACTGTCTGACTAGCTAAAGCTCTCAAACTGACTCAATGACTAAACTGACACACTGTTCCACTCAACTCACAGACTGACAACTGATCTTACTGAACTCCTGACTGAACTCATCTGACTCTCAAACCCCCTGTGCTTCAGTCTTATACCACAGATGACTCCCTGGGTCTTCATTGGACAGTCATTTAACAAACATTTAACTCTTTCCCTCTCATACTGGGATGACATCACTAGCATAAGAGAGCAGACGCCACACTGTCATACACAGGTGACTGCAATTCTTGATCTCAGATACAGAGATAATGTGTGGGTGGGCTGCCGGGGCAATTGCCCTGGGATCATTTTTTATTGGGGGGGGGGGTGAGCTGCTCATGACGCCCTCCCTGAGCCAGCCCTGCTGAGATCAGATGAATGAGCCCAGCCTCACAAAGACGAGGGGCGCAAGGATGTTGCATCCTTTGCGAGGCATGTTTCCATGGTGGGAAATGTTCACTGTGTAGAAGACAAGACCCATTCTCATTTAAATTTAAAAAAATCATTTATGCAAATCTGGGTGCATTTGCATGAAGAGGGGCGTTCCTCGGCCCTAGAGGACTTAAGAAAGCAAAGGGTGAGATCGCAGCCAGTTGCTTTTGTATTTCAGAAAGCCCCTCACCATGGCCCAGACTCTGTTTTTCCTGGCCCGTCTCAATTACTGTTCAGGTAAGGATGCAAAAAGGTAACCTGATGTAGACCTGAGTGATAAAACCAAAATTACTTGTATTGTTTATTTATTATGGAAACTTTAAGCTCCAGTGATGTTTTCGAACACAGAGGATGGAGAATCATGCTTTTTCTTTTTCTTTTTCAAAAGGTGCCAACTCACAGCCAACAGTGACTCAGACAGGCTTCCAGTCTGTGTCCCTTAGTCAGACTGCGAAAATCTCCTGCTCTGCAAGTAGTGGTGGTAGCTGGGGCTACTTGAACTGGTATCAACAGAAACCTGGACAGGCTCCTCATTTTGTGAGGCATGGCTCCAGCACCAGGGGAGAAGGGATCCCGGATCAATTCACTGGTTCAGTCTCTGGGGACACTGGCTCTTTAACCATCTCCAACATCCAGGCTGAAGATGAAGCAGTTTATTACTGTGGTGCCAGGGAGACCACTGGTAGCTGGAAGTATCACAGTGGTACAATCTGATGGGGAACTGCGACAAAAACCTTTGCTTTCCCTTCTTGCCACAACGAAACCTGAACTCCTTGAGAGCAGACTTGGGCCTGAATGAGCTCTGACTGTTTTTGAACGGAATGTAGAGTGATATCAGATTATTTAGACAAGGAATGCACTTATGAAATGGCCTTGTTGTAAAAATCTGGCACAGCTCACCAATAAATTGCAGCCCTCAGTTCTTAATTCTGCTTGATGGCTAGGTCAAAGCTCAACAACTTTGCCCCCAAAAGATCAACTTTTGTGTCCATATTTAGCAGGTTCTGGGAGCACACTGGTGGTAGCAGGTTCCACAGTGATACAATGTGATGGGGAACTGAGACAAAAACCTCCACTCTTCCTCCCCAGAGTGAAGAATGAACCAGCAACTGTAGAAGAGCTCAAAGTCACCTGTGCCCTGAGATGTGTTGAGATGCAGAGCAAGAGGTTTCCCCTTGGTCATCTGCTCCCAGCCACTTCTCTATGGCTGCCAAGTTTGTGTTGGCAATTTAAAACAATATCCAGCCCTAAAGCTTCCTTTGTGGGGAATTAAAGTTAAGATATAATACTGAGGGTGTATCATGTAGCTGTTCCTTCTTTTTATAGTTTTTTTCTTTTCTTTTCTTTATTTCTTGTAGATCCTTTTTTATTGTATTGTGAAAAATTCAATGTTTTTTTCCAAAATAGAAGAAAAAATTCCTGCATTTGTGTATGTTTTGTATGTATGTAGCTTATGTAGCAGCTTTCATCCGACTATCTCAGGGTGGTTCACAAGACAACAGGGGAGTTGGCTTAGGCCCCAGGTTCCGGGTGCCCAATGGAACCTGTGACGTAACATGATGTCGTGATGTCATGATGTCATGTTGCGTCATCGGCACGGCGGTTCTTCCAAGGCCTCATGGGGTCTCTGAGATTAGGACCCGAGACCTTGCGAGAACTCTGAATGCAACTTCCTGTTTCTACCAGAGTGAAGATTGAACTCTGAATGATGAGCTTTTCTGCATGGGTATTCTCTCCTTGAACTTAAAATGAAGCAAGTACCAACAAACAATTTAGTGTATTATATAAACTACCATTTGAACAATATATTATATTATATTATATTATATTATATTATATTATATTATATTATATTATATTATATTATTATAATTATACAGTCATACCTCATGTTGTGTCTGCTTCAGGTTGTGTGTTTTTGTATTCTTTGTGTCCCGCTGCAACCCGGAATACTGGAATGGGTTACTTCTGGGTTTCTCTGCTCGGGCATGTGCAGAAGCACCAAATCGTGCCACACTGCCACATGCCTGTGCAGAGTTGGGGGCTTTTCACGTTATGGACAAGCCTTTGGAATGGTTCCTGTCTGTAACACGAGGTACCACTGTATTATATTATATTGCTTTGCTATTTTATTTTATTATTGGAGAGTCCAGGTATTGAAAAGTAACCAATCCATACACAGATTAATGAAATAATGGATATGTGTGTCTACAAACATGAATGTGTTTCATACCACCGAACTATTATGAGTCTTTCAAAGTATACAGGGCAGGAGAGGGGAAACTTCAAAAGTGGGGTTGTCATGAAGGTGCAAACATGGCATTAGAAGTGATGGAGATATTGTACCACCCCCCCAATAAATAAAGGATAAATTTTGTTGCAAAAAGCAGAAGGAAGGTGAAGCTAGACCAGACCAGAGAGCTTTTTGCCTCACGGGGTCTCTGAGATTAGGGCCAAGACCTCGCAAGAACTCCGAATGCAACTTGCTTTTCTACCAGAGTGAAGACTGAACTCTCAATGATGAGTTTTTCTGCATGGGTTTTCTCTCCTTGAACTTAAAATGAAGCAAGTATCAATAAACTATTTAGTGTATTATATAAACTACCATTTGAACAATATTATATAATATATATTTATATTATACTATATTATATTATATTGCATTGCATTGCTATTTGATTTGATTTTGTTTTATTTGATTTTAGGAAACTCCAGGTTTCCAAAAATAACCAGTGCATACACAGATTCATGAAATAATGGATATGCGTGCAACAAACATGAATGTGTTTCACACCACTGAGCTATTATGTGTCTTTCAATGTATACAGGACAGGAGAGCAGAAACTTCTAAAGTGGAGTTGTCATGAAGTTGCAAACACGGCATTAGAACTGATGGAGATATTACACCTCCCCCTATAAATAAATGATAAATTTTATTCCAAAAGGCAGAAGGAAGATGAAGCTAGATCAGAGAGCTGCTTGCCTCTCAGGCTCACCCTAATTTGGACTTTCCACATGGCCATAGCTGTCAACTTTTCCCCCTTTTTAAGGGAAATTCCCTTATTCCGAATAGGATTCCTCGCAAGAAAAGGGAAAAGTTGACAGCTATGCACATGGCCTGGATCCTTGTTCTCTTCTTCGTGTTTCTCAGTTATTGCTCAGGTCTAGTTATGTTATGGAGGGTTAATGGGCTCAGGCTGGCTTGTCCAGGCATAGAGAGTCTGTTAAAAACATTTATGTGCCCAGGTTTTGGCTGCAAATCCAGATATTTAAACTGAAGCTCATGGCCAAGTCTCCATCGTTAGGATCCTCTGTACTTTGCAATGGGGTTTGCAAAGGTTAATTCACAATGTTATGAATCTGAATATTTGCCTTGCAAATTGTGTTTATTTCTGAACATTCAATGACAGTTCTAGGTCAGATCTTCTTGCCTGTGTGCAATGCCTGCGGTTCCAGCTCTCAACCTTTAAGGGGAGATGTTGATGCATCTTCTCAATATTTGGCAGAATAGGATGACAAAACAGACCTCTTACTCCCATTCCACCTGGGGCACGGCAGGAAAATGTTGGCTATGCATAGGTGCTTTTTCACTGCAACTCACTCATGGCTAGAGCTCGAGGGCCCCAAAATAACTTTTTCAACCCAAGAATATTAGCTGAGACTCTGAGCACATTTAGGCAAGTGCTGTGTAACTCCCCTGCTCTAGTAGTAGTGGTAGCTGGGGCAGCTTTGGCTGGTATCAACAGAAACCTGGACAGGCTCCTCTCTTTCTGTTCTACAGCACCAGCACTAGGGAAGAAGGGATCCCAGATTGGTTCACAGGTTCGGCCTCTGGGAACAAAGGCTATTTAACCATCTCCAACACCCAGGCTGAAGATGAGGCTGTTTATTACTGTGGTGCCTGGGAGGTCACTGGTAGTAGCAAGTTCCACAGTGATGCAATCTGATGGGGAACTGAGACAAAAACCTCCACTCTTTCTCCCCAGAGTAAAGAATGAAGCAGCAACTGAAGAAGACCTCAAATTCATCTGTGCCCTGAGATCTGTTGAGATGCAGAGCAAGAGGGCTCCCTGTGGTCCTCTGCTCCTAGTCACTTCTTTATGGCTGCCAAACTTATGCTGGCAATTAAAACAATATCCAGCCCTAAACCTTCCTTTGTACGGAATGAAAGTTAAGATATAATACTGAGGGAGTGTCTTTTAGCTCTTTTTTCTCTTCCTTCTTCCTTAGTACCCCACCCCTTTATTTATTTCTCGTGGATTCTTTTTTTCTTGAATTGTGAAAAAATAAATATTTTTTTCCAAAATAGAAAAAATCCTGCATTTATGCTTGTTATATATGTATGTACATATGTATGTATGTATGTATGTATGTATGTATGTATGTATGTATGTATCAGCTTTCATCCGAGGATCTCAGGGTGGTGCACAAGATTACAGGGGCGCTGCCTTAGGCCCCAGGTTATGGGTGCATGCACACGAAAGCTCATACCAAGAACAAACTCAGTTGGTCTCTAAGGTGCTACTGGAAAGAATTTCCTATTTTGCTTCGACTATGGCAGACCAACACGGCTACCCACCTGTGTCAAAAGAATCAAAGAACTTATTTCTGTATGCTACAACGGCGGCCAGGATTCTACTAGCTCAAAAATGCAAAGATGGTAAGATACCAATGAAAGAAGACTGGCAAGTTAAAATGATGGAATATGCAGAAATGGCGAAACTTACAGGAAGACTAAGAGACAAAGACAGTAGAGACTTTCATTTAAAAAAAACTGGGATCCATTTAAGTTGCACTTGCAGAAATATTGTAAAGAAATAGACTCGCTAGCAGGGTTTGAGTAAACACAACTAAGAAAATAAATGTAAAAGATAAAGAACAATCATCTGAAAAGCAATTAAGTGCAAGATGTAATCTGAATGATACGGTACAAAAATGACAAGAAAATAAGAGCATTTAGTTAAAAGGTTTTCAAATGAAGGTAAAATAGTGTAAGCAGAAGTAGCAAATACTTAAAGAAGCAGAAGGGGAAGTTGAGGGAAGTCGCTGGGTGGGGAGGAGAATGGGAATTATGCATTCTTGTTGTTTTTTCTTGTTTATGACTATGTTGATATAAAACTGTAATACTCAATAAACAAATTAAAAGAGAGAGAAATGTGGCAAAACGTTCCGGCCTCCTTTGCTTTTGCCAGTTGCTGTGGAACCAGGTAAATGATGCTGCCTCCAAGCTGGCAGTTATGGAACTGTGTGAGAATGGAACGCTCAGGGGTGCCTCATTCCCTCCAGCAAAGTGACGCAGCCATTACCCTCCAGAACCTTCCTTCCGTACAGACCTTCTTCTGTGTGTCCTCCCTTACAGACCCTCTTCTCCGTGTCCTTCCTTACAGACCCTCTTGGTGCTTATTTTTGGTAATTTCGCCGCCCTCAGAGGCTCGCAGTGGGGTGTCCCCCCACGGCAGGGCCTTCTCTGTTGTGGCCACTAAACTGTAGACCTACCTCCCAAAAGAGGTACGTCTGACACCTTCTTTGCACAGCTTCCAGAGGATACCGAAGACACCGGCTTCTGACGCCTGAGGTATCTGTTTTTAGGACCTGGCTCGTTTTTACGCTTGCAGGTTGTTTCAATAGTGCGTTTTAATGTTGTATCCCAAACTGGGACCTTAGGATGAAGGGCGGCAACTATGGAGGGGACTTGGAATAGGCCCCAGGCCAAAAGCTCCACGATTACACAGGAATAGTAGCCATGTGACGCCCAATTCAAAGAGGCGACATGGTAGAAATTGTGAGAAAAGAAAATGTCGCTTTTTCGTAAAAGCAAAGGGTCTCAGAAAAGTAGAATCTGGGTAGAAGGATTGCAGACGACGAGGTAATTGTGAATTAGAATGCTTCTACAGCGGTACCTCAGTTTACGAACAGCCCTGTTTACGAACTATTCGGTTTACCAACTCCGCAAAACCGGAAGTAGTGTTCCGGATTGCAAACTCTGCCTCGGTCTACGAACGGTGGAAGGGCACTGGCGGCAGGAGGCCTCATTAGGGAAAGCATGCCTCGGTTTAAGAACGGATTCGGTTTAAGAACTGACTTCTGGAATGGATTAAGTTCGTAAACCGAGGTACCACTGTATTGTATGCTTTGACTGATGTGCAAGATCATTCTCGTACACCGTCGATTAGGCTTTATTGCTTGAATAAATAAGAAACATGGACTGTGGGAAATGAAAAAGTAGTAAAAATCATAAGACAGGAGTTATTAGATTGCTGTAAGGCATAATGTTGCTGTGCGGCAGAACGTTCCTTTGCTCAAGGCCACAGATGTAAGAACAATTTAAAACACATTATTAAACACATTAAATAAATAAAAGAATCATTGCAGTTACAAAAAATACAATCAATAACACAGAATGAAAGCAGCAACTAATGGAAAGTAGTAGAAGTTCATTCAAACGCTTGAATTAGATTAACCAGTAGATTCCCAGTCCCTCTGCGTTACAAAGCTTCATGGCTGTGCTCCAAAAAGGAATTACTTTTCCTGCCAGAGCTCTCACGCATCCCCCATTCAGTTTGATGGAGCCTGTGCAGCAAAATTTTGCCCTGAGTTGCATCCCTTTGTGTTTGTAGGTTTCCCTCCCATTTCTCTGCTTTGAAAATCCAGCTAGCCTGAACTGACTAGATTGACCCTGTCACGTTGTAGCGTTTTCTGCCTTTGCAAATTATTTATTTTTGATCTCTCGTCCTGAAAATGGGATAGAAATTTGCAAATGAGGCAAAGTTATAAAACTCTGTGTCATGGAAACATAGAATAGTAGAGTTGGAAGGGTACCAAGGATCATCTAGTCCAACCCCCTGCAGCGTCCCCTTTTGTGAGTGGGTCAGAGAGCCCTCAGTGGACACACACAGTTCCTGGCCCCCCAAAACCTTATTGGTGTCCACAGCTGTAACTTGGCTTTGAGCTCCCAGTTTCAAACTTAGCACCCCCTTTCTGCTTTGCAAACGGGCCGTTCTGTTCCTCTGGTGGAGCTGTCATCCTTCATCAACCAGCCAGAAGGAAATATTGAGGACCAGAAACTTGGTTTTTAAAGCCTCCCCCCCCCCCCACACCTCTGCCCAGTGGAAAGGACAGACCTAGAGGGGTCCCAGATTGCTGCCAGGGGATCTGCAGTCCAAACATCAGAAACACACCAGGCTGGGGCAAGCTCCCTGAAGCTTTCTTTTCTGTTTTAGGGGAAGTGTTTTAGGGTCCCTCTGGAGGTCGTGACTGAGGAGGGAGAGAGGTGCCTGACCCCAGCTACCAACCGGGACGGTAAGAGTGGGAAGAGAAATGGAGTGCTGGAATCACAGCACCGTAGACTTGGAAGGGCTCCCCCAGGGTCATCTAGTCCAACCCCCTTGCAATGCAGGAATCACAGCTAACGAATCCCTGACAGGTGGCCATCCAACCTCATCTTTAAAAACCTCCAGTGAAAGAAAGTCGGCTGCCTTCTGAGGGGGGTCCATTGCACCATCAAATGCCTCCTACCCCCAGTTTTTCCTGATGTTTAGTTGGGACTTCCTTTCTTTTAACTTGGAGCCATGAGTTCGAGTCCTACCCTCCAGAGCAGGGGAAAACATGCTTGCTCCCTTTTCCCTTGAGATATTTGAAGATGGCTCTCATATCTCCTCTTTCCCAGGCTAAACATGCCCAGCTCCTTCAACCGTTCCTCATAAGGCTCGGTTTCCAGATCCTTGATCATCTTGGTTGCCCCCTCTGCACACCTTCCAGCTTGTCAACATCCTTCTTAAACTGGGGTGCCCAGAGCTGGACACAGGACGCCACGTGTGCTCTGACCAAGGCAGAATCGGACCCTGTGTTCAGCTCTCCCTGTCATGTTCCAGGGAAGGATCCCTTCGTGATCCGTAAATCATCTGTCCATTTCCTTTGTTCTTGCAGTTAGAAGAGAAGATCCTCTGGAGAGCTTGCTCCCTTTGGGAAACATGGCAGACCCCGTCCCCCTGGGCACAGCGGCCAGCACTGCCAGGGCAGAAGGGGAGGATTCCCAAATCCCAGGTTGGTATGAGCAGAAAGGGTCTGGTCAGCTGTCAACTTCCCAAAAGGAGGGGTGCTAAAACGTTGCAACTTCACTTGGGAGTTCGAAAGATATTTTGGCTTAATTAATATTTATTTCACTTTCGCTTGGTAAGTAAAAAGTGTGTGAAATGGCATAGAAATCATTCAAAAGGACTGCCAAGTACTTATACTATATACTGATACTATTTTTATAATTTATTTTCAGAAGGGAAAGTTTAAATCAATTAAAATTAAGATATTTTGGTAAAATTTGTATGATTCAGTTTTGCTTGGTAATAATAATGATGATGATGATGATATTAGAATAACAATAACAACAATAATTTATTATTTATACCCCCACCTATCTGTCTGGGTTTCCCCAGCCTCTCTGGGCATCTTCAAACAAAATATTTAAATACAATGGTCTGTTAAACATTAAAAGCTTCCCTAAACAGGGCTGCCTTCAGATGTCCTCTAAAAGTAAATTGTCTGTAATATTGCCTAGAAATACAATTAAAAACGATTGTCAAGTACATGCAGTTATAGTGGATGATGATGGTGATGATGATGAATACATAGACGGATAATTATGAAATTATCGTGAGGTTTAATAAGTTAACTGTTTCTATTAGGACAACTTTTCTGCTAAACCTTATCGGAAGGAGAAAAACCCATCATTTCCTTAATAACAATTTAAACAAGCTCTATATAACGAAAATAATAACATTATAGCATATGTATGCCAGTTTGTTAACTGATGTGTTCAGGGAAGGAAGCGAGGTGTCTGGGAGGGACATCAGGGAGGGACCAAGGGATGGTTCCACCTGCTGTTATCGGGGGCCCTATGTCACGAGGATTCTTGTCTCCGGGCCCTAACACAGCAGGGATCTAACATGTTCGTAGCGAGAGGGGAAACTGGCGCTCCTGAACAGCGTCGGAGGAAGCCGCTTGGGAGCCCAGGGGCGAAGTCTGCCTGCCACCTCCCACTCAGCCGCCCTACAACTGGGGGGGAGGCAGTGGGGCGCTTTGATAATGTGGAGCCTGTGCATGCCAAGCCACCATGCTTCTCCCAGGAGAGACGCGTGGCTTGGGCGCACTGCAGGCCCCACGCTGAGTGCCACCTGGGTTTTGGTCACCCCCCTCAGTGGTGAAACACGGGGCAGTCGGTCCCTTTCCTCCACCACTGTGCCTGAAACAAATCAGTACCGTACTGGCGCTTGTCAAATGCTGTGATCTCAACGCTAAAAAGTCCATCCAGGCCTTCTTATAAGACCTCAATGTGGAAGGGGAAACAGAAGCTATTACTCCCTGAAGGACTAGCTGCTGCCAAGGTTCCAAATATTCCGGAAGTTGCTGGGCATCCGGAGCCAGTGATCTGAAGCGCTCCATCTGAAAAGGGACAGAGCATCAGCAATATCATCAGAAGCGCCAGGAATGAATCAGGCAGAAAACACAATGTTGAAACTGAGGTACCGCAGCAGAAACGTGCACAAAAGGGCAGAGATTCTACTGGAGCGTGACGACTGCTTTGCCAAAACGCTCACAACGGCCTGATTATCGGACCAGAAAGAGACCCACCGGTCTTTCAACTCCATGGTCCAGATGTGCACTGCTACTATAATGCGGGAGGGAACTCCAGAAACCTAAAATCACGGGTAATGGCTGTGCCCTCCCAGTGCTCTAGGCCATGACTGAGCACACCAACGGCCATGGAAACAATGCCCCAAACCCAAGGATCCAGCTGCGTCCGAATGGACCTGGAAATGTGTCCTGCCACAGGGATACCCCATTGAACTCCCTCATGAATTCAAGCCACATCACAAGGTCTGCCCTGACCTCGCTGAGCAATCGCACCCGATGATGGGGTGAATGCAAGCCTGCAGAGAGTCTTGCTAAGTGTGCACAGAAAGGGCGACCAAGAGCAATGGTCAGAGTATCCAACTGGATTCCCAAATAAGAAAGCCTTCAGTTTTATCAGCCGCCAAGGGAATCTTGTCTTTATGTTGTATGTTTATGATTGTAAAATTTTAATGTGAAAAACCTAATAAAAAGGCTCATTCTTTGAGGGGCAGCGATGGCCGTCTGAACAGGGACCGATGGCCTCCTGTTTTCATTTCTTCCAGAGAGTTTGCTCCCTCGAGGGCCAGAGACCTGCGTTGTTGAAACACCTGCGAAGCAGCCTCGGCTTTCCTGCCTGTGTGCCGTGTGTGCCAGGATTCACCAAGGTAAACACACAGAATGGTGGAAATGCAATTTCATGTCGTGAGCTGCCCTGAGATCTATGGATGGAAGGCTGAACTCAAATTGAATAAATAATAACAATCTGGTTGACCACTGTAAGAACAGGATGCCTGACTAGACAGGCCACTGGCCTGATCCAGCAGACTCTTTGGAAGTTCTTATTGAGCTTCAGGCCTTGTGGTTTAGGAGCCGGCTTACCGTTCTCTCCCTCTTTCCCCACCCCCAGGACGTGTCACCTACATGCAAGACCTGGAGAGCCAGCCCTCTGCATCAACCACCACCTCCTCCATGGGCAGCTCCAAAGACAGGCTCTCCCGGGAGAAGAGGAAGAAGAAAGGTCAGACTCAGCTGGGTGATGTTGTCGGGAGGCGGTGAGGCTGGGCAGTTGTGGTCGCAGCCCAGATCCACCCACCAAGCAAGCACTAACAACTGTTTCCATCGTTTCCCTTTGCCAGAATATTGGATCATCTCTGTCCTGACCAAGGACCCCATCCCCCTCTCAGCGCTGCATTTCCTTTGGGGGGGGGGACACCTGGGGAAAGGGCTTTGTGGCTTAACCATTCAGCTTCATTGGCAAGAGTGGCAAGAGTCATTCCGCACTTGCCAGAAATCATTCTTACTATGCCAGTGCCTAAACTTTGGAACTCGCTGCTTGTAGCTGTTAGGCAGGTGCCTTCGCTGTATTCCTTTCGGGTGCCTGTTTTTGTTTATCAGAGCCTATCCAGACACCTTGATACTTAATCTGGCGGGGTCCCATTTGGGACGCGCAGAGGCTGACCAGTTTGCACTGCCCCTCTGGATAGCAGTGGAATTCCCGAGTCTTCTTCACCTTCCTTTCCCAGCCTGGCTTGGTGCCCCTTCCCCAAATGACGACATGGCTTGTTCTTCTTCTTGCTCAGGAAAGAAGAAGCCCCTGAAAGGGGATCTGAATCTCCTGAGGAAACTGGTCCTCCGCTACTGCCCTCGCATATACCGCAGGCACCGCAGCAGCAGCCAGCAGCCAGCCCTGCAGCAGAAGACAAGGAAAGAAACCTATGGGTCTCCCCCTGGCCAAGGTGGGTCTGAACACAGGGCAAAAACACACTCCGGTTTAAGGATGCCCAGCAGTTCCTTCTGCTCCACCCTGGCACCTAGCTTGGACTTCCTTGTGTTGCAGGGGTTGGACCAGGTTTTTCAATAATACCATGGGGGCGGAGGAATGGGGGAAATCGTATAGCGTAACAGCCATAGGCTGTAAAAAGCATCCCATCCATATAAATAGGAGCGAACATTATCAATACTCAAATAATAAACTAAACTGACTAATTAGCAAATAAACACTACTTCACCCAGAGAACGGCTTTGATTGGCCAGTTAAATTAGGTGAGGGTAGCTGATGGGTCTCAAACCCTCGGGGAGTTAGGGACCCAAATTCACCGTGATGGGTTATTTTTTGGATTGGGGCGGAAGTGGTCTGATTCCTTATTTCTGTGCACAGTTAAAATTGATGCAGTGGAGGAGGACCTGCATGCCCCTAGCCTGGAAAATGCTGATACACAAGGCGGATCCAGCCCTCCAGTTGCTCCCTCCGCTTGCGCTTCCACCTTCCGGACTGGAGGAAGCAGGAAAAGGAGCTGGTCAGAGGCGGAGGATGGGAAAATCTTTGCCATGTGTAAGCCGTGGGTTTTGTTTACATCGAGGGGGAAACGGTTTGGACGCAGCATTCAGGTTTTCGAGTAACCAGCAGTCCACACTCCCTGAGCCTCTCCCTTCTTCTTTATCATTTAGCATTAGCGGACATGACCACCAGCTCCTCCGTGAGCACCTCCCCTGAGAGGCAGCAGCCATGGAGCAGGGAGGAGGTGGAGGCCCTGCGGCCAGAACAGGAAGGTGAGCCTATGGGGTTGCACCTCTAGCAAGGCAGTGGGAAGGGCATGCAATGGTGGTGGAGGCAGGTGATGTCACCTGCCCTGAACCTTCTTGGTAGGGCAGGTGTACATTGAAATCAGAGCTTACTGACATGGCACCAGTGCCTGGAAAGTCTCTGAGCACCTCCGTGTCTGGGCTGAATGATGGGGGTGGAGACGCTGCTCCAGGTATACAAGGCCGTGGCAGTTCAGGGGCTGAAAGATGCTCCTTCAGGTATACAGGACCGAGGCCGTTTGGGGCTTGAAAGGTCAGCACCAACACTGTGAATTGTGCTCAGAAAAGTACTGGGAACAACCAATGTAGGTCTTTCAGGACCGGTGTTAGGTAGTCTTGGTAGCCACTCCCATGCACCAGTCTAGCTGCCACATTCTAGCTGAGACGTAGTTTCTGGGTCACCTTCAAAGGTAGCCCCTCGTAGATGGAGATAACCGGAGCATGTGCCACCCTGGCGAGGCAATTCGCTGGAGAACAATTGCAGCTAGGTGATGTAGTCTTTCTCATCATTGGGTCCCCAGCTGTTGTTGGACTGCAACTCCCATCATTACTAGCTAGCAGGTCCAGTGGTCAGGGATGATGAGAACTGCAGTCCCAAAACAGCCAGGGGCGGTGCCCTGGAGAGGAGAGGAGAGGAGAGGAGAGGAGAGGAGAGGAGAGGAGAGGAGAGGAGAGGAGAGGAGAGGAGAGGAGAGGAGAGGAGAGGAGAGGCATCCCACCCTTCAGCGCATTCAGTTGGAGTGTTTTCATTCTTCCTAGGCACGGGATCAGAGGTAGATTGGACTTTGAGGCAGAAGGGGACAGAGTTCAGGCCTCGGAGCGCATTGCTCGCTCCAGAGGAGGAAAGAGCCAGTGTGCTGTAGTGGTTAAGAGCGGTCGACACGTAATCTGGTGAACCAGGTTCGCTTCCCCGCTCCTCCACATGCAGCTGCTGGTGACCTTGGGCTAGTCACCCTTCTCTAAAGTCTCTCAGCCCCACTCACCTCACAGAGTGTTTGTTGTGGGGGAGGAAGGGAAAGGAGAATGTTAGCCGCTTTGAGAGTCCTTTGGGTAGTGATAAAGCAGGATATCAAATCCAAACTCTTCTTCCTTCCGCCCTAGAACCAGAGCTTGTAATAATAAGCAGCCGAGAGTCGTCGATCTCCCCCCTCCCCATCCAGCAGGGATTCATGGACAACAATGACGGTAGGTTTGACCCAGGGCATGCACCTTGCCCTTAATTAATCCAATCATTAGTATGCTGTTCATCCTCCATAAATCTCAGCAGGGTTCACAAGATGTAAAAACCCAAAATGTATCCAAACGAAGCCTCCTCCCCAAGCCACGTCCACCGACCCTCTGGACCCCCATTAATGATTAGTAACATGGCACCAGAGCCTGGAAAGCCTCTGAGCACCTACCCCCCCCCCTTTAGTTGTGAAGGGCTGAGCAGGTTATCTTTTTTCCCTCTTGGTAAGCAAATAGAGCTGAAGGAGCAAGTGGGGAAGAGAGACACACTTTCCCACATCCTGTTTCTCTCTCTCTGAGTTTTTCAGGGCGCAGATTCTATTGGATCTGTCTTTGACCCAGATCCCTTGAAAAAGCAAAGTTTGTGTGCAAATCATCATCATCATCATCATCATCATCATCATAGTAATAATTTTTTATTTATACCCCGCCCATCTGGCTGGATTGCCACCTCCATGTGGCTCCCAGCAGAATATGAAAAACATGATAAAACATCAAACATTAAAAGCTTCCCTAAACAGGGCTGCCTTCAGGTGTCTTCTAAAAGTCAGATACAGTGGTACCTCTGGTTACGTACTTAATTCGTTCCAGAGGACAATTCTTATCCTGAAACTGTTCTTAACCTGAAGCACCACTTTAGCTAATGGGACCTCCCACTTCTGATGTTCCGCAAGAGCACGATTTCTCTTCTTATCCTGAAGCAAATTTCTTAACCTGAAGCAATATTTCTGGGTTAGCGGAGTCTTTAACTTGAAACGTATGTAACCTGAGGTACCACTGTAGTTCCTTATCTCCTTGACATCTGATGGGAAGACGTTCCACAGGGTGGGTGCCACTACCGAGAAGGCCCTCTGCCTGGTTCTCGGTAACCTTCTAGCAGGGAGGGAACCGCCAGAAGGCCCTCGGAGCTGGACCTCTGTGTCCGGGCTGAACCATGGGGGGTGGAGATGCTCCTTCAGGTATACAGGACCGAGGTCAGCCCCAACACTGTGAATTGTGCTCAGAAAAGTACTGGGAAACAACGTAGGTCTTTCAGGAGCGGTGTTATGTGGTCTTGGTGGCCTCGGAGCGCATTGCTTGCTCCAGAGGAGGAAAGAGCCAGTGTGGTGTAGTGGTTAAGAGCGGTCGACACGTAATCTGGTGAACTGGGTTCGCTTCCCCGCTCCTCCACATGCAGCTGCTGGTGACCTTGGGCTAGTCACCCTTCTTTGAAGTCTCTCAGCCCCACTCACCTCACAGAGTGTTTGTTGTGGGGGAGGAAGGGAAAGGAGAATGTTAGCCGCTTTGAGAGTCCATTGGGTAGTGATAAAGCAGGATATCAAATCCAAACTCTTCTTCCTTCCGCCCAAGAACCAGAGCTTGTAATAATAAGCAGCCGAGAGTCGTCGATCTCCCCCCTCCCCATCCAGCAGGGATTCATGGACAACAATGACGGTAGGTTTGACCCAGGGCATGCACCTTGCCCTTAATTAATTCAATCATTAGTATGCTGTTCATCCTCCATAGTTCTCAGTGAGGTTCACAACATATAAATGGAAGGTAAACACCCAAAAAGTATCCATACCAAGCCTCCTCCTCAGGCCACGTCCAAAGAACCTCTGGACCGCCCTGCAGTGTGGAAGAGGCGGAGCCAAACAGAGGAGGTCCTGGAGTATCCCCCCACGGAGGTACGAAGAAGAGAGGGAACCCCACAGTCCAATCCAATGGATAAACTGATGCCTGGCATGGAGAGAGGGGGTAGAGTTCCCCCCTCCCCCACTGGCACTTTACTTTTTACATTTCTTAAAGGTTAGGAAAAGAGTTCTATAGTCCTGGCTGTTTGGCTGGAGAGACAGAGAAGAAAGCCTTGACCCTTTCTTCTCAGGAGGTAGATTCAAGAGGACCCCTCCCCCTCGAGGTCCAGATTAAGAATGGGAAGAGGAGCAGGGAATCCTAAAGCTGGAGGCAACATCAGGTTTATGCCTCTAAATATCAAAGAGACTTCCTCCCTCCCCCATACATTTACAGTGGTGTCCCGCTAGACGAAAATAATTCGTTCTGCGAGTATTTTCGTCTAGCGGGTTTTTTGTCTAGCGAAGCGGCAATGCAAACCGCAGTTTTCGCTAGACGAAAAAATAAATAAAATTCGTCTTGCGAGGCAGCCCCATAGACAAATTCGTCTTGCGGGGCAGCCTTCCGCTAGACGAATGCCTTTGTCTAGCGAGTTTTTCGTCTAGCGAGGCATTCGTCTAGCGGGGCACCACTGTATTGATTTGGTGTTTCAGATTGAAACTTTACAGCCACATATCATACATAGAAACAAGATTCCCAGGAATCTCCTGGGCTTCTATCCTCCCCTTTGTGGGAGCTGCCGTTAACCATTTGCTCCTGCATCTTTTATGATAACCCACATCTTTTACATCTCCATTGCGTCCAAAATTCACCCTTAAACTGCAAGTGATATTCCAATCCTACTAACGATTAACTGTTGGGAATGGTTTTGAAGATAGGTTAAACATTTCCCCCATTCCTTATTGAAATTTTGGTCTTCCTGTCTTCTGATTCTTCCGGTCATTTTGGCCATTTCTGCATAATCCATCCATTTGGTCTGCCATTCTTCTCTGGGAGGGAGTTTATCTTCTTCCCATCTAATGGAAAGAGTTACAGCTGAACTTCCAGCAGGAGAGGCCAAATGCTGATGCAGTGCATTCCTGGATTTCTTTTGTTTCAGCAGAAGCTGCTGCAGACCAACCTCTGCCAGATACGACCAGCTCTTTTGAGGGAGATATTTTGAGGCCTGAGTCCCGGGATCCAACTGCCACCTCCTCCGGGAGCAGCTTTCCAGAAAGGAAGCACCCATGGACAATCGAGGAGGTGGAAGCCCTGCGGCCAGCACAGGAAGGTGAGCCTATGGGGTTGCACCTCGAGCAAGGGAGTGGGAAGGCCAGGCAATGGTGGTGGAGGCAGGTGATGTCACCTGCCCTGCACCTTCTTGGTAGGGCAGGTGTACAATTAAATCAGAGCTTACTAACATGGCACCTGTGCCTGGAAAGCGTCTGAGCACCTACATCCCCCCTTTAGTAGGGAAGGGCTGAGGAGGTTATCTTTTTTTCCTCTCTGAAAGTAGACAGAGCTGAAGGCGCAAGTGGGGAAGAGAGACACCCTTTCCCACATCCTGTTTTCTCTCTCTGGGGTTTTCAAGGCGCAGATTCTATTGGATCTGACTCAGATCCCTTGGAAAAGCGAAGTTTGTGTGCAGATAACAACAACAACAACAACAACAACAACAACAACAACAACAACAACAACAACAATTTATTTGCACCCCGCCCATCTGGCTGGGTTGCCACCTCCATGTGGCTCCCAACAGAATATGAAAAACACGACAAAACATTAAACATTAAAAGCTTACCTAAACAGGGCTGCCTTCAGATTTCTTCCAGAAGTCAGATAGTTCTTTATCCCCAGTTGTTGTTGGACTGGTCAGGGATGATGGGAACTGTAGTCCCAAATCAGCCAGGGGCGGGGGCCTTGGAGAGGAGCGGAGAGGAGAGGAGAGGAGAGGAGAGGAGAGGAGAGGAGAGGAGAGGCGTTCCATCCTTCAGCGCCTTCATTTGGAGTACTTTCTTTCTCCCTAGACACAAGATCAGAGGTAGATTGGACTTTATGGCAGAAGGCGGAAAGGGGGCTCCCTTCTGCCCGAGATCCACAGCTTCTCAGCATGGGCAGCCGATCTTCATCGACCTCCCCGCTACCCATCCTCCAAAGATTCATGGCCAACCTTGCCGGTAGGTTTGACCTGGGGCCTACACCTTGCCATTAATTCATTCATTCATTAGTATGCGGTTCATCCTCCATAAATCTCAGTTGGGTTCACAACATATGCAGGCAAGGTAAAAAGCCAAAATGTATCCAAACCAAGCCTCCTCCTCAAGCCACGCCCACCGACCCTCTGGACCGCCCTGCAGCGGGAGAGGCGGAGCCAAACAGAGGAGGTCCTGGAGTATCCCCCCACGGAGTATCCAATCCTACTAACGATTAACTGTTGGCAATGGTTTTTAAGATAGGTTCTACATTTCCCCCATTCCTTATTGAAATTTTGGTCTTCCTGTCTTCTGATTCTGCCAGTCATTTTGGCCATTTTGGCATAATCCATCAACTTGATCCGCCATTCTTCTCTGGGAGGGGGTTTATCTTCTTCCCATCTAATGGAAAGAGTTACAACTGAACTTCCAGCAGGACAGGCCAAACGCTGATGCAATGCGTTCCTTGATTTCTTTTTTTTCAGCAGAAGCTGCTGCAGACCCACCTCTGCCAGAGTCCAGCTGCCCTGCTGGGGGAGATATTGCTGTGCCCGAGTCGCTGGATCCGACAGCCTGCCCAGAAGACGCTCCGCATTGCTCGTACTCAAGCCTGACGGAAGGTTCGTAAACTCGGGAGGTTTGGGACGAAGGAACGGACCTGTTCTCTTGTCTGAGGTCTGCGATGCCTGTTCCACCATCAAAGAGCTCTTCTCGTCACAAAGTTGTTTCTGTGACTGAATCAGAATCTCCTTCCTTCTCTTTTAGTTTTTTAATATTTTTTTCCTTTGATATTTTTTTAAAAAATATAAACCTACAACAAACAACGATTCAGAATGCAAATATTGAGATTACTCTGAATCTCCTAACTTTCCCCCATCCCTTCCATGGGTCCTAATGAAAAGAAATACAACTGCATATCAGTATTTATCCAAGTATTTTTCCTTCTGAATTGTCCATAGTTTCCTTTACATTACAAGTGTGTTTAAAATTCTGCCAATGTTTTAACCTGCTTGCAGTGGTCTCGTTTATACATGATAAACTTTCCCCATTCTTTTTTAAAGTTATTGCCTTGTGGATTTCTGAGCTTCCCAGTTATTCTAGCCCTTTTGGCACAGTCCATCATCTTGATTTGCCATTCTTCTCTGGCCGGGGTTGTCTCTTCCTTCCATCTCTGGGCCTGTAGCATCCGTGCGGCTGTTGTCGCCTACATAAACAATCTTTTCTGATCCTTTGGAAAACTGGTACCTGTAAGTCCTATTATTTTGAACCTTTTTTTCATTTCATTGTACATCATCTCCCAATTTTTTCTTTACTATTTTATATGTGCACCAGATATGATAAAAGGTACCTTCTTTTTCTTTACATTTATAACAAGTATTTGTACTCGTTCTGTATATTTTTGCTAATTTAACAGGACCCAAATACCTCTGGTACATCATTTTCATGTAGCTTTCTTTTAGTGAACAACATGCCGTGAATTTCAAATCTGTTTTCCGTAGCCTCTCCCAACCTGTCCTTCTCAGCTGAATCCATCGGTTCAGGTCCTGCCCTCTGGAGCAGCAGGAACCCATATTGTTCCATCTTCCATGGTGTTGCAGCCTTTCAGAGATTTGAAGACAGCTGTTTGGGGGGGACTGTTGGGAGTTCTAGTCCACAACATCTGGCGGGGTCCCATTTGGGACGCACAGAGGCTGACCAGTTTGCACTGCCCCTCTGGATGACAGTGGAATTCCCGAGTCTTCTTCACCTTCCTTTCCCAGCCTGGCTTGGTGCCCCTTCCCCAGATGATGACATGGCTTGTTCTTCTTCTTGTTCAGAAGCGGCGGTAAAGAAGAAGCCCCTGAAAGGGGTGCTGAAGGGCCTGAAAGAACTGGTTGCCCGCCACCCCCCTGACATGTTCCGCAGGAAGCGCAACAGCAGCCAGCAGCCAGTCGTGCCACAGAAGATGAGGAAAGAAAGCTGTGCGTCTCCTGATGGCCAAGGTGGGTCTGAACACAGGGCAAAAACACACTCCGGTTTAAGGATGCCCAGCCGTTCCTTCTGGTCCACGCTTGGACTTCCTTGCATCACAGGGGTTGGACTAGATGGTTCTTGGGGTCCCTTCCAGCTCTACAATTCCATTATTATTATTATTATTATTATTATTATTATTATTATTATTATTATTCTATCTGAAGAAGTGTGCATACACACAAAAGCTTATACCCAGAACAAACTTAGTTGGTCTGTAAGGTGCTTCTGAAGAATTGTTTGCTTTTTTTATATAAGGATTCTTTTCAAGACTTTCTTAGAACAAAAAGACATGATTCTTTTAAGGGAGTTTTTTTAACACTCTTTTTAAAGAAGTTTATTTATTTATTTATATTATTTCTTATTACCTATAAAGGGAGCAGGAGAAAATGAGAAGGAAAATAAAGACTCCACTCTGCAAATGGACAGAAGAAGGATACAAGAAGTCTGGCCTGTTTATAAATATCAGGACTTATGGATCAACATCTTGTAAAAGATGAAAAGAGAACAAAAGATAGATATGACTAAATTAAGGGCCAAAGATTTGGGGAGGGCTGGGGTGGGCTGTGGCTTTTGGGTTCGGGAATTTGCAAGGGTGGGAGTGGGTTAAAAATTGGCAGGGTTTAGGAAAGGTTCAAAAGTGTCTAGGAGCCAAGGTTTGGTAAGAAATATAAGGATTTGAGTATATATTAATGGATTTTGTGTAATAGGATAAAGGTAAAACTTTTATAGGTGGGTAAAATAGATTTGATAGGGGGGATTCGGGGAAGTCAATCAACAATGAAATTAAGGAAAAGATGAATGTTTGACCTAGGGAAATAGGCCAGACACAAGCTATGATTTTTTTGTATGTTAAAAATGTTAAATTTTGAAAATGTTTAATGTTTTCCCCTGTGGGAGACGGGAGTGGAAATTTGCTCCCCCCAGTGAGTGGGGGGGGGGTGAATAAATTTAACAAGTATGTAATGTGCTTAAATTGTAAAAACCAATAAATTTTTTGGGGAAAATATTATTTCTTATTAATTGTTTGCCAAGTGACTTACAGCAAAGAAAAATATACAACAACAACAACAACAAATTTTGATGTCACCTGCTTTGCACCTTCCTGGTGTACATTTAAATCAGGGCTTACTAACATGGCACCAGTGCCTGGAAAGCCTCTGAGCACCTACACCCCCCCCCATTTAGTTGTGAAGGGCTGAGCAGGTTATCTTTTTTTCCTCTTGAAAAGTAGATGGAGGTGAAGGAGCAAGTGGGGAAGAGAGACACTCTTTCCCACATCCTCTTTCTCTCTCACCGAGGCCTTTCTAGTCCAGCATCCTCTTCTCACAGTGGCCAAAGAGATGTCTGCGGTAAACCCTCCAGCAGGACCCGAGCCCAAGAGCTCTCTCCCCTCCCGCAGTTTCCAGCAGCTGGTGATTCAGATGCATTGCTGCCTCCGACCGTGAAGGCAGAGCAGAGCCATCCTGGCCAGGACCCCCCAACAGCCCTTTCCTCCTCCCAGTACGTTTCCAAGCACAATTCAAAGTGTTGGTGCTGACCTTTAAAGCCCTAAACGGCCTCGGTCCTGTATACCTGAAGAAGCGTCTGCACCCCCATCGCTCAGCCCGGACTCTGAGATCCAGCTCCGAGGGCCTTCTGGCGGTTCCCTCACTGCGAGAAGCAAAACTACAGGGAACCAGGCAGAGGGTCTTCTTGGTAGTGGCACCCGTCCTCTGGTACGCCCTCCCATCAGGGGTCAGAGAAATAAACAACTACCTGACATTTAGAAAATACCTGAAGGCAGCCCTGTTTAGGGAAGTTTTAAATCTGTGATATTTTAATGTATTTTGATGTTTGTAGGAAACCGCCCAGAGTGGCTGGGGAGACCCAGCCAGATGGGCAGGGTACAAATAAATTATTATTATTATTATTATTATTATTATTATTATTATTATTATTATCATCATCATCATCATCATCATCAATTCATCTAGCCCTCTTTCAAAACCATCCAAGTCACTGCCCCCCCTTTATTTCCACAAGTCCCTTGTTGTGTCTGTACTCTGAATAGTGGCACCAGGGACCTAGACGTAGCAGCTCTTGTCAGACCTTTGGGAATGCTTAGGAATGTGGATGAGGATATATTGATTAAGATATCCTATCCCAGCTTGTGTTAACAAGCTCCAAACTTAGCAGAGTTGCATTCCCTTTATAAAGCACAGCAGAAACGGTTGCACAGGCTTGCTAAAGCCTCAGAATAACATATATATTCCTGGTATATTCCCCTTCTTCCCTCTTAAAAATAAAGACACAACACAGTGCTCTTTAAAAGATATAAAAAGAGTTTACTTACAATCATCCTGAGTTACAGTACAGTCTCAGAAGGCAGGCTAGCTTAGATAAATCTATTTACATGTGGGTGAAGCTATCTCCATAAGGGAGCAGGCTTCACTAGGCCAAGAGAGCATTCTGTCCTAAGGTGTTCTTCCTTGAAGAGACGAATCCAAAAGAGAGAGATGGCGTCTGGTCGCAAGAGTTTTGTATACAGTAGGAGCCTGACATAGTAAGTCTCTGATTTTCCCAGGAAAGGTACTAACAATATCAGTTCAGCCCTGGCTTGTTCGAATTTCACACAGTGCAGCAAAATATGTTTTATAGAGTCAATGTCTTGGTCACACGAGCATAGTCTGTCCTGGTAAGGAACTCCTCTCAATCTGCCATCCAGCACTGCAGAAGGGAAGACATTAAGTCTGGCTTTTGTGAATAGCCTTCGGTACTTCGGTACAGCTCTAAGTTCTTTTAAGTGTAAGGTTTTTTTAAGTGCTGCAACTGGATTTCTTATGGACTGTGCCAATCCTGAATGCGTTGGATTTGTGACCAATATGCTCAGTTGCCTTCAGTATCAGTAAAGCTCTGCTGGATGAAACACAATTGCCTCTGGTCTATATTTTTTTCTCCCCCGGTGCTTGCGTGACAATACGCAGTGATAGCAGAGCCAATGAGCACAGGATGGTTTGCATGAAGGGGCCATTCATCAGATCTGGGGGATTTAAGGGTGAGGTCCCAGTCAGTTGCCTATTAGATTAAGAGAACCACACTGCTTTGGAGACCTCACCATGGCCTGGTCTCTGTTTCTCCTGGCCCTTCTCAATTACTATTCAGGTAAGGATATGGAGAAGGAATCTTATTTTGCATAGGAACAAACAGCAAAAAATTGGTATTATATATTTATCATAGGAATATATAACACCAATTTTTTGCTATATATTATGTTATATATTCATCTGGGGTCCTAAATGCAGCCCCCCCCCCAGATCTCTGTAGCTGATGCTTCACACTCTTCCCAGGTCATTCCCTAACTCCACTGCCTTGCAATCTCCTGGAGTGTTTTTGGTCTACTATGGTCTGTCCTTGAACCCTGATAACACCTTTTGATGACCTGAATCGAGGAAAGAGAGAAGTGTGATCAAAGTATTTGATTTCCTCCATTTCCCTTTTTTGCAAAGGTGTCACTTCACAGCCAACCTTCATGCAGCCCGCCTCCCAGTCTGTGTCCCCAGGTGAAACAGTGAAACTCTCCTGCTCTCAAAATAGTGGTGGTAGCTGGAGCAGGTCTCACTGGAATCAACAGATACCTGGGTAGGTTCCTCACTTTGTGTTTGCTGGTACCAGCACCTGGGGAGATGGGATCCCAGATCGGTTCACTGGTTCTTCCTTTTGGAGCACTGGTTATTTAACCATCTCCAACATCCAGGCTGAAGATGAGGTAGTTTATTGCTGTGGTGCCTGGGAGTATGACAGCAACATGTTTCACAGTGGTACAATCTGATGGGGAACTGAGACAAAAACCTTTGCTCTTCCTCTCTGGAGTGAAGAATGAAGCAGATCTCATTTTCTCTGTGCCTTAAGATCTTTCAAAGTCTCAAGCCAAAGGGCTGTGCGCTTACTTCTCTGTGGCTGCCATCTTACGCAGACAATTAAGAAAATATCCTCCTCTAAGAGTTAGTTGATCTCTGATATTAAATGTTTATGTTTCCACTGTATGATTTACATCTGATTGTTGTAGACTGCTGTGATATGTTTTTCCCCCCCTGAATAGTGTGGTATAAATATTTTTAAACAAATAAATAATATGGCAGGACTTACACACCCACCCACTCAGCCAACCAACCAACCAACCAACCAACCAACCAACCATCCATGAGTCCACACAGTCTATTGTGATGCTGGATGGGACAAATTATGAAGAGGATAGTTTCTTTCTCTTTTTCTGTCTGTTTCTGTAAAGGTGTCCATTCACAGTCAGCGGTCATTCAGCCAGACTCCCAGTCTGTGTCTCTGGGCCAGGTGACTAAACTCCCCTGCTCCAAAAGTAGTGGGAGCTTGGACAGCTTTTACTGCTATCAACAGAAACCCAGAGACACTCCTCGTTTTGTGCTCTACGGTGCCAACAAGAGGGGAGAAGGGATCCAGGATCAGTTCACGGGCTCTTCCTCTGGGAACACTGGCTATTTAACCATCTCTAACATCCACGCTGCAGGTGAGGCAGTTTATTTCTGTGTTGACTGGGAGCACACTGGTAGTTTCACAGTGATACAAATTAATGGGGAACTGAGACAAAAACCTGTTCTCTTCCTCCCCAGAGTGCAGAATGGATGAGGTCCTTGGCGCTTAATTTCATCTGTGCCAGAATATCTTTTGATATCTAGATTTGTAAGGCTCAGTGAGGCCATCTGGGCTCAGACACTTGTCAATGGCAGGACCACCCACCCACCCACCCACCAACCAACTGCACCAGCTATCTGTACCTCATTAGAAAGGAAATTTCCCCCCAAATCTTGATGGACCTTTTCTTAGTCCCATTTTGCTCCTTCATTTCATTTATTAGTCACTTGTCACCTGAAGATCTCCAAGAGACATTAAAAAGATATACAGTACACAACACTTGGGGGGGGGGAAGTAGGGGGAATCAAATAATACATTAATGCTGATAAGGAAAATTTTTGGGGGTGCAAATTTACTCCGCTGCCCGGTTCGCCGGGATGCCACTCCCCATGGGTCTCGCTGGTCATCCAAAGGAGGATTCTCCAGTCATGTTAAAGAAGCAAACAGCGGTCAGTAGACCTCATGGGCGTACCCAGGGGGGCAGGAGGGGGCACCTGCCCCCCCTAGAAACCAGCTGCCCCCCCCCCAGAAGCAGCCTTGAGTCCCTGGCAGGACATGGAAACGCAAACACGCTTCATGCTGCTACTCTCTTTCCTCCTGATTTACTAAGCTGCCGCAGGCAACTGTTTTTTTATGACTTGGGATTCCGCTCTGCGTCTCTCTCTTCCCCCGCGCTAGTCACATGCCCAGCCTTCATGTTTTGATCCCACCCTCGTTGCCGGAGAGAGGCAAGGGAGGAAACAAAAGGGGGGGACATGCCGGCGAGCAGGGGGGCTGATCCTGAGTGCAGTCCCAGCAGAGTTAGCACCCTTTTGCTAACTCAGCCCGGCTGCTACCTTCATCATTCGCTGAGCAGCGTCAGCAAGCGCTGCTGCTGCTCCGGCAACAGGCGTACTAGCAGGGGCAGGTGCTGCCACCCGGTGGCCACAGGAAGGTACTGCAGAGCCAGCGCGGGCGTGACACAAACACGCGGCAATTATCACGCCAGCAGCACCAAGGCTAGCTGGGCACGCTCAGCCCTCCAGAGGGTTGGCGAAGAGGACTTTTCCTTATCGGGGGTGCCAGCAGGATCTCTGCTGCACCCACAGAGGCTGGCCTTTTGGGAATGGGTAGGATGGTTTTATTAGGACGTGCGTGGTGCTGTGGTCTAAACCACAGAGCCTAGGGCTTTCCGATCAGAAGGTCAGCGGTTCGAATCCCCGCGACGGGGTCAGCTCCTGTTGCTCTGTCCCTGCTCCTGCCAACCTAGCAGTTCGAAAGCACGTCACAGTGCAAGTAGATAAATAGGTATCCCCCTTCGGTGGGAAGGTAAATGGCGTTTCCATTGTTACTGCTCTGGTTCGCCAGAAGCGGATTAGTCATACTAGCCACATGACCCAGAAGCTGTACACCGGCTCCCTCAGCCAGTAAAGCAAGATGAGCGCCACAACCCCAAAGTCGTCTGCGACTGGACCTAATGGTCAGGGGTCCCTTTACCTTTAGCTAGGATGATTTCATGGGCGTACCCCCTAGAAGCAAAAATAAAATAAAAAATTAAATGGTTATTGGCAGCCTAAAAGGGAAAAAAGCTCTACTACTGGTCTTTCTCCCGCTCCCAAAATCTCAATAACAATTGAGCTCTTGAGCCGACACTGTGTGTGTGTGTGTGTTGCACCGGCTGATCGTTGCAAGGGAGCTTTGGAAACTGAGTTCCCTTGCATGGTGAGTAGTTCCTTTGCGAGGGCTGAGGATCTTGGGAAACTGAGTTTTTCAGCCATTTGGGGCTTTCTGTTTGGGGGGGGGAAGTTTTTCTGTTTTTTTGAAGCTGTTTTTGTTTGCTGTTTACATAATGTGGTCAGTAATCAAATAATTCAGGATTTAGTGTGCTCTTGCTAAAGTTTCTAGTGCTTAGTAAATTAATTATAAGGAATAAATATTTTTTTAAATAATCATTGTGCATTTTATGTTACCAAAGAGGGTAATTGAGCCATTGGTGCTTCAGCTTGTCCCAGGTTCCTTTTGTGGGGCAGGTTCCAGTCTCCATTGGGGGTGGCATTGTTTTGCAGCAAGGTTTGATTTCTAGGTGGTTTGCCTGTGCAGTTGCAGGGGAATACAGATTTTGTTTTAAGTTCAGTTCTGAGGTTTGCTACTGCATTTGCTTTTAGCTTTTTGGTTTACTTTGGAGGTAGTGTGGGGTGGGTACAGTTGTTTGGGCACCATATGTGAAATTGAAGGCCTGGCACGCATCAACTGGCTCCTCAGATCTGTGTAAACTAGGTAGCTGAGTTGGTCCTCCTTGTCTGGGTGTTTTGTACCTCAAAGTTTGTCACACTTTACAAAGCAGGCAGCCTTCTGTCTTGCTGAGTTAGTTTTTAAATCAATTACTTCAGAAGGTCTAGTCCCTAAAAAAAGCTCAACAACTAAAAATGAACTGAACCCCTAAAAAAAGGTGGGGGTAGATCACTGCCAGATTTTAATTCTGAAAGTAGATCACAGTCTCTTGGGAGTTGGCCACCCCTGGTATAAGACATAGAATAAAAATTTAAAAAAAAAATTCAAGCAAATAATTTTAATAACTACCATAATAAAGCACTGCTATACAGTGGTGCCTTGCTAGATGAAAATAATTCGTTCTGCGAGTGTCTTTGTATAGCGAATTTTTCGTCTAGCGAAGCACTAAGGCAGAATAGCGGTTTTCGCGACGAATTTTTTTTTTCCGTCTTGCGAGGCAGCCCCATTGACTTTTTCGTCTTGCAGGGCAGCCTTCCGCTAGCGAATGCCTTTCGTCTAGCGAGTTTTTCGTCTAGCGAGGCATTCATCTAGCGGGGCACCACTGTAATTATATATAATTTTCCTAAAATTTTGGTTTCATTCGCCTTTCCGTGCTGAAATGTCACAACCTGAACGACCATGGCTTGCCCCCCCCCTAGTTTTGATCCTGGGTACGCCCCTGGTAGACCTGATCTTTATTTCTTGCAACAAGGTTCAAGCACACAAAGAGTAGGAAACCTGAGCATGGGGTTGTGTGAACTTTTAAGATCCCTCCCCATTTCCCATAATACATTTTTGAAAAGCATCATCAATACATCACAAATACGTCACAAAGTAGGAGTGTTTGGCATGTAGAAACATGAGCCCATCACCCATCCCTGTCCATAGCCCCAGTTCCCAGCACCTTTTAACTACCGAGAGCCAGTGTAGTGTAGTGGTTAAGAGCGGTAGGCTCATTATCTGGTGAACCGGGTTCGCGTCTCCGCTCCTCCACATGCAGCTGCTGGGTGACCTTGGGCTAGTCACACTTCTCTGAAGTCTCTCAGCCCCACTCACCCCACAGAGTGTTGTGGGGGAGGAAGGGAAAGGAGAATGTTAGCCGCTTTGAGACTCCTTCGGGTAGTGAAAAGCGGGATATCAAATCCAAACTCTTCTTCTTCTTCTTCCTCTTCCCCAAAGAACAATAAAAGTATTGGCACATCCCCCTAGCTGGAAGGTTTTCCTGTGCTTCTCTTTTGAAAGTAGCAAGATTCAATCCTCCATCCCGATGGATTTCTGTCTGGGTTATGTGCTGCCCTTGAGTGCCTCCTGCCTGCTATTGTGAGGCTAAGTTCATGCCTTATGGGGGGGGGGCAAGGAGTATGTGACCTTATACTTAAGGGATTATGGAGGCAGGGGGAGTCATTAGCCGTTGTAACCAAGGAAATCGGTCAAACTTTTGAATTTTGTTAATTATTTGTGAAGTTTCTACCATTGTCTATATTGGATTGTCAGAGGAAACAGTACAATACATGGTCTCTGCTTATTGCTACAATTTTATAGACTGCTTTTCTGAGCCTCTTTGCTGTTGTCTGTGCATGACTTCATGAGAAGAGAAGACTCCCTGGAAAAGACCCTGATGTTGGGAAAGATGGAGGGCACAAGGAGAAGGGGACGAGATGGTTGGACAGTGTTCTCGAAGGTACCAACATGAGTCTGACCAAACTGCAGAAGGCAGTGGAAGACAGGAGAGCCTGGCGTGCTCTGGTCCATGGGGTCACGAAGAGTCGGACACGGCTGAACGACTGAACAACAACAATGTATGGTGCTTGTGTCATTGTCCTGGCCTTAGTTTGAGGCTGTGGTGGGGACTTGGGATTTGGGGGAAGTCATTTAACTGCCCCCCCAATTCCTGGTTTTAACAGCGCATTGATATTTCATGTAACATAACATCTATTAAAAAACACGCTCAAATACCGGTAATAAACAAAGCAATAATCAGACCCATTAATGAATAAATAAAAATAAACAAAACCTCAACTTCCCATCGTCCAAAAAACATCCACACCAAACCAACAATCCCCCCCTGCTTTAATCTTTCCACCCCACCTAGAGGTCAGGGGCCAAGGGCAGCTGTTGCAAATCAGGGGTGTGTGGGTCTCAGCAGGGGTTGAGTCCACTCTGATTTAGTGCTGATTTAGAGTGGGTTCTCCCTGGGAAAGGAGCGAGGCAAGGGGGAAACCGTTTGGACGCAGCATTCAGGTTTTCGAGTAAGTAGCAATCCACACTTTCCTGAGCCTCTCCCGGATCTCAGGAGAGCATCCCGGTCTCTTAAAGGCAGTAGACTAGATCACCACGGGGGAAGGGGGATCAGCAGGGGGCTCTTGCCATGGGACATACCCAGCGGAGAGACTGCGGTGATGTTCGGACAGCAGACACTGTGGAGAAATTATCTGAATGCTTTGGATGCGAGCTTAATGTGTCATGTAAAAGGTTTTCCAAGTCTGTTTCAATGCTGTGTGAATGCATGCAACTCTTCGCATCTGTACATGCATTTGTCCTGCAAGACAACACTTTAAGCTTGGTAACGGTTCTTTAAAAACTTCAGTTAAATTTGTAAGTTGAACAGTTGAAATGCTCAAGCAGAGAGCTTTGTCATGCCTGAAGTTGGTACACAGGTTTAGGGGCGCCCCTTCCCTTAGGTGGGGTATAGGGGGTCAGTTCTGGAGTACAGTATGATCGCATCGTATGCGGAGGCTTGGTTCCAAGGGTTCTGCCTATCCGGAAAAAAACATGCATCCTCTGTACACCTTCCAGCTGGTCAACATCCTTCTCAAATTGTAGTGCCCAGAACTGGACATATGACTCCAGGTGTGGTCTGGCCAAGGCAGAACAGAGAGAGACTATGACTTCCTTGGATCAGGGCCCTAGACCTCTGTTGATGCAGCCTAGAATAACATTAGCGTTTTTCCCACTGCTGCTGCTGCATCACACTGTTGACTCATGTTAAGCTTGTGGTCCAGCAAGGCTCCTAGATCCTTTTCCTATATTTGTGTATCTGGTTCTTCCTGCCTAGGTGAAGAACTTTACATTTGTCCCTACTGAAATTCATTCTGTTAGTTTGGGCCTGTGACGGATCATGCCTGAGCCTGGGTATGGTCAGTGGCCCAGAGCATAAAGAGTTAACACCCACTCTAGATGACTGGCAGCTCAATCGCAGAGGCGGGGCTTTTCGACCTTTTAAAAGGGGGAGAATGGCAGTTGGGCGGTTGTTGTGGGTCAGGGATTGAGGGTGAGCGGGTTGGAGGTTAGGCTTAGGCAAGGGAAGGAAAGGCTATTATCCTGTTTAATGTTGTAACCAAGCTTATGTACCTGAAAAGAAGATTTGTAACCGCATTATACCTGAACATCCATGTTATTTAAGTTACCTCAATAAACTTGTTTTGTGTTTCAACGTTTGTGGACTCTGGCAGTGCGTCAGTGCCTCACAAGGTGTGGCTGAGGGGGAAAGCACAAAAGGTTTCCTGTGGAAGAGGGAACGGGTGGCTTATTTTCCTATCATACAGAGGGCTGGGCAGTGAAGCCAAAGGTGCCACGCAGTTGCCAAGACAAAAAGGGAAGGCAAGCTGCAGTAGTTTGGGAACCCAGGGCGGGAGGTCCCAAGGTGGCAAGAGTTTTTTCGAACGTGGAGCACTGAGGTACCCCGAGGACATCTCTCATAATATCACTTTAGGATTCATTTTAGTCGTCGGTGAAACCTAGGGAGAGACACGGTCTGGGGAAACGTTTTACAGTGTGAGGGCTCTTAGACTGGAAATAAAAGGGTCCTTCACAGGGCCCAGTTCTCCAATCAGATATTCTGCCACATTTTGCTATGGCCCTTCTCAAAGGGCCTTCAGTGGTGTGAATGTATGTTTGGATTCTGTTCCTCCCAAAGGAATTGATCCAAATATGGTTTGCCTTGGAATACCTGGAATTCTCAGGCAGGGTAGGAGGTGGGGAAGAAATAAGATGAGGACTGGCTACACTTTGACCTTGCCCCCCCCCCTTTTGGTTCTTTGCAACAGTTAAAATGGAAGAACCACCCGAGGATGGAAAATTCTTGATTCTATTAAGGGAGGTTTTTGGAACAATCTTTTAAAAAGAATTTATTTATTTATTTATATTTTAACTTATTAGTTGTTTGCCAAGTGACTTACAGCAAAGAAAAATATACAACAACAACAACAACTTATTTTGATGTCACCTGCCATGCACCTTCTTGGTAGGGCAGGTGTACATTTAAATCAGAGCTTACTAACATGGCACCAGTGCCTGGGAAGCCTCTGAGCACCTACATCACCCCTTTAGTTGTGAAGGGCTGAGGAGGTTATCTTTTTTCCCTCTGAAAGTAAATAGAGCTGAAGGCACAAGTGGGGAAGAGAGATACCCTTTCCCACATCCTGTTTTCTCTCTCCGAGGTTTTCAGGGCACAGATTCTATTGGATCTGACTTTGACCCAGATCCCTTGCAAAAGCAAAGTTTGTGTGCAAATAATAATAATAATAATATATTTATACCCCGCCCATCTGGCTGGGTTGCCACCTCCATGTGGCTCCCAACAGAATATGGAAAACACAATAAAACATCAAACATTAAAAGCTTCCCTAAACAGGGCTGCCGTCAGATGTCTTCTAAAAGTCAGATAGTACTTTATCTCCTTGACATCTGCTGGGAAGCCAGCTGCTCCCCTCCAACATCCCACCTGACGAAGCCAAGGGTCCAGGCAATGTGGCACCCAGGGGATCCCGGCAAGGGATGGTTGGATCACATCCCACAAGTAAGTGAGGGTGTGGGTAGCCCTTTATGGCAGTAGGTTTAACCCGGGGCCTGCACCTTGCCATTAATTCATTCATTAGTATGCTGTTCATCCTCCCTAGTTCTCAGCGGGGATCACATCACAACATATAAATGCAAGGTAAAAACCCAAAATGTATCCAAAGCAATCCTGCTCCTCAGGCCTCACCCACCGACCCTCTGGACCGCCCTGCAGCGGGAGAGGAGGAGCCAAACAGAGAAGGCCCGAAGGAGAGAGGGAACCCCACCGTCCAATTCAAGGAGGCGACAGGGTGGAAATGAATAAACTGATGCCTGGCATGGAGGGGGGGGGTAGAGTTTTCCCCCCTCCCCCACTGGCGCCCAGGAATGTCCCGTCAACAGGGCTGGATTTATGTATAGGCTAAGTAGGCCGGAGCCTAGGGCCTCTAAATCTAGGGGGCCTCACCAGCCCGCCTGCTCCCCATTAGGCAGTCTCACCTCTCCCAAAATTGCAAACCCAAGACTTCATGCGAGGGCAGGGCAACTCGGGCCCAGTAAGTATAAGACTCAGGGCTAGAAATTGGCTGCTGCAACAATTGATCGTCGCCTTCTCCATCTGATTATTAACCTGCATTCGAACACCTTTTTGAGAGTTAGGCTAGACAACAATCGTCTAGTGTCTAACCCTGTTACCACCTCCAGGGGAGTAAGACAGGGATGTCTCTTGGCCCCAGCACTGTTTAATTTTTATCTTAATTCGCTGGTGACCAACATGGCCAATAATGCTTTCCATCCTCCCAAATTTGCTGTTTGATTACTAAATGTTCTTCTGTATGCGGATGATGCCGCACTTCTAGCTAGATCTCCCATTGGGCTGAGGAGAATGTTACAAGCTCTCCATGAATATTGTGTACAGCATGAGCTTCAACTCAACTATGCTAAGATTATGGTCTTCTCCGCCCGACCAAAACTTCATTTGTGGTCAATGAATGGTACTACATTGGAGCAGGTTACCGGTAATTGTTTTAAATATCTAGGGGCAAGTAATTCGATCAAATAGGTCTTTTCTGGCCCACAGAGAGTATTTAACCGCAAATGCATCTAAAGCAGCCGTGATGATTAGATCTCTATATGCCAAGAAGCAGGCTCAGTCAGTGAAAGTTGCCTTGAGATTGTTCCAAATGAAAGTCCTGCCTCTTCCGTTGGTGGGCACTTCCCTGGGCGTACGTAGGGATTTTCTTAGATTGGAATCTATCTAATCACGATTTCTTAGAGCCATCCTCAGGATCCCCCCTTCTGTAGCGGGCGCGGTCATGAGATTAGAGGTGGGTTGGCAAGCTTTCCGGTATGTCGCCTTAAAGGTAAAACTCTGGCAATGGCTCAAGTTATGTTTTAACCCGGTGGGCATTGCCCCCTTGATACTGAGGGATGACTTCCAATCATCGTGGGAAAAGGAGATTATACATGAAGTACAGGCTTGCGGATTGTCGCATCTTTACCTGGAATCTATGACATTCAGTCAAGCTAGAGCTGTGATCTCTCAAAGATTGAGGGACATTGCAAGACAAGAGGACACTGCTCTTGTGAAACGTGGGATGTTTTGGGGGGACCAGATATTTCAGATTTCACCAGCCCCTTATCTGGCGGAAATCCACTACGTGGAGTACCATAGGCTTTTCACAGCTGCCAGGTTAAATATGCTGGAATCAGCGGTTTTGTTGGGAAGTTACAGGGGAGTCCCATAAGCCCAGAGATTTTGCCCCTGTGCCTTGGGAGAGGTTGAGTCAACTGAACATATTCTTCTGATCTGCCCATTTTATGTAGACCTTAGACAAAAAATTTTGGTTCCACTGCTACCCCAACCTAGTCCTGTAGACAGAGAAAAACAGGTTTTGTTTTTGCTGAATAACTTTACTGGACCAACAGCGTCCTTGGTGGCCAAATTCCTGTTTTTGGCCCTTAAGCGCCGGAAGGTTAAAATTGACAGCATTGACATGAGTCTAAATGTATAATCTACTTTTATTGTTGGCTTAAGTGTCATGTTCCTTTAGATGCTAAGTCGTTTTAATTTTTGTATGGATAAATCCTTGTTTTCTGAATGACGGTCGAATAAAATTTTGATGATGATGATGATGACTCAGGGCTAGCCAGTGGGGCCCAATTTGGCCCAATTGCTCCAATTGCCTTAAGGCAGCCCTGATGAGACTCTGCAGGGGTTGGACTAACAAGCGCTGCTACTTCGAGGTCTCTGGTGTCACTATTCAGAGTACAGTGCAGAAACAACAAGGGACTTGTTGTGGAAATAAAGGGGGGCCACACCTCTCCTCCCTCAAAACCCCAGGAGAAAGCTCCCCAATTGTATCCCATCTGGTTTCTGTTTGCAAAACGCGTTGCATTGTTGCAAGAAAGTGTCAACATTGTATCCCCTTGTACTTGACCATGCTGATAGACCTTTGAAAATCACATCAAATCAATGTCATAACCAATATCACCCTGGCCGTGAATCTGAAAGTTGGAAGACTCAGGGGAGATCAAACGAAGTCCTTCCCACAACACAAGGTTGAACTGTGCAACTCCCTGTCACAGGAGGCGGCGGCGATGGCCAGTGACTTGGATGGCTTGGAAAAAGGGCTAGGATGGAGGAGAAGAGGGCTGTCGGGGGCTCCTGGCCAGGATGGCTCTGCTCTGCCTCCACGGTCTGAGGCAGCAATGTCTCTGAATTAGCAGCTGCTGGAAACCGCGGGAGGGGAGAGAGCTCTTGGGCTCGGGTCCTGCTGGAGGGTTTACCGCAGACATCTCTTTGGCCCCTGTGAGAAGAGGATGCTGGACTAGAAAGGCCATTGGCCGGACCCAGCAATCTCCTCTTTTCTTCTTACGTTTCTTAAAGGTTTGAAAAAGAGTTCTATAGTCCTGGCTGTCAGTTGGAGTGTTTTCATTCTTCCTAGACAGGGGATTGGAGGTAGATTGGACTTTGAGGCAGAAGGGGACACAGTTCAGGCCTCGGAGCGCATTGCTCGCTCCAGAGGAGGAAAGAGCCAGTGTGGTGTAGTGGTTAAGAGCGGTTCACTCATAATCTGGTGAACCGGGTTCGCTTCCCCGCTCCTCCACATGTAGCTGCTGGGTGACCTTGGGCTAATCACCCTTCTTTGAAGTCTCTCAGCCCTACTCACCTCACAGAGTGTTTGTTGGGGGGGGGAAGGGAAAGGAGAATGTTAGCCCCCTTGAGACTCCGTCCGGTAGTGATAAAGCAGGATATCAAATCCAAACTCTTCTTCCTTCTGCCCTAGAACCAGAGTTTATACTAATAAGCAGCCGAGAGTCGTCGAACTCCCCCCTCCCCATCCAGGAGAGATTCCTGGACAACAATGACGGTAGGTTTGACCCAGGGCCTGCACCTTGCCCTTAATTAATTCATTAGTATGCTGTTCATCCTCCATAGTTCTCAGTGAGGTTCACAACATATAAATGCAAGGTAAAAACCCAAAAAGTATGCAAACCAAGCCTCCTCCTCAGGCCACGCCCACAGAACCTCTGGACCGCCCTGCAGTGTGGAAGAGGCTGGAGTATCCCCCCACGGAGGTACGAAGAAGAGAGGGAACCCCACAGTCCAATCCAATGGATAAACTGATGCCTGGCATGGAGAGAGGGGGTAGAGTTCCCCCCTCCCCCACGGGCACTTTCCTTCTTACATTTCTTAAAGGTTAGGAAAAGAGTTGTATAGTCCTGGCTGTCTGGCTGGAGAGACAGAGAAGAAAGCCTTGACCCTTTCTTCTCAGGAGGTAGATTCAAGAGGACCCCTCCCCCTCGAGGTCCAGACTAAGAATGGGAAGAGGAGCAGGGAATCCTAAAGCTGGAGGCAACATCAGGTTTATCCCTCTAAACATCAAAGAGATAAGAGAGATGTCAGCATAGAGGAAAAGCTCCAGGGGAGCTGGGGGTCCCCCACTCCATTAACCCATTACAGCATGATTAATTTCTTCAGCTTTCAAAAACGAGGGGTGCTAAAAAGTGATAATCCACATCTTTTACATCTCTATTGTGTCCAAAATTCACCCTTAAACTGCAAGTGATATTCCAAACCTACTAACGATTAACTGTTGGCAATGGTTTTGAAGATAGGTTAAACATTTCCCCCATCCCTTATTGAAATTTTGGTCTTCCTGTCTTCTGATTCTTCCGGTCATTTTGGCCATTTCTGCATAATCCATCCATTTGGTCTGCCATTCTTCTCTGGGAGGGAGTTTATCTTCTTCCCATCTAATGGAAAGAGTTACAGCTGAACTTCCAGCAGGAGAGGCCAAATGCTGATGCAGTGCATTCCTGGATTTCTTTTGTTTCAGCAGAAGATGCTGAAGATACTGGCCACCCCCCTCTGCCAGACTCCACCTGCTCTTTTGAGGGAGATATTTTGAGGCCTGAGTCCCGGGATCCAACCGCCAGCTCCTCCGGGAACAGCTTTCCAGAAAGGAAGCACCCATGGACAATCGAGGAGGTGGAAGCCCTGCGGCCAGCACAGGAAGGTGAGCCTATGGGGTTGCACCTCGAGCAAGGGAGTGGGAAGGCCAGGCAATGGTGGTGGAGGCAGGTGATGTCACCTGCTATGCACCTTCTTGGTAGGGCAGGTGTACAATTAAATCAGAGCTTACTAACATGGCACCAGTGCCTGGAAAGCCTCTGAGCACCTACACCCCCCCTTTAGTTGTGAAGGGCTGAGGAGGTTATATTTTGTTCCTCTCTGAAAGTAAACAGAGCTGAAGGCGCAAGTGGGGAAGAGAGACACCCTTTCCCACATCCTGTTTTCTCTCTCTGAGGTTTTCAAGGCGCAGATTCTATTGGATCTGACTCAGATCCCTTGGAAAAGCGAAGTTTGTGTGCAGATAACAACAACAACAACAACAACTTTCCTTCTTACATTTCTTAAGGGTTAGGAAAAAGAGTTCTATAGCCCTGGCTGTCTGGTTGGCATGGCAGAAAAAAACAGCCGTGCCCCTTTCTTCTCAGGAGGTAGATCCAAGAGGACCCTTCCCCCTCAAGGTCCAGATTAAGAATGGGAAGAGGAGCAGGGAACTATAAAGCTGGAGGCAAACTCAGGTTTATCCCTCTAAGCATCAAAGAGTTAAGAGAGATGTCAGCATAGAGGAAAAGTTCCAGGGGAGTTGGGGGTCCCCCACTCCATTAACCCATTAGGGCAGGTTGAATTTCTTCAGCTTCCAGCTTCCAAAAACGAGGGGTGCTAAAAAGTTGTAATGTGACTTGGACAAAACAGATATTTTGTTTAAATTAATACAATTTTATTTTGCTTGCTATATAAAATGCGTGTAAAATGGCATAGAAATCGCAAAAAATAATTGTCAAGTACTTGCAGTTCTAGGATATATTATTTTTATTATTTTTATTTATTTTTTATCATTTAGTATTATCTGACATTACCACCAGCTCCTCTGTTAGCAGCTCCCCAAAGAGGCAGCACCCGTGGACAATGGAGGAGGTGGAGGCCCTGAGTTCAGCCCAGGAAGGTGAGCCTCTGGGGTTGCACCTCGAGCAAGGCAGTACAATTAAAATCCTTTGGTTTTCCGAAAACTTTTCATGTGCTTCTTTGTCAGGCAATGGTGGTGGAGGCAGGCGGAGCCAAACAGAGGAGGTCCTGGAGGATCCCCCCACAGAGAACTAAAAAGTTGTAATGTGACTTGAAAACCTAGGAGATTGAAAACCTAATTTCGCCCTGAAGGTACAATTAGAATTCTTTGGTTTTCCAAAAACGTTTCACGTGCTTCTTTGACAAATGGAGAGTTGCCAAGCTAAATGTTGTCCAATCAAAAAAACAATAGCAGGTTTGAATTCCTCACATCCCAGAAACATATTTTTAAGATCCTTCACCGAAGAAATCAACAACTGTTAAGTTTCGCCTCCTAAAATGATGAATGAGGAAAATTTACCTTTAAAACCATTGTAAACAGTTAAAATTGTGAGTAGGATTGGAATAACACTTATGTGGAATTTTGAATATAATGGAGATTAGATTTGTATTATTAGAAAAAATGCAGGAGGAAACAATTTGTCCGATGTAGATCGTGCCTTCTCCCCCTTCCCCCCTATTACCCCATGCAAACCCCTCTCAGCAAACTGTGTTGCACCCAGCCAGACTTCCTCCCTCCCCCATACATTCCTTCACTTTTAGTTTTTTAATAATTTGTTCCTTTGATTTTTTTAAATATAAACCTACAACAAACAACGATTCATATTCCAAATACTGAGAATTACTCTGAATCTCTTGACTTTCCCCCATCCCTTCCATGGGTCCTAAGCCCAGATCCACCGAGTTTAAATCTGTCAAAGCAGACATCCTGCCACATTTTGCAAGGAACCTGCTGCATCTGATTGTACCTGAAAATCTGAATGCAACTTCAAATTGTCCTGCCATAAGGAATTGCCATTATATTTATCCAGAAACTTTAACCAAACCTCAAGGTCTGACTTGACAGCCTTTGATAGGGAAGCGTTTCTACGAAAATCCTCATCATACGTTAAAGCTGCTGACTCCGCCGCGAGAGCAAAGGCCCTCCTCACATGGTACATATAAACTAAAAGATGCATAGCGCGTTTGGGGTAAGCAGCAATGACCACCCCCATACAAACATGGAACCTGTCCAACCAGTTCTCAAAAGTCCTATCTGCCTGAGGAGCCCTATACCAGTGCCTGCCATGGGACCGCTTTTTCTCTGCCTTTCCTGAGATCTGCAAATCCCCGCAGAAGCGGCTGTGCTCAAAGTGGTAGATGAACACGGATCCTGAGTTGGCAGCCAGCTGGCCAGCGTTAAACAGGTACCGGAGGCGAAAGGAGCTAAATGAGCTCCTAAGAGTGATTCAGCTCCACAAGTGATTTCCACTCAGGAATAAATCCCATGATGCAAAGTTCATAGATCTGACGAAACTGGAGCAGCTTAGAAGGAAAAACCAGAGCAGCTGGCAGGCGCAAAAGAGGAAGATCGCCGGCTGCGGCCTGCCTTTAAGGGGACAGGCCACACACCCTGACCAACCTGATTGGCCGGCCAGGTGTGTGACGCAGGTGGGAATCCCCCAGTCGAGCAGGGCTGCGCACATGGGGAGGTCATGAAGCCCGCAACCCCACCTCCTCCATAGGCGGAAGTGGCTTTGCGGAAAGTGGACGCCTGGCTCTGCTGCGTGGTGAGCATTGCAGGTGGTTGTGCTAGATGACCATTGAGGTCCCTTCCGACTCCAATCCTGCAATTTGTCCCTCATTTCCATTGCAGCCTGGAGCCCAGTGACCAGCCCTCCCCATGGCCTTCCAAGCTGCGAGAAGGACATCTGTGTCCCCAGGCCTCAGGCTGCACCTAGAAAAAGAGAAGGTGGAGGAAAAGAGCCATTGAAAGGAGGAAAGAGAAGATCAGGTTCACCCTCTGGGTGGCTGGCAAGGGTGGGAGAGGCTTAGGAGATTGCAGGGAGCGTCTCAAGCCTTAGTAATGTGCCTGGTGGGCATGCCACCTGTTTTTTAAAGCTCCCTGGGCTGGTCACTGGGCTCCAGGCTGTGTTGGAAATGAGGGGTGAATTGCAGGATTGGAGAGTCAGAAGGGACCCCCAATGGTCATCTAGCCTAACCCCCTGCAATGCTCACCACATAGCAGAGCCAGGCGTCCACTTTCCCCAAAGCCACTTCCCCCTATGGAGGAGGTGGGGTTGCGGGCTTCATGACCTCCCCACATGCGTAGTGGGAGGCCAGCCCCACACGACTGGGGGATTCCTGGCTGTGTCGCACCCCTTGCTGGTCAATCAGGTTGGTCAAGGTGTGTGGCCTGCCCCCTTAAAGGCAGGGCGCAGCCGGGGAAAGGAAAAGGGCAAAAATATCGAATGGCGATTATGTAGACATCTTCTCTCTGCTTCTGATGGCTAAGATCTCAGGAAAGGCGGAGAAAAAGTGGTCCCATGGCAGGCACAGGTACAGAGCACGTGGCTGGTCACCAATTTAGATCATGCTTCCTGAGTTTACTTTAGCTGTGGAATTCCCTGCCAGCAGCCGCGGCGTAAGCGGGGGGCTGTTTACACCCTTTGCAATAGGCTCATATCGAGTCCAGGGTATATTTAGTCAGAATTATCATTCTTTTCGTGCTAATTGGGTCCCATTTACCTCTCAGTGAGTCCGTTTGCCTTTAGTGGAAATTGGGAGGTTTGTATGGGGGTTATTCATTGCGGCTGGTTTTTAGTTACTCCTTCTGTGTTAGTTGTTTCTGCTGCCATTGTGTTTGAAGTCAACGTAATTAGGGCACATGGCTGGTGGGGTCTGGAATTTGAGCGTGCTTATGACCTTGGCTCTTGACCTTGCCTTATGACCTCAGATAACCTCGATAAAGCTGTTGCTCTGCCCGAGGTGGGTTGGAGCTCTGTCGCCTAGCATTTCCTTTGCCAGCAGCTTTAATTGCTTTAATAAAGACCTCGTAATCTTTATTAAAAACAATTTGGTTTGACTTAATACAACAATTGAAGGAACATAATACAACAATTGAAGGTTGTTTATTAGTGAAACTTGAACAGTATTATTTTATAGTATTACGTATATGTAGAATGTAAATGTAAATGGATTGCAGTTAGATTGGCCAAGATAAACTGGATTAAAATGTGAAGTATTTGTTAGAAGGAAAATTAATAATGAAAGAAAACAAGAATATAACGATGATCTGAGAAGAATACAGATTACTATAATATAATATATAATATATAGAGCTGCAATGGAAATTAAGTGGAGGTTGGGGGAAGTAGACATGGGAGGATGGGGAGAAAATGGGTGTGGATTAGGTTTATATGTACTGCAATGGAATATTATATTATATTATACTAGTGGTTTCAGCCCGTTAAAATAATGGGCGCTAGAACAGTGCGTATCCCTCAGCGCAGCCGCCGCCAGCGGTCTCACCTCAGCCGACCGGCCTCCCTCCCTCGCTGCCGGCTCTCTTCCTCCGCCGCCAGCTGCCTGGGCGAGACCCGGAAAGAGGAGGAGGAGGGCGGCAGCAGCAGCAGCGGGAGGGTGTCCTTTGAGCGCGGCCGGTTGCAGCGGGAGGGGGCCTACTCTGAGCAAGGCGCCCGTGGGCCGTGTGCTGGCCCCAAGGGTTTGTCCGTGAAGCGAGGTCCAAGTCCAGTCCTGGGTCTAGGGGTCCAAAGGAGGTCAGTCCGGCGGGGAGCAAGGCAGGGAGCAGGTCGAGGTCCAAGGCAGGTTCAGGCACAAGGTTGCAGGTTGAGCACACGCTTGCAACTAAGTTGCTCACGCAACTTGGGCTGGGTCTGGCTGGCTTTTATCTGGCCCTATGCTTAGGGCGGCCCCGATCCTCTGGAGACTCGCCTCTCCTCCGGGCCTGGAGGCGAGCACTCCTGTAGGCACTTAACTCCCTTCGCCTCTCTGCCCTGAGCCTCTGTAGCTCAGGAGAGGCTGGTGGGTTACTGGACCCAGGGGCTGCCTCAGCTTCCTCTGAAGAGGCTGGGAGTGGAGCACCTGCAGGCAATGGGTCCTCCCTCCCATCAGGAGCCAGAGCAGACTCTGCTGATGCCTGCACCTGGGGATCCAGCACAGGTGGGGATCCTTCAGGCTCAAGCCCTGGCCCCGGCTCAGCTGGTTCTGGAGGCGGGGAATCCTGTGCAGGCTGGGATCCCTCAGGTTCAGCATCAGAGTCTGACTCCCAGGCCATCACAGACCGCTACGTGGCCTCCTCCCCTGGCCCTCCCTGTCTGTCAGAGGCCCCCGCCGGGCGAGGGCCGGGGAGGAGTAGGAGGAGGGTGTGCCTAGGTCGTCACTGTTAGGCGGCTCCTCCTGGGCCGGAGGGGAGCCTCTCCCTCACTGCCCCCGGCCACTCCGCCCAATCAGCACTGGCCCGGCTCAGCCGGCGGCTCCTCCTCCCCGGCAGACTCTTCCTTTCCCTCGAGCGAGGCAGAGCTTTCGTCGGCCAGGCTGGGCAAGCCCCGACGTCGACGCCCGCCATGGACGTCCAGCGGCTTTGCAGGGGCCCGGCCGCCTCTGAGCCCTTCTGGGTGAGAGTGTGGGGTGGGGAGGGAGAGAGATGGGGCAGCATCCCTGGACCCAGGGGCCGGGCTTTGTGGGGCGGGAGGGGGGTCCCCCCTCGCCCGGCAGCGGCGAGGCAAAGCCCCTTTGTGTGTGCGCCGCCTCCATCCTCAGCAACTGGGTTTCAGTGGGGAAACTGGCAGGGTGGGGATGACGACAAAGTTGAAGCGGAACGTCGGCGCTGCATGGGGCGGGCTGTTCTGTGCTGTTCCTGGGCCGCTAGCCTTCGAGGCTCGGCTTTCAGCGGCGACAGCAGCAGCGTGGCCTCCCTCCTCAGCCTCCCCTCGTCCTCTGCAGCGCCGGCGTTCCGATTCAACCGCCCCACTTCAACTGCCGACGCTGCTCGCGGCCCGATCTCTCTCCATCCAATCCCTGTGTCCCTGGGGCACATGCGCAGTAGCGCAAACCCAGAGACACACGGACTGGACGCAGTGACACTTGCATTATATATATATAGATTGCAAGGTAATGCAATATGAGAAATTCAATAAAAATTTAATTTGAAAAAGAAACTTGAACCGTATTATTTTATAGTATCACATATACGTAGATTGTAAATATAACAAATGTGTAAAGATAAAGGAAACACAGAGAAACCAGAAGTAGGAGGGAGGGAAGTACAAGCTTGACAGAGCAAAAGTATTAAGGTTAAAAGAAATAAGATACGTAGTATGACTGTGAAACTTGTAAAACCAATAGAGATCATTTAAAAAAATTATTCTAGTTACAATCTGTGTTCTTCAAAGGTGCAGACGGGAAGTCATAAAGATATAAAATGCAGACTAATAGAACAGAAGAAGGGGGGGGGATGTCTCTCTCTCCCCCCCCCCCCATTCCTGTCTCCTCATTCCTACACGGAAATCAAACACTAATGGGAAGTGTGCACACAATAGAAGCCAGTGAAACCTCGCGCCCTTCTAAATCAGCTCACTTTCCCCGGTGGGTGGTGTTGCAGCCGGGCATCCGGGTCCTTGCAGTGATCCGGCTGGGGGCGGATGGGTGACACCCCCCCTTGTACCTACCCCCGGAGTCTGTAACCTGAAGCATCTGTAACCTGAGGTACCACTGTATGTAGTTTTTGTTTTATTTGTTTTTCATCTTATATTTTGGGAATGTGCATCCAGTTTTTTTCTTTACATTTTTGGGGGGCCCCCAAGAGAGTGGGGCCCTAAGCTATAGCTAATTTAGCTTATACATAAATCTGGCACTGGTTGGATTCCCTGCAAATGGGTGGGAGTCAAGATATAGCCTGGCTTCACCCAATGCCTAAGACAAACCGCTCACATCTGTAACCAACAAAGTTGTGGCCTTTTTTTATCCCATAAACCTAAATACTCTTGTCCATGTGTTTATTATCAAAGGGAACTGTGGGTGCCGGGGCCTTGGCACACAGTCAGGCTTTGGACAGCTTTGTGAATCCCCCAATCCAGGGAACGCAGAGCACAGATTTTGATTGTTCCCTCAAGGGAATCAGACTGGAAATGGCTAGAGCGTAGCCCATTGAAGATGGTTCTCTTCCTGTGTTAAGAAATGGATTGCTTTGAAGTCATTTCAGCACCGGGTGAAAAAAAATATATCACCCCCAACTCCCCTGCCCACCGCTGTCCTGTCCTGTATTTTACCAGAACAAAGACCTTTCACAAACCTTTTCACACAAATGCAGTACATTACAGCAATAGTGAGTGCTCACTAGAAGGACAGATCCTGAAGTTGAGGCTCCAGTACTTTGGCCACCTCATGAGAAGAGAAGACTCCCTGGAAAAGACCCTGATGTTGGGAAAGATGGAGGGTACAAGGAGAAGGGGAAGACAAAGGATGAGATGGTTGGACAGTGTTCTCGAAGCGACTGGCATGAGTTTGGCCAAACTGCGGGAGGCAGTGAAGGATAGGCGTGCCTGGCGTGCTCTGGTCCATGGGGTCACGAAGAGTCGGACACGACTGAACGACTGAACAACAACAACAACAACAGCAATACCTGCACACCAGGGCAAAAATAAATAGGGGGCATAGTCTGATGAACGGACAAGTTTTGTTCTACATTTTAAATTTATGAGAGAGAGAGGAAAAATATATATCAGGGAATGGGGAGAGGCAAGCCTTGTGGGGGTCTACTTCTCCCCCAGCCTCCTCTCAAATATCATGCAGAACCATGTTCATAACTGGGGCTTCTGGGCTACACTGGAACAAAAATGCTTATCCCAAAGACAAAAAAAAACCCTGTTCCCCTCTGAGGAGTCCCCTCTGGCACTCCCAGGCTGCAGCTCTGTGAATGGCCACCTTAAAACTGGAAGCAGCAACATGAAAGTCACTGTTTGCTCCTTCTCAGGTACAGGATGGGGAGAGGGAGTGAGGAGAAAAAGGGAAATGAAAGAAGCAAGAGGCAGTTTTCTCAGCCAGCCCAGCAATGCATTCCCTGTAGGAGCAGGGATGAGCATTTGGAGAAGATCCCCAACCTGGCAGAGAGATGGGGGAGGGGGTACAGAATGGAAATGAGGGGAATGCAGGACAAAGGGTGCCCTCAATTGAATCAATACAGGACATCACATTTGGCATTGAAATGAGGGACAATGCTGGATTATACAGGACAGGTGCCAATCCTAGGTTTGGCCTCATACCTGAGGTTCCCTACCTCAAGTTTAAGCAAATTCAGGGCCTCGCCTTAAATATCGCAAGTGATTTTCCAGTAGGTTTTGGCGGGAAGTTGACAAGCAGTACTCATTTGAGAGGCAAAGTTTGTTAGGAAGATCTGACATTTTGCAAGGTTTCCCCAAAATAAACGAGTCAAGGCACAAGTGTTGGGTAAGCCAAAGCCACAGTCTGTTAGTTATTTGCAACAAGATCTGCAACTGAAGCTTTTCTTATTAACTTGCGGGACTTCATCATTTGTACCCCTTCCATCATCATTATTTTTTTAAAGTTTTATGAAATAAAGCCTTGCTCTGCATGCTAGCTCTTTTCCCTTTGACCTGCAGGAGGGGATGTTGGACAACTTTCACCATATTTCTTGTAAATTTACAGTTCATAGAGAGCAGGACTCTGCTCAAGAGGACACTTGTGGTCAGGATTCCACCAACCCACCACTGCCCTTCCTACTCACTGATGCACAGAAGCCAAACAATAGCTATGTGTTGGTGAATGTGTGTACATGTGTGAATTTCCTTGTTGCCAAGATCTGGGTTTGGGGAAAGTACTCTATGAGGAGAGAACTTCAGCAGAGATTTAAAATCACAAAATATGCAGGAGAGTAAAGCATGGAAATATAGGCTGTTAGCCATTAAAAATATGTCATTGTGAGTTCCAAAACTTCCCTCTTCCTCCTAAACTCAGCTTACCGGTAGTTCCAAAGTGGTAAAAGTTCCTAGATGATTAGCATAGGATAGAGAGGGTTGTAAAAGCCATGCGATGTGAGCTGGAGCAACCAGCTCAAACTTCTTCATATCACTGAATTTGTACGTAGACTTGGGGTGTGGGGATTAAGAAAGGCTTGATGACCTAGTTTCTCCCAAGGTGAAGGGAAGTGGACATGCCTGTCAGCATGGCTTACTCTATGGTATTAACCCCTTCACATGTTAATTAAACTTAAGTAGGTTGGTTATATGAGAATGGTTATTCCACACAGAGAATATGATAACTTTCCTGCTCCCAAAGTGGTGGTCATGATACACTATTTACTGGTATCAACAGAGACCTGGACAGGCTCCTTGCTTTGTGCTCTGTGAGGGATCCCAGATTGGTTCACTGGCTCTGAATCTGGGAGCACTGGCTATTTAACTATCTCCAACATCCATGCTGACGACGAAGCTGTTTATTACTGTTGTACTTTTGAGCTCAGTGGTGGTAGCAAATTTCACAATGGTACAATCTAAAGGGGAACTGAGACAAAAACCTTCACTCTCCTTCTGTTTTCTGTATTTTTAACAAGAACATGCAATGATACTAGGTAATACAGACACACTGGTGCTGTTATTGAAAGGACCTCACCTTAAATATCAAATATATTTCATCAATGAATGGCACGCCAGTTTTTGACTGATCTCAATGGTCAGGTCAAAGCTGCAGTTCCCAGCTCCCTCTTTGATCAAGCTTTGACAGTTTCCAGTTGGGGTGCTCTACACAAAATCATATTTACATGTGTGTTTCTTTGAATTATTTGGAAATGAGGCAGACAGTGATTACAACAGAGTCCAAAGAAAATGCTTTTTATGTAGAGTTGAAAATTTGGACACCTTTTTTGTAAATCTACATTAAAATATTTAGTTAGGTAAAATTTGTCAAAAACGTCCATTGCCATACGGCTGGGATTTACCTGACATTTTCACGAACACTGAAAATTTCCCCTGGATGAGATTTCCTGAGGCAAAACCCCGGACATATGGAAGCCCTATTCTCATGTTGCATTCAGAAAATTCACTACCTATTCCAATGTTTCTTTTCTTCTTTAAAACATGTGTTTGGCAAGAATGCCGAATGAAAGCACAACTGTATATAAATAATAATAATAATAATAATAATAATAATAATAATAATAATAATAATAATTTATTTGTACCCCGCCCATCTGGCTGAGTTCCCCAGCCACTCTGGAGTTCCCCAGCCACCCAATCGAGAGTTAAAACAATACAGCATTAAATATTAAAAACTTCCCTAAACAAGGCTGCCTTCAGACGTCTTTTTAAAATAGGATAGCTGCTTATGTCCTTGACATCTGGTGGAAGGGTGTTCCACAGGGTGGGCGCCACTACCTAGAAGGCCCTCTGTCTGGTTTATTTTCCCCACCAAACAGTACCTCCCTGAATCAGGTTAACACTCCCTTTACAGGGTGGCAGTTAGGCTGTAGGTGGCAAGCTTCCGATCTGGGATCCTAAATGCAGCCCCCCCCCCCGATCTCTGTAGCTGATGCATCACACTCTTCTCAGGTCATTCCCTAACTCCACTGCTTGCAATCTCCTGGAGTGTTTTTGGTCTACTATAGTCTGTCCTTGAACCCTTATAATACCTTTTGATGACATGAATCGAGGAAAGAGAGAAGTGTGAGGGTGCAGAATCTTGCCTATGATACAAAGGTAAAATTTATCTGAGTTACTCTGCCCACTTTTGCCTTGCCCAGATGGGAATGCAGCCGCCACTCTGAACAAGCTTCCCAATCCCTAATTAAGGTCGTTTTCAGCTGTGGACTTAATGCACTAACTTGGGAAGGTGGCTCTCTATATGGAAATATGTGTTGCTTCAATTCAAAGTGTGTTGAACCAGTACTGTTGCATTTTAGAGACCCTCGTTTTGTGGAGTTGGCCCACGGCATCTGCCTGCCCCCAAGTCCTGCCCTGATTGTACCATTGCCACTTCCCTTTTATCCTGGCCAAAGTGAGGACCGCCTACAACAGTTTTATGCAAAATTATCTAATCAGCATTGGCTGTGCACTCCCCCAAGCAAGCAAATAAAGACATTCTGGCAGGTCCAATAACCAGAGAATAAATTTTCATGAAGGACCTGCTTGGCATTTCTTGGGGAATTTGGAAAGGAGGAAGAGCCCCCAACTAGGTCTCCTTCAGAAGGAAAGTCACACTCCTTTAGCCTTAGTTCAAGATGGTGGTGTGGACTTGGGATTTTGTGGGAGTCTTTTAACTGCCCCACCTTTTCCTGGTTTTAACAGCGCATTGATATTTCATGTAACATAACATCTATTAAAAAAGACGCTCAAATAATAAACAAAGCAATAATCAGACCCATTAACCAATAAACAAAAATAAACAAAACCTCAACTTCCCCTCGTCCAAAAAACATTCCCATCAAACCAACAACCCCCCCCCTAATTAATCTTCCCACCCCACCCAGAGGTCAGGGGCCAAGAGCAGCTGTTGCAAATCAGGGGTGTGTGGGTCTCAGCAGCAGATGTTTTAAAAAGGAGCAATTCTCACATATCATATACATTATCATTAGACAATATATGTATCTACAGGGGTGTAATGATGATGATAATGAGGATGAGGGTGGTTTTATTATTTATGTCCCGCCCATGTGGCTGGGTTTCTTCAGCCACTCTGGGCAGCTTTCAGCACATAAAAGATTGTAACATGTACATAGCTATCTGTGGCATTCACACAGGGTCCCCGGTCGTTGAACGGACTATTGATCCCTGTGCCACCACAGTCCCGCTGCCACCAACCAGGTCCTCCCTGGTAAATCACTGAGTCCAGTCAGGTTTTTAAAATTGAACCAAGAAGAACAAGTTTATTTTTCACACAGTAATAAGCTTATGGTTTCGAATACAGTGCTTTGCTTACATTCTTAGATAATATCTTGTCAGTATCTCTTTGCTAGTTCCTATACCGGCCTATACCTTCCTATCGAACCAACCACCTCCCAATTCCCAACCGAACTGTCTAGGTTCTTAGCTCAGACTCTCACACACTGTCTGACTAGCTAAAGCTCTCACCCTGACTCAATGACTAAACTGACACACTGTTCCACTCAACTCACAGACTGCCAACTGATCTTACTGAACTCATCTGACTCTCAAAACCCCTGTGCTTCAGTCTTACACCACAAATTATCTTGTTTAATGGCATAGCAATGCTTCAACTTCTTCAGCAGGCTGCGGCCTATCTTGTACTCCCGTTGCCATGGCAGCTTGACTAGGCTCATTCTGCTCTACTGGATGGATAAAATATGCTTGCTTCTGAGGGCTAATGCTGACAGACTTTTCTTTCTCACTTTTACAATTAAAACTTCTGTGGCCAGATTTACCACATGTCCAGCACTTAATCTCTTTGGGACCTGTATAATTAGTTTTACGCCCTTTCTCATCAGTGAGACCGGTGTTTGCTTGGGTCTTGTCAGTTTGACCTTTCGACAATGGCATATTTCCATTGTCTGTCACTGAAGAAGGGTTGCCCTTTCCATGTTGAAAACTATTTCTGGGTGTCCCCCACACTTTCCCGCCAAATCTTGGTTCATCAAACCCATGGTCCCTAATCTCGTTTATCTGATCAGCTAATGTTGCTGCCTCTTGAATAGATTTAGGGTGCCTTTCTTTAATTAGATATTTTAATTGGCCATGGATAGTTTCATAGAATTGTTCCAGAGCAATCACTTCTCTGATTTTTGGAACCGAGTCTGCGCCCTCCTGCTCTCACCATTTGGTGAGGGAATTGGAGATTTTGGCTCCAAGCTGTGCGTACGTTTCCTCCCTCACTTTAGTCACACTTATACATTTTTTCCTCAACTGTTGTGAGGTAATCCCAAACCAGGTGTATATTAACTGTTTTTTTTTTTTAATAATGATTTTTATTTGCATACTTTAAGGTTTCCACACACAATTCCAACAACTCAAATACGACAAACAACAGTCAAAGAGAAAGAAGAAAAGAAAAAAGAAAGACCCCGACCCTTCAATAAAAATAAAGTTATTTACAATGAAGTTATATTTGTCCATGTCTTGTTTTTACACTATATCTTATTGGTATGTCGCCTATTAAACACTACCAAGATCGTAAAGTAATACATAATCTGAGTTATAATAACAACAATATTAATAATAACGATATTAATATTGATATTGAAAAATAAGGAAGGAAAAAAAAAAGGAAAAAAGAAAAAAGTTAATACAAAATTAAAAATTCCAAAAAAAAGACCTAAAAAACTAAAAAACTTTCCAGACATGATTTCCGACTTCCTGACAAACCCTTTAGCTTAAACAAAGGTTAATATGAATGCTTACAAACCCTTACTATCCCTTATACCACTTCTCAACTACATTCTTAAATGTATCCTTGCTCCTCATTCTTTCAACGACCTCTTTCTGTACCCTTCATCCCTCGAATGCTGGCATGGTAGAAAAACTCTTATTATATTTCAACATATATCTTTTGTAGACCTCCCATTTGCCTGCAAATTCCTGCTTAGTGTTATCTCTTAGGTTATGTGTTAGTAAAGCCAACTCCGCAAATTCTTGTAGTTTGACCTGCCAGTCAGTGACTTTAGGTGCTTCTTGATCCTTCCAACCCCTTGCCACTACCATCCTGGCCGCTGCGATCGCATACAAAAAAACTTCTTTGTACTTATTCGGTATCTCCTTGCCAACCATACTGAGTAGAAATATTTCTGGTTTTTTAACAAAAGAGACTGCCATCATCTTTTTAATTTCTTCATAAACCTGTCCCCAAAAGACTTTAATCTTTGCACACCTCCACCACATGTGCATCAGATCTCCATTCTCTGCTCCACACCTCCAGCACACGTTTGCAAGACTTTTGTACATTTTAGAAAGTCTGGCCGGTGTGAGGTACCACCTATGGGCCATCTTTAACATATTCTCTCTGATGTTATAATTTACCGTGAATTTTAGAGTAACCTGCCATAGTTTTTCCCACTCTTCTATGTTAATTGGATACCCCAGATCCTGCGCCCATTTAGTCATGGAATCTGTTATCATTTCGTCCATCACTTCACAGTTCAACAATATCTTATACAAACTTGAAATCAACTTGTTCTTATTGTTTAAGACTTCTTTTTCAAATCTTGAGCTTTCTTTACTAAACCCCGTGGTCCTATCTTGTTTGAACCTTTCTTTAATCTGGAAGTAATCCAACCAAGTTGGGAGGTATGTTTTGATTTCCTCATAACTTTTCAACTCCAGGTTCCCTTCTCTCTCCTTTAGCAATATGTTATATGTAATCCACTGACCCATTTCGTTGTTTTTCCTTTTGAATGCTATAGCCTCCAAGGGGAAAATCCATCTAGGAGTTTTCGCTTCGAAATATCTCTTATATTTGTTCCAGACGTTATAGATTGCATTCCTTATTATGTGATTGGTAAAGCCTCTGTGTACTTTAGTTTTGCCATAGTATAAATATGCATGCCAGCCGAAACGTAAGTCGTATCCTTCTAACTCTAAAGTTTCCCAATTGCGTAGCAAGCACCAATCTCTTAACCATAAACAGCAGGCGGCTTCATAATATAACTTAATATCTGGTAAACCAAAGCCACCTTCCTCTGTTGTTTTTATTAATATCTTATGTTTAATTCTAGGCCTTTTACCTCCCCACACAAATTTTGATATCTCTTTTTGCCATTTATCGATATTACTGGTTTTACCCATAATTGGCATCGTCTGGAACAAGAACAGTAGCTTTGGCAAGACATTCATCTTTATGACCGCAATACGACCTAGGAAAGAGAGATTTAACCTGTTCCATGTCTCCATTTGTCTTTTGATTTCGTCCCAGCACTTGGAGTAATTATCCTTATATAAATTTATATTCTTTGGTGTTATATATAATCCTAAATATTTTATCCTAGGATAGATTTTAATTTGTGTTGACCTTTCCAATTCTTCTCTCTGAATCTTAGATAAGTTTTTGACAAGTAATTTAGTTTTTTCCAGGTTAAGCCTGAAACCTGAAACCCTGCCATATTCTTGGATTATTTCCAAGGTTTTTCTTAGGCTTTCACATGGTTGCTCCGTAGTTATGATTAAGTCATCCGCGAAAGCCCTAAGCTTAAAGCTTCTCTTCCCCAGCATTATACCTTTTATATCCTTTTCTTCCCTTATTCTTTTAGACAGAATTTCTAGTGTTAAAATAAATAATAATGGGGATAGCGGGCAACCTTGCCTGACTCCCTTTTTAATCTCGCATTCTTGGGACGTATTGCCATTTATTATAATTTTTGCCCTCTGTTTAGAATATATTGCCTCAATCCCCTTTATATATTTGTTGTTGTTGTTGTTGTTGTTCAGTCGTTCAGTCGTGTCCGACTCTTCGTGACCCCATGGACCAGAGCACGCCAGGCACGCCTATCCTTCACTGCCTCCCGCAGTTTGGCCAAACTCATGTTAGTAGTTGGAGTTCCACTCCCTTTATATATCTTTCTCCAAAATCCATGTGATCTAACACTTCCAGCATAAACCTCCACGACACCCTATCGAAAGCTTTTTCGGCATCAACAGCCATGAAGGCTGCCTGTTTCTCCGTCCTTAACTCCAAATATTCCAATAAATTTATGATGTTTCTTGTGTTAGAATAGATATGCCTCCCTGGTAAAAAACCAGCTTGGTTCTCATGAATTATTGACTGGAGTATTTTTTTTTATCTTTCTGCCAAGATCTTAGCAAACAATTTATAATCATTGTTCAACAGGGCTATCGGTCTATAATTATTCATCATTTCCAGATCACCTCCTTGCTTGGGGATAAGAGTTATGTAGCTATGTCTCCACGATTCTGGCATTACTCCCTCTCTCAATATCTTATTCATAACATTTTTTAGGGGTTCCGAAAGGATGTCCTCCAGTTTTTTATAATATAATGCCGAAAGGCCGTCAGGTCCAGGGGACTTCCCTGGTTTTGCTTCTTTAATCGCAACTTGGAGTTCGTGAGATGTTATAGGAGTGTTTAACCTCTCTCTTTGTTCTTTGGTAAGCTTTGGGAGGCAGTTCTGTTTTAAATAATCCTTTATTTCCCTTCTAGTCTCACTTCCCTCACTGTACAATTTTCTGTAAAAAATTTCAAATCTTTTTTCTATCTCCTTTGGGTCGGTTATTATTTCCCCATCTACTTTGATTCTATTTATAATTTTCTCTGCCTCTCTTTTTTTTAATTGCCAGGCGAGTAGCTTCCCTGGTTTGTTGGCTTGTTCAAAAAACTTTTGCTTTAAATATCTTAGTTTCCACTCCATCTCTTCATTAACTATCATTGCGTATTGTGAATGTAGAATTTTGATATCCCTCTTGATCTCTGCATTGTCTGGCGTCTTACATAGTTGTTTCTCTTTGTTCCTAATGCTCTCTAAAAGCTCTTGCTGTTTTTTGTCTTTTAATTTCTTTTGAACTATGCTTTGTTGGATGAAAAAACCTCTCAAAACGGCTTTACTGGTGTCCCAAACTATATTTAAGTCTGTGCCCTTATCCAAATTAAATTCAAAAAATTCTTTTAAAGTCTGTTTTGCCTTTTCAATTATTTTTTCATCCCTGATTAATGATTCATTTAGTCTCCACCTTTTCACTCTTTTTCCTCCCCAACTGAGATTTACTTGTACAGCGTTGTGGTTCGATATTGTTCTGGGGTGTATTTCTGTTTTGCGTATCTTAGTTGTCAGATCTTTTGTTAACCAGATAGCATCGATCCTCCCTGCTGAATTGTTAGGGTAGGAGAAAAAAGTATAATCTTTAGTTAACGGATTTTTAAGTCTCCATGCATCTTCAAGTGTTAGTATATCTATTAATTGGAAAAAAGTTGTTGGTAGCTTCCTTTGCTTTTTTTTGTTATCTTTCCTGATCTATCTATTTCCGGACTCACCACCCCATTCTGGTCTCCTAGGAAGATTATTTTTTCCCCTATATAACTTTCCAATTCCTTGCCTAATTTTTGATAGAATTCATTTTTTTTCTCGTTTGGCGCATAGAAACCAATGACTTTAATTTTCTCCCCCCTTACTGATATTTCTACAATCACCACCCTTGTGTATATTAACTGTTTGAACATCTCAAAGTTTTTGGATTGTTCCTCAGTCATTTGAGCATATATCTCCGCTAATGCACCACTTATTCTAGCCCTTAATATCATCATCTTGTCCTCATCTTTCACTTGAAAATCCTGACAAGCTCTTTCAAATGATATTAAAAACGCCTCTGGGCTATCCTTTTCCTTAAACTCAAGAAAATGCTTTAAATCCAGTTTAACTTGAGTTTGGCGAAAATATAATGAAGATGATGTATAGATGGTATTTGACACCGGTTAAATTGGCAAAAATTTATCATGGACAAAGTAATAAGTGCTGGAAATGTAAAGAAACAGAAGGAACTTTTTTCATATGTGGTGGATGTGCCCAAAGGTAAAAGACTTCTGGGAAAAGATTTATAATGAAATGAAAAAGGTGTTGAAAAACACATTTAAAAAGAAACTAGAAGCCTTTTTACTGGGCATCCTAGGCCAAGAAATTCCAAAATATGATAGAACTTTATTTATGTATGCCACAACAGCAGCTAGAATTTTGATAGCTAAAAACTGGAAGACAGAAGAAATACCAACAATTGAAGAATGGCAGATGAAAATGATGGACTATATGGAGCTCGCTGAGATGACCGGGAAACTTTGTGACCAGAGGGACGACGCGGTGGAAGAAGAGTGGAAGAAATTTAAAATATACTTTAAAAATTATTGTATGATTGAAAATTAGATATAATTTGGAAGAAAAGCTAGACTGTAGATTTAAAGTTTGGTTACGTGTGTTGGAATTGTGAGGGAATGAGTTAAGATATTAGTTTAGACTAATGATTTTGTTATAGTAAAGTAAGATGTTTTAAGATGGTAAGAAATTACTAAAGATGATTTACAAGGAACGCAGGAAGGAGAGATAGGAGGAAGTCAGGATACAATGTTAAGGATAGAGGTTAAGGATAGTATAAGTTTTTTGTTTTTATTGTAAATTTTGTTTTTGTTTTTTACAGTTGTATTGTTTAGTTTGTATTGGAGGCTCGTAACATTATACAGGAGACAGCAATGAAAACCATCCCAATGAAAAAGAAATGCAAGAAAGCAAAGTGGCTGTCCAATGAGGCCTTACAAATAGCGGGGGAGAGAAGACAAGCAAAATGCGAAGGAGATCGTGAAAGATACAGGAAATTGAATGCAGATTTCCAAAGAATAGCAAGGACAGACAAGAGGGCCTTTCTAAACGAGCAATGCAAAGAAATAGAGGAAAATAACAGAATGGGAAAAACCAGAGATTTATTCAAGAAAATTGGAGATATGAAAGGAACATTTCGTACAAAGATTACCACAATTAAGGACAAAAGTGGAAAGGACCTAACAGAAGCAGAAGACATCAAGAAGAGGTGGCAAGAATACACAGAGGAATTATACCAGAAAGATATGGAGGTCTCATACACCCCAGGTAATGTGGTTGCTGACCTTGAGCCAGACATCCTGGAGAGTGAAGTCAAATGGGCCTTAGAAAGCCTTGCTAACAACAAGGCCAGTGGAAGTGATGATATTCCAGCTGAACTATTTAAAATTTTAAAAGAGGATGCTGTTAAGGTGCTGCACTCAATATGCCAGCAAGTTTGGAAAACTCAGCAGTGGCCAGAGGATTGGAGAAGATCAGTCTACATCCCAATCCCAAAGAAGGGCAGTGCCAAAGAATGCTCCAACTACCGCACAATTGCACTCATTTCACACGCTAGCAAGGTTATGCTTAAAATTCTACAAGGCAGGCTTAAGCAGTATGTGGACCGAGAACTCCCAGAAGTGCAAGCTGGATTTCGAAGGGGCAGAGGAACCAGAGACCAAATTGCAAACATGCGCTGGATTATGGAGAAAGCCAGAGAGTTCCAGAAAAACATCTACTTCTGCTTCATTGATTATGCAAAAGCATTTGACTGTGTCGACCACAGCAAACTATGGCAAGTTCTTAAAGAAATGGGAGTGCCGGATCACCTCATTTGCCTCCTGAGAAATCTCTATGTGGGACAAGAAGCTACAGTTAGAACTGGATATGGAACAACTGATTGGTTCAAAATTGGGAAAGGAGTACGACAAGGCTGTATATTGTCTCCCTGCTTATTTAACTTATATGCAGAATTCATCATGCGAAAGGCTGGACTGGATGAATCCCCAACCGGAATTAAGATTGCCGGAAAAAATATCAACAACCTCAGATATGCTGATGATACTACCTTGATGGCAGAAAGTGAGGAAGAATTAAAGAACCTTTTAACGAGGGTGAAAGAGGAGAGCGCAAAATATGGTCTGAAGCTCAACATCAAAAAAACTAAGATCATGGCCACTGGTCCCATCACCTCCTGGCAAATAGAAGGGGAAGAAATGGAGGCAGTGAGAGATTTCACTTTCTTGGGTTCCATGATCACTGCAGATGGTGACAGCAGTCACGAAATTAGAAGACGCCTGCTTCTTGGGAGAAAAGCAATGACAAACCTAGACAGCATCTTAAAAAGCAAAGACATCACCTTGCCGACAAAGGTCCGTATAGTTAAAGCTATGGTTTTCCCAGTAGTAATGTACGGAAGTGAGAGCTGGACCATCAAGAAGGCTGATCGCCGTAGAATTGATGCTTTTGAATTATGGTGTTGGAGGAGACTCTTGAGAGTCCCATGGACTGCAAGAAGATCAAACCTATCCATTCTCAAAGAAATCAGCCCTGAGTACTCACTAGAAGGACAGATCCTGAAGTTGAGGCTCCAGTACTTTGGCCACCTCATGAGAAGAGAAGACTCCCTAGAAAAGACCCTGATGCTGGGAAAGATGGAGGGCACAAGGAGAAGGGGACGACAGAGGACGAGATGGTTGGACAGTGTTATCGAAGCGACTAGCATGAGTTTGGCCAAACTGCGGGAGGCAGTGGAGGATAGGCGTGCCTGGCGTGCTCTGGTCCATGGGGTCACGAAGAGTCGGACACGACTGAACGACTGAACAACAACAACAAATTGTTTAGTATTGGTTTGTTTGTATTGATCGTTGTTGTTTTTATAAAACTTAATAAATATTTTTTTAAAAAAATAACTTGAGTTTGGCTATTGGTGCTATTGTTGTTATTCTGGTTTTTCCAATGCTGCTAATTCCAGTTTCCTCATCTCCAACTGAAATTGTATTTCCTTTTCTCTCAAGTGGCACTGTTCTCTTTCTGCCTCAGTTTTAATTCTTTCCATTTCTTGTTCAGCTCTAATTCTTTCCATTTCTAATTCTTGAGCCTTAAATTTTTCTAATTCCATTTTATATTCTTGTTATAATTTCCACTTTTCAAATCCTACAGAGAGGTTTGGTTCCTCTACCTCAGGTGGAATATTTGAAATTTCTTCTAAACTCTGCTCTTCCCTCTGAGGATTTTCGTTCTCCTCTCCTTCAGAGCTTTCAATAGAAGGTTCCCTCACAGAGTTTCTGGCCTTTTTGGTTGGCATATTGTATGAGTGAGTTTTGTCAGTAAATTAACGTAAATAAGAGAAATTTCCTCTCACTACTGTTCCCACCGGCTAGGCTTCTCTCAAGACTCTGGTCCCGAAGTTCTGCTCTGGGTTTTCGCTCTAACCCTTCTAGCTTACTTCCTCTGACCACGAGCCTAAACCCTCTGCCAGAACAGTTTTTGAATTCCCTTTCTCTTTTTGTTATTATGGCCTGGTGGCGCACCTTGGGATTCTCACAGCTACACTAGTGTCATCACACTTGGGTTAAGGTAAACACTCTCCGATTTACTCTTCTCCTCACACAGGTGTACTGCTCTCCCCACACAGGCGTAATGATTTTATCTCAGCACAGGCATATTGAACTACCCCTCCGCTGCCGCCAGTTTTGGTGGCGTTCACACAGGGTCCCCGGTCGTTTAACAGACTATTGATCCCTGTGCCACCACAGTCCCGCTGCCACCAACCAGGTCCTCCCTGGTAAATCACTGAGTCCAGTCAGGTTTTTAAAATTGAACCAAAAAGAATAAGTTTATTTTTCACACAGTAACAAGCTTATGGTTTCGAATACAGTGTTTTGCTTACGTTCTTAGATAATATCTTGTCAATATCTCTTTGCTAGTTCCTATACCGGCCTATACCTTCCTATCGAACCAACCACCTCCCAGTTCCCAACCAAACTGTCTAGGTTCTTAGCTCATACTGTCTGACTAGCTAAAGCTCTCAAACTGACTCAATGACTAAACTGACACACTGTTCCACTCAACTCACAGACTGCCAACTGATCTTACTGAACTCCTGACTGAACTCATCTGACTCTCAAACCCCCTGTGCTTCAGTCTTATACCACAGATGACTCCCTGGGTCTTCATTGGACAGTCATTTAACAAACATTTAACTCTTTCCCTCTCATACTGGGATGACATCACTAGCATAAGAGGGCAGACGCCACACTGTCATACACAGGTGACTGCAATTCTTGATCTCAGATACAGAGATAATGTGTGGGTGGGCTGCCGGGGCACTTGCCCTGGGATCATTTTTTATTGGGGGGGGGGTGAGCTGCTCATGACGCCCTCCCTGAGCCAGCCCTGCTGAGATCAGATGAATGAGCCCAGCCTCACAAAGACGAGGGGCGCAAGGATGTTGCATCCTTTCCGAGGCATGTTTCCATGGTGGGAAATGTTCACTGTGTAGAAGACAAGACCCATTCTCATTTAAATTTTTTAAAAAATCATTTATGCAAATCTGGGTGCATTTGCATGAAGAGGGGCGTTCCTCGGCCCTAGAGGACTTAAGAAAGCAAAGGGTGAGATCGCAGCCAGTTGCTTTTGTACAGTGGTGCCCCGCTAGACGAATGCCTCGCTAGACGAAAAACTCGCTAGACGAAGGCATTCGTCTAGCGGAAGGCTGCCCCGCAAGACGAATTTGTTGTCTATGGGGCTGCCTCACAAGACGGAAAAAATTTTTTTTTCGTCTAGCAAAAACCGTGGATTGCATTGCCGCTTCGCTAGACGAAAAACCCGCTAGACGAAAATACTTGCAGAACGAATTATTTTCGTCTAGCGGAGCACCACTGTATTTCAGAAAGCCCCTCACCATGGCCCTTCTCAATTACTGTTCAGGTAAGGATGCAAACAGGTAACCTGATGTAGACCTGAGTGATAAAACCAAAATTACTTGTATTGTTTATTTATTATGGAAACTTTAAGCTCCAGTGATGTTTGAGAACACAGAGGATGGAGAATCATGCTTTTTCTTTTCCTTTTTCTTTTTCAAAAGGTGCCAACTCATAGCCAACAGTGACTCAGACAGGCTCCCAGTCTGTATGTATGTATCAGTTACAGGTGGGTAGCCGTGTTGGTCTGCCATAGTTGGTCTGCCATATCTGAAGAAGTGTGCATGCACACGAAAGCTCATACCAGGAACAAACTCAGTTGGTCTCTAAGGTGCTACTAGAAAGAATTTTCGATTTTGTTTTGTATGTATGTATGTATGTATGTAGCTTATGTAGCAGCTTTCATCCGACTATCTCAGGGTGGTTCACAAGACAACAGGGGAGCTGGCTTAGGCCCCAGGTTCCGGGTGCCCAATGGCACCTGTGACGTAATATGATGTTGTGATGTCATGATGTCATGTTGTGTCATCGGCACGGCGGTTCTTCCAAGGCCTCATGGGGTCTCTGAGATTAGGACCCGAGACGTTGTGAGAACTCTGAATGCAACTTCCTGTTTCTACCAGGGTGAAGATTGAACTCTGAATGATGAGCTTTTCTGCATGGGTATTCTCTCCTTGAACTTAAAATGAAGCAAGTACCAACAAACAATTTAGTGTATTATATAAACTACCATTTGAACATTATATTATATTATATTATATTATATTATATTATATTATATTATATTATATTATATTATATTATATTATATTATATTATATTATATTATATTATAATTATACAGTCATACTTCATGTTGTGTCTGCTTCAGGTTGTGTGTTTTTGTCTTTTTTGTGTCCCGCTGCAACCCGGAAGTACTGGAATGGGTTACTTCTGGGTTTCTCTGCTCGGGCATGTGCAGAAGCACCAAATCGTGCCACATGCCTGTGCAGAGATGGGGTCTTTTCACGTTACGGACAAGCCTTTGGAATGGTTCCTGTCTGTAACACGAGGTACCACTGTATTATATTATATTGCTTTGCTATTTTATTTTATTTTATTTTATTATTGGAGACTCCAGGTATCGAAAAGTAACCAATCCATACACAGATTAATGAAATAATGGATATGTGTGTCTACAAACATGAATGTGTTTCATACCCCCGAACTATTATGAGTCTTTCAAAGTATACAGGGCAGGAGAGGGGAAACTTCAAAAGTGGGGTTGGCATGAAGGTGCAAACATGGCATTAGAACTTATGGAGATATTGTACCCCCCCCCAATAAATAAAGGATAAATTTTGTTGCAAAAAGCAGAAGGAAGGTGAAGCTAGACCAGACCAGAGAGCTTTTTGCCTCTCAGGCTCACCATATTTTTGGCTTTCCACATGACCTGGATCCTTGTTCACTTCTTTGTGTTTCTCAGTTATTGCTCAGGTCTGGTTATGGAGGTTTAATGGGTTCAGCTTGGCTTGTGCAGGCATAAAGTGGCTGTCAAAAACAGTTACGGTATCTGCTCAGGTTATGGCTGCAAATCCAGATATTTAAATTGAAGCTCATGGCCAGGTCTCCATCATTAGGGTACTCTGTATTTTGCAGTGGGGTTAGCAATGGATAAATCTGAATATTTGCCTTGCAATAGTTTCCATTTCTGTGTGTTCAATTATAGTTGTAGGTCAAATCTTCTTGCCTGTGTGTGATCCCAGCTCTCACCTTTAAGGGGAGATGTTGATGCATCTTCTCAATATTTGGTAGAATAGGATGGCAACACAGACCTCTTACCCCCACTCCAACTGGGGCACGGCAGGAAAATGTTGGCTATGCATAGGTGCTTTTTCACTGCAACTCACTCATGTCTAGAGCTTGAGGGCCCCAAAATAACTTTCTCTACCCAAGAATATTAGCTGAGACTCTGAGCACGTTTAGGCAAGTTGTGTGTAACGGGTTTTACTCAGAGAAGACCCCTTGAAATGAAAAGGATGAAGCTGAATAGAGCACAAGACCATGTTTGCTGTCAGGCTGATGCCTAGATGGACTGCCTTTGGCAAAGAAAGTTTGTCTAAGGCAGGGATAACCCACAAGTTTCCCTATGCATGCTATGGGACTTCATCTACCGCCATCCCTGACAATGAGCTGTGTTGGCTGGACCAGGTGGGAGCTGAGGTCCCCAAACAGCTGCATGTTTCCTTCCCTGTGTGTCTGGACCCCTGGACCAAGGAGGTGGAGGAGGAAGATGGCATGACTGCCGAGGCCCCACTCTGTGTGATGTGCCACCTCTGAGGTGTAAACAGAATATAATAATAATAATAATAATTTATTATTTATACCCCGCCCATCTGGCCGGGTCTCCCCAGCCACTCTGGGCGGCCTCCAACAATCAAAATACAATACAGAGTCACAAATTAAAAACTTCCCTAAACAGGGCTGCCTTTAGGTGTTTTCTGAATGTCAGGTAGTTGTTTATTCCCTTGACTTCTGACGGGAGGGCGTTCCACAGGGCGGGCGCCACTACCGAGAAGGCCCTCTGCCTGGTTCCCTGTAGTTTTGCTTCTCGCAGTGAGGGAACCGCCAGAAGGCCCTCGGCGCTGGATCTCAGTGTCCGGGCTGAATGATGGGGGTGGAGACGCTCCTTCAGGTATACAGGACCGAGGCCGTTTAGGGCTTTAAAGGTCAACACCAACACTTTGAATTGTGCTCGGAAACGTACTGGGAGCCAATGCAGATCTCTCAGGACCGGTGTTATGTGGTCCCGGTGGCCACTCCCAGTCACCAGTCTAGCTGCCGCATTCTGGATTAATTGCAGTTTCCGGGTCACCTTCAAAGGTAGCCCCACGTAGAGCGCATTGCAGTAGTCCAAGCGGGAGATAACCAGAGCATGCACCACTCTGACAAGACAGTCCGCGGGCAGGTAGGGTCTCAGCCTGCGTACCAGATGGAGCTGGTAGACAGCCGCCCTGGACACAGAATTAACCTGCGCTTCCATGGACAGCTGTGAGTCCAAAATGACTCCCAGGCTGCGCACCTGGTCCTTCAGGGGCACAGTTACCCCATTCAGGACCAGGGAGTCCCCCACACCCGCCCGCCTCCTGTCCCCCAAAAACAGTACTTCTGTCTTGTCAGGATTCAACCTCAATCTGTTAGCCGCCATCCATCCTCCAACAGCCTCCAGGCACTCACACAGGACCTTCACCGCCTTCACTGGTTCTGATTTAAAAGAGAGGTAGAGCTGGGTGTCATCTGCATATTGATGAACACCCAACCCAAACCCCCTGATGATCTCTCCCAGCGGCTTCATATAGATATTAAAAAGCATGGGGGAGAGGACAGAACCCTGAGGCACCCCACAAGTGAGAGCCCAGGGGTCTGAACACTCATCCCCCACCACCACTTTCTGAACACGGCCCAGGAGGAAAGAGCGGAACCACTGTATAACAGTGCCCCCAGCTCCCAACCCCTCTAGCCGGTCCAGAAGGATGTTATGGTCGATGGTGTCAAAGGCCGCTGAGAGATCCAGCAGAACCAGGAAACAGCTCTCACCTTTGTCCCTAGCCCGCCGGAGATCATCAACCAGCGCGACCAAGGCAGTTTCAGTCCCATGATGAGGCCTGAATCCTGATTGGAAGGGATCCAAATGGTCCGCATCTTCCAGGTGTGCTTGGAGTTGTTCAGCAACCACCCGCTCAATCACCTTGCCCAAGAATGGTAAATTTGAGACTGGGCGATAGTTGGCCATATTGGCCGGGTCTAGAGATGTTTTTTTAAGAAGCGGTTTAATGACCGCCTCTTTCAGCGGGTCTGGAAAGATTCCCTCGCAGAGGGAAGCATTCACCACCGCGCAGAGCCCATCGCCCAGCCCTTCCCGGCTAGCTTTTATAAGCCAGGATGGGCAAGGATCTAGGAGACAGGTGGTCGGTTTCACTCGTCCAAGCAGCCTGTCCACATCCTCGGAGGTAACAGATTGGAATTGATCCCATGAAACATGACTAGACAGGGCTCTAGCACTCTCCCGCCCCGGCCCTGCTCCCACGGTGGAGTCTACCTCCTTCTGAATCTGAGCGACTTTATCTGCAAAAAACTTTGCAAAAGCATTGCAGGAGATCTTGGGGTCCCTACCAGACCCCGGTGATAAAGGTGGTTCTGCTAGGTTGCGAACCACCTGGAAGAGTCTCCTGCTGCTGTTTTCTGCAGATGCAATAGAAACAGCGAAGAAGGTCCTCTTCGCTGTCGCCATTGCCACTTGGTAGGCTCGAAGTTGAGCTCTAACCCGTGTCCGGTCTGATTCAGAATGAGTTTTCCGCCACCGGCGCTCTAGCCGTCTCAGCGACTGTTTCATCGCCCTCAGCTCCGGGGAAAACCACGGAGCTGTCCGGGCTCCATGCAATCGGAGAGGACGCTTCGGAGCCAGACAGTCAATAGCCCTGGTTAACTCCGCATTCCAGCGGGCCACCAGGGAATCAACTGAAAGGCCATCAACATGGGATAATGCATCCCCTACCACTCTCTGGAAACCAATTGGATCCATTAAGTAGCGGGGGCGGACCATCTGAATCGGTCCCACCTCCCTGCAGAGGGGAAGGGTCGCAGAGAAGTCCAGCTGCACCAGGAAGTGATCTGACCATGGCACTTCTTTTGTTTCACTTTTACTTAGTGTCAGATCACCAACATCCATAGAGGTAAACACCAGGTCTAAGGCATGTCCGCGGCTATGAGTTGGACCAGACTTATTCAGGGACAGCCCCATGGAGGCCATGCTTTCCACGAAGTCCCGAGCGGCCCCTTGTAAGGTCGTGTCGGCATGGATGTTAAAATCCCCTAAGACAACCAAACTAGGTGTCTCCAGGAGCATATCCGCCACGACCTGAAGCAGCTCGGGCAGGGAATCCTTGGTGCAGCGGGGAGGTCGGTACACCAAAAGGAATCCTGTACTGCCCCTATTGCCCAACTTCCAGAACATGCACTCAGAGAACTGGGTCTTCCCAATAGGACGCCTGGTGCAAACTAATGACTTCCTAAAAATCACTGCAACCCCCCCTCCCCGCCCAGATGGCCTGGGTTGCTGTGCGTAAGAGAAACCTGGTGGACAAGCAGCGGCAAGGACAGGCCCATCTGCTTCATCCAACCAAGTCTCTGTTACACATGCCAGGTCAAATCCTCCATCCACAATCAAGTCGTGGATGGCAGTGGTTTTGTTAATCATTGACCTGGCATTACACAGCAACACTTTCAGGTCATGTGGGTATCCCCTGCTGATTCCAATATCCATCCGGTCAGGACCAGACCTGGAGGCAGGGATAGTCCTCAGACAACGACTAAACCTGCCTCCTCGGTAATGACATGATCTGGTCTTAGCGTGACTCCTCCTCCTGCCCATGATCACTGAGATCGGGTGTCTTTCCAAGACTACCCCCCCTGTGGAACCTGCCCCAGCCATCCTGTTGGCTGAGGCCCAATCCCAGGCAGCCCTACCCCTATCCCCTTAAAAAACAAATAAAGACCATACACTAAATTAACAAAATAATACAAATAAAAAACAGAGAACAACGCTAAAATTAAACTAAACAGGGCAGAAGGCAGGGCTGCCCTGGGCAGGAAGAAAGGAGGAGCCGAGCACAAGGAGTCTTGATTTTTTTTATTAATGCTTTTGTATCCGCATCTAATCTTGCCCCTTTCTAAAATTCATTTATTGATGTGTGCTTTTATTTTTGCAAATCTACCAAATAATAAAATATAATATAACCAATAGTACATTTTTTCTCCAGGACTGTGGTGAGCATGTGTTTTGTGTCCTATTGGTACAGTGATGGTGCCTCTTGCCATTCTTCTGTTAGGAGATTCTCTGCAGCGGGGGGGGGGGGGGGGGGACGACGACAAAAAATGGGGTGTTGAGAAGGGTCCAGAGGGGGGAAATGAGATATGTCACTCTTTTCCTCTGAGGAATGTTGGAGGGTATGCGTGCTTTGTTTTCTGAAAGCCCCACATTCAATGCCAGGCTTCTCTCTGCCATAGCTAGGAGAGAGTCCTGCAGAGCAACAGATGTGAGACTCTGATCATTGCACACTAGGCCACTTTATAACCATGCAAAAGTCAGAGAATTCTACCTCACATGCTCACGTATCTCTTGATCCTTCACGAAGACAGGCCAGAAACAGGATCCCAATGCAAGGATGCAGACTTTTGTGTACTATATTATATTTTATTGCATTGCATTGGATTGCTATTTTATTTTATTTTGTTTTATTTGATTTTAGGAAACTCCAGGTTTCCAAAAATAACCAGTGCATACACAGATTCATGAAATAATGGATATGCGTGCAACAAACATGAATGTGTTTCACACCACTGAGCTATTATGTGTCTTTCAAAGTATACAGGGCAGGAGAGCAGAAACTTCTAAAGTGGAGTTGTCATGATGTTGCAAACACGGCATTAGAATTGATGGAGATATTACACCTCCCCCTATAAATAAATGATAAATTTTGTTCCAAAAGGCAGAAGGAAGATGAAGATAGATCAGAGAGCTGCTTGCCTCTCAGGCTCAGCCTAATTTGGACTTTCCACATGGCCATAGCTGTCAACCTTTCCCCTTTTTAAAGGGAAATGCATATGCATAGGTGCTTTTTCACTGCAACTCACTCATGGCTAGAGCTCGAGGGCCACAAAATAACTTTTTCAACCCAAGAATATTAGCTGAGACTCTGAGCACATTTAGGCAAGTGGTGTGTACCGGTAACTCCCCTGCTCTAGTAGTAGTGGTAGCTGGGGCAGCTTTGGCTGGTATCAACAGAAACCTGGACAGGCTCCTCTCTTTCTGCTCTACAGCACTAGGGGAGAAGGGATCCCAGATTGGTTCACAGGTTCGGCCTCTGGAAACAAAGGCTATTTAACCATCTCCAACACCCAGGCTGAAGATGAGGCTGTTTATTACTGTGGTGCCTGGGAGGTCACTGGTAGTAGCAAGTTCCACAGTGATACAATCTGATGGGGAACTGAGACAAAAACCTCCACTCTTTCTCCCCAGAGTAAAGAATGAAGCAGCAACTGAAGAAGACCTCAAATTCATCTGTGCCCTAAGATCTGTTGAGATGCAGAGCAAGAGGGCTCCCTGTGGTCCTCTGCTCCTAGTCACTTCTCTATGGCTGCCAAACCTATGCTGGCAATTAAAACAATATCCAGCCCTAAACCTTCCTTTGTACAGAATGAAAGTTAAGATATAATACTGAGGGAGTGTCTTGTAGCTCTTTTTTCTCTTCCTTCTTTCTTAGTACCCCATCCCTTTATTTATTTCTCGTGGATTCTTTTTTTCTTGAATTGTGAAAAAATAAATATTTTTTTCCAAAATAGAAAAAATCCTGCATTTATGCTTGTTATATATGTATGTACATATGTATGTATGTATGTATGTATGTATGTATGTATGTATGTATGTATCAGCTTTCATCCGAGGATCTCAGGGTGGTGCACAAGATTACAGGGGCGCTGCCTTAGGCCCCAGGTTATGGGTGCCCAATGAAGTGAAGTATGAACTCTCAATGATGAGCTCTCCTGCATGGAATTTCTCTCCTTGAACTTAAAACAAAGCAAGTATCCAAAAACAATTTAGCGTATATATAAACTAAAAGGTAAAGGTAAAGGACTCCTGACAGTTAAGTCCAGTTGCGAACGACTCTGGGTTTGCGGCGCTCATCTCGCTTTACTGGCTGAGGGAGCCAATGTTTGTCTGCAAACAGTTTTTCCAGGTCATATGGTCAGCATGACTAAGCCGCTTCTGGCGAAACCAGAGCAGCGCACAGAAACGCTGTTTACCTTCCCGCCGGAGCAGTACCCGTTTACAGTGGTAACTCGGGTTAAGAACTTAATTCGTTCTGGAGGTCCATTCTTAACCTGAAACTGTTCTTAACCTGAAGCACCAGCTTAGTTAATAGGACCTCCCGCTGTCCCTGCGCCGCCAGAGCACGATTTCTGTTCTTATCCTGAAGCAAAGTTCTTAACCTGAAGCGTTATTTCTGGGTTAGTGGAGTCTGTAACCTGAAGCATCTGTAACCTGAAGTGTCTGTAACCTGAGGTACCACTGTATCTACTTGCACTTTGACGTGCTTTGGAACTGCTAGGTGGGCAGGAGCTGGGACCAAGCAAGTACCCAGTGCATACACAGATTCATGCAATAATGGATATGAGTGTCTAGAAACACGTATGTGTTTCGTACCACTGAGCTATTATGAGTCTTCCAAAGTATACAGGGCAGGAGATGGGAAACTTCTGAAGTGCGGTTGTCATGAAGGTGCAAACACGGCATTAGAACTGACACAGATATTGTTTTCCCCCAACAGTGAATAAATGATAAATTTTGTTGCAAGATATTCAAATGTATATTAATGTTACATTGTTGCTTTTAGTATTCTTGCACTGAAATTGGTCAGAATTTGTATGGTTTTGACAACCCACACAGCCTTGCCATTGGGAAAGTGTATGTTTTCAGTTCCTACAAGAATATAAATCTCCCACAGACACAGATGTGAAAGGAAAGGCAATGAACAAAAACTACAAAGACCATTTGCAGGGGGGTTGCACGTGAGTACACATTTGTGATGCTCAGACGTTTTTGCATTTGTAGTGCAGCTCTAGGGAATCAGTTGTGAAAGTGCTGGTTGCCACAGCTGAATCTGGGCACAGGTTGTCCCCCGGGGAGAAAAACCGGAAATAAATCTGAGCAGATTGTCATGTCAGGAGGTTCTTGTGAATAATAGCTCCAGGGGCTTAAAGTGGGATCATTGCCAGGGGTTAGTGAGCAGAGCCAGAAGGGTCTCAACCCCTAGTTTTTGATGGGTTTTGTATGTGAAGCATGCTGTCTCGTCTACCTTTGGCCTGTATGGGGAGGTGTTGGACAAGCATTCTCATAGTTCCTTAAAATTAACTGTCAGAGTCTGAGCACCACCTGCGCCTCTGCAACAAATGAAGCAGGATGCGGCAGGGAAGATGAGGGGGAGGGCTGGCAGGATGAAACATACAGAAGCGCACCTGCTTGTTGGAAGTGTAAAGAGAAAGTGGTGGAATTGTAAAGTAATTGAAAACTATTGGGAAATGATCCATAATGAGCAAGAATTGCAAAAAGAATCAAATAACTTATTTCTGTATGCTGCAACGGCGGCCAGGATTCTACTAGCTCAAAAATGGAAAGATGATAAGATACCAATGAAAGAAGACTGGCAAGTTAAAATAATGGAATATGCAGAAATGGCGAAACTTACAGGAAGACTAAGAGACAAAGACAGTAGAGACTTTTATTTTAAAAAAACTGGGATCCATTAAAGTTGCACTTGCAGAAATATTGTAAAGAAATAGACTCGCTAGCAGGGTTTGAGTAAACACAACTAAGAAAATAAATGTAAAAGATAAAGAACAATCATCTGAAAAGTAATTAAGTGCGAGATGTAATCTGAATGATACGGTACAAAAATGACAAGAAAATAAGAGCATTTAGTTAAAAGATTTTGAAATGAAGGTAAAATAATGTAAGCAGAAGTAGCAAATACTTAAAGAAGCAGAAGGGGAAGTTGAGGGAAGTCGCTGGGTGGGGAGGAGAATGGGATTTATGCATTCTTGTTGTTTTTTCTTGTTTCTGACTATGTTGATATAAAACCGTAATACTCAATAAACAACTTAAAAGAGAGAGAAATGTGGCAAAACGTTCCGGCCTCCTTTGCTTTTGCCAGTTGCTGTGGAACCAGGTAAATGATGCTGCCTCCAAGCTGGCAGTTATGGAACTGTGTGAGAATGGAACGCTCAGGGGTGCCTCATTCCCTCCAGCAAAGTGACGCAGCCATTACCCTCCAGAACCTTCCTTCCGTACAGACCTTCTTCTGTGTGTCCTCCCTTACAGACCGTCTTCTCCGTGTCTTTCCTTACAGACCCTCTTCTCCGTGTCCTTCCTTACAGACCCTCTTGGTGCTTATTCTTGGTAATTTCGCCGCCCTCAGAGGCTCGCAGTGGGGTGTCCCCCCACGGCAGGGCCTTCTCTGTTGCGGCCACTAAACTGTAGACCTACCTCCCAAAAGAGGTACGTCTGACACCTTCTTTGCACAGCTTCCAGAGGATACCGAAGACACCGGCTTCTGACGCCTGAGGTATCTGTTTTTAGGACCTGGCTCGTTTTTACGCTTGTGGGTTGTTTCAATAGTGCGTTTTAATGTTGTATCCCAAACTGGGACCTTAGGATGAAGGGCGGCAACTATGGAGGGGACTTGGAATAGGCCCCAGGCCAAAAAGCTCCACGATTACACAGGAATAGTAGCCATGTGACGCCCAATTCAAAGAGGCGACATGGTAGAAATTGCGAGAAAGGAAAGTGTCGCTTTTTCGTAAAAGCAAAGGGTCTCAGAAAAGTAGAATCTGGGTAGAAGGATTGCAGGCGACGAGGTAATTGTGAATTAGAATGCTTCTACAGCGGTACCTCAGTTTACGAACAGCCCTGTTTACGAACTATTCGGTTTACCAGCTCCGCAAAACCGGAAGTAGTGTTCCAGATTGTGAACTCTACCTCGGTCTACGAACGGTGGAAGGGCACTGGCGGCAGGAGGCCTCATTAGGGAAAGCGTGCCTCGGTTTAAGAACGGATTCGGTTTAAGAACTGACTTCTGGAATGGATTAAGTTCGTAAACCGAGGTACCACTGTATTGTATGCTTTGACTGATGTGCAAGATCATTCTCGTCCACCGTCGATTAGGCTTTATTGCTTGAATAAATAAGAAACATGGACTGTGGGAAATGAAAATGTAGTAAAAATCATAAGACAGGAGTTATTAGATTGCTCTAAGGCATAATGTTGCTGTGCGGCAGAACGTTCCTTTGCTCAAGGCCACAGATGTAAGAACAATTTAAAACACATTATTAAACACATTAAATAAATAAAAGAATCATTGCAGTTACAAAGAATACAATCAATAACATAGAATGAAAGCAGCAACTAATGGAAAGTAGCAGAAGTTCATACAAACGCTTGAATTAGATTTACCAGTAGATTCCCAGTCCCTCTGTGTTACAAAGCGTCATGGCTGTGCTCCAAAAAGGAATTACTTTTCCTGCCAGAGCTCTCACGCATCCCCCATTCAGATTGATGGAGCCCGTGCAGCAAAACTTTGCCCTGAGTTGCATCCCTTTGTGTTTGTAGGTTTCCCTCCCATTTCTCTGCTTTGAAAATCCAGCTAGCCTGAACTGGCTAGATTGACCCTCTCACGTTGTAGCGTTTTCTGCCTTTGCAAATTATTTATTTTTGAGCTCTCGGCCTGAAAATGGGATAGAAATTTGCAAATGAGGCAAAGTTATAAAACTCTGTGTCATGGAAACATAGAATTGTAGAGTTGGAAGGGTACCAAGGAGCATCTAGTCCAGGGGTCTGCAACCTTTAAGACAAAAAGAGCCACTTGGACCAGTTTCTGAAGAGAGAAAAAAACTGGGAGCCGCAAAACCATTGCGGCCCACAAAAATATAAACACCCAGAAACTCATAGCACAATTTAGACAGGTAATGAAGAGCAGGTAATGAAGGCAAAATGGCAAAATATCACGAAACGCTCCCCCCCAGCCAAACAACAAGCACTGTATTAAAGGAACCGTACGAACGCCTGACGCTGCAGGGGCAAATCTAGAAGGGGAAATCCAACCCCCCAGAATACTTCCGCCCCATGAACAGCACAAATGCAACCCTAAAAGTTTAGCAAACTTATGCAAAAGCACACAGCATGCACACTGCCCCAATCACTATTGGCCAGCAGAGGGGCTGGGCAAGGCAGCTGAGAGGGGCTGAAGCAGGGGGCTGATCACGTCCCCCCTGCAGGCGCGGGAAAACATTCCTTCAGAATGGATAAAACCCTTCTTTCAGTCAATGGGACTCCCGCTTCTAGGGGGGCAGGGGGCTTCTAGGGGGGGGCGCTGCCCCCTCCTGCCCCCCCCGTCGGTACGCCCATGCTCGGGCCCCTTTCGCCACGCTGCTTAAGGGAAGTCTCCTGCGTGCCCCCGAAACAGAGCCAGGGACCAGTCGTCCCCTGAGCTTTTTCCCGCGCCCATCTCATCCTGTTGGGCCGCCCTTAGCTGAACAGCCGGGCTTCCTTTTCCTTCCCAGACTGCCACGTGTCCTGGAGCCGGGCCCTTCCACTTTTTTAAAAGAGGGCTTCCCGCCGCCCCTGGCCCAGCCCGCAGCTGCCTCCTTACCTCGTTGAGTCGTCGCGCCTCGTCGAATCGCAGCAGCCAGCAGCTCCACCAGCAGCAGCCAAACACAAGCGCTGGGACAGGCGCCAAGGAGGGAAGCTGCTGCGGTCTGCTGCTGCGCCTGCGCTGGCACGAAACGAGGCACGCATGAGCAGCACAGCCGCCGGCAAGGTAGAGAAGTGGGTGGGCGCAGGCGGGCCAGCAGCGCGGCGCAGCGCCCCCTACATTTCGGTGCTAAACGCACCGGCCCTGCCCGGAGCCGCGGCAAAATTGCAAAAGAGCCGCATGCGGCTCCGGAGCCGTGGGTTGCAGACCCCCGATCTAGTCCAACCCCCTGCAGCGTCCCCTTTTGTGAGCGGGTCGGAGAGCCCTCAGTGGACACACACAATTCCTGCCCCCAGAAACCTTATTGGTGTCCACAGCTGTAACTTGGCTTTGAGCTCCCAGGTTCAAACTTAGCACCCCCTTTCTGCTTTGCAAACGGGCCGTTCTGTTCCTCTGGTGGAGCTGTCATCCTTCATCAACAAGCCAGAAGGAAATATTGAGGACCAGAAACTTTGCTTTTTAAAGCCTCCCCCCCACACACACCTCTGCCCAGTAGAAAGGACAGACCTAGAGGGGCCCCAGATTGCTGCCAGGGGATCTGCAGTGCAAACATCAGAAACATCAGAAACACACCAGGCTGGGGCAAGCTCCCTGAAGCTTTCTTTTCTGTTTTAGGGGAAGTGTTTTAGGGTCCCTCTGGAGGTCGTGACTGAGGAGGGAGAGAGGTGCCTGACCCCAGCTACCAACCGGGACGGTAAGAGTGGGAAGAGAAATGGCGTGTTGGAATCAAATCACTGTAGACTTGGAAGGGCTCCCCCAGGGTCATCTAGTCCAACCCCCTTGCAATGCAGGAATCACAGCTAACAAATCCCTGACAGGTTGTTGGAATACACTTCGTGGATCCGTTAAAGATCCGCGGTTATTTGTTTATTTTAATGGTTATTGAGAACTACTTTTCGTATCCTTACACTTAAAAGTGAAAGTGAAAGTAAGAATGAAGAGTCATTTTGCCATTAGGATTACTCCGCCTTTAACTTGTAGTTCCGGTGATGTTTCAAAGTTATCAATGAACGTTTATCCTGCTTCCCGCCTTTTTGGAGGGCAGCAACAGTGGTTTTATTGGTTAAAATATTGGTCGTGATGTCATACCTGTTCCTAAATAAAAGGCTGAGGCTCCCCGCTTAGGCACGTTCTTTTACGTTTGTTCAGTTGAAGCTTAGTTCATTTAGCTTTAGTTTTAAGGGTTTTTTGGGAGCGGGCTGGACGGGCTGGACAGGTTTCTTTTATTTAGGTTTAGCCTGCGGAAGATCTTTCGGTGAGGTTTTAGTTAGGCTTTTAGGTTTAGCCTAGGGCTAGATTTGCGGAAGATTTATCGGTCTAGTTTTATTTAGTTTAGTATCGCGGAAGATTGGGCGCGCAGGGACTGAGAGCTTAGGGAAACTTAGCTTAGGGCAAGAATATGAGCCTACGCGGGTTTGGCCAAAGCCACTAAAGATAGATTCGGTGTCTGTCGTCCTTTGGGGAAAAGAGCAAAGGTTTCAAGAATTTTTAATTTCAATCAGAACTTAGATAACATCCTTGGTTTGGTTTCCTTTATTATTAAATGACAAGTGGTTCCAGTTCAGATTCGAGGCATCCATTAGTTTTTGAGGCATCCATTTAGTTTTGAGGCATTCATTCACTCACGCACCTTCGGAGTCATTTTCCGTCTTACTCAGCTACCTTCAGATTGTGAGACTTGGCCAGCGCCCGTGCTCATAAACACGCGGAACGCTGGCCGCTTTTCCCCTGCAACTGGTACCTCGTGCGTGGGCAGCTTAGGCTCACGCACGGGGAGCTCCAGCACCGAACCCCGGCAACAGGTGGCCATCCAACCTCATGTTTAAAAACCTCCAGTGAAAGAGAGTCGACTGCCTTCTGAAGGAGTCCGTTCCACCATCAAATGCCTCCTACCCTCAGTTTTTCCTGATGTTTAGTTGGGACTTCCTTTCTTTTAACTTGGATCGATGAGTTCGAGTCCTACCCTCCAGAGATATTTGAAGATGGCTCTCATATCTCCTCTTTCCCAGGCTAAACATGCCCAGCTCCTTCAACCGTTCCTCATAAGGCTCGGTTTCCCGATCCTTCATCAGCTTGGTTGCCCCCTCTGCACACCTTCCAGCTTGTCAACATCCTTCTTAAACTGGGGTGCCCAGAGCTGGACACAGGACTCCAGGTGTGCTCTGACCAAGGCAGAATCGGACCCTGTGTTCAGCTCTCCCTGTCATGTTCCAGGGAAGGATCCCTTCGTGATCTGTAAATCATCTGTCTATTTGCTTTGTTCTTGCAGTTAGAAGAGAAGGTCCTCTGGAGAGCTTGCTCCCTTTGGGAAACATGGCAGACCCCGTCCCCCTGGGCACACCGGCCAGCACTGCCAGGGCAGAAGGGGAGGATTCCCAAATCCCAGGTTGGTGTGAGCAGAAAGGGTCTTGTCAGCTGTCAACTTCCCCAAAGGAGGGGTGCTAAAAAGTTGCAACTTCACTTGGGAGTTCGAAAGATATTTTGGCTTAATTAATATTTATTTCACTTTCGCTTGGTAAGTAAAAAGTGTGTGAAATGGCATAGAAATCATTCAAAAGGACTGCCAAGTACTTATACTATATACTGATACTATTTTTATAATTTATTTTCAGAAGGTAAAGTTAAAAACAATTAAAATTAAGATATTTTGGTTAAATTTGTATGATTCAGTTTTGCTTGGTTGTTGTTGTTGTTGTTGTTGTTGTTGTTGTTGTTATTATTATTATTATTACAATAATAATTTATTATTTATACCCCCGCCCATCTGTCTGGGTTTCCCCAGCCTCTCTGGGCGTCTTCAAACAAAATATTTAAATACAATGGTCTGTTAAACATTAAAAGCTTCCCTAAACAGGGCTGCCTTCAGATGTCCTCTAAAAGTAAATTGTCTGTAATATTGCCTAGAAATACAATTAAAAACGATTGTCAAGTACCTGCAGTTATAGTGGATGATGATGATGATGATAATGAATACATAGACGAATAATTATGAAATTATCATGAGGTTTAATAAGTTAACTGTTTCTATTTGGACAACTTTTCTGCTATACCGTATCGGAAGGAGAAAAACCCATATTTTCCTTAATAACAATTTAAACAAGCTATATAACTAAAATAATAACATTATAGCATATGTATCCATGTTTGTTAACTGATGTGTTCAGGGAAGGAAGCGAGGTGTCTGGGAGGGACACCAGGGAGGGACCAAGGGATGGGTCCACCTGCAGTTATCGGGGGCCCTATGTCACGAGGATTCTTGTCTCCGGGCCCTAACACAGCAGGGATCTAACATGTTCGTAGCGAGGGGGGAAACTGGCGCTCCTGAACAGCGTCGGAGGAAGCCGCTTGGGTGCCCAGGGGCGAAGTCTGCCTGCCACCTCCCACTCAGCCGCCCTACAACTGGGGGGGGGAGGCAGTGGGGTGCTTTGATAATGTGGAGCCTGTGCATGCCAAGCCACCATGCTTCTCCCAGGAGAGACGCGTGGCTTGGGCGCACTGCAGGCCCCACGCTGAGTGCCACCCGGGATTTGGTCACCCCCCTCAGTGGTGAAACACGGGGCAGTCGGCCCCAACTGCACTCCCTTTCCTCCACCACTGTGCCTGAAACAAATCAGTACCGTACTGGCGCTTGTCAAATGCTGTGATCTCAACGCTAAAAAGTCCATCCAGGCCTTCTTATAAGACCTCAATGTGGAAGGGGAAACAGAAGCTATTACTCCCTGAAGGACTAGCTGCTGCCGAGGTTCCAAATATTCCGGAAGTTGCTGGGCATCCGGAGCCAGTGATCTGAAGCGCTCCATCTGAAAAGGGACAGAGCATCAGCAATATCATCAGAAGCGCCAGGAATGAATCGGGCAGAAAACACAATGTTGAAACTGAGGTACCGCAGCAGAAACGTGCACAAAAGGGCAGAGATTCTACTGGAGCGTGACGACTGCTTTGCCAAAACGCTCACAACGGCCTGATTATCGGACCAGAAAGAGACCCACCGGTCTTTCAACTCCATGGTCCAGATGTGCACTGCTACTATAATGCGGGAGGGAACTCCAGAAACCTTAAATCACGGGTAATGGCTGTGCCCTCCCAGTGCTCAGGCCATGACTGAGCACACCAACGGCCATGGAAACAATGCCCCAAACCCAAGGATCCAGCTGCGTCCGAATGGACCTGGAAATCAGATTGCAGATTCAAAGTGTCCTGCCGCAGGGATACCCCATTGAACTCCCTCATGAATTCAAGCCACATCACAAGGTCTGCCCTGACCTCGCTGGGCAATCGCACCCGATGATGGGGTGAATGCAAGCTTGCAGAGAGTCTTGCTAAGTGTGCACAGAAAGGGCGACCAGGAGCAATGGTCAGAGTATCCAGCTGGATTCCCAAATAAGAAAGCCTTCAGTTTTATCAGCCGCCAAGGGAATCTTGTCTTTATGTTGTATGTTTATGATTGTAAAATTTTAATGTGAAAAACCTAATAAAAAGGCACCCCCACTCATTCTTTGAGGGGCAGCGATGGCCGTCTGAACAGGGACCAATGGCCTCCTGTTTTCATTTCTTCCAGAGAGTTTGCTCCCTCGAGGGCCGGAGACCTGCGTTGTTGAAACACCTGCGAAGCAGCCTCGGCTTTCCTGCCTGTGTGCCGTGTGTGCCAGGATTCACCAAGGTAAACACACAGAATGGTGGAAATGCAATTTCATGTCGTGAGCTGCCCTGAGATCTATGGATGGAAGGCTGAACTCAAATTGAATAAATAATAACAATCTGGTTGACCACTGTAAGAACAGGATGCCTGACTAGACAGGCCACTGGCCTGATCCAGCAGACTCTTTGGATGTTCTTATTGAGCTTCAGGCCTTGTGGTTTAGGAGCCGGCTTACCGTTCTCTCCCTCTTTCCCCACCCCCAGGACGTGTCACCTACATGCAAGACCTGGAGAGCCAGCCCTCTGCATCAACCACCACCTCCTCCATGGGCAGCTCCAAAGACAGGCTCTCCCGGCAGAAGAGGAAGCAGAAAGGTGAGACTCAGCTGGGTGATGTTGTCGGGAGGCGGTGAGGCTGGGCAGTTGTGGTCGCGGCCCAGATCCACCCGCCAAGCAAGCACTAACAACTGTTTCCATCGTTTCCCTTTGGCAGAATATTGGATCATCTCTGTCCTGACCAAGGACCCTATCCCCCTCTCAGCGCTGCATTCCCTTTGGGGGGGGGGGAAACCTGGAGAAAGGGCTTTGTGGCTTAACCATTCAGCCTCATTGGCAAGAGTGGCAAGAGTCATTCCGCACTTGCCAGAAATCATTCTTACTATGCCAGCGCCTAAACTTTGAAACTCGCTGCTTGTAGCTGTTAGGCAGGTGCCTTCGCTGTATTCCTTTCGGGTGCCCCTTTTTTGTTTATCAGAGCCTATCCAGACACCGTGATACTTAATCTTGATAAACACACTCCGGTTTAAGGATGCCCAGCAGTTCCACCCTGACACCTAGCTTGGACTTCCTTGTGTTGCAGGGGTTGGACCAGGTTTTTCAAGACCGGTGTGATATGGTCTCGGCAGCCATAATACCATGGGGGCAGAGGAATGGGGGAAATCGTATAGCGTAACAGCCATAGGGTGGAAAAAGCATCCCATCCATATAAATAGGAGCGAACATTATCAATACTCAAATAATAAACGAAACTATCTACCGGTAATTAGCAAATAAACACTACCTCACCCAGAGAACGGCTTTGATTGGCCAGTTAAATTAGGTGAGGGTAGCTGATGGGTCTCAAACCCTCGGGGAGTTAGGGACCCAATTTCACCGTGATGGGTTATTTTTTGGATTGGGGCGGAAGTGGTCTGAGACTGGTAGTCTGATTCCTTATTTCTGTGCACAGCTAAAATTGATGCAGTGGAGGAGGAGCTGCGTGCCCCTAGCCTGGAAAATGCTGATACACAAGGCGGATCCAGCCCTCCAGTTGCTCCCTCCGCTGGCGCTTCCACCTTCCGGACTGGAGGAAGCAGGAAAAGGAGCTGGTCAGAGGCGGAGGACGGGAAAATCTTTGCCATGTGTAAGCCGTGGGTTTTGTTTCCATCGAGGGGGAAATGGTTTGGACGCAGCATTCAGGTTTTCGAGTAACCAGCAGTCCACACTCCCTGAGCCTCTCCCTTCTTCTTTATCATTTAGCATTACCAGACATGACCACCAGCTTCTCCGTGAGCACCTCCCCTGAGAGGCAGCAGCCATGGAGCAGGGAGGAGGTGGAGGCCCTGAGGCCAGAACAGGAAGGTGAGCCTATGGGGTTGCACCTCTAGCAAGGCAGTGGACTGCAACTCCCATCATTACTAGCTAGCAGGTCCAGTGGTCAGGGATGATGAGAACTGCAGTCCCAAAAAAGCCAGGGGCGGCGCCTTGGAGAGGAGAGGAGAGGAGAGGCACCCCATCCTTCAGCGCATTCAGTTGGAGTGTTTTCATTCTTCCTAGGCATGGGATCAGAGGTAGATTGGACTTTGAGGCAGAAGGGGACGGAGTTCAGGCCTCGGAGCGCATTGCTTGCTCCAGAGGAGGAAAGAGCCAGTGTGGAGTAGTGGTTAAGAGCAGTCGACACGTAATCTGGTGAACCGGGTTCGCTTCCCCGCTCCTCCACATGCAGTTGCTGGTGACCTTGGGCTAGTCACCCTTCTTTGAAGTCTCTCAGCCCCACTCACCTCACAGAGTGTTTGTTGTGGGGGAGGAAGGGAAAGGAGAATGTTAGCTGCTTTGAGAGCCCTTTGGGTAGTGATAAAGCAGGATATCAAGGAAAGAGCCAGTGTGGAGGAAAGAGCCAGTGTGGAGTAGTGGTTAAGAGCGGTCGACACGTAATCTGGTGAACCAGGTTCGCGTCTCCGCTCCTCCACATGCAGCTGCTGGGTGACCCTTCTTTGAAGTCTCTCAGCCCCACTCACCTCACAGAGTGTTTGTTGTGGGGGAGGAAGGGAAAGGAGAATGTTAGCTGCTTTGAGACTCCTTCCAGTAGTGATAAAGCAGGATATCAATTCCAAACTCTTCTTCCTTCCGCCCTAGAACCAGAGTTTATACTAATTAGCAGCCGAGAGTCGTCAAACTCCCCTCCCATGAGATTCCTGGACAACAATGACGGTAGGTTTGACCTGGTGCCTGCACCTTGCTCTTAATTAATTCATTAGTATGCTGTTCATCCTCCATAAATTTCAGCAGGGATCACATCACAACATATAAATGCAAGGTAAAAACCCAAAATGTATCCAAAGCAAGCCTCCTCCTCAAGCCATGCCCACCGACCCTCTGGACCGCCCTGCAGCAGGAGAGGCGGAGCCAAACAGAGGAGGTCCTGGAGTATCTCCCCATGGAGGTACGAAGGAGAGAGGGAACCCCACAGTCCAATTCAAAGAGGCGACATGGTAGAAATGGATAAACTGATGTCTGGCATGGAGAGAGGGGGTAGAGTCCCCCCCCCTCCACTGGCACACAGGAATCTCTCGTGAACAGGGATGGATATTTGTATAGGCTAAGTAGGCTGGAGCCTACGGCCTCTAAATCTAGGGGGCCTCACCAGCCTGCCTGCTCCCCATTAGGCAGTCTCCCCTCTCCCAAAATTGCAAACCCAAGACTTCATGCGAGGGCAGGGCAACTCAGGCCCAGCAACTATAAGACTCAGGGCTAGAAATTGGCTGCTGCAACAATTGATCGTCTCCTTCTCCATCTGATTATTAACCTGCATTCGAACACCTTTTTGAGAGTTAGGCTAGACAACAATCGTCTAGTGTCTGACCCTGTTACCACCTCCAGGGGAGTAAGACAGGGATGTCTCTTGGTCCCAGCACTGTTTAATTTTTATCTTAATTCGCTGGTGACCAACATGGCCAATAATGCTTTCCATCCCCCTAAATTTGCTGGTCGATTACTAAATGTTCTTCTGTATGCGGATGATGCCGCACTTCTAGCTAGATCTCCCATTGGGCTGAGGAGAATGTTACAAGCTCTCCATGAATATTGTGTACAGCATGAGCTTCAACTCAACTATGCTAAGACTAAGATTATGGTCTTCTCCGCCCGACCAAAACTTCATTTGTGGTCAATGAATGGTACTACATTGGAGCAGGTTAATTGTTTTAAATATCTGGGGGCAAGTAATTCGATCAAATACCGGTAGGTCTTTTCTGGCCCAAATGCATCTAAAGCAGCCGTGATCTCTATATGCCAAGAAGCAGGCTCAGTCAGTGAAAGTTGCCTTGAGATTGTTCCAAATGACTCCCCTCACAGAGTGTTTGTTCGGTGGGGGGGAGGAGAGCGTTAGCTGCTTTGAGACTCCTTCCGGTAGCGATAAAGCAGGATATCAAATCCAAACTCTTCTTCCTTCTGCCCTAGAACCAGAGTTTATACTAATAAGCAGCCGAGAGTCGTCAAACTCCCCTCCCATGAGATTCCTGGACAACAATGACGGTAGGTTTGACCCGGTGCCTGCACCTTGCCCTTAATCAATTCATTAGTATGCTGTTCATCCTCCATAATTCTCAGTGAGGTTCACAACATATAAAAGCAAGGTAAAAAGCCAAAAAGTATCCAAACCAAGCCTTCCTCCCTCCCCCATACATTTATTGATTTGGTTTTTCAGATTCAAACTTTACAGCCACATATCAAACATACAACATAGAAACAAGATTCCCAGGAATCTCCTGGGCTTCTATCCTCCCCTTTGTGGGAGCTGCCATTAACTATTTGCTTCTGCATCTTTTATGATAATCCACATCTTTTACATCTCCATTGTGTCCAAAATTCACCCTTAAACTGCAAGTGATATTCCAATCCTACTAACGATTAACTGTTGGGAATGGTTTTGAAGATAGGTTAAACATTTCTCCCATCCCTTATTGAAATTTTGGTCTGCCATTCTTCTCTGGGAGGGAGATTATCTTCTTCCCATCTAATGGAAAGAGTTACAGCTGAACTTCCAGCAGGAGAGGCCAAATGCTGATGCAGTGCATTCCTGGATTTCTTTTGTTTCAGCAGAAGATGCTGAAGATACTTGCCAGCCCCCTCTGCCAGATTCCACCTGCTCTTTTGAGGGAGATATTTTGAGGCCTGAGTCCCGGGATCCAAAGTCCCAGGATCCAACTGCCACCTCCTCCGGGAACATCTCTCCAGAGAGGAATCATCCATGGACAATCGAGGAGGTGGAGGCCTTGAGGCCAGCCCTGGAAGGTGAGCCTCTGGGGTTGCACCTCGAGGAAGGGAGTGGGAAGGCCAGGCAATGGTGGTGGAGGCAGGTGATGTCACCTGCTATGCACCTTCTTGGTAGGGCAGGTGTACAATTAAATCAGAGCTTACTAACATGGCACCTGTGCCTGGAAAGCCTCTGAGCACCTACACCCCCCCCTTTAGTTGGGAAGGGCTGAGGAGGTTATCTTTTTTTCCTCTCTGAAAGTAGACAGAGCTGAAGGCGCAAGTGGGGAAGAGAGACACCCTTTCCCACATCCTGTTTTCTCTCTCTGGGGTTTTCAAGGTGCAGATTCTATTGGATCTGACTCAGATCCCTTGGAAAAGCGAAGTTTGTGTGCAGATAACAACAGCAACAGCAACAACAACAACAACAACTATTTATTTGCACCCCGCCCGTCTGGCTGGGTTGCCACCTCCATGTGGCTCCCAACAGAATATGAAAAACATGACAAAACATTAAACATTAAAAGCTTACCTAAACAGGGCTGCCTTCAGATTTCTTCCAGAAGTCAGATAGTTCTTTATCCCCAGTTGTTGTTGGACTGCAGCTCCCGTCATTGCTAGCTAACAGGTCCAGTGGTCAGGGATGATGGGAACTGTAGTCCCAAATCAGCCGGGGGCGGGGGCCTTGGAGAGGAGCGGAGAGGAGAGGAGAGGAGAGGAGAGGCGTTCCATCCTTCAGCGCCTTCATTTGGAGTACTTTCTTTCTCCCTAGACACAAGATCAGAGGTAGATTGGACTTTATGGCAGAAGGCGGAAAGGGGGCTCCCTTCTGCCCGAGATCCACAGCTTCTCAGCATGGGCAGCCGATCTTCATCGACCTCCCCGCTACCCATCCTCCAAAGATTCATGGCCAACCTTGCCGGTAGGTTCACAACATATGCAGGCAAGGTAAAAAGCCAAAATGTATCCAAACCAAGCCTCCTCCTCAAGCCACGCCCACCGACCCTCTGGACCACCCTGCAGCAGGAGAGGCGGAGCCAAACAGAGGAGGTCCTGGAGTATCCCCCCATGGAGGTGCGAAGGAGAGAGGGAACCCCACAGTCCAATTCAAAGAGGCGACATGGTAGAAATGAATAAACTGATGCCTGGCATGGATAGAGGGGGTAGAGTTCCCCCCCTCCCTCACTGGCGCACAGGGATGTCCCGTGAACAGGGATGGATATTTGGATAGGCTAAGTAGCCTGGAGCCTAGGGCCTCTAAACTAGGGGGCCTCACCATCCCACCTGCTCCCCAGCAGGCAGCCTCCCCTCTCCCAAAATTGCATAGAGGAAAAGCTCCAGGGGAGCTTGGGGTCCCCCACTCCATTAACCCATTAGGGCATGTTGAATTTCTTGAGCTTCCAGCTTCCAAAAACAAGGGGTGCTAAAATGTTGCAATGTGACTTGGACAAAACCGATATTTTGTTTAAATTAATACAATTTAGTTTTCCTTGGTATGTAAAATGGCACATGGAAATAATTAAAAATGATTGACAAGTACTTGCAGTTCTAGGATATATATTTTTCCATTCTTCATTTATCAATACCCAACATTTTGGCCATTTTGGCATAATCCATCAACTTGATCCGCCATTCTTCTCTGGGAGGGGGTTTATCTTCTTCCCATCTAATGGAAAGAGTTACAACTGAACTTCCAGCAGGACAGGCCAAACGCTGATGCAATGCGTTCCTTGATTTCTTGTTTTTCAGCAGAAGCTGCTGCAGACCCACCTCTGCCAGAGTCCAGCTGCCCTGCTGGGGGAGATATTGCTGTGCCCGAGTCCCTGGATCCGACAGCCTGCCCAGAAGACACTCCGCATTGCTCGTACTCAAGCCTGACGGAAGGTTCGTAAACTCGGGAGGTTTGGGACGAAGGAACGGACCTGTTCTCTTGTCTGAGGTCTGCGATGCCTGTTCCACCATCAAAGAGCTCTTCTCGTCACAAAGTTGCTTCTGTGACTGAATCAGAATCTCCTCCCTCTTTTAGTTTTTAAATAATTTTTTCCTTTGATTTTTTTTAAAAAATATAAACCTACAACAAACAACGATTCAAAATGCAAATATTCAGATTACTCTGAATCTCCTAACTTTCCCCCATCCCTTCCATGGGTCCTAATGAATACAAATACAACTGCATATCAGTATTTATCCAAGTATTTTTCCTTCTGAATTGTCCATAGTTTCCTTTACATTACAAGTGTGTTTAAATTTCTGCCAATGTTTTAACCTGCTTGCAGTGGTCTCGTTTATAAATGATAAACTTTCCCCATTCTTTTTTAAAGTTATTGCCTTGTGGATTTCTGAGCTTCCCAGTTATTCTAGCCCTTTTGGCACAGTCCATCATCTTGATTTGCCATTCTTCTCTGGCCGGGGTTGTCTCTTCCTTCCATCTCTGGGCCTGTAGCATCCGTGCGGCTGTTGTCGCCTACATAAACAATCTTTTCTGATCCTTTGGGAAATTGGTACCTGTAATTCCTATTATTTTGAACCTTTTTTTCATTTCATTGTACATCATCTCCCAATTTTTTCTTTACTATTTTACATGTGCACCAGATATGATAAAAGGTACCTTCTTTTTCTTTACATTTATAACAAGTATTTGTACTCGTTCTGTATATTTTTGCTAATTTAACAGGAGCCAAATACCTCTGGTACATCATTTTCATGTAGCTTTCTTTTAGTGAACAACATGCCGTGAATTTCAGATCTGTTTTCCGTAGCCTCTCCCAACCTGTCCTTCTCAGCTGAATCCATTGGTTCAGGTCCTGCCCTCTGGAGCAGCAGGAACCCATATTGTTCCATCTTCCATGGTGTTGCAGCCTTTCAGAGATTTGAAGACAGCTGTTTGGGGGGGGACTGTTGGGAGTTCTAGTCCACAACATCTGGCGGGGTCCCATTTGGGACGCACAGAGGCTGACCAGTTTGCACTGCCCCTCTGGATAGCAGTGGAATTCCCGAGTCTTCTTCACCTTCCTTTCCCAGCCTGGCTTGGTGCCCCTTCCCCAGATGACGACATGGCTTGTTCTTCTTCTTGCTCAGAAACGGCGGTAAAGAAGAAGCCCCTGAAAGGGGTGCTGAAGGGCCTGAAAGAACTGGTTGCCCGCCACCCCCCTGACATGTTCCGCAGGAAGCGCAACAGCAGCCAGCAGCCAGTCGTGCCACAGAAGATGAGGAAAGAAAGCTGTGCGTCTCCTGATGGCCAAGGTGGGTCTGAACACAGGGCAAAAACACACTCCGGTTTAAGGATGCCCAGCCGTTCCTTCTGGTCCACGCTTGGACTTCCTTGCATTACAGGGGTTGGACTAGATGGTTCTTGGGGTCCCTTCCAGCTCTACAATTCCATTATTATTATTATTATTATTATTATTATTATTATTATTATTATTATTCTATCTGAAGAAGTGTGCATACACACAAAAGCTTATACCCAGAACAAACTTAGTTGGTCTGTAATGTGCTTCTGAAGAATTGTTTAAAAAAATTTTTTTATAAGGATTCTTTTCAAGACTTTCTTAGAACAAAAAGACATGATTCTTTTAAGGGAGTTTTTTTTAACACTCTTTTAAAAGAGGTTTATTTATTTATTTATATTATTTCTTATTACCTATAAAGGGAGCAGGAGAAAATGAGAAAGAAAATAAAGACTCCACTCTGCAAATGGACAGAAGAAGGATACAAGAAGTCTGGCCTGTTTATAAATATCAGGACTTATGGATCAACATCTTGTAAAAGATGAAAAGAGAACAAAAGATAGATATGACTAAATTAAGGGCCAAAGATTTGGGGAGGGCTGGGGTGGGCTTTGGCTTTTGGGTTCGGGAATTTGCAAGGGTGGGAGTGGGTTAAAAATTGGCAGGGTTTAGGAAAGGTTCAAAAGTGTCTAGGAGCCGAGGTTTGGTAAGAAATATAAGGATTTGAGTATATATTAATGGATTTTGTGTAATAGGATAAAGGTAAAACTTTTATAGGTGGGTAAAATAGATTTGATAGGGGGGATTCGGGGAAGTCGATCAACAATGAAATTAAGGAAAAGATGAATGTTTGACCTAGGGAAATAGGCCAGACACAAGCTATGATTTTTTTGTATGTTAAAAATGTTAAATTTTGAAAATGTTTAATGTTTTCCCCTGTGGGAGACGGGAGTGGAAATTTGCTCCCCCCAGTAAGTGGGGGGGGGGGGAATGAATAAATTTAACAAGTATGTAATGTGCTTAAATTGTAAAAACCAATAAATTTTTTTGAGGAAAAATATTATTTCTTATTAGTTGTTTGCCAAGTGACTTACAGCAAAGAAAAATATACAACAACAAGAACAACAACAACAACAACAACAACAACAAATTTTGATGTCACCTGCCTTGCACCTTCCTGGTGTACATTTAAATCAGAGCTTACTAACATGGCACCAGTGCCTGGAAAGCCTCTGAGCACCTACATCACCCCTTTAGTTGGGAAGGGCTGAGCAGGTTATCTTTTTTTCCTCTTGAAAAGTAGATGGAGGTGAAGGAGCAAGTGGGGAAGAAAGACACTCTTTCCCACATCCTCTTTTTCTCTCTCCGAGGCCTTTCTAGTCCAGCATCCTCTTCTCACAGTGGCCAAAGAGATGTCTGTGGTAAACCCTCCAGCAGGACCCGAGCCCAAGAGCTCTCTCCCCTACCGCAGTTTCCAGCAGCTTCCAAGCACAATTCAAAATGTTGCTGTCAGGGCTGGCACGTCCATTAAGGTGAACTAGGCAATTGCCTAGAGCGCCAAAATGGAGGGGGCAGTAGCCAGCCTGCCCCGCCACTGCCCGCCAGCCCGGCCGGCCACCGCACTGAAGCGAGGCTGGCCGTGCTGGGTGTGGGAATTATAGTTTAGCCAGGCACTGGCATGTCACACCTTTCTATCAAGGTAGAATAATTCATGTACAGTGTTGGCATGCCACAGTAATTAGGTAAGCTACAGAGCCTTCATTTAGCACGCCATATGGCTCTGTGGGCACCAAGATGGAGATTCCAGTAGGAAGCAGCAAGGCCGGGTATAAACAAAGGTGTGGCAGGGAAACAACAGAAGTCACAAGACTAAGAGGAGGGGGGGTGAGTGAGAGAGGAGTAAGCATGAGAGAGAGCACATGCACCATGAAGATGTCATGTGGGTGTAGCCAAAGGAGCTTTCCATATTTGGTGTAGAGGCAGTGCCAGGGGACACACCATACCTTATTTGGTGCTTTGGAGCTCTCTGTATGTTAATGGTTAACCTAGCTGTAAGTTTTCAATAAAAATGGGAGTCTCAGGCATGGCAAGGGGCCTTCCCTTTCATTTATCCTGTTCATTGCGTTCGTTAATTTCCCACAATCAATATCTAATATTCTATAACAACAGACCTCCTGTTCCCGCTGCACCTGGGGTGCAGGAAATGGCAGGAAAATGTTTGCAATGCATAGGTGCTTTTTCACTCCTCCTCCTCCTCCTCCTCCTCCCTTAAATCCCCTGGAAATGACAAATGATCTCTCATGCAAATAGGTCCACTCCACATCCATTGGCTTGGGCAGAGGCATCCTGCTTAGTGGCAAAGGGGGTGATTTGCATAAGGAAGGTATCCTTGGTATCCCAGTTAAAAAGAAAAATATCAAGCAGCAAATAGTGGGAAAGTTCAAGAGAATCTGCCATGAGGATCAGAGTACTGGACCAGGATTGCTGTTTATTGCACATTCATCCTGATTAGTCTGCAAGAAAATTGAAGCAAATCAACAGTTTATTTGGCCTCCATTCACAACTTTTTGCAGAGAGAGCCAATGAAACATTTGAAATATCATTCTACACTTTCCAATTCCCTCTCCTTTACACAAAAGTCTCAATCCTTGAATCCTTGAATCATGTTTCTGGCCTGTCTTCATGAAGAATCAAGAGATAGGCAGAATTCTCTGACTTTTGCATGGATAGAAAGTGGCCTAGTGTGCAATGATATATCATATCAGTTGCTCTGCAGGACTCTCTCCTAGCTATAGACTCAGAAACTGCAATTATTCCAGAATGCGGCAGCTAGACTGGTGACTGGGAGCGGCTGCCAAGACCATATAACACCGGTCCTGAGAGATCTGTATTGGTTCCCAGGACGTTTCCAAGCACAGTTCAAAGTGTTGGTGCCCTAAATGGCCTTGGTCTAGTATACCTGAAGGAGCGTCTCCACCCCCATCGTTCAGCCCGGACACTGCGGTCCAGCGCCGAGGGCCTTCTGGTGGTTCCATCACTGCGAGAAGCGAAGTTACAGGGAACCAGGCAGAGGGCCTTCTCTGTAATGGCACCCGCCCTGTGGAATGTCCACCCATCAGGTGTCAAGGTAATAAGTAATTATCTTCCTTTTAAAAGACACCTCTAGGCAGCGCTGTTTAGGGATTGTTTTTAATGTTTCATGATGTAGTGTTTTTAATATTCGGTTGGAAGTCACTCAGAGTGGCTTTGGAAAACCCAGCCAGATGGGCAGGATATAAATAAATTATCAGCTAACGAATCCCTGACAGGTGGCCATCCAACCTCATGTTTAAAAACCTCCAGTGAAAGAAAGTCGGCTGCCTTCTGAGGGGGGTCCATTGCACCATCAAATGCCTCCTACCCCCAGTTTTTCCTGATGTTTAGTTGGGACTTCCTTTCTTTTAACTTGGAGCCATGAGTTCGAGTCCTACCCTCCAGAGCAGGGGAAAACATGCTTGCTCCCTTTTCCCTTGAGATATTTGAAGATGGCTCTCATATCTCCTCTTTCCCAGGCTAAACATGCCCAGCTCCTTCAACCGTTCCTCATAAGGCTCGGTTTCCAGATCCTTGATCATCTTGGTGGCCCCCTCTGCACACCTTCCAGCTTGTCAACATCCTTCTTAAACTGGGGTGCCCAGAGCTGGACACAGGACGCCACGTGTGCTCTGACCAAGGCAGAATCGGACCCTGTGTTCAGCTCTCCCTGTCATGTTCCAGGGAAGGATCCCTTCGTGATCCGTAAATCATCTGTCCATTTCCTTTGTTCTTGCAGTTAGAAGAGAAGATCCTCTGGAGAGCTTGCTCCCTTTGGGAGACATGGCAGACCCCGTCCCCCTGGGCACAGCGGCCAGCACTGCCAGGGCAGAAGGGGAGGATTCCCAAATCCCAGGTTGGTATGAGCCGAAAGGGTCTGGTCAGCTGTCAACTTCCCAAAAGGAGGGGTGCTAAAAAGTTGCAACTTCACTTGGGAGTTCGAAAGATATTTTGGCTTAATTAATATTTATTTCACTTTCGCTTGGTAAGTAAAAAGTGTGTGAAATGGCATAGAAATCATTCAAAAGGACTGCCAAGTACTTATACTATATACTGATACTATTTTTATAATTTATTTTCAGAAGGTAAAGTTAAAAACAATTAAAATTAAGATATTTTGTTTAAATTTGTATGATTCAGTTTTGCTTGGTGATGACGATGATGATGATATTAGAATAACAATAACAATAATAATTTATTATTTATACCCCCGCCTATCTGTCTGTGTTTCCCCAGCCTCTCTGGGCGGCTTCAATCAAAATATTTAAATACAATGGTTCGTTAAACATTAAAAGCTTCACTAAACAGGGCTGCCTTCAGATGTCCTCTAAATGTAAATTGTCTATAATATTGCATAGAAATACAATTAAAAACGATTGTCAAGTACCTGCAGTTATAGTGTATTATTATTATTATTATTATTATTATTATTATTATGCATAACCTGACATTTTCAGAAGGTAAAAATTAAATTCTCCCCCAAAACGCTTCATGTGCTTCTTCCTCAAACATAGACTTACCAATCTAAATGTTGTCCAATTAAAAAAACCCCAGCAGATTTTAATTCCTCACAACCCAAACCATATTTTAAAGACTCCTCATTGAGGAAATTTCCCCCCCTAAAACAACACACCCTATGGTCAGGGTCTCGGGGGTCATGGTGGCCCTGGGCTATATGACACATTTTTGACAGCCCAAAAAGAGAACAGTGAAGGTGCTTGCCTGATATCAAGTGGCAGGGAGTTCCAAAGTGTAGATGCCACCACACAAAAAGATTGTGTCCTTACGAATACGAAATGGGTCTTATTTTGCACCTATAGCAGTGCCACTGGCGCAGATCAAAGTTGTTGAGGGGCTTCGTTGTTCCCGCAAGGGGACAATGAAAATAAAGATTATCTATCTATCTATCTATCTATCTATCTATCTATCATGCTATATGGTGTAAGGTGACCTCGAAGGAGAAGTGTCTTGTTCAAGTTCCGTTTGGGCTACACCCCTCTCCTGCAAGCGTTCTGTGCAGGGCGGATTGGATTTAAATCCAATCCAATCCCGATGTAAATCACAGGTTGGGGCTAGCTGAGAGTAGACTGAGGGCAGTGCCACCTTTGCCCTAATGCACCAGCCTCTGTTGAAATATGCTACACACATCTATGTATTCTTCCAGAATTTTCAGTTCACCTGTGGGTATTTGAAGCACCATCATCGATCATTTTGTATTTGTGCAAGGTCATCACCCTTGGCCCCTAATTTCTAGTGCCTGATTTTGACGGAAGAGGAAAATAATTTCCCTGCATTTTCAACTGTTTAACCTTTGCTTGGAGGGTTGATTATCCTGTTCCTGCGGCCACTTCTGTGCCAACAAAATACTCAAGACACCAACTTTTGTTCAGTTTTCAGTATATATGTATGTACATAGGTTCTATGGCAGCCCCACTTTTTAAAAGAACTATGCCAGCAAACTGTTTTGGATTTACTGACCTCTGCTCCTTACAAAGTAACACTAATATGATCAATTCACTCCACAATAAAGATGAGAATTTATTCTGCAGTTTTATTAAGTTTAAATTCCTTAAAGCATCATTGAGATCACTCAACGTGATTTAAAAAAGGGGGGGAGGGATCCAAGATAGAATTTGTCCACCAATCATTCCAAATAACGCAGGAGTTTTTGAAGCACCAAACCTTTCTTTCCTGCAGAGTTCACACAACTCCATCTTCCATTATGAAAAACACAATGGCTCATAAAAAATCTGTTTAGTTGTTCTCCATACACAAGTAACAAGTTGTTTTATTGGGGGGGGATCCCTTTACAAAGCACCAAGAAACAGTTCCTTCCACCTCCACCCTCACACCCCCAAAAGATCACATGGTAGGGTTATTTTAAAGAAAGGAAGTTACACATATTGGCCACCAAACACAAAGGTCTTGGGAGTTTCTGGGACACAGGATAGGCAGCTGGCAGCCTGTACACTCAATCCAGCCCACGAAGGGGCTTCTCTTCTAGCCCTGGTGTTAAGCCTTAATCTCAAGGACTCTCCACACCTGTTTTTCTCTTCTCCCATTTTCTCCCACAAAAGCCAAGGTCACAACCACACCATACATTTAAAGTTCATGGCTTCTCTCCAGCTCAAGTAATCCCAGGAGCATTCACATACTCCCCCTGCAAAGCTACAGTTCCCAAAATTCTTTGGGGGAAGCCATGTGATTTAAACGTATGGTGCAGTTGTGACCTGATTTTAAGATAAAGGGCTCTCAAACTTCCTTTCCAAGTCCACCAGCAGCTAATGGAACAGAGGTTCTGCCAGCACTCTCCTGCCTACACCCCCAATTTCCTGGGCCCTACTTGTAAACCAACACAAGCAAATGGGGGTTAAGTGTCTAAAGTCTGTATGGGATGTGTTCTGCCAAAGCTACCATTGCTGTTGGCACGGTGGAAGAAAAGGTTCAAGAGCCAATGTGATGCCTTCCAGGTGTTGCAAGGGCCACAGTGCCTATCACCCTTGACCACTGGGCTACGCAGGCTGGGCTGATGGGAGCTGGCATCCATCAGCATCAAGCGAGCACCACACTGAACTTCACTGGGTGACAATGTCCTCCTTTAGCCCACACACGGTTAAAAATGGGGATGTACAAGATCAGTGACTTTGCCGTTTACTTCCACGCTCAGGATCCACAACAGGTTGTGCATGAAAATCAAGTTGACCTGCTTTCTTCATATCTGTATAAAATTTTAAACCAGGAAAACTGTTTCAGGAAACTAAGTGCATAGTCATGCTTCTAATTCCAGCATCTCCCCTTTCTCCAAAATAGACTGTTTGAGGGCTGGGAAGATGAGGCATTGAACTCCTGGTGCCAATCCAAAGTCCCGGGGAAATGATGGAACTATCTGCTAGTCACTGCTAGTTGGTTCCACTGGTTGAAAGATGCATCTAAATGAGGGCTGCAACCTTTCATATTTTAGTAGGAAAGTCAAGTACCTCTGGTTATGTACTTAATTCGTTCCGGAGGTCCGTTCTTAACCTGAAACTGTTCTTAACCTGAAGCACCACTTTAGCTAATGGGGCCTCTCGCTGCTGCTGTGCCGCCGTCCCCCAATTTCTGTTCTCATCCTGAAGCAAAGTTCTTAACCTGAAATGTTATTTCTGGGTTAGCGGAGTATGTAACCTGAAGCGTCTGTAACCCAAGGTACCACTGTATTATTTCGAACAGTGGCAACAAATCTGTGCTCTGTTCCAGAACAGCCTTTGCCAAACTGATGCTCTCCAGATGTTTTTCTGGCTGGTTCCGATGGAAGCAGTTGTCCAAAAGTAGTCTTAAAAGGTAATCTTAAAAAGAGGTATTTCTAAAAAATAAAAAAGTTTTAAACACAGACCCAGAAGACAATCTCTTTATTTAAAAAGAGTAAGTAAAAATAAACTGAATCCAGCTGTTGTGAACACTTCCTTGCATCTGGGAAACCTTCCCACATGCAATTGTCAGTGACAGATCAGTCCCCTGTCTCTTGTTGAGGATTGGGGGATGTGGTCTAAGGAAAACACCCTCGGTTCTTCAGAATGCTCTTATCTAAGCCTACTGGGCACTATCACCACTGAGAATGCACTCTCTCTATCACACTCAACATCCCCATTGCCTAAAAAACCTCAAGTAAAGAACAGTAGCAGTAAAGCAAGCATGAAAAACAGTCTTCCCACTGAAAAGCCACCAGTAGTTTCCTAGAATCTTGAGCAGTTTTAAACCATAACCAGGAATGAGAACATGCAGCCCTCCAGATGTTGCTGAACTACAACTCCTATAATCCCTGACAATTAACCATGCTGGTTGAGGCTGATGGGAGTTGGAGTCTAACAGCATCTTGGGGGAAACAGGTGCCCCACCTCCAACCATAATCAAACAGTATATATGCCTACCACCCTATTTCCTCGATTTTAAAAGATAAAATTCAAACCAGAAGACACATTTTTTTAGTGTAGGTCATTTAAAAAGTCTCTGTACCCAGCTGCATCTGAAAAGAGGCAAGCTAGATCCTTTTCATGAAGCACTTGGCAGATCAAAACAGTGTTTCTCCTTTTTCAAAAGAAACACCATTGCTTAAATAGTTTCTTTTGCATACAGTGTCCATATACATATTATATACACAGTACAAAACCATACACTCATACACGCACACACACAAACAAACACAGAGATGGGGAAAAGGCAGATTCCTTCAGAAGTTCTGGAGCTCAGGAATGTCTCGGTAAAGGTCCAGGGTCTCGGGATTGGAGAAGATGCCCCGCTGAGCCACTTCCTTCCCTGCGATAATGTGTTTGACAGCCACTTCAACTTTCTTCCCATTTATTGTGTACTGTGAAATTAAGCAGATAAGGACATAAGAATTGCCTGCTGCATCAGGCCAATGCCTCTCCTAGTCCAGCGGCCAACCAGATGCCTGTGGGAAACCAGAACATGACCACAAGAGCCCTCATTCCTTCTGTGGTTTCCAGAAAGCACCTGGAAAATATTCTAAAGCATCGCTGCCTCCAGCTGCGGAGGGAGAATTTGGCCATCATGCCTAGTAGCCACTGCTAGGTAAACAGTGACGCTGTGCTCATGACTCCAAGACACCAAATCACAAGTTAATGCAGTGGGTGCTTGGGTTGCGAACGTGATCCGTGCGGGAGGCCGGTACTTCCGGGTTCAGTGCAATGCGCAACCCGAAAACGCGCAACCTGAAGCGTCCGTAACCCAAGGTATGACTGCATATGTAACTGAGTTACTGTAATGGTATCATTTTCATTATACTCTATTATGGTTCCAAGTGTTTTGTAATAGCTATCGCATCGCCTGTGTATGCAAAAGGCCTGACTGGCTAACCAGCAATAAATGTGCTTGCTTGGGATGAAGATTGTTAAAAGTTCTGCATCCTGTTCTCTCCCAGTCACCATCCTGATGCCTCTGGAAAGTCCACACTCTTCCTACACACTGGCTCACAAAAAAAAACAGTAAGCTCTCTGCTCCCAAAAAGAAGGTCAGTGGCAGGTAAATACTTTTTTGCAGTTCCATGAGTTATATTTGACAAAAAAGTGTAGGTCAAAGGAGAAAGGCAGGAAACCAAAAAAAAGAATGGGAGGAAAGCAAGAATGCAGCTCTGAGTGCTTTCTTGTAGTGATATGTTTTACCTCAAAATGTGATTAGAATTCAGTTATACATACCTTCAGAGTGCTGGCTACTTAATGATCTAAACTAGGACTCCTGGGTAACCAGCTGTCATACAAACACCCCAAAGCCTCCTTTTACTTTTTCGTTTCAGTTTATGGAGCCATTTGAAGCTGTCCTTCCACAGCTTTTTTTGCAGGGGATGGGAGCACACAACCAGAGATCAGGACCAGACCCACCCCACACACTGGGCCTTATGGTGCTGCTTTTCAGGGAGGCAGGCTGGGGCAAAGTGTGGCTTAATAAAAACATGCTGGTACCAAAAAGCTGAAGACAGTGGCTTCTATAATGTGGGTGAGCGATTCTGCCACACTCATCAGCTCGCCCCAGGCTGGCAAGACTCTGTAACAACCCCGTTAAAGTACCTACTGGCTAGACCACCGTGTTGCCCTGCAGAAGTTGCTGGATCACCAAGATCATCTTGAGGAGTGCTGTTAGTTTCCCTCCATGTTAAAGAGGCCCAATTGGCCTCAACTGGAAGTGGGGCATTTGGTTCTGCTGGCCTCACGGTGTGGAGCACTGTTCATGCAGAGGTGTGGCAGGCGTCCTCGCTTCTTTGACTTCCAGGCCTCTATTGGAGACCTTTTCATGCTGACAGGCCTTTGCAGCTGATTAATTAGCCAGCCACTTTAATTATTATTTATATTACTTTTAAATGGTGTTTTGTTTGTTGTACAAGATCCTTAATGATATGGCAGTATATTAAATGCTTCTATAAACGAACAAACTTACTCCACAGGCCAATGGGAAGGCAGGATGCAAGTTGCAGTCCAACAACTTCCCAAATGCAACAGGCTGGGGAAGGCAGGGAGATTCAGCCATTTGTGAAATTTCTGCCTCTCTTACACACACACACACACACACACACATATATATATATATATATATATATATATATATATATATATATATATATATATATATATATATATATATGAGAAGCCATGAGTGACTTACTCAACATCATTTTTAAAGTCTGTCCAATACTGCTCTTCTCCCTCATTCATTACCCTAGGGCTCCATACACACTATACCATTAAAACACAATCAAAGAATTCTGGACCCCGTAATTAGTTAAGGATCGGTGAGAATTTTAATTCTATGCCGAGAATTCTTTGAGGGGGGAAAGTGCTTTGAATCTGGTTTAAAAGGTGTAGTGTGTACACAGCTTGAAATTCGGGGTCATCCAATGAAGCTGAACGTTAGGAGATTTAGGACAGGCAACAGAAGTACTTTGTCATACAGTGCATAATTGAAACTATGGAATTTGCTTCCACGGGAGGCAGTGATAGCTTGGACAGCTTTAAAAGGAAATTGGACGAAGTCATGGCTCAGGGGCACGGCATCCACCTTGCATGCAGAAGGTCCCAGGTTCAATTCTCGGCATCCCCAGGTAGAGCTGGGAGAGACTCCCTGCCTGAACCCCTGGAGAGGAGCTGCCAGTCTGTGTGGAGAACATTGAGCTTGATGGACTAGTGATCTGGCAGTTTCCTATGTTCCTGCACATGAAAGTCAGAAGTAGATCAAAACTTTCTTCACAGGCCTTACTTGTCTTACTTGTGCGCTTCAGTTGTGAAAAACATAAGCTTTGCAATATATTTTGAGGCTGTTGTTTTTTTTAAGAGAGACTTCTTGCAAAACAAATAAAAAACCTATCATTTTAGAGAACAGAACTATCCAAAATGCATTTTTGTGGGAGCAGCTTTTTGGCACACCAGAAAGGCAACCATCCCATTTTAAACTTATCAACAATGCCCAAGAGTTCTCAGTATATCAACAGGACACATGTATACTGTATTTATAAACTGAATAGAGGTGTTTATTAGGGGACCCTTTTTGCTGTTTAAAAAAAGGAGGAAAAGGAGGAAAAGGATTATTTGGGAAGAAAAGCACACACAAGTTGCTAAGCAACACAGACAAACTATAAAACTCCACTCCACTTTTTTTATTAAAAAAATAGAGAGACTAAAATTTGCAGGCATGTGTGGGCTCCTTAATGACTATTCAAAGGTGACAATGAAATAAATATATAGCGGCAGCAAGTAGTAAGAAAAAAGGATTGTGCTGACATACCGGAATGCCTTCAGTTTCCAGAATGAGGCTGGGAACATGCCGGGCAGAGAGTGCAACGCGGATCGCTTCCCTGATGCGTTTCACCAAATCTGGGCTGAACTCCTGGTTGGTGGCCATCTTTAGAAAAAGGATCACCCTTTCTTCACCGTCTTTGTTGTACTGAGGGACGCAGAGGCTGTCCGAAACCTCCTCAAAAGCTTCCACTGAAGAGACAAAGGAAATGTTGGCTTAGACTTATTTGCACCCCTGCGACAGGGAATAGTAAATATGTGCCGTTCATAAAGCCAGGCCATGGTGGCTTGCAGGGGCAGCTGGCACTCTTTAAGCCTGGTAGATGGCACTAGAGCCAATGGCAGGCACAGCCAACTTGGTCTCGTTTTGTCCCCATTTTCCTTAGTACAGAGGGAACGGATGGTCTCAGCACTCTTAACTAACTGCAGTTCCCAGGATTCTTTGGGGGAAAGCAGGATAGTACCACTTTAAATGTATAGTGCGGATGAGGCTTTTATATTCTGAATTTGTGCGGAGCAGTGGTTAGAGAGTCTGGTTAGGCCTGAAAAGATCCCACTCGGCAACATTACTGGGTGGCCTGTTGCCACTCACTATCTCTCAGTTACCTCACAAGTTTGTTAAGAGGAGAACATATTGGTGGGGCAAGGGGAGAAAGGAAATCATGTATGAGCTCCTTGGAGGAAAAGGGTTATTACTTTATGAAACAAGACTAAAATAAGGCGTATTCACAGTAAGAAGTAATTCTGGTCACTTAAGCTGTGGTTTCCAGCTTAGACCTCAACTACTTATGTAAACCATGCAACGAACTTGACTGGCTGGGCAGAATACAATAATGATTAATTTGCTGGTCATAGGTGCAGTATGAAATCCAGTGGTAGAACACAGGGTATTTATTTATTTATTTATTTATTTAGATTTATATACTGCTTCATATTTTTAAAAGTGATTTACATAAAATGCTGCCTTTCTTAATAATAGCAATAAAGGCAGACTTTAAAAACAGAATTGAATTCATAAAGTAAATTATAACACAAACTGAATGCCAATCCAAAGAAGCAGGAATTGGAAGTAGGAGCTTCTTTGACGCTTATCCTGCTTCCTCTTGAAGAATCTCAGAATACCTCAGATGAGATTCCCGCTGGGCAGCTGCATAGCTTTAGAGGATGAATGGGGCACTCTGGGCATTGCTGGAATCCATATCCCATGCGCATAGCCAGTGATTGTGATAGGAAACTGATATTATATTTTCTCAATTGCCGTTTCTCCTAACCATCTCCCCTCTCCAAAGAAAAGGAGGGGGAGCCAAGCAGAAAGACCATTCCAAGAAAATAAAGGGGGGAATGATTTTGAGAGAGAAAGGAAGGCTGTTGAAGTTCAGCTGCTGCCCACATTGGAGGACCAGGCCTGCAGCCAAACAGTCCTTTGGTTCACTCATCTGCTGATTTTTCTGCCCTCCCTCTTGCCCTGCCTTCGTTACTGCAGACCCTCCACTGACTTCACAGACCAGGCTGGCAACCTCTTTTGTGCCCAGGCAAGAGTTATGACGGCAAAGCACCCTCAAAGGAATCCACTGACAGGGCATCACCAGAGACAACCAGGCCACTGTGGCCGCTGGGACTCTTGCAAAGAGCAAACTGCCTCGGGACTGGGCACGCCAGATGGTTCGAGGCAACCCTCGAAATGAGGATTTGCTACACACATTTGCTGATAGATATCAACCACAATGTGTCTCTGCGTTTTCATTCCATGTGGCTTAAAAGAAAAAAAATGTGGTTCAAAAAAGGACTCAGTGTTGCTGAATGGTGGCTGCTACTGGTGGGGCAAAAGTGGGGAGACTAACAGCAGGTGGCGCCAGAGGCAACGGCAGGCAGAGGCAACTAGTTCTAGATTTGTCCCCACCTTCCTTCTCCTCCCTGCTGAGTTCTCCAAGGGCAACACTGAGCCCAAGGAGGAGGCAGCTGTCAGGCAGTGCCGGCCCTCTAAGAAAGCAGGCAGGTGCTGAAAGCAGACTAGCCGAGTGGGGCAGTGCCCCATTCACTGTAATGGAGCAAGCCTCCTTTAGGAGTGCCAACTAAAGGGACAACATAAGGCTATTTAATTCTGGACCTTAAAACCACAAGCATTTGGACCAGATTTTTCCAGGCTCTTTGAGCAACAGTCAGGCCAGTGCCCTGAAGTGGAACAAATGAGGAACTACTGTAGTTTTATCGAACGGTGATTTGTTGTGGTGTTTAATCCCTGTTTTATCTTTCAATCTGACCCCAATGTATTTGCAGGTTGTTGCTGTGACCTGCACTGGGATCATTTCATAAAGAAGGGCAGGGTGTAAACTGCACAATACAGTAAATCACTAAGCCTCTCTCATTTACCAAAAACACAAGTTTCCCTTAAGCAATTTTGCAAGTTATCCTGTGCAGCACAGTGGCTTTCAAACCCAAGTTTCAGGAGACCTTGGAAACGTATCTCAGGTGTTCCTTCGTGAAATAATCTATAATGGCATCTCCAAGTACAGTATTGCTTAACTAGCAAATGATAAGAAACAATGTCTGTCTAAGATATTAAGGAGCCTTCCCCAACCTGATGCTCTCTGGATGTTTTGGACTGCAGCCCCTGATCTTTGGGTCAAGCTGACTGGGGCTGATGGAAGCCCAAAAACATTTGTATTTCCCAACCCATTGCCTTCAATACTTGCTGCCAGTCAGAGCAGACAATACAGAGATGGACAAATTCTGATGATGATTTATTATATTTGTTAGTCGCTTTTTTTTTACAAAGCGACCCAAAGTATCTTACATTAAAACCAATTAAGGACATCCAACAGAAATCTAAAAATGCAGCTATACAGGTAAAAGGCAGGACTTGCAGATCCCAGCCTGCTAAAAGAGGGCACAATGCCACCCTTCAAATTACATCTTTGCCTGGCTCCTAAAAATAGATGGTGCCAGTTGTGCCTCCTATGGGTGGGCATTCCAAAAGCAAGCAGCCATCACTGAAAATGCCACTCAAATAGTCTGAGCTTCCAAATGTCTACTGACTCAGGGGAAGTTTCAATGGCTGCACTCACACATAATACCAAGCCATTGTTTGCACACTTTGACCATGGTTTGTGCAACCAAGCATGAGTAGTTTCTTACAAGCTTGTTTCTCCAAAGCTTGGTTTGTTTTCCAGCTGCTATTGCTTTGTGCCTGGCGTGGGGTGCCCAAAAAAGCCATTATTAAGCAAAACTGTTGAGTTGGACATAAAGTCAAACCACAGCTCAAACAAGCCACGGTTTGTAAACTAAAAGAAACCTTGGCTTCACATTGTGATTTGTTGGCAAAATACAAGCCATAGTTAGGGTTTGCAAATTCCAAATGAACAACAACATAGCATTGTGTGTGAACCAAGCCACAGTGTAGGGCATGTGAAGAAATGGCAGCTGTACTCTTAGAGACTAAGAGACTTACTGAGTGCATGCAGGGTCCAGTACTCTATGCCTTACAGTTGAGGCCAATGGTAACTTGACTTGTTTGAGCCTCTTCAAATCCTACAGCACCCACACACTGCTCTCAGCCTAAACTACCTCACAGGGTTGTTGTTGAATGAAGTCACGATAGAAAAATGAGAGATCAAGTTAGCCAATACTGTAATTAACGGGAGGAAGAAGAGTGGATAAATGTTAAATTGCATACCTATGTTATAGATCTCAGAACTCCCAAACCTCACACCACTTGGATTCAGAGTGCCATCACTGGGGGGAGAAAACAAGAACAAGCCGTAGAGGAAAAGCATAATCATTATTAAAGCATCATTAAAGCATAATCACAGTCTGATGAAAAGAGACAAAACATAGGGAATTTATCATGGTTCTCAATTAAAAAACTGTCAAATATGCAACAAAAAAATTATCCTTAGGCTAGGATTCCAAGAAACCGCTGTTCGTTAGAGATTCCTACCCATTAGAACGGTGTTTTATACAGGCACAAACAACAAACAGGCCCACAAGGACTGTATAAATCTCAATAGGTTTAATGACTGTGGTCTCTACCCAAAGAACCCTGAGGACTGTATTGCAGCAGGAGCAAGAGATGCATCTGCCCTGTGCTCAGAAGGTCCCAGGGTCCATCCCAAGCATCTCCAAGCAGGGCTACTCTTCAAGCACTCTTCCCCAAACCACGGCAAGCCACTGCCAGTACACAATACGGAGCATGATGGACCAGTAGCCTGATTCACTTTAAGGCAGCTTCCGACATTCCTACACCCAAGGGCCTTTTATAGACAGGATGAGGAACCTGCAGCCCTCCCAGATGCTGCTGCACGGGGAGGGCCACAGCAGACTATCAGCTGCCCTGGCTGGGGCTGATGACAGTTGGGAGCCTGCCTTAGATGCCAAAGCAACTTGCTTGGCATTGGATTGGGTATCATGCAACTTGACTAGGGGGAGAAGGAGGCATTTGCTGTTTTGCCTCGGGCAGCAGTATGCCATGAGCAAGCCCTGCATCAAAGGGAAGTTTGTGCCACCTGACGAAGACCATGGGACGCTGAAACAGAGGAGAGGGGAAGAAAAGAGTGGGGGAGTCTCTGAAATTTCCTGGCCCAGCCTCAGAAATGTCAGCCAGCCAGCCAGCAGAGCCAGACTGACAATGTGTCCCTGTATTCCCAGCCAACAAGTGTGCAGCATGCCACTCTGCTAACTGCCACGAAGCATCCCTCACATACGGTCACGCCAAAGTGATGGGCGTACCTGCGGCCAAGCATGACGATGCCTCCTGTCTTGGGGTTGATCTTGCAATAGTCACCGTGAGCCCAGACACCTGTCCAGAAAAACCCACATGGAGGGCAACCAGGTCAATTATCAACAATGCAGGCCTGTGTGGCACACAAATCTGTTTTCACATTCACAAGAACAGTGGAAATTGATGGAACAGGTTAAAAAACCAAACAATACAATGTTTTGGGTATAGGATATAGGGCAGTGTATAAATTCAATTTTTAAAAAATGTTTACAAGAACACAGAAAACTAGAAGGGTTGTAGGGGGATTCAGGGATCCAAGTGACCCTCCTTTTAATTTACTGTGTTTACTGAATAACCCAGTGGTTCTCAAACCTTTTCCTCTGGACCACACTTTCAGAATAAATATTTGGTCATGCCAAACTGATTTTTTTATTGATAAGAAATACATTGGAACACAAAAAGAAGAAACTCCTAGCAGTGCTTGATTCATAACATAGAACACAACTACTTTGTAATATGATCATGGGACATCCAGAAAGTAAAAAACAATGCAACTGCATAAGAACACAAGTCATTCCCAAAATATACCGTATTTTCCCGTGTGTAAGATGAGGATTTTTGCTTAAAAAATTGGTAAGAAATTGTACACAGAACATAGAAATAGAAATACTTTATTGTCACTGTACCACATGTTTACAGTGAGATTAAATGAGCCCCCCCCCCCCCCCCACAATCTCTCAGTCCTTGTTACACTCTATGTGCTGTCATGAGACCACCAACGCTGAACGTCAGCTGCAATGTTGCTGTTTTCCATTCAGCAGCCTCATGGCCCATGCGTAGAAAGTGTTCTTTAACCTGTTGGTGCAGCTTATCATGCTGCTATATCTCCTGCCCTCCTGTCAATCAGGTGGTAACAGAGGAATGTAGAATACAAAAAGGCACAAGACAATGATGTCCGTTATCACCTTTATTATTTATATTGGTACTAGAAGTCCTGGTGAGAAATATTAGGGCAGATGAAAATATTAAAGGAATTAAGATAGGGAAAAAGTTATATAAATTGAAAGCCTATGCAGATGATCTGGTAATCATGGCAGAAGACTCTCTCCCAAAAGTAATAGAAAAAAATCAGGAGTTTGGTCAAGTAGCAGGATTCAAATTAAACAAAAGCAAGACCAAAAGCTGGCACCCCTGGGAGGATTGGCCCACCAGGGGTGCAAGTGGTGCCACGCCATGCCCCCCTAGGCATGGCACCCGGGGCGCACCCCCCCCCCTTCGTCCGGCAGTGACTGCCACACCCTCCAGCCCTGGAGCCTTTATAAGAGACCTGCTCTGCTCCAGGGGAATAACTGCGGGGAGAGAGACTTTCTGCAGGCAAAGGCTTTTCTACCTGCCTTGCCCCCCCCCCCCCGCCTTTCCCAGACAGCAGAAACAGCTGGAAAGAGAGGAGTTCAGGGATAGTTTTAAAAAATAAATTTTAAAGTTGTGTCTTGTTTCTCAATTTGACCCTTTTACATTGTTTTCTACACTTTGTAGAATTTTATGCATTGTGATTCAATGTTATTTTATTGATTACTAGCTGTCCCCGGCCACGCAGCAGGAAAACTAAGGACCTCAATAATAAAAGCTAGAAGATGAGCTCTGGTGCTTCTGATGAATGGTGGCAACTACACACAGGATGCGTACAGCTAGGATTTGAAAGGGGAAAATCTTTGCATCACTGGAATGTAGGCAGTGAAGGAGACTGAAGAGTTTTTGCAGTGAAGGAGCAGAGAAGAGGGGAAAGCAAAGGAAAGCCATTTTAAAATGGAGTTTTCTGCCACTTCCTTTTGATGAGCCCTAGGAGCTGCTGGCAAGAACGTGCTGCAGTGGAAGGGGTTGTCCAGTCCACTTGACTGACCCTTTTAAAGAGTTTGACTTCCTGCCAGGGGCGTCGCTGGGGAGGGGCGGTAGGGGCGGTACGCCCCCAGTGACAGGGTGAGCAGCGGCGGGTGGGGGTGTCAAGCGGCGGCCCCTCCCGCCACTCCCACGCGCTGCCGCTCCCTCCGTCACCCCGGGAGCAGCAGCGCTGCACGGACGGGGTGCTCGCCCATCCGTGCAGCGCTGCTCCTCCCGGGGTGACCGGTGCTGCGTGGGGAGTGGTGGGAGGGGCCACCGCTTGACACCCCCACCCGCCGCTGCTCACCCTGCTCACCGCCGCTCGCTCCGTCGCCGTGGGAGCAGCAGCGCACAGTGTGTGCGGTGCTGCTGCTCCTGGGGCGACGGAACGAACGGCGGCAAAAGGGAAAGGGGGGAGCAAACGGGCGCTTCCCCCCCTTTCGGCCGCTTAAACGCGCCAGCTTTGCTTCTCCCCCCCCCCCTTTCGGCTGCCCCTTTCGGCGCTGGCTGGGCTGCGGAGCCGAAAGGGGCGGCCGAAAGGGGGGGGGAGAAGCAAAGCTGGCGCGTTTAGGCGGCCGAAAGGGGGGGAAGCGCCCATTTGCTCCCCCCTTTTCCCTTTTGGACGCTTCTTTCGGCGCTGGCTGGGCTGCGGCTCTGCAGCCTAGCCGGCACCGAAAGAAGCGACCGAAAGGGGAGAAAGCGCCCGTTTGCTTTCCCCCCCTTTTCACTTTCGGACGAAAGGGAAAAGGGGGGGAAGCAAACTGGCGCTTTTCTCCCCTTTCGGTCGCTTCTTTCAATGCTGGCTGGGCTGCAGAGCCGCAGCCCAGCCAGCGCCGAAAGAAGCGTCCGAAAATGAAAAGGGGGGGGAAGCAAACGGGCTCTTTTCTCCCCTTTAGGCCACTTAAACGCGCCTGTTTGCTTCTCCCCCCCCCTTTCGGCCGCCCCTTTGGGCACCAAAAGGGAGAGAAAAGGAAGCAAAGCTGGCGCGTTCAAGCGCCCGCTTTGCTTTCCTTTTTCCCTCCTGCGGGGGCATCCCCAGGGGCGTGGCATCGCGCTGTGCACGTGCGTCATGACGTCATGACGCATGCACATGCCGCAATGCCCCGCCCCCAGGGGTGCCTCTTGGCTTGCCGCCCCTGGCAGCCAAGGGGCTAGAAACGCCCCTGCTTCCTGCCAGCAGAGAGGTGGGCAGTGACAACTTCTTCCCTTGTAGGAGAACCTGCAGATATTTAAATACATGTGTGTGTGTTTAAACCCCTAAGAGTCTTGCAGCACCTTAAAGACTATCAGTCTCTTGCACGTTTGCTTAACAGACTAATACAGACAAGCCTCTAAAACAGGGAAGGGGACTTGTCACCCTCCAGATGTTGCTCTCATCATCCCTGACCATCGTCCTTGCTGCCTGAGGCCGATGGGAGATGCAATCCAGCAACATCTGAAGGACAACAGGTTAACCATCCATATTCTAGAACGTAGCAACAACAGAACCCCAGAAGACCATTTTTGCAGCACTCCACTGTTTGTGGGTTGTGGGCACAGGACTGCAGCCTCAGTTATCAAATCAAATATGAAGACCCATTTTTTTAAAGAATTCAAATGTGTTTGTGATCCCTGATGGTTTCTGAAGTTGAGAGAAAGGAGCACCCCAGAAAGATGAAGAGGTCCGACCCTGCCCTTGCAGAGAGCAAAGTGAGGGGGAGGGATGGTGGGCAAACAAGCAGGGACCCCGCAACACTTATGGGTACACTTTCGGGTTTACAATTTCACAAGCAAATATTGGTACCCACAGCAGTTCTCAAATGCCATGCTCAAATATTAGTTCTGCAGGCTTTGTAAGTGCAGGACCAACAATGTGCCCCCACAACACACACAAAAAGCACTACCTCAATACATACCTGGAAATCTCGAGAAATAAGCCTTCCTGTACTTGTTTCCATTCTCATCGTTCCAAAAGTGTGTTGGCTGGCAGGGCATAGGCTTGGTGCAGACCAGCTCTCCACTTTCCCCCAAAACTGGCTTGCCTGTTTTAAGGATCAAGAACAAAGGCGGCTTGTTTTCCCCCTCTCCAGCCCTTTGAATGCGTAGCTCAAGTATTTCATCACGCAACTGGTCAGTTCTTCCCTGTTACAGCTTCTTTGCAGGTGGGAATATGACCTTGTCTGTCATCACTTTGCCCAGCCCTCCCCAACTTGGCACCCTAACAGACTACCTTTCAACATCCCAGAGACCACAGGCCACACTGCTATAGCTCAACAACTTCTGGACATCAGAAGGTTGAAGAAGACTTAGCCTAGCCACTGTGGCTCCATCTGCACTACACTTGGGAAGCAGGGCCATACAACTTCAAAACAGTCACAGCACCCCCCAAAGGATCCTGGGAAGTGTATTTTGTTAAGGGTGCAGGGAGTCCATAGACCCCTCTTCCCCTCACAGAGCCACAGCTCCCAAGGTTTTCTGGGAAGGAGGATTGTTAAGCCACTTTGGGAACTGTAGCTCTGGGAAAGGAATAGAAGTCTTCTAACACTGTTCAGCAGCACACTTAAACTAATTTCCAGGAGCCTTTGGGGGAAAACCACAATTGTTTAAAGTGAAATCATTCTGCTCCAAACATGTAGTGCAGATGGGGCCTTGGATTCAACAAAGGCAAAATGGGAGAACTCCTTTCTCTCTACGTGCCCCACAACAACCCCCAACCAGTAGGAGAACACTTCAATCTCCCAGGACATTCTGTACAAGATCTCAAAGTAGCTGTCTTGTGAAAAAGGAATTTCAGAAATAGACTGGAAAGAGAAGTGGCTGAATTGCAACTCATTACCAAACTTAAAACCATGGAGAGACCTGGTCTGAACAAAGACATTGGATTCTTATCTCATTATACATGACAAAGCTATTTTTAGCCATCTCACCCCTTGCTTTTTCCTGTAAGACCAATTGCAGTCGTTAACAGTCGTCAACAGGTTTTCCACATCTATCAGCCAATCCCCATTCCACACCCCTTCTGAGTAATACTCCTCCCTACTCTCTCACTATATATAAGGGTTTGGTGACTTCTGTTTCAGTGTATCTGAAGAAGTCTGCATGCACACGAAAGCTCATGCCAAGAACACACTTAGTTGGTCTCTGAAGTGCTACTGGAAGGAATCTTTTAATTTTTATTTTATTTTTTTGACCACGGCAGACCAACACGGCTACCTACCTGTAACAGGAATAATTTAAGCTATTTATTGGGTGCTGCTCAATCAAAATTCTTGGAGAAGTTTGCAACGAGAAAAAGCAGTAAAATGAAGTAACAAGCAGTGGGTGGATTTTTTTCTCCCACCCAATGTGGGTTTTTTATTTGGTTGGTTGTAAGTTGCTTTTGGTTACTTTGGGCAAGATAAAGTGGCTAACGATTAAAGAAATTAAATAAAATAAACCACAGCAGCAGAGCAAATAACACAGATAAAAAATTAAAAGGTGAAGATAAATAAAGAGGGTTCCATCTAGCACTAGAAATAAATCACCAGTATGTGGAGAACCTCTCTAGAGGGGGAATTCTGCAACTGGGGTGCCACAATCTAGCTCATCTCAGCCAGCAGTCTGAATCAGAAAAAGATCCCCATTCCAAGATCCCCATTCCAGTGATGGGAGGAGCCATTAACAACAGTGGGCAGAGTAACAGACACTTTCCTTTGTGCACAAGGATTCACTCCAACCAGAGGGTGAAATGCACACACCCCTCCAGGCAGCCAAGCAAGAGGCACTGCAGGCGTACCTTGGCTCCCAAACGCCTTGGGAGTCAAATGTTCCGGCTCCTGAACAATCAAAAACTGGAAGTGAGTGTTCTGGTTTTCAAATGTTCTTTGGAAGCCGAATGTCCGACGGGGCTTCCGCGGCTTCCAATAGGCTGCAGGGAGCTTCCTGGAGCCAATCAGAAGCCACGCTTTTGAAGTCGAACATTTCGGAAGTCGAACGGACTTCCTGAACGGATTCTGTTTGACTTCCAAGGTAAGACGGTATCGTCATCCCAAGACACATTCCAGCCGGGCAAAAACACCCCAAAAGGGAAGAGAAGGACAAGTGAGGTGGGCAGCCTTGGGAGAGTCCTGAGTGCCAGAGAGGGCCACACACAGGGCTCCATCCCTGCTATAAGGCTCTCCATAAATTCTGGTGATACCTTTCTTTTTTAACCCAAATTAACTACGTGGGGTCTGCAAAGAACCTTCCCCAGCCCACCCCCTTACAACCAACAGCGGGGATGAGAAAAGGGCCCCCATTTGCCCTGAGATCCTCAGTTGTCTGTGCTGTCAGAAGCCCTTCTCCTCCAACCACAGTTCTGACTTGGAAAAAGTAACAGCAAGAGCTTTCGCTGGGGGAAATACCTTCATCGTTCCAGGCTTCCACTGCCATTCCAGATTCCGTGCCTGGATCTCACCTTTGTACACTGGAATGGACACATTCTGACCCATAAAGCAGGAAACTATATCTGTGCCTCCTGAAACGAGAGGGGGGCAGAACAGACTTCCATAAGCCCATCTCTCAAAAGGGTTGAAACCTCTTCAAATACATCCATTCGATGTTGCTGGACTGCAACTCTCCTCATGCTTAAAACACACTAGTGGTGCAATTGCTCTGAAATGATGGTTCGATTATTATCAATCTGCATACGCTTGGAATTGACCCCACTCCCAGATCATTGAGACTGTGAAAGTGTGCTAGGCCTGAAGCCCAGAGGTTGATGGATCAGAACTGTCCTCAGCTGGGCTGGTAACCTTTGATGGGCTAAAACCCAGTGGCAGAGAACCTGGTTTCCACAGTTTAAATAAATAAATAAGCGGATCAGAGAGTAGATGATGGGTTAAGACTCCACTCTACTCAACAGCCAGCAGACAGTCAAGGGAAGATAATATTGAGCAAGATGGATCAAGAGTCTAGCACTGGTTTAAGGATACAGATGCCGACTGTATTTGCACTGGATATGAAACTCTGTTTTATAGACAGAACTCTTTGTCATTGTTTTACATAGGGAATTGTTTCCTAATTGTTTCTATTGGTGTTCTCACTGTGAAATCTCTCTGAAGTGCTTTAGTGGGAAGTGATCCGTAAGGGAACCAAGTAAATAAGGGAAGCGTCTATGTTTCTCACATCCACTAGTATGGGCTGGCTTTCAGTAGAGAGCACTAGCAGAGAGTACCAGCATCACCCCGTCACGGGCTGCACCCCCAGCCCACCACGACAACTGGCCCTGTAGCCCAGATGAGGTGAGCATTCGATCTGAATAAATACAGTCAAGGTGAAGGTGAAGGTGAAGGACCCCTGACAGTTAAGTCCAGTCGCAGACGACCCTGGGGTTGTGGCGCTCATCTTGCTTTACAGGCCGAGGGAGCCGGCGTTTGTCCGCAGACAGTTTTTTCAGGTCATGAGGCCAGCATGACTAAGCCACTTCTGGCGCAATGGAACACTGAAACCAGAGCAGTGCATGGAAACACTGTTTACCTTCCCACCAGAGTGGTACCTATTTATCTGCTTGCACTTTTTGGCGTATTTTTGAACTGCTAGGTTGGCAAGAGCTGGGACAGAGCAATGGGAGCTCACCCTGTCGCGGGGATTCGAACCGCCAACCTTCTGATCGGCAAGCCCACGAGGTTCAGTGGTTTAGACCACAGCGCCACCCGCGCCCCTGAGTAAATACAGTACTTTCTATCATATGTGGTGGTCTTGTAAGAGAGTAAAAGCTTTCTGGGAAATGATTTACAATGAATTGAAGAAAATGTTGAAGGTAACTTAATAAAAATCAGAAACTTTTCTTATAGGGATAGTAGACACTGAGATACCAAAAGACCCCCCAAAAATTGTTTATGCATGCTACAACTGCAGCTAGAATGGTTTTTGCCCAGAGATGGAAAGAAGATGTAGTACCAACCAAGGAAGAGTGGCTAATTAAATTAATGGATTATGCTGAAATGGAGTAAAGATGGAGTAATGTGGAAAATGTAGTATAAAAAGTAAAACTTTCAAATAACCACAAAGGGGGGGGGAGTCAAATATATGTGTATTAGAAATGTATGTGATTTGTGTTTTTGTAATTCGTATGTCTGTAAATTTTTGAAAAACTTTTTTTTTTTTAAACTGCTCTTTACCCCTCAAATCTTCTTCCAAATGTTGCTGCTGCTATTGTTAAAACAACTGGGAATCGGGAATCCTTGTCAATCGACACAGAGATCTACCAGTAGATCCACACCTGCCTTCTGCCCACCATGGGCCACACAAGACAATCAATGTAAGAGGTGCAGAATAGTACCCAAAATGGTGACTGCTTAGCAACCACTGCATCCTCCTCCCTCTAACTTGTACCCCACTAAACATTCAGGTTCAGAAAACCCCTACCTGATATGGATCCCAGCAGAACACTGCTCTTTATGTGTTTGTAGACGTACTCGTAACTTTGAGGCTTGAGGGGTGAGCCAGTTGACAGGATGGTGTGGAGCGTTTGGAGGTTATGCGTTTCACCTTGGAACAACATTACCAAGCAGAGTTAAACTGTTATTTCCTGGCCAATTATCAACACCGCCACCGCCCCCCAAGTTTCCTGTTAACTTCTAGAACATGGGCCACCAACACAGGCAGCTGCACTACAACTCCCACCAAGCCTTACCATGGACCACACTGGCTGGGGCTGCTGGGAGTTGGAGTCCAGTAACATCTGGGCGCTGCAGGTTCCCCCCCTGATGCAACAGTACTGAGCTAAAGGGACACACTTCCTGCCTTGGTGTAAGGTTGCTTCCTGTGTTTCCACGATCCATGGGCAAAGTGACAACCCTTTGGGGAACAATAATGCCTTTGTGGAACTAATTAGAAATGGGAGGGAAGCAAAGTGGTCCAGTTCCAGAGCCAAACAGAATTCAAAGAGTATCTTGGTGCTTACATGGTTTAAGGTTCTTCTCTTCCAGCACCGCCAGCCATTTGGCACCTGTCCCAAGGATGGTGATACTGCAAGTAAAAAAGGAACAATTATCACTCACTATGGTCGCGTGATAATACGGGTGGCGCTGTGGGTTAAACCACAAAGCCTAGGGCTTGCTGATTAGAAGGTCGGCGGTTCGAATCCCCGCGACGGGGTGAGCTCCCGTTGCTCGGTCCCTGCTCCTGCCAACCTAGCAGTTTGAAAGCTCGTCAAAGTGCAAGTAGATAAATAGGTACTGCTCCAGCGGGAAGGTAAACGCTATTTCCGTGCTCTGGTTCGCCAGAAGCGGCTAGTCTGCTGCCACATGACCCGGAAGCTGTACGCTGGCTCCCTCGGCCAATAAAGCGAGATGAGCGCCGCAACCCCAGAGTCTTCCGCGACTGGACCTAACAGTCAGGGCTCCCTTTTCCTTTATGGTCATTTTGCTATTTATTACTTTATAATAATGGAGGGTGGCAACATGTGATCAGACCCTCTCTCAGTGGGGGATCTCAAACCATGGAATCGCTTCTCTGGAGATGCACCTATTAACCCTGCGGTGCCAGGCAAAGGTGTCCTTATTTACCCAAGCATTTTGCTCTAAACCCGAGTTCATCTTTTAGCTGGGTGGGGCAGGATGTGTCCTTTTTATGTTAGTGCAATATGAGCACTATTAACTATTCTTTTACAAATCTTTTGATGTATTTTAATTTAGGGTTTTTTTAATTATTGTAAGTCATTTTGTTGTAAGCAGCAAATAAGCATTTCCTTGGTCAATAAACAATAGTTCCTGTACTCCTGAACTGGCAAACTATGGTTAGTGGAATCAGAACCACCTGGGAATTAAAAGCCCTGGCTTTAAGCTCTTCGTTCCAATCCTGGCATCCATACTTTGCCAGTTCAGGACTTAAGAAGCTATGATTCAATAACTTAGAAATCACGGAACTGCGGTGGGCCAAGAAACTATGCCAAAATGTGTACTTTTCCAAAGTATCCATAAAATAGATAAGACAGAAGTAAAATGCAACCTAAAAAGAGTGTGTTGAAGAGGGTCAAAGTGCAGTAGTTTAAACTGTAAAGCTACCAGGTTTCACAATCAGAGAGTCTTCTTAGCCACATAGTTCCACCCCATACGAAACCTGGCACGTCACCTTGCTTCAAAACAAAGTATGTTACCAGCTGTCAGCTTTTGACTTTTGGGGTCTCTTTCTCCACTAGCTTGCAGAAGGATCTGTGCAAAAGCGTTTTCAGAGACAGCCATAAATTGTCCTGACAAAAGCCTGACCAGACCATTATTTTATTTCCTTTCTTGCTTATTTTGTTTTGTTTTTCAAATCCTTGCTTCTGGCTTTTATTTCTGTGTTTCAGACACAGTATTTTTAGCTATTTGTAAAAGTGAATAGATGTGTCATTATCTCTTTGGAGTTCGTATGAAGTTTTGCAAAGGCCATTCCCCATAAGCAATCAATGTTTGGCCTGACCTTGACCGGTAATTTTAATAACGGCAGCAGGTGAAATAAAAACAACCATTCAATGAGGCTCTGCCTAAACACAGGAAGTGAGGGAAGTCATTCCCTTCTTAGGAAGTGTTTGCTATGTCCCAGCCACTCCTTGCCCCCACGCAAGAAGAAGCAGCGTGACTTTGAAGTAACTCACAGCATTGTTTTTTCACGGGTTCTTATCAAGTGGAGCGAAAGTGGAATGAAGGCAGGAGAATTTTCCATGCAACCATTAAAAAGGCTTTGTCAAGTTATCTTGGAGCCACCTGGAGCTTGAGGCTCCTTAAGTATCTCACTTCCAGGATATTCCAATGGGGGCCATAGGTGAAAATCACATGAAGGGGGGGGGCATGGCATGAGGCTAGGGGGCACAGAGGGAAGTGAGAAGAAAAATCCTGATTGGCTGGTTATCCTCTTGGCCAATCACAAAAGGGTAAGGGGCGGCCCACCAGGGACTAGCACTCCTTTTTCCCATGTGGGTTTCCTTGGAGCAGTCCTGGTTTGTTTCCAGGGGGAGAGGGTGATCGCTGAGACTCCTGTTTTTACTGATAGAGTCCATGATCCAGAACCCCCAGGTCAGGTAAGTGCGGTGGTGGGGTGGCAATGGGTAGGGTTGGGTGAGGTGGAGCTGCTTGTTGTTGCTGCCAGTTCTGGGCCCGGTGGCAGCCTGGGCCTGACTCTGCAAGGCGCAGGATGCAATCCACCCCAGTGCCTAGCCAAACTGGGTCATCTGGTGCTGCTGACTTGCATCTAGTAAATAACTAAGTCTCTACTCAGTGGGCCTGACTCCCAAATAAGAGTGTGTGAGGCTATAATGTTTTATCTAGGCAGCCAGGGCTCCTCCAGATGACAAGTTCTTTTTGCACCAGGTCAGTGAGGACCACTTGTTTTTTAAAATTCTCCCTATGCTCTATACAGAACTCCTTATGCTCCTTTGCACTGTATCTGTAGGTTTCCCCCTGTGTCAAAAAACTGGGGTCAAATAAGTGTTCTTCTAAACTGTACACCTGCACATGCTGCCAGGTGAGATGCTAACCCCCCAAATCATTGCCAACAAAGGGGTAAAACAGGCTTAAAAACTTTAAATACAGTACCTAAATATAACGCTTCCTGGAATTACCATTGTAAGCTCTTATTATCTCCCCCCCCCCCCATGTTTCTGCTGCATCAAACATTCTGATTGACCTCTGGAGCTTGTAAAAGCTTAGAAACCGAAGCATCTTTTTTTTTAAAAAAAAAACCAAGCAAACCACAAGTGGTTGTTTCAGGATAACTTACGGGTGTTTTTTTTGTCTAAAGCAGAACCCACGTCTACCTACCCTAGTCGGTCAACCAAATCCCAGAGGACATTGGGGGATGGAACGAGCGGCGATCCGTCATACAGAACCACAGATGCACCAACAGCGAGAGCAGAAACCAGCCAGTTCCACATCATCCAACCAGTCTAGGGAGTGTGGGGAAATGCACGTTAGCTTTATCCAAGATAGTCACCTCCCTCACCTATTTCCAGACCTGTGAAGCTAGTCTCGCACTTCTCAAGGACACAGGTATGTAACATGGATGTGCCATCATGTGACCTGCCTACAGGTAATATTCCAAGTGCAATGCACACCCCAGGTTTAAATGCAAAGCAGGGGGCACTCAAGACTGGCTGTGCCATGCTCTGATGTTTCATCAATAATAATAATAATGATAATGATAATAATAATAATAATAAATAATAATAATAATAATAATAATTTTATTTATACCCCGCCCTTCCCAGCCAGAGAACCGGGCTCAGGGCGGCTAACATCAATTAAAATCACAACAAAAAACATAAAAACGATCAATTTAAAATAACAGATTAAAATACAAATTTAAAATTCAATTAAAACTGCAGGTCTCAATTTCAAAATAACCCACCAATAAAGATGAAGCATAAATATTAAACAGAAACCAACCCAAAGGCCAGGTGGAACAGCTCCATCTTGCAGGCCCTGCGGAAAGATGCCAAATCCCGCAGGGCCCTGGTCTCCCGTGATAGGCTGTTCCACCAAGTCGGGGCCAATATTGAGAAGGCCCTGGCCCTAGTTGAGGCCAACCTAACGTCTTTGTTGCTCGGGACCTCCAAAAGATTATCACTTGAGGACCTTAAGGTCCTACATGGGACATACCAGGAGAGGCGGTCCCTTAAATCAATTAAGTCTTTCCCCCAATAACCAGTCAATGGGGAGGGCCGTGGCTCAGAGTGTCTGCCTTTCATGCAGAGGGCCCCCCAGTTCAATTCCAGGCTTCTCCAGGTAGGGCTGGGAATGTCCTTCCTGAAAAGCGTCATTAACTAGAAACCCGAAATTTGGGGTCCCCTCCAAAGCTGTGCCAAAGATTTGCAGTCATTTTGCAGTGAAAAACCCTGCATTTTGCAGCACACACACCCAAACTGAGTAACTGACACATCAGACTAGGTTTATAGTTAACACCCCAAAATCCAACACTGTTAGTCTGGAGTGAATCAGACAATGTTGGGTTTGGGGATGGTACCCATGACCCCTGGTTTGAGTATCAATTACTTGGGTTTGGGGGGCACTGCAAAACGCAGGGGTTTCACTGCAAAATGCAAGGTTTTCACTGCAAAACAACTGCAAAATTTTGGCACCGGTTTAAAGTTATTTGGAAAATGTTGGATTCTGGGGTGTTAACAACAAAGCCGGTCTGATATATCAATTACCAGGTTTGGAGGGTGCTGCAAAATGTGCTGTTTCCACTTCAGAATGACTGCCAAACTTTGGCACAACTTTGGAGGGGATCCCAAATTTTGGGGTTGGTAGGTAATGAAGCTCTCCTGAAACCCTGGTGAGCCGTTGCCAGTCAGTGTGGGCAATACTGAGCTAGATGGAATGGTCAGCTTTCTGGTGGCTTCCAAATTCGCAAGGGATGTAGCTCAGGGGTAGAGCAACTGCTCTGTGTACAGAAGGCACTGGGTTCAAACCCTGGCATCTCCAAGAAGGACTGGGAAAGATTCCTAAACTCTGAAGAGCTGCTGCTAGTCAGGGTAGGCTGCACTGAGCTTGGTGGGCCAATGTCTAACTCGGTATAAAGCAGCTTCCCAAAGGTGTAACCAAAAAGGTGCCTCAATTCATCAGGCAACAGCTCACACGCTGCAGGAGGCAAATACTATTTTAGGAGGCACCATTTCTCACAAGAGGGAATGTCCCCCCCTGCCGGCCACAATCCACACGGGTGGCTCAGAAAACCAATGTGCTTCTTTGCTTGTGAGGTGCCCTTCGCTCATATGCAAAGGCAATTGTTAATGGATCAAATCGGTCAAGACTCAGAATCGGTCAACTCAGACAAAATAAGACTGTTGCCTGATTTCAAAAGCAAAGTTTTGGGATTGAAAGGTTAGCCATGCCATGCAAGAGCAATTTTATTTGGAGCATGAAGGATCAAAAGGCCAGGTGAATCTTCCCCACACTTGCGCTCCCCTGCCAAATAAATTACCTAAAATAAGCCAAATTATGCACACTTGCATCATTATTGCTTCTCTGGGTCATGGAAGTCATGCTATTCTTCAAGAAAAGAATAAACATGGCAAACCCCATGCATGCTGTGTTGAAAGTTTTAGCAAAAATACAATTAACAGCACTTACTGTTGTGTAGTACATGATGTTGTCACTGCTGGACATGTTACCATGGAGGAGGTGCTCTTTCAAATGCTGAATTAACGTCCCCTGGTTTAAAAGAAAAAAGACAGACATATAGGGAGAGGGAGGAGGAAACAAAGCAGAGTGTAGGTTAGACTGGGTGAACTATGAACCAGCCACTATCTCTCAGCCTAACCCCCACCTTACAGGGCTGGCTTTATCCAAAAGATTCCTCAGGCGCAGCTACAGAGCTTGTGCAACTCAAACTCAAGCTGGAGACCTGTGAGTAGGATCCATCCAAGCCATACTCAGAGTAAGTCCAGCAACTGCCAAGGGTCTACTCCGGGTATGGCTTACTTCGATATCGCCACCGAGCATCTTAATTGCAGGGTTGTGGGTTCGAGCCCCACATTGGGCAAGAGATTCCTGCATTGCAGGGGGTTGGACCACTGGCGTAGGAAGGGGGTGCGGGCCGACCCGGGTCATCACTGAGGAGGGTAACAAAAGGGCCAAAATATGTGTTTTTAAAATAAATAAAAATTTGGGGCTCGCAACACTTTTTTGAAAAATAATATTAATAACTTAATCTGACAATTAATTAACCTCAACAAGTCAACATAATACGTATTGAAACTTTTTAGTTCAGTCAACAAATGCAACGAAATGCGGCTGTGAGTGGGCCCTGTTGCCGGGTCAGGTTTGACCCTGTGGCAGAGAGCAGGAGAGTCGGTGGCAATGCTGCTGCACACACTCCTTGGTGTTGGCGCTTCACGCCCAGCTGCAGTAGCTCCACCTCCAGGTCATGTCTGGCCTGGCAGTGGAGAGCGGGGGCAAGTGAGCAGCAGCTTCCCTGCGCCTCTCCTACCCTGAACGGTGGTGGGTGGGAGGGCATCTTCTGCCCCCTCCCCCCTCGGGGCGCACCCCATGCACCTATCCCGGGCAGCACAAGCATAGGCTCCACCGCTGGGTTGGACTGGATGACCCTAGTGGTCCCTTCCAACTCTACAATTCTAAGACTATATGATATCCAAGTTTGGCTTCCTACCTATCCTCTTTACAACCTCACCTCTGATGGAAGTATTGGGAGGGGATTTTAAGCAAATCCAAATATGTGCTGGTAAAAAATATGGTCTACAATGATTGGGGTGTGTGAGAGGACCTTTTTCAAACAAAGAATGTAAATGGGATGGGGAGAATTAAGTAGCAAACAAGGAATGTCCTGCAGTAGTTTTATGTTCAGCCAGTTTATTGCAAAAACCAGCTAACTCCTATTCTGTTTTTGAGTGTCACAGTGCTGACATCCGAACTTAAAAATGGAAAGCGTAATGCTGGTGGTCAACAAAAGAGGTTTAAAGACTGTCTCAAGGCAAATCTTAAAAAATGGAGTATAAACACTGACAACTGGGAAACACTGGCCTGCAAGCACTCCAGTTGGAGAACAGCCGTAGACTTTGAAGACGCTTGAACTCAGAACGCAAGGGAGAAACGTGCTAAGAGGAAGGCACGCTTGGCAAATCCACACCGTGATCAACTCCCGCCCAGAAACCAATGTCTCCACTGTGGAAGGAAGTGTGGAGCCAGAATTGACCTCCACAGTCACTTACGGACTCATTGTTAAAACCCCCTAGAAGGTCTAAAACCATTTTGGGACTCAGGGAGGGTCACCTTGGATATTGTTAAGAGACGGTTTGCTAAGATCCTTGCAAGAATTTTGCCGGCTGCAGCTAATAAAGAGATGCCTCAATAGTTTCTACAATCCATTCTGTCACCTTTTTTGAAAGAGATTGATAATATTGGCATCCCAAAAGTCTGCTGGGATCTCCTCCTCCTCCTCTCTCCCAGATTTTTTTGAGGAGCTTGTGAAGTTGCACAGGCATACTGGCTAGCAGCAATCGAAAGCCCTCTCCTCCTTTTAAAACCTTCCCAATTGGTGGCCATCTCTGCCTCCAGAGGGAGCGAGTTCCAGAGCCTGACTATTGTTAGATTTCTTTGGGAAAAGAAATTCTATCCCAGCCCTTGCTGTGCAGATTTTCTCCTTGCAGGGAGTTTTTCGAAGTTGTGATTTCCCCCCGTCCAGAGTCTAAAGTGGTACAGCCCATTCTGTCACCACAGGCCTCTTACTCCTCAATTCTCCCAGGTGTGTAGGTGCAGCACAAGTACCTTAGCAAAATCCACCAAGCAAATTCAGTCTCTTGGAAGGTGGGGGGAATGCCTCTCCTGCACTTGCTAACCGACAGCTTACTGTGCAGAGGCTCCACAACCCCAAACAGCAACATGACCTACCCCTGCTGAGTGAACCATGCATTTCGGAGCTCCTGTTGTGCCAGATGAATACATGATAAAAAGGGGTGGCTGAAAGGAAGCTGTTCGAACTCCAGCTGGGGGCTTGGTCTCCCTTCCCCGCTGCAAGAAAGTCTTCTAGAAAGACGCTGAACAGAAGAAGAAGAAAGAAAGGAGGGGAGGGGAGGAGAGAATTAATATCACTATCAAACCTTTGTGACATTTTTTGTATTTCTTAACTATTATTACTTTTCTCAAAGTGGCACCCATGCTTCTCCTCCTTCCCCACTGTATCATCACAACCACCCTGTGAGGTAGGCCAGGCTGAAAGACAGTGGCTGGCAAAGGTTACCCAGGGCCTTCCATGGCTGAGAACAGATCTGAATGCTGGTCTCCCTGTCCTAAACTGACACTCTAGCCCAGGAGGGGGGAACCTGCCTCAACCTGAGGGCTCATTACCTTCTGAGCAATTTTCTGGGGCCCATGGTGTATTTTTAATCATTCTGTATGTTAACAATACTGTGCATCTGGTTTTCATGTTTTGTAAGCCACTCAGAAGTCATCTGGATCTGGGCATTAAGCTAATAATAATAATAATATATAATAATATGTATGTCAACAGCTACTCTGGGTGGCTTGCAGCACATTAAACATCAAATATTAGTAATAGTAATAATTTATTAACACATTATAACACACACACACACACACACACACACACACACACACTTTTTCTCTCAATTTCTTGGCAACTTACCGGTAAGTGCCACAACCCTGGTAACGGAACAAGCTAAACAAGCCTTTTGCTGCTCCAAAAAGCACTTCTAACTAATCCATTGTTTTCTACTCTCTCTCAAACAAACACTCAAGAGCATGTCCCTTCTGCAACTCTTGCTGGTTGGCTTCTGAGTGGGCACACAAAATGACCCCCCTTGTAAATACCGAGAAGCCCACCAGTCAGATTCACAACCAGAAGACTACATACCGCAACCTCCAATTAATATAAAGTAAATATATTCTGGATTCAATGACACCAACTGCTTTTTAAAAAATAGATAAATAGATGTACATTTGTCCAGCCCACTTTATACCTGTGCGAAATTTTGGAAATGTCTACAGATTCTCTCGAGGAAACGTATGGGATCACCACAACTTTTTTTAGATCTGGGAGTCCTGAAAGAAAGCAAAAATTCAAGGGTTAAATGGAGAGAAATGACAACTGTTTCCACTTTTAGTGTCTTCCTATAACCATAGTTTGTTCGACAGTGACCTAGACCACATGTTAAATATTACTGGAGTAGTAATGAATTTAGTTTCTCCTTTTCCACCTCTCATGTGCTTCAGTGGAGAGTTCCTTGTTTTCCATGGTTTCAGAACTGGGAAACTGATTTCCACACTGCCTACCAGCCACGATTGCCAGCTTGACCCTAGTTTGCTGTTTCTCGACTCTTGATGTCACAGGGAACTCAGGTTTAACAAACCAGAAAATGTCTGCTGAAGCCAGACATGCAAGAGGAGCAGAGGAAGAAAAGTGGGGGGCACCTGTGATCATTAAGAACATAGTAAGAGCCCTGCTGGATCAGACCAAAGGCTGATCCTGCTTCCCACAGAGGTCAACAAAATGCCTATGGGAAGCCCACAAACAGGACGCAAGTGCAATAATTCTCCCCCACTGCTACCTCGCAACAATCAAAGACAGTCATGCCTGATCCCTTTCTAAAGCAATTTAAGTTGGTGGCCATCACCACATCTTGTGGAAATGATTCCACAGTTTAGGATCGCTCCTTCCCAATAGAGCAAATGGTGAATGTTATTTAGATTATTCAGGAGGCTTGTTGCTGCCAAGGGCACAAGCAGGCACTGCTCTGCACGGCAATCTGTTTTTGTGAAGCCCACATTGACCCCTTTCTGCTCCCCATGCTGGCTGTGCTCTAGTATGCCCAGTCTCCCAAGCTCTGACTCACCAGTGGGCCAAAGGACAAACCTGTCTAAGGTCTGCAGTCCAGGGCTTTGCACAACACTAGGTGCTGAAGTCCGACAACTCAAGCAAGGCATAAGAAACCAACCAGGCACGGCCGGCTCAAGACGTTTTGCTGCCTGAGGCAAAGGACAAGATAGCAGCCTCCCACAAGGCACATGCAGAAGCCAACTGGATTGGCAGTTGAACCTTACCCCAACACTGCTGGCAGAAAAGTATATTTCCCTGTGCCTGAGGGCAGCCAGGTTGTGTAGGGAGCACAGGGCAGGCCCCATGGCACTCAGCATCTGCTGCCTGAAGCAGCTGCCTCACTCTGCCTCATCATAGGGCCGGCCCTGCAACTAGGACTTCAGCAGTGGTACATATGCAGCCATTTTCAGGCATCAGAGGGCTGGGCAGTGTTGCACACCTCAGGCGCAAAGCTAATAATATCCTTAATACATTAATGAAGGGATGGAAGAGAGAAGCAATGCCCCATATTCAACAATTCCCACAAGTGCACAAGGCGGCCAGTACCCTTTACGACGTTCTGAAGCTTTTCCAAGTGGTTGTGTTTTTTCCCGTTGTAAATGACAGCTTCAACAGAAAAGATCAACTTGGGCTGAATCTGGGAAAATCTGTCCAGTACACCCTGAAGGAGACAGACAGACATTAATACAGCCATTAACAGGAGTAAGTGAGAACATTAGTTTCCCCCAGACTGCAAAATGCTGGGACTCTTTAAACGTTATCCTTGTTGCAAAAGCACTATTTTCTTAGCACTTTCAAATATAACATTAAAGCAGGAATAACTAACATGGCGCCCTCCACTTGTGGACTACAGATCCCATTCTCCTTCCCTGGTTTACAATGATGTGCATGAGCAACAGCCAATTTTGTCCCTCCTCTGCTGTTATTTCCTCTTATTCTGTATTAATTCTTTATCTATCATTGACGATTCTTTTGCAAAACCTCTTTTTTATCTAACTTGAATATTTAGTTGATGATATTGAATCCATCCTGTCAGGTAGTGCTTTATTTCCTCATAATCTTTCAGTTTCAATTTGTTACCTTTTTCTTCTAACACGTATTTATGTGTAGCCCAGGTTTCCATATTTTTCCTCTTGACTGCTAAGGCCTCCGAAGGCAATAGCCACCAAGGGGTTTTAGGTTCTACTAAATCCTTACATCTTTCCCACACTTTATAAAAGGTTTCCTTATAATATGGTTAAGGGAGCCTCTATGGACTTTCACCTTTTCATAACCCAAGTATGCATGCCACCCATAATGATTGTCAAAACCTTCTAAATCCAATAGGTCAGCATTTTCCAATGTTATCCATTCCTTTAACCAATTTAGACAGGCCAAATCATAATACAATTTCAAATCAGGTAATGCCACCCCCCTCTGTTTTTACTATCTATTAGTAGTTTGTGTTTAATTCTCAGTTTTTTATATTGCCAAATCTTGATAGATCTTTTCCCAGGTTTTAAAGCATCCCATTCCACCAATCACCAGTATCATTTAAATAAAAACATCATCTTGCGAAGTACATTCATCTTTACTGCTGAGATTCTACCATAGAATGATAATTTCAACCTGTCCCAAATTTCCAACTTTTTAATTTTTTCCCCAAATTTTTGAATAATTGTCATTGAATAAATTACTGTTTTTGTTCGTTAGCCAGATTCCCAGATATTTAACCTTATTTACCTTATATAAAGGAGAAAGATTTATACGATCTGAAGAGAAACCAGAGTATGTTTGTATGTGATGCCAATAAAAGGTTTATTTCTTTTTTTAAAAAAAAAAAAACTATCATTAATCCTGAATTTATTTGTAATTCTTCTTTTTCTTGTAAATACATGTTCTTGGCTAACATATTGGTTTTATTTTTATTTATTTTAAATCCTGCCACTTTCCCAAATTCAACAATTTTTTCTAATATTTTTTCTACACTTTATTCTGTATTTTCCACAGTTATTATCAAATCATCCGCAAAGGCCTTTATTTTAAAATAAAAACAAATTCATCACTTTTGAACCAGTGTAGCAGAGTGCCAGTTGGTAACAGAAGATGATCACCCTCTTTTATTCACTGCATTCGTTGGTTGCTTTATGCAGAAATAAAAGTCTCAAAACGATCTAACCAAGTTAAAATACAAGCAAGCAAAATTAACTAAGAGGCAAATTAAGAATAAAAGACCTGCCCTCAACACTTTTATGGGTGAGCAGTACAGCAGAGGCTAATTTGGCAAAATAACAGTGTCTCAGGCTGGCACCTAAAAACTGGTTGTGACAGCACCAGGTGCCTTTTCCCGGGAGCAGCATTCCGGAAGGGGCGACACGGTTCCTCAGAACAAGAGCTGCAAGGAGTTACTTACGTTGATGCCAAAGTCCGGTGACGTCGCACTCCAGATGGCGCCAATGCTCGCTGCGGCCAACATTGCTTCTACTGCATGGATGCCATTGGGCAAGTAGCCTAGGACAGTTTTAGGAATTGCAGTGGTTACAACACTGGAGGAAACCTGCACCCAGGTGGCATGATGGCAAACAAGCCCACATTCAAAGAAGCCAGTGTGGTGTAGTGGTTAAGAACAGTAGACTCGTAATCTGGGGAACCGGGTTCGCGTCCTCCACATGCAGTTGCTGGGTGACCTTGGGCTAGTCACACTTCTCTGAAGTCTCTCAGCCCCACTCACCTCACAGAGTGTTTGTTGTGGGGGAGGAAGGGAAAGGAGAATGTGAGCCGCTTGGAGACTCCTTCGGGTAGTGATAAAGCGGGATATCAAATCCAAACTCATCCTCCTCCTCCTCCCATCGTGCTAGAACACTTTTTGTCATTTCTCCAACTTGGTGAATCACATTCCCCCACGTACAGCCGCCGGTGGGCAGGAGGGAGCCAAGGTGGCATGTGAAACCCAGAGCTCCAGCAAGGGATCTTGGCCAATGTTTGTCAAGCAAAAGGCAGGTTGGCCCAAGAGGCGCAGATCCCAAGCTTTTCCTCTCATCCTCCCCTCCTTCCACAGCCTATCACTGCACCTCAAACAGCATAGCATGCAAAAAAGGCCATAGATTAAAGGCAGATCATCTGCTTTACATGCAGAAGGTTCCAGGTTCAATCCCTGGTATCTCCAAGAAGGGCTGGGAATGTCCTTCCCTCCAAAACCCTGGAGAGCAGCTGCCAGTCAGTGTGGACAATATTGAGCTAGATGGACCAGTGGTCTGAATGACTGACTAGAAAAGTAGCTTCCTATTTTCCTAGGGAATTTAGCAAAGGATGCTTGTTTTCCAGTCATTCATTTCTGAGCTGCACCATTAAGTTTCATTTTATTGTTGTCATTTCAGTCACTTTAATACTGCGTGTACAAATAGCTGCAAAATATGCTCCCTGGCCAAGTTCAAGGTGTTGCTATGGATATATAAAGTCCTTAATGACTTAGGGCCCGTTTACTCCCAGGATCGCCTCTTATGTGCCTCTTCTACCACCTCCATCTGCAGAACTTTCACTTTTGCCAGGGTGACACGCTGCTCAACTCCCTTTTTGCGAGGAGTCATTTCTTTAATGTGCTCTGGAATTCCCTGCCTTTTGAAATTAGGCAGGCATCTTCCCTGTACTGTTTTAGATGCCTGCTGAAAATCTTTGTTTCAGTGGGTCTATCCAGACCCATGATTTAGTTACATGTGGTTTTAAAGTTGTTAGGGTTTACTCTGTTTAATTGTTCTTAAATGGTCTTGGGTACCTATACCGGTAGTTGTTTTAAATATGTTTATTTTACTTTATTTTTAATGGTACTGAATTGCTCACAGATGCATTTACTGCCCCAGAGACCTTTGGGAAGAGGGCAGGATACAAATTTAATAAATAAAATAGTATTTAGTTATTTTCCATTTCCCGGTACATCCCACCTTTTTCTCCCAAGGAGCTTAAGGCAGTGTACATGGTTCTCCCGCTCCCCACACAACAACCCTGTGAGGTAGGTTAGGCTGAGAGGCAGTGATAATAAACCAACAAATATATTGGTTTTAGAAGGGAGTGGGGGTTGCGGGTAAATTTGTGCAGTTTTGTAGGTCAGTTCATAATTCCATTTTTGGGGTAGTTGAATTAGATGGAAAGTAGAAGGCTCTCTTACACCAAGTAATTCAGCACCCTGAGTGAGGACAAAATTTGGTGTGTGTGTTCCCAATATTTCTTATTTTCACAGTAATTCCTTTTGGTACAGTTGCTTTTTAAGGAACTTTCCAGTCAGTACCTTTATAAATGTTCTGTTAATGTTAATGTTGTTGTTGTTACAGGTATGCCCTGTGCAGGGGAGCAGCCCACACTGCCTTAACCGAGTCAGACCAGGGCTCCATCTATTTCCATATTCACTACACTAACTGGAAGCAGCTATGCAGGGCTTCAGGCAGGGGAGTCTCACGGCCTTACCTGGAGACAGGCTTGGGACCTTCTGCCACTGAGCTATGGCCCTACCCCACGGCAGGAGATGAATTAAGTCACACCCCTATCTACATCCTAGATGTGTTGACATCACACCTATGCCTAAATTACACCTTTTCTTTCTCCCAGGGCAGATTGGGGGAATTACAGGGGCCAGATGAGTTTGCAGGAAAGAGGCTCCTGCACAGCCAACCCTCCTCAAAAAAGTGTCATCTGGAAGAGGAGCAGGCTAGCGGGGGGGGGGGGACAAACTGGGAAAGTACCATTTCCTGCACTTCCAGTTTAAAGTTCAATCTCCAAACCAGTTGCATGGTGAATTCATTTGCAGGACTTCCTTTTGTGAGATTGCAGGCATTGGCAAAATTGCTGCCTAGAGCAGGAACTAGCTGCATTCAGTGAGGGTATGTGTTGTACTTAAGGGGTAAATATGCAACAAAACATGTTCTTTCAGGCCCCAAGGTACATTTCAACTCTTCTACCTATAATCTGGGGAATTAGCCTCATTGGGGAGGAAGTGGAGCTAGCAGGCATGAGAATCCCCTTTCCAGTGCCTACTTTTTAGTGCTGCCCTCCAGGTGTCTTGTCACGCCCACAACTGCACAGCTTCAGCAATACAGGTTGGAAGTGGCCTCAAGAGTTTGGAAAATTGTGCGCATGGCTGAATGGGTGAGGTCTTTGTTTGGAGGTTCTAGCAGGGGAGCGCAGCTATCGTATACCCTTGACCGAAGAACGGTACACTCCTTCTATCTGGGATGGTCGTCCTCTTCCACCGAGCGCGCAGCTTCGGGAGGGACGCACATGGAGCAGTGAGGGAGGAAGGGGACACCCACCTAGCCAGCCAGATCAGCCGAATCCACCCTGGCGATCAATGGGGTGACAGATGTCGCAGCCAGATCGCCCTCACATCCAGCTTTGAAATGGTGCTCCCTGAATGCTTGATGCAGATGTTGCAGAAGGGGTAAGTCTGACACAGCCACCAGCATCCCATATGCCATGTGGAGAGGTTGCATACAAAGCAAATCCTGAATGATGATTGTCAACATCTACGTAAGGTGTTAATGACAACGCATGCTCTTTTCATGCTCAAATTGCACTCCAAAAGGGTTTTGGGAGGGGCTTGTATCTTATTGGGGGAGTTGAGAAATAAAATATTGATAAATAATATTTCATGCGCAAAAAAACCACCTGCATGCCAAGCTACTGTGGGCCCCTCTCCTCCTACTCCCTGACACCTCCACCAAAAGCAGGAAAATGGAGTCTGGGGTTACTCTGGCTCAGCCCGTCATCCCTGGTGCTCTCTCCCTCTGGGCCAGTGAGCAGCAGGGCAAGAGGCTCTGGGGGCCAGGAGGATGCCCTTGCTGAGGGATCAGGCCCAATGGTGCCAATCCTAGTTGCTGGCCCTAGAGCACACTGAGTACACTTCTGGACAACCTGTCTGTTATGTACTGAGTTGAATAGGATCCAAACTGCAGCAGTCTGATTGGTCCTAGAACAATAGGATTGAGATTGCAGCAGTCTGACTGGTCCCAGAACAACAGGATTGAGATTGCAGCAGTCTGATTGGTCTGCAGGAGCCACCCAATCCAGCTCCAGGTGGAAGTGAATCCGCACTCTGATTGGCATACAGGAGTATCCCGGAATTAGCCAATCACATGGGGCCCATTGTGTAAATAGTGTATATAAAGCAAACGTTTTGGGGGAACTACATTCCTCACTACTATGAGCTGAATAAAGAGCATGAAAGTCACACTGGACTCCGAGTATCTTTCACTGTCCATCTTTGTTAGCAGGGAAATCAGATGCAAGTTGTTGCTTTATACAAATTCAGAACAAAGGTCCCTGTAGCTTAGCAATGCCTACACAGACTGGCAGTGGCTGTCCAAGGTTTCAGGATGGGTTCTCTCCCAGCCCTACCTAGAGATGCTGCTGGGCAATGCACCTGGGACATTCGGCAAAGCAGGTTCTCTGACACTCAGCCATGACCCTCTGGCTAGTTAAGAAGCATTCACCCTTCTTAGTTTCCAGGAAGGCTAAACAATGTTGCATCAGAGCAAGTGTCACCCCACACTTCCCAATGCATTCCCACATATTGGGGGGGGGGGTTTGCTGCTGAAGACCTCCCAGTCAACTATAATTGTGCAGCCTGAATTTGCCAGTATGTGACAGAATCCCACCCCAAAATAGCAATGGCCTGGAATCGCTTGCAGTTGACAGCCTTTTGATGCAGTTTCCCATGCAAGAGAAAAGACCTCCTCTTCTCATAAAAGGTGTACTCATTAAAACCTGACCAAAGGTGCAATAAGATAGGTATCTTATGGATTCTGTGCCATCCAGTAAAAGAGGTTACACAACGATGTTGTCAGGATAACATCTCCAACTTACCATTTCCCTAAAAGCTACCGTATTGGTCTGAATATAAGCCTGCCTTTCCCCCCAAATTCTGACTGTGAAAAGTTAAAGTGCAGCTTATATTCGCAACCTTATGGTATGCAGCCAGGAGCGTGGGGCAAACAGTGCCAGGAGTGCGGCAAAGCAGCGCCAGCCCTGTGCGTAGCCCCCCCCCCCACCCTCTGCAACAAGGCCGGGAAAGGGGAAGGGATGTTGACACCAGCACGGCTCCCCGCCCAGTATGCAGCCAGGAGCAGCGAGGAATGGAGCAGCTTATATTCAGGAGGGTTTTCTTTATTTCTTTCCCCCCTCCAATTTTAAAGGTGCGGCTTATATTCGGGCCAATACAGTATTTCTGTTTTACTATATGCAAACGACACTGTACATCTGTCCCAAACAAAAGCAAGTTTGAGAAGACAGCTGGAGGAGTTTTCTGAATACTGTTTAAAAGCACACCTTATGGTGAATTATGGCATGGTAATGATACAGACCCCCCCAAATGGTATTTGGGTGAATGGCTCATCGGACATGTAGGTTTTTAAACTATTGGGGTGGAGCTTTCCAGTCATCTGGAACAGGGTCAACGGAACAAGAAACGTGGCAGAAAAAGCTATGCAGAGTACTACTAAAATGTTAACCCAACTTGCACACTAATCCAACTACTGTAGTGGTAAAAATGCAAGCCAACATTTCCGGCAGGTTACTTGCATGTAAGTTATGAATCTCTGTATGGAGATTTCTGTGTGTGTTTAGGTAATTGGCAAGATTGCTGGAGGTCCACTACTTTGCATTCCAGATCTAGGGCCCCCTCCCCACGAAAGGCACTAGGCAAAATAATGTAACCCCACCCCAGCTGTGAATCTGAACTGTTAATAAACTTGACCTGGGTGTGCAGACTGAAAGGGTCCCAGGTCATTCAGCCCACCCCCCACCCCAAATCAGGACCAAGTTGGTCAGAGGGCAACAAAAGTGGATCCTGAGAGCACTTATGCCTGCAAAGATACTTATACTTCAAGAGAGATAAACACCCACCATCCATTTCTCAATGGTGCTTGGATATTTATTTGGACACATGGTCTCTGTATGATTCGATTCAATTCAATGCAATTCAATTCAATTGGACTGGATTGACAGGTCATTGTTGATGTGACCCAAACCAGTTTCTTTTTTTTCTGTAATATTTGGAATTAAAAATAATGTGTCTTAAGAAGGAGGAGGAGAGAAGTTGTAAAACCTTTTCTGCGCAACCAGAGAGCGCTGTGCAACTGCGCTCCTCTTCACCCACCTGCATTGCTCAAGAAGTGCTGCGAGGGAGGCAGGGAACAGCAGAAATGCTTGCAGCACTGGGGCATCGAAAGCCACATTGCCTCACACAACAGAGGACATTTAAACTGGCTTTTGCAACAGGCATGCCAGCACCCCAGGAAGAACAAGGGAAAGGTGGTGACGAAACCTCCGCCTTCCCAGGTGTTCATATGCTACTTGGAGTCAGTCCCAGGTTCTGGTATTAGTTTACAAAACCCTTTGTAACTTGGGTCCAGGATACCTTAGGGACCACCTGATGCCATCTATCCCTACCTGATCACCTAGTCTTCACTGGAGCCACTGTTAGTGGTCCCCCATGGCTCAAACCCACCAGGAGCTGTGCATTCAACGCCACGTGTCCAGTTTTAATGAGCTGTATTTCAATGAGCTGAACTGAGTGGGGGATTATGAGTCATGAGGGTGTGGAGAATGCGTGTATGAAACTGAACAGCACTTAGTTTAACTTTTGGCTGCTATTTTCTTAATATTGTTTTATGGATTATAAACACTGCATTGATTTGTTAATCAGATAATATGACTCGCTTTAATTGTGCTGTTTCGCTTATTTTTTAGTCACTGCTTTGTTAACAGAGTAATTGTTTCATGGATGATTTGTTAATTATTCTGTATTTGTGATGTTTATTACAACATGTTCTAGCATGTTATTATTTATTGTTTGTAAGCCACTTTGGGATTCATTTGAATAAAAAAATGTAATAAATCAAAATCAAATCAAATCAATTTTTTGGAACTCTCTTCCAGTTGACCTCAGACAGCTTCCCCTCCCTGTTGAAATTCCAGTACCTACTGAAGGTTTTTTTTAAAAAGCCAACAGACATTCTAACTGAAATCTGATTTTATAGTTTTAACAGATTTTTGCCCTTTTCTGCATTGCATCTTCTGCATAGATGGTTGTAATCAAGAGGCATATTAATTTCTTAAATAACCCAAACAAACATCTGGAGGGCACCTGGTAGGCAGAGGCACGTCTGTAAGAGGCTACTGTGATGCTTTGAGCTCTGCCAAAGGGCTATTTTGGGGCTCCTTCTGCAAACTTAGGGGTTCACCCAACTCTGCTGATACCTCCCTGCTGCATGTGGATGGTGCTGTTTTGGCTACATAAGGTTTAGCACACAGAGGCTGAGGCTGTTATTCATATACAGCAAAGAAAGCGGATACAGTATGTGGTCTTCCACATGTTGCTGCACAGCAACCAGGGACGTCTTAGCCATTGAGGCTACTGGTGCAAGGCGCCATGGCCTGAGGAGGGTGCCTGCACCCTCCAGCCCCGCCGGCAGCGATGCTCTCGCACACCTCTTCTCGGGCTGCAGACGCAGGGAGGCCGTCAGCGAGCCTCCTGTCGGTGCTGCAGCCAAGGCTCCCTGGACGGCAGCGCCGTGCCGCCACTTCGGCTGAGCATGCGGAGGCGGAGCACACCTGGCAGCGTCCCACACGCCCCTCCGTGCCCTCCGGCTGCCCAGCAGAGCGCGAGGAACACCGGAGGGATCTTCGCGCCAGGGCGCCGGATTTACTTAAGATGGCCCTGACAGCAACTCCCATAATCCGCAATCCACTAGGCATGCTGACTGGGGCAAATGGGATTTGAGAGTCCAATTGCATCTAGTGGGCCACAGGTTCCTCATCCCTGCTGTATAAACAAATGCAACTGTAACTGTATTAGTAGTTTCAACACTTCAAAAAGGAGTGAGTGGGGCAGGGGAGAAAGGTGCCTGTTCTGAGAACTGCATAAGATGCAAGTAAGAGTCAGCAAGACTTTTAGTCGATCTTTGTAACCCAGTCAGCAGTCCTGTTTCATGCTGACAAATTTTGGAAGTGCAGACAGATTTGTATGGTCCTTGGCCTTGTCAAGAGGGGTCAGGTTCTGATGCAAAGAACATGGCAGGCAGCAAAAGAGCGCGATTTGTCAAAGCATCACTATCTTCCTCTATTGCAGGGATGGGGAACTTGTGGCCCTGCAGACATTGCTGGACCACAACTCCCATCAGACACCGGCTGGGGCTGATGGGAGCTGGAGTTTGTTAAACATCTGGAGAGCTGCCTGCAGATGCTGCTCCAAGATGCTGGTTTCACTCTTTTCCCCTCTGGAGCTGGAAGTCTGAGAACCCTCCAAGAGCCAGGGCTCCAAGATTTCACTTCATCCCAAGGTAAACACAAGGCATAAAAGGTTCCTTCATATGAATGTATGCACAAAATCAGGGGTGCCTGCAGCTTAGCATCCCAAGTACCCAGCCTCTGTTTACCTAGAGGATGGGCGTTTCAAAAAGGGAGGCTGACTCACCGACAACTCTGTCTCCTGTTTGCACACCCATCTTCCTCATGGCTGCTGCGAAGAGAGCGACCTGCTGCCTCAGCTCTTCAAAAGACACCTTCACGATCTCTTCCTTGCCTTCCTCTGTGGAAGGAGAAGGGGAAAGTTTGAAGGAGGCAAGCCCCATCATTGGCAAGTTTACATTAGGATGCAAAGAACACCAGACAGGCGGGAGGGAGGGAGGCGATTGCAAGGAAAGAGTTTTCGTTCGCAAGACTTGGGCAGCGTCCAATGAGCAGCTGCAAAAGACTGCCAGGGAGGTGCAGTGGTTAGAGCGCTGGTTTAGAAACAGAAGAGGGTAGTCACTGATTGTCTCACCACCCATGGATTTGTCTAACCCCCCTTTTAAAGAAGTCCAAGTTAGTGGCCATGGCATCACCTTGTGGAAATGATTTCCCTAGTTTGGGATTGTGCCTTCTCACCTGAACAAACTGAAAATATTATCTAGTTTACATAGGAAACTGCTTTATGCCCAGAAAGGTCATTGGTCTATCTAGCTCAGTATTGTCTACGCCAACTGGCAGCAGCTCTCCTGGGCTCCCAGCCCTACCTGGAGATGCCAGACCACACTGGTGTGGCAGGAGAGGATGGCATGTGTGGCAGGAAGGTTCAAGGACAATAAAAGAAACATTTAAGCATTTCAGTGTAAGGTAGTCAGGACTTTATTTTCAGCTGGAGCTCACCGGAGCTCAACTCCAGAACCTCTCAGGCGGGTGCCATTGCCATTCTAAGAGAACTAGGGAGAAGTTCGTGCTGAGCTCTGGCACCCCTTTTTCAAGAAAAATAGCACTGAGTGTAGTATAGCATAGTATCAAAATAATTATACAGTTTAGGAAGAATGGCAGATGAAGTTAATGGAATACATGGAACTCGCAGAACTGACCGCTAGAATCCGAGACCAGAGGGAGGAGAAGGTGTCGCATGATTGGAAGAAATTTAAGGACTATTTAATTAATTGTGTTAAATTGAATGTTTGAATATTTGAGCAGAATTATTTAGAAGAATCGGCTTTAGCAGTTTAATGTTAGATAAAATGGTTTAAAAGGAATTTTTGATGTGGTAGACTTAATGGTATAAGAATACTTTAAGATATAGAATATAAACGATGATTTATATTGGATTAAGCAAATTCAAATTTAGAGAGCATTAAGAAATTTGGAAAATGTTAAAAGGAAAAGAAATAAAGCTACCTAAAGAGTATATGTGATTTTAAAGGCAGTGGGGGGAACAGGGGAAGTCCTCTGAGAGAGAAGTTAAAAATAAGAAGGAAAACAAAGATAGGTGTTTATTAAGGTTTGTATATGTTTTTTCGTTGTTTTTTTTATTTTATGCTGTTTATTGTCTAGTATGTATTATGTTTTTATTGTGTTTGTGTAATGTTGTTTTTTGCTTTGTGTTATTGGAAAATAAAAAAAATTAAAAAAAATAATTATACAGTTTAGTACAGTATAGTACAGTACAGCAGTGGTTTTCAACGAGTGTGCCGTGGCACCCTGGGGTGCCTTGAATGTTGGTCAGGGGTGCTGTGAGCAATGCTGGCCTCTGTCCCTCTTTCTTCTCTCCTCTTATCTCTCGCATCTCTGCCTTGCAAAGGCTTGCACAGCTGTTTGTTGCAACAGCCCTAGCTACAAGCTCCCCAGGCGAATGGTGCCTTTGGGGCTGGCCAGGCAGGTGCTGCACTGGTCTTTCTTGTGCTTGCTGTATGCAAGGCCTGCCTGGGAGCCTTTCCACCTTGCAGGCCCAGCAGCACCTGCTGCTGCCTCCCAAGGTAAGGTGCTGGCCTCACGTTCACTTTTGGCCAGTCTCTGTGTTCGAAAAAAGGGTGAGAGGCTGCCAGCTCTGCCGGCAAAGGGTGACCCAACTGGGCTCCTGAGCGGCCCCCACGGGGTGCCACAGAAAGGATGTAATTGGTCAAGGGAGCCATGGACTCAAAAAGGTGGAAAACCTCTGCAGTACAGTATAGTATCAAAGTATTTTTTATTTGCAGAATAAAAAAGCCAGGGCTACTCTGGTTTTGGCAGCCATTATGCCAGCCAGAGTGCAGTAAGGAAGGAGTTGGGAGAGCGGTGACCTGGCATGGGCCGTTGGACCCCAGCTCCCTTCAGCTGAGAGGCAGGAATGTGGGAGATGCACAGGCTCCTGTTACACGGGATGGAGGGGAATAGTTCTCCCTGCATCAGGGATGTGAACCTGCTGGAATCATGGAACTGTAGTAGAAAGCCCTCCCAAAGGTCAACCAGTCCCACCCCCTGCAATGCAGGATCAAGCTAAAGAGTTTCTGACGGTGTGTCTGCAACATCTGCTTAAAAACTGTTTGTTATTATTATTATTTTATTTGTACCCTGCCCATCTGACGGAGGTTGCCCCAACCACTGGTTGATATATCAATATATTGCCCAGGACTGGTATGAGGGGAGGGGGACCACAATGACAGCCTCACTCAGAGGTATATCACTGGTGAAACCGTCACCGCGCTGAGGGAGAACCAAACTAGCCGGGAGCTGAGTTAGAGGGACTCAAGCAGGGACGGTTTCACCAGAGATATACCGCTGGTGAAAACTGCCATCACTCTAGTTGCCGATGCAGCTTGTTCCTCCTTCTGCTTCCTTAAACCTCTTGGCTTGGGGGTGCACTGCTGCCCTCCCCTCAGCAAAGCAGTTTTACGGAGCCCCCGGCCCACCACCAGCTCACAGGAGCTCCGTTAAAGTGCCCCCCCCAGCTGAGAGAGCCCCATACCCGCTCCCTACTTGCACAAGAGTAGGAGTCGTTGTGAGCAGTGGGGACTCGGGGCTCGCTCAGCTGGGGGCAGGGGACAGCTGCCTTGGCCGCAGCCCGCGAGGGGCTGAGGTGAAAGCGCCTCAGCTCCCATGGGTGAGAGCTGGCAGTTTCACCTGGCACCTCACCGGCTGGGGACAATGCAGCTTTTTTTCAACATTACGTTTATCGCCAAAGCGCGATGTCTGGCTGGCGATACACCACGATGTCAAAGCCCTACTCTGGGCAGCTTCCAAACACATATAAAAAACTATATGAAACCCAAACACTAAAACTTCCCTATACAAGGCTTCCTTCAGGGGTCTTGTAAAAGTTGCATAGTAGTTATTATCTCCTTATCTCCTGGGCGATGTGGGTGGAGATGCTCCTTCTGCTACAAAGGGCCAGGGCATTTAGGGCTTTAAAGGTCAGCAGCAACACTTTGAATAGAGCTTGGAAACCTTCTGAGGTAGCCCATTCCACTGCCAAACAGATGAAGTACAGCTCCCACCGTCCCTGACCACTGGCCACTCTGACCAGGGCAGGCAGCAACCCCTGGAGGGCCAGAGCTTCCACACACCCGGCCCCAAAGCCCAGCAACAAGCTGCTCTTCTAAGCACAAGGAGGACAGAGGACCAGAAGCGCTACAAAAACCTTGCTTGTGCAGGCATTTCAAAGGAATTGGCGGGGGCTGCTGCAGGTCTCCAGCTTCCCCCCAAAAAAGAGTCTCAAAACACATGGCAAGGACCGTCACTGGTCCTTCTGGGTGCCAGACCGCTTAAGCCCTGCTCTGACATTAAACCAGGAGCTATAAAAACCCCACACCAGCTTAGCCCTTAAATCTCCTTAAGCAGAATAAAGAACCAGGAGGTGGAGGAGGAGGAGGAGGAGGAGGGGAACGACGCAGCCTAGCAATACACCCCTGTATCTTGCACACTTCGAGGAGGGATGGGTACACCTGGCATCAAAGAGAGCCTGTGGGAAATCCTGTTACCTGCTCATGATGCAAATCTGCACTACAACACACCCAGCTCCTTTTGCAAAGCTCTCTTGTTCCCCTGCCTCCACACACCACACTTTAAAGCACGTGGCTACCTGCCACAAGCCCACCCAGTAACCTGGGAACTGTAGCTTGTTATAGGTGCTGTGAGGGGTCAACCACAGTTCCCAGGATCCTTTAGGGGGAAGGCCGCATGCGTTAAGTGTGTGATGCAGAGGTGACCCAAGTCCCACAAGGCTGTGTGACTCCACCTACCACCCCAGGGTGCACAGTCTCCAGCTCCCACTGGGCTCCTGAGCCAGCAGGGAGACTTGCCAGCAGCAAGACCAATAGGTAGCATCCAGGACCAGCCCAAGGTCAGAGTCCAAAACTAAAGATCAGCAAAGAGGCAGAACAGTCCATAGTCAGGGTCCAAGCTAGCAGACCAAAACAGAGGACTGGACATTTCTCCAGATGGGGCAGGTTTCCACCTTCCCCTCGGCTTGGGACCCCATTTGGCCTTGATGTCAGAAGCCAAACCCATCCTGGGTGGGGGTGGTCCCTCATGGGCCTCGCCACAGGATCCCAGCGCCTCACCCCCAGATGGCGCCTGTCCTTAGCCTGCTTGGGTCTTCCTCTCAGGAGAGCCCCCCCTAGCTGAGACATGACATACGGCCTGACTGCCACCAATTTGCCCCTGTGAAGTAGGATCGTTGAGTTGGAAGGGTCCTCACAAGGCCATCTAGACCAAGCCCCTGTGCAGAAAGGCCACCATCCTGCAGCAAAACCTTGGTAAGTGGTCATCTGCTGGGCTGCAACGCTTAAGTGATCGGAACTGGCGTGCTTAGGCAGGTTTCATTGGATTATTTGCATGTCTGCATTAAGATGAAGACTCATCCAAAAAACCTGTCACCATCCATGATGGGTCAATGGCAGCCTTCCGCCAACCGGATGTGTGCCCTCCACTGGGCAGCAGGGAGCTGGTGGGAGCCAGAGTTCAGCAGCACCTGAAGGGCACCAGGCCAGGAAACACAGAGGTTGCAGGAAGGAAAAAGGAAGCAGTGCCCCCAAGAAACTGTGGGAACCAGGAGTTCTGCAAACAGTCTGGTTTACTTAAGACAACCAGTCTCCAGCAGGCGGGAGGAAAAGTCCCGAGGGGAGAGCAGGTTAGGCAAAGGGCTGCCTGACAAACTAGTTTGGGACGATTGCAATCTCTCTGCAAAGGCTGCAGTGGCAGGAAAGAGTCTCTATGGCAGCATGGTAGATAGAAGCATTTGGCAACAAGAGGAAGCCCAGAGCAAGTCTGCCCAACAGACACACTCACTGCCAGGCTAATCAATATACTCTGCCTCCCTCCCCACCCAAAAAAATGGCATGATTGTTTAAGTACCCGGTACTCCTTATGAAATGGGCTGCAAGTCAAGCAGATAAAAAGAGAGAAAGGGGAGTACAAATTCACAAAGAGGAGTCTTCCAGAGGCAAAAATTATAGAAAGAAGTGTTTTGCAATGAAGAGAAATATTGGTAGCAGCACAAGGTTGACTCCGCAAGTTGACTGCTGGCTGACTGTTGCTAATATTTACTGTTCTTTAATTGTATGAATGTGTGTGTTATTATCAATAAAGCGCAATAAAAAGACGGGCAGAAAATTGAGAGAGAGAAGTATCACAGGTGTCACAAGAGCAAAGATTCGCAATGACTACTTACGTGCAGCATAGAGCGCAATTTTATCGTTTTCTTTGTGCTTTAAGAGGTTTTCTGCATAGTTCAACCTGCTGCCTTTAAACCACTCCGGAACATCTGCAATGCCCTTGGAAGGGTCAATCACCTGGTGGAAAAAATGGCGGGCATCCTTAGGAAAGAAGAGCTTCACAGTCATATCTGCTACTGGGGTGCAGAAGAGTTGGCACATTCCAAAATGCAGGCTGGCTTGTTTCCCCATTACCAGAGTCCCACATGAGAGACCACAGTGCCTCAAGGCCCACACTGCTTCAGGCATCTTCTTCACTGCTACACAGCCTCTCTCAGTCGGTGGCCCTCCTGACGTTGGGGGACTCCTGTCAGCCGCAGCCAGCAAAGCCAACAGGACAAAGCTTTATTTGTCTAGTTAGTAAGTTTTCTTACCTGCCCTTCACACGAGGTCCCTGGCCAGCTTAAACAAAAACTACCATTTTAAAAGAGATTATTAAAAGAATACTGCTTTCTATTTAAAACACACAAAGCCTTTTCAAAATTGAACAGAGCAATATAAATTCCGCAAGAGATGATGGGAGTTTCACTCTGACAGCATCTGGAGGTTGACAGGTTGGAAGAAGGCTGGTCTAGGGTTGCTTCATCCCCTTAAAAAGTCTCGTCCCAAAGTTGCCCCTTTTTAAATCTCGCATACAGTTGTTTGGCCCCAACCATGGAAATGGTTGCTTGCCCTGCTGTGGAGGAATAGCAAGCAACCATTACCAAAGCCCCACTTCAGTTTCAACCTTCAAGGCTGTGAACTGGGCACTACCAGCCATGGGGCTCATCCTGACCCACAGCTTGGGCCCCATATTCCATGTTAAACAGTCACACGGAAATGGTAGAAGGGCAAGAACTCAGGCCACAGAAGTAAAATAATACTAGATAGTAGTTCAAATGATACAATTGCTTCAAAATAATCTCTTCTGTAGATGGTTTATTTATACAGGTTTATACGTCAGATGAAGTATATATACCAGGAAAGGGCCCCATTTCGAAAATTCTTCTTTAGCAGATAGTCTTAAGAGTCAACGTGTACTGGTGGATCGAAGTTAAACAGTCACGGCTTCCCGCCACCAACCAAGCAAAAATCTTGTCGTTTGTTCAGGGTGCTGAGTGTTTTTAGAAGACCCCCCACCCTATTCCCCTGACAGAGCTGCAGTTTCCAGAGTTCCATGAGAAGAGGGCAAGGCCAAAGTTGTTAAGGGGGGGGGGCTAGCCAGGTTCTCAGCCCTGGGTGAAGCCTCAAGGGGCAGCAGTGAGGCTCCCAGCTTGGGAGGGGGTCCTCCGACAATGCCCCTCCTTGTGGCTGCTGAGCACCAGAGGGATGCTCATTTGCATGGGGAAGCAGGGAAACCTTCCTCTTTCCCCCTGTCTGCTTCTGGAACTGTGTGTGAAAGAGAAATCCTGGAGAAGGTTGCTCTCCAAGCAAAGTTGAAAAGGGAAAGTTTGGTTGCTTGCTTTCTTCTTCTTCTTTTGCTTCCCTCAACATCTCAGAGATCAATTAAAAGTGGTGAAGATATCAGAACACCACCTCCTGCCCTTTTTGGGAACAGAAGCACTTTGGAGTATTGTGTGTTCTGTGTGTGTGTGTTTGGATCTAGAGGACAACATACATGTTTACACCATGTGAATACATAAAGAGGGCACTGCTGCATACAATCAGCTACAAAAACTGAGTCCTCTTTATACTGAAAATAAAATACCTGTAATGAAAGAAATGTGATGCTGATATACGAAGCACTTTGTATTTATCCCTTCTTGTAATTTGGAAGGAAAATGTAGCCAATCTGCTTTAAATTCTTTAATTGCAATGGCTCAGCAGCCAGCATTTTTTAAGGAAACTTGTGAAGTATTTATTCATTTTATTCCTTAGAGCCTTAAACTGCATGCCTTTACTACTCAGAAGTAAGTCCCACTGAATTCCATGGAGTTTACTCCCAGGTAACTGTGTAAAGATTCTGCAGTCTTATACTGCAATCTTAAGCATTTTTACTTAGAAGTAAGTCTCACTAAGTTCAATAGGACTCTCTGGCATGTGCCTGATCATTATCACAGTTTCTATTATAATTATTGTTGTTAATAATAATAATAATAATAATAATAATAATAATAATAATAATATATCATACAGTCATAATACTTCTTAGAATTCATCAAATGATCTCTGAGAAGATCTCTGAGAAGATCTACTTAAGGTTGAAGGATATAGATATACACAGACAATTTTACTATTTGGAGAGACTATCTCTTCTCCAGCCTATTTCAAACTACTTTTTATGCCCTTTATCAACAAACGTGTTGAGTTGTGCTTGTGTGTGTGTGTGTGTGTGTGTGTGTGTGTGTATGTGTGTGTGTGTGTGTGCATACACGAACACATGTGGGGGTGTATGGCAAACTGGGTCTTTGGTGACAGTTTCGTCCCTGGAAGAGGGTTGACTGTTAAACCATCACTCTGGCAACTGTGGCTCTGGGAAGGGAATAGGGGCCTCCTAACTCACTCACTCAATACCCTTAAACTACAGCTCCCAGGATTCTTTGAGGTTATACACCTGTGCTTTAAATGTATAGTGCAGAGAGGGCCCCAGCCTCCAACTGAAAGGCCTCCACTTCAGCTTTCTTTCTCCTGCATAAGCCCAGAAAAGGAGAAAAGGGTTCCCCATCTCTCCCCAATATTCTTGTGTTTCACTTTGACGTGGTGGACCAGATTGACAACTGGCATCTCTCCACATGCAATGCACCACCTAATCTTGCTGCCAGCGCAAGCCAGGAGTGCGCTGGTGCTTGAGACAGAAGGATGAACTTGACTCCATTCTTAGTCAGGCAAAAATCTCCCACATCACCTGCTACAGGGCATCGTTTTAACCCAAATTGCTCACTGGCTCACCTGCAAAACCAGTTCCACAGACAGGACTTTCTCACCTACATGTCCTCCCTCATTTTGGGAACTCAAACCCTGTCCCCAAAAGGATAGAGGGCTCACCCCATATGTCCTGTTTCTTTCTTTTGTTAAACTTTTTTATTGGTTTTCAAATACAAATACAATAACCATTAAACACTTAACCACCAGTACATCTAAGGGTGCTTGTTTTATCCATTGTCTTTGCACATTCAGCATTCAAACAAATTACTTAATGTAACCTCTCCACTGAGAAAAATGTCCCATTTCTTAAATGTGGTTTGAAGATCCACTTGCATCAAATTGCTTGTAGCAGATCTGATGCTGTTTTAAAATTAAAGGTCACACTGTTTTATTAGTACTGTATTAGTGGTTACTTTACTGCTGCTTTTAAACTGTGTTCTTGAACTGTTTAATTAGATTCTATAGATTGTTTGGCTCAGCTCGGCTCAGAGATATTAAATTTTCAAAACTGTATCATGAACGTAATTTAAATATGAAAAAAGAAAAGAAAAAGAAAATTGTACAAAACAGAAAGCCAAGGTTTACATCCATTACCTCATAAAACAAAGACCACCCAGTGAATTAGATGCTATAGCAAAAAAACCAACCTGATACAGAGAGAATACCAAAAAAATTATAAATACCAAATAAAGCCATGTTTCATCAGTACTTGCCATCCCTGTGCTTGGCCTGTCATATAAGTAACAAATGGTTGCCAAATGGAGGCAAAATCCAGAAGTTTAGCTGTACCACAACCTGCAAGTAACTTATGATTCAATCTCTCAGAAATGAGAATAAACTTTACATTATTGAACAAAATATTTACAGAAAAGCCTGATGACTTCTTCCAGACCTGTGATATGGTCAAACAAGCAGTTACTAATAGAAAAAAATAAAAGGTTTATATGTTAAATCCATATTTGATTGCACTGGATTTCTCTGTCGTGCAGCATGCAGACTTACACTTGCACTAGCAGAGAATGCTGGATGCAGTGCAAAATCTTAGAAATTAAAAACTGTGCTTTAATCATTATTGTATACTGGTGTGTGTGTGTGTGTGTGTGTGTGTGTGTGTCTGTTTGGTGTATGTATATCTGTTTGGTGTATTTTAGCTGTGCTTTAGCTACAATTTTATTATGTGCACGGCTTCCAAGAGCCTTTTGACTGAGTGGCTTCTAAATCTTTCCAAATAATAATGAATACAGCAAGAGGACCAGATCCCTAATGGCTTACCTCATCATAAAGGCGGGAGAAGACGATCCCACTAAACCTCCAAAATTCTGCCCAGAAATCTGCATAGTGATTCACCGACCAATGGTACAATTCATTGTAGTTGGCTGTAAGGTAAATATAGACATCTTTATTTCAATGATAATCTATAACACAACATGCAAGGGATCTGCAGCCTAAGATTTGGCTGCCTAAGGTTAATTGTTTCAGATTTTGCCATTTTGTTGTTGTTATTGGGCTGTTTCCAATTTTATTCTGTTTCATTTTGATAGGACACAAAAATAATGTGTGTGTGCCCTATCTTCTTATAAACTGCTTTGTCTATCCTACAGAAAAGAAGGATATAAATATGAATCTTACTTCTTATTGGGACTATGAGGTGTTAGGTGGTGGGGGGCATGCCATGCTCCTTCTGGGGTAGTTTGTCTACCCTGGTTTAGTTCATTTAGTACAGTATTGTCTCTATACTGAACAAACCTCTGGTCCCCACCCTGCACTAGAAGCTTTCAACAGTGGCCACACCCTGGGAAATGGCTTCGACTGGCCGGCTAAAGCAGGTGAGGGTATCCAATGGGTCTCAAACCCTCTATGAGTTAGGGACTTCCCCTGCATAAGAAGACAAGCTCTGGAGGATTGAGCGGACGAGACCAAGAGTGAGTCCAAGGCGGTTTCTGCACGTGCTGTAGAGGGAAGTGAGGAGCAGATGGGGCTCATCAACCCACCTGGGAGAAAGAAAGCTCTGATCCCAAACCTCTGCTGCCTTGCGGGAAGAAAAGGCTCAGGAACAAACCCTACACAAATCCCAAGTGCACATACTGTTTTAAATGTATGTGGCTAGTGAGAAGGACCTTTCCCTGCCCAACTCAGAGCCGATCGATATAGAGCATTATGATAGCCCGCAATAACTGGGCAATTAGTCATTGAGAGAACTCTTAGCCCAAGTCACAGTCTGAGGTGCTAATTGTCTTTGGGCAAGGAGTTACATAGGAAGTTACCATATGCTGCGTAAGAATACTGGTTCATCTAGGTCCATGGTGTCTCTACGGTAACTCTCCAGTTTCAAATAGGAGCTTTTAGCCAGTCCTAACTGGAGATGCCAGGCCACCACAAGACTCCACCACTTCACAATTCCAATCTTGGCTGAACTGGGAAAGCCACCTGCTTCTTTCTCTCTTCTTCAATAAGTCATTAGCTCCCATATTTGCTTGCTGAGAAATGGTTAATATTGCCTTCTCCCGTAAAGACACCTGAGGATCTTATGGAAATCAAGCAGGACTGTGTGTCCTTAGCCAGTATAAAAGGTGGAGGTCAAACAAACAACCCTTTTGCTGTTTTCCTAGGGAGCAAAATGTTGGAGAATGTGGATTGCGGGCAGCTGGGGGCAGGGCAATTAATCTTCAGCTCTGATGGTCCGGGAGATATGCCCCCCCCCCAGGACCGCCAAAGAGCAAACCTCCACATTTCTGTAAGGCCACAGTTTAATGGAGATGAGTGTATGGAGAAGCGGAGAGAAACAACAGCCCTCCACCTCAGATGGCAGGTTTTGGGTGCCACTGACATTGCATTGGCTCTTGAGGACACACCACTTTAGACAAGCATTCTCCTGACCTAAACTTCCTGTTTTAATTGCTGTTTTAACTGTTGAACTGTTTTAATGGCAGTGTGCTATTGCACACTTTAATCGTGGGTGTTTATTTTAATGTTATGGTGGAACTGCTTTATTGAGTATTCCAATTATGCATGCTTATCTTTCTCTTAATTGGTTTTAAAACCAGTAAACCTCTAAGAAGCCACTTTGGCAAGTAAGCAGTATATGATATAATACAATAATAATGTGGCATATGGACAGATCTGGTCCAGAGCAGAATCCACTGCAAAACCCATTGGAAGAAGAGCAAGTTACAGTATTGGCAGATTCCACTCACTTTAAAAGGGCTTGCACAGAAGAGGTTCCCACGAGATTGTGAGGAGAAGGGCTGCAGCTCAGTGGGAGAGCATCTGCTTTGCATGCAGAAGGCCTCAGATTCAATCCCCAGCATCTTGGGGTAGGGCTAGCAATATCCTCTGCTTGAAACCCTGCCAGTCAGTGTAGAGCCACTGTGAGTTGGCAGCCGCCTGCCTGGAGAGACAATGAAGTGCCCCTCCAGGGGTGAAGTCACACTGCTGCAGTAGCAGCACCCAGGTGACCTACCTGGGGCACAAGCCTGGGCTGTGTGCATGGAGGTCCTGGGCTGCCTAGAAGAGTTTGGATTTGATATCCCGCTTTTCACTACCCGAAGGAGTCTGAAAGCGGCTCACATTCTCCTTTCCCTTCCTCCCCCACAACAAACACAGTGTGAGGTGAATGGGGCTGAGAGACTTCAGGGAAGTGTGACTAGCCCAAGGTCACCCAGCAGCTGCATGTGGAGGAGTGGAGACGCGAACCCGGTTCACCAGATAACAAGTCTACCGCTCTTAACCACTACACCACACTGGCTCGCCTAGATGACAAGCCCCCACCTTGGCCTGGCTGATGTGGTCCAAAGGAAAGCAGAGCAAGACATTTGACACCAGCTTGGCTGCAGGAGCTGCTGAAAGGAGGCGTACAAGGTGCCATCCAACTGCCTTAGGGACTCCACTCCGGATTTGTGTAGGGTTTACTCACTAGTGTATGCTACCGGTACTCCCAAAGATATCCCACAAGGCAGCAGAGGTTTGGGATCAGACCTTTCCTTCTCCTAGGTGGGCTAAGCCTCCCAGGTTGACAAGCCCCATTCTGCCCCACATTTCCCTGTACAGCACGTGCAGAAACTGCCTTCTTGACCATTGGACCCACTCTTGGTCTCGTCCACTCAACCCTCCGAGCCTGTTTTCTTATGCAGGGGAAGTCCCTAACTCACTGTGGGTTTGAGACCCATCAGCTACCCACACCTGGATCAGCCGGCCAGTCAAAACCGTTTCCCAGAGTGTGGCCACTGTTGCATGCTTCTAGGAGGCACAGGTGAGAGCTGAGTGCAGGGTGAGGACCAAAGGTTTGTTTAGTGTAGAGACAAGACTGGTCTAAATGGACTGATAGTATGACTTTGTAGAAGACTGATTCCTATATTCACTGGGAGCATCAGTAGCTCCATGGCAGAACAATTGCTTTGCAAGCAGGAGGTCCCAGGGCCAGGTTCAATCCCCGGCACCTCAAGTTAGCGCCTGCAAAGGACTGCTCCCTGAAAGCCTGCAGAACTGCTGCTAGTCAGTGTGGGCAGTACCTGGCTAAATGGACCAGTAACCCAAACTGATATAAGGCAGCTTCCTATGCTCCTGTTACTGTCCCCATTTCAGGTCTATAAATAAGGTGGAAGAATGGACTAGATCACTTCAGACTCAGAGTAAAGAATGTCCTTTCTCCTTCCTTTTTTACTGGTCTCCCACATCCTAGTATGTAAAAAAAGAAGTAACTCCTCGAGGAGAAAGTCTTACCTCAACCCACTTGATTTTCTACTTGTAATGCAGAATTTTGGTTTTAGCTTCAGAAATGCATCCTGCAGCCCAAAGTGAAACAACCCATACCACCACCTTAGAACTCTTCCACAAGGGTGTGTCATTTCAGGGGGAGAAACTTAATTCTTGCAAATTTCTTCAGCAAGGGAATCTTAAAAATATGTTTTTGGGTGTGAGGAATTCAAATCTGCTATTACGTTTGTGTCTGGACAACATTTAGTTTGCTATATCTATGTCTGATTAAAAAGGATATAAACTGCTCTCGGAACACCCAAAAACTTTAATTTTACCTTCTGAAAGTGTCAGGTAATATAAAATATGTATAATATATAGATAAAAATATTAATATATAATACATATGTGAGTACTTGACAATCCTTTTTAATGATTTTGATGCAATTTTACACAAATTTAATTTACCAAGCAAAACTAAATCATATCAATTTAACCAAAATATAGTTTGAATTCTAAGTCATGTTAGAATTTTTTAGCACTGCTCATTTTGGGAATTTGAAAGTTGAAAAATTCAGCACGCTCTACTCTTCCACCTCATTCTAAGCTTCACAGGTAAGACAAGGCTTTATTAAGGTAAACAGATGCCATTAATCCACTGCTTTGGGGCTGCATAGTCGATTTATTTCTGTGGGACAAGGGAAAAAAAGAAAAAGGACTAAAGGACAGGAGATGATAGCCCAATTAAATATATATATGTATATATATTTATTTTATGTATATCCCACCTTTCCTTCAAAGGTCTCAAGGTGGTGTAAACACCTCTTCCCCTTTCCATTTTATCCTCACAACAACCCTGTGAGGTAGGTTAGGCCATGAGGCAGAACTGGCCCAAATCACCCAGTGAGTGGGGATTTGAATCCAAGTCTCCCAGATCCCAGTCCAACACTGTGGGTGAGTGTTGCCCTGCCATGACAAGATCAGCCACCTTCCCCCATGAAAGTTAACGGAGCAAAGGTGCTTAGACCTTCCCTCCACCATTATTACAAAATCATTGTTGAATCTTTGGCAACTGCATCCCCCACTTTGTTGGTTGCTTTTTTCACAGAGCGACCCAAAGCTGCAGCCGAGGTTGAGCGAGATGACAGCTTAGCCAGCAGCTCCCGTTAGGACAGCACATTCAGTCAAACCTTGGCTTAGCTCAAGAGGGCAGCAAAAAAGCCAAGGTGGGACGCAAAAGCTCACATAGTCCTGCTAAACCATAGCTTAGGTCTATATAAGGGGGATGTTGTTGTTGGCTTGCTTTGTTCTTGTTTTTATTATGCAATTTGTGGTCTTATTATTTTATATGCCGTGATGAACCCTGAGATCTTCAGGTGAAATACAAATTTAATAAATAAAATTAAAATTAAATATCACTGTTATCAGATACTGAAAATATTGGCCCATGTATTGTGAGTCCCTTCAGTACAGGCAAGACCATTGGTGACTAAAGTTAACCTCCCCATCACCAGCAAAACAGAACAGAACTGTTTGCTCAAGGAAACTCTCTTTTCAGTTACCTGGTAACACATCTACATTTATCACCGTGAATCTTATTTTTGAAAAAATAAAATGTTTAAAAAATTCCAAAGAAAATTGGAGAGGGAGACTGAATACCTGAATAAATAAATATTTTCAAGTGTCCAGCTTCCCTGCACCACACCCTTTACTGAAGCCAACAAATGCAGACAGGTACAGGGTTCACATTCATGACTGAGCAACAGTACAGGGGAACTGCTGCAAGTCAAGGGCTAGGCTGGGTTTTCAACAATGACAGGGTTCTCAGAATCTGTTGCCGGGCCTCAGGCCTACATGAGGCACTGAAGTGCAAGAGGGCGGTTGCTCAGCAGAAATGGGAAAATACTCTGCACATGCTCAGAGCATTATAATCCCTATTTTTAATACTTCACAACAGTTTCTTTAAAAGGGGCATGGGTCTGAGCTAGGAACAGAGATGCTAAGTTAGCACCATTAAAGTGAAATTGTCAAGGCCAAACGCAGAAATGTCACTGGACCTAAGAGCACCCATAGCCAACTGGTCCACCCAGGCCAGCCTTGAGATGCGCTCCAGATGTCTCTGGACTGCACCTTCCATCGGCCCCCGCCAGCACTGATGGGTGTTATAGTCCAATACATTGGACGGGCACCAGGTGGACGGGCACTGCTCTCCACAGCAGCTCACGGAAAACCCCTAAACAAGCCATAAGGGCAGCAGTCCGTTCCCCCTGTGAACGCCCCACCCTCAAGCACCAGCTACCCAGAGAGATAGACTTCTTCTGAACGCGGAGGCTCCATTTAACCACAGTGGCAAAGACCCAACGCCCAAAGAATTCCCTCGGCGCTTGGAGAAGGAAGGATGCCCAAGCAACCCTCCCCGGTGCAACGATTAATCTGCCGGACGCTTCCTTATATCCCTCCGGCGGCAGCCCCAAAGATCCAAGCCTCGCATCCTCCCAGGCTCTGCAACACAAACGCCGCACTCCTTCATCCCCGCCTGATGCAAAAGCCCCTTGGGGGCTTCGCTCGTGCGAAAGGCAGGCGCCGGCAGGGAAAGCGCGCGGAGGAGAACATTCCCTGGCGAGCAGCTTGCACCGAAGCGCAAAGGCACCACCATTGCCATCACCATTCTTCTTCTTCTTCTTGCTGTGACTTCCCAGCAGCAGCAGCAGCAGCAAAGACTCACCCAGGGGAATCCCGTAAGCAGCAGCTACCGCTGCCCGGAACTGGTCCATATTGGTGTTGCGCTTCGAGTCCGGCTCCCACATCACCTGCGATTCCATGATCTCCAGCTCCCCAGACATGGCGAGGTCGGGCTTAGCTCAGGCAACTGCTCTGCTGCTGCTGCAACGCACCGGTTTGAAATTCTGCTGCTTCCTCGCTTGGAGAGTGACTGTGGGGCTCCGCCTCCTGCAAGCAGCTTTTCAAGGACAGCTCACCTCCCTTTTCCTCCGGTAAGCTTCCGCCAGGGCTGATGGAGGAGGAAAGAGTGCACGCATGGAACTAGGTCTGTTTATCAATGCAAATAAGGAAAGAGGTGCATTGACAGCAGCAGCAGCTGCTGCCAAAGGGGTTGGCGTAAATCTGTCTATATGTATGTACGTATATAAAACCGGATCTATGACTGTATGTATATAAAATGTGCAATGCAATGTGTAGGCTATATACATGCATATGCCTGTGCATCTCATGTACATCTCTGTATGTGTGATGTGTATAGAAAGAGAGGTGCAAAAGATTTTAGCTTGCATCTACCTTAACTGTTATCAGAGATAGCTACAGCCAAAGTGACAGTAAATACAAGCACGGCGCGCGCGCGCACACACACACACCACAGAATTGGGGAGGTAGGAATTAAAGAAGGCAAGGAAGCTTTATTTAGGGCAGGCATAAGCAAACACGGCCCTCCAGATGTTTTGGGACCACAATTCCCATCATCCCTGACCACTGGTCCTGTTAGTTAGGGATCATGGGAGTTGTAGTCTCAAAACATCTGGAGGGTCGAGTTTGCCTTTGCCTGATTTAGGGCATTTCTTCTGCACTCCATGCTTACATTGGCTTTGGACCAGTTTAACTGGTCAAGGTTCTGCCCCCAAAATAATTATAGGGATTGTAGCTTTGAAGGGATGCTTAAAGGGCTCCGATGGAGGCAGCCACCTTGCTGAAGTGAAACAGGCCTGGATGGGAGACCACCCTTGAAAGATGGAGCACAAACAGAATTTTTAAAAATCCTATGAAAATATGCTACGTGGGATCAGAGGCAGCCTGGGTGGTGAGGCAGAGCCAGCCTCCTGACACAGGTGTCACTGCTGCTTACCTGGATGGGGCACGGTAAGCCAGGCAGGAGTGTGTATTGGTTCTACTCAAAGTAGACCTACTGAAGTTAATGGGCACGGCTTGTCTGGTTTGAATCCTTACAGCAGCCCTGTGAAGCAAGTCAGTATTAATAGCCCACATATTTAAGATAATAGGGACCAAGGCTGATAGAAAGTGGCTCCCTTCAAGCAACCTGACCACCTAATGTGGGTGTAAGATTCAAACTGAGTGCTTCCTGATTGGTAGCATCAGTCTCCAAGCCACTCTACTACACCAAGAGTTCCACAAAAAAGAGATGGGAATATAAATAGAACCGGGTGTGTGCGTGTGTGTGTGCGTGCGTGCATGAGCGCATACCTATATGTATGTGTGTTTGTACTATATATGTACATGGCCTTTCTGTTTCCATGAGGAAAGGACAGTGGCAACTTGGGAATTACTATTCCTAACTGAAAACAACAAAGAACATTGTTGGTTTTGCTGCAACAGTCTGCACTTTTACCCCCTGGAAATGACTCCTAAGTAAATGCAGCTTTAGAGATCTCTTAAGTGTCTCCTTTCCCTTGTAAATATAAGATAAGATAAAATTTCTTTATTGTCATTGTACAAGTACAACGTTGTACAAGTGCAACCAAATTGAATGTCATCCCTTAAAAACAAGTCAAAAAACAAAAAACACATTTTCAGCCGCACATGCACATACATACATGCCCATCACAACTTTCCAAGGTAAATGCATCTCCCAGAGTTTCCTCAGATGAAAGAGTGACTTCAGGAGTGACCACCTTTTTGGCCAACTTCCCTTAGCCTTAGTCTTATGTATATTCCCAACATGGACACTGTCGTCACGCCTGCTAGTGCTTTTTATTTTATTTGTTTTATCCTGTACGATTTTACTTCCAATTGTTTTAACTGTATCTGGTGTATTATTTGCATAATCGTGTCAGGCTACTGCCTGGTCTTTTACTATGTGCTATGGCCATAGGGCTAATGCAATAAATAAATTGATGATGACTCAGCTGTCCCGCAGATGTGCCCTCAGGCTCCAGGCTGGGTTACAGCCAGTGTAAAGGTGAAGCAATATTAAGAAATAGTGCATCTCTGCAGCTGCCAAATCTCCTGAAACCCAAATCCTTGACCACAGGGAGGTGAGATTATGAGCACACTGAGAGAGGCAGCAGAGCTTGGTGGCCCCAGTAATTTAATAGATATTGAGCCTCTTCCTTTTGCTGATCTATTGTACTTTCACTTGGCCCTACAGGACAAAGTGAAGTGTGCTGAGAAATTGGGTGATTCAAACTTGAAAATAGGGAGAGTATCATAGACTCATAGAATTGCGGAGTTGGAAGGGACCCAATGGTCATCTAGTCAAACCCCCTGCAATGCAGGAATCTCAGCTAAAGCATTCGTGACAGATGGCCATCAACCATGGATACAAAACTCATGAATGGGATCTGTAACAAATTAGCTTATGCCAACTTTTGGCTCCTTTCTATAAGATTTAACTCCTTCCCCTGAAGAACCTGAGGAAGATGCAAAAGCCCTGAAATTTTATGTTAAAACCAAGACCTGGAGACCAAGCCTCTGAGCATGCACAGAGTATCATTCCCACACCACAGATATGTACCTTCTCATACACATCTAAGTGGTTTAAGCGGGGAGGGTGATGAATGTAAAGGCAGGGAATGAGGTTTCCAGGATGATTTGACAACTCCCTTCCATGCTCCTCCTGTTTGCTATAGAATAAGTCAGACTGCCCTTCCTCTCTAGGAAGCAACTAAGCAATGCTCTATGGTAGTGGCACCTAGACTATAGATGAAATTTTAGTCAATAATTACTTACAAGGGATATGGAGTGAAACTGCAGCTAATAACTCTGGAAGCTTTTAATGTGACCTAGCTGGATTTTAATGTGTAGTTTCTCCTATCATGTTGCAAGACATCCTTCATGTCACCCCCGCATGTGATGCCTTAGTACACAGATGTGCAGCATGGCAGAAAACACATGCATAAGAGCAAAGCAGTTGTCTCAAATACCCCCCTTGCTCCAATTCTGACATTTGGCCAAGAGGATATACTGTATTTCTGGTTGACCTAATAAACTTCTGGCTAGGTAACAACTTCATATAAGAATGTGGCCAATATATTTACCTGCTGTTTGACAGATCAGGCTTTTTCTTGCACATGTCATGATCAAAGTGATCATTTGGTTAATTTTGTTATTAAATTTGCTTTATCTTGTTATTGAATGGCTTGTGTGTTTGAATCACTGCTGACTGTGATCCTTTTAGCACAGCTCTCTTAACAAACAGCTCAGTCATTTGGTGGGAGGGCAGATTAATCCCGTTTCAGCACACCACAGTCAGATTAAGCAGCCATTGGCTGACGCTTGACTGGTTCCACATCAGCCCAGCGCCAGGAGCATGCAACATCTAGGGAGCAAGGCAGAAGCTGACACAAGACCTGGCCAATTGCCTGAGATGTTGAAGAAACTCACCCCGGGAAGACCAATGAGCTCGAAAGCTGGAAGGAGGTGTGACCAATCAGAGAGGCAAGGCTGATGTTCGGGCAGAGGATGGTAAGCGCATGTATTTTGGTTCCCACATAGGCGGATGTGAAAAGGCAAGGCTGAGCACTCAGGGAGGTGTTTGCAATCACTTTGGCAGCAGCCACTGATTGCTACAAAACACACACAACCCACTGAAGACAGAGGGAAGCAATAGACTTTCATTTCAACACAACACAGGTGGGTGGATGGGTGGATGTGAAAGGAGTATTGGGGGCCAACAGGGTATGTATTAGCAAACACCGTTCAGTGGCTACTGATTGAAAGTACAGCCAGCTGAAGTCAAATAAAGATAAACTTTATCATAAAGCAGGATGACCAAGGTTGTGCCTGACAAAGGAGACAGTATGACATAATGGTTGAAGCTTTAGTCAGAGAAACACAAATTCTGATCCACATTCAGTCACAAACCTCACTAAAAAAAAATTGTATGGTGGCCTTGGAACTGTCAGTATCTTTCATTCTAGCTACCGGTAACTCATGGGGTGGGGGTGGGGGGTTGGTGAGAATAAGATGGGAGGACAGGGCAGAGAACCATGCACACTGCCCTCAGTTTCTTGGTTGAAGGGTAGGGGGGAAAGTCCTAAATAATAAGAATCTTGGTAGTTTACTGCCCAAGCATATACATGTCTACTCAGAGCTAAGTTCCAATACATGTGGCTTACTCTCAGGGAAGTATATATACAATTGCAGTCTTAGGCTTTATTCATTCCATTCATTAGTGCCTTCAAGTCCAAGCCTTTACATTAAAACTTACAGAGAGAAATAAAAACACTAGAATATCAGACAGAAAATGATATGTTGAGTGGATACAGGCAAATAGAAAAAAAAACAGAATGATATCACCTAGGCTTCCTTAAGGAAAAGCAATAGCCAAAAATTTTTAAGGTTCTTTTAGAATCCCGATCCAAAGGGGCCAAACAAATGTTAACTGCTAATCTTTGCAGATCCACACTATAGCTTTAAAGCACATCCAATGGACATTTAAAGCCACACGAGTTCCCCTCACTCCAAAATTACTGGGAACTGTAGTATGTTGAGGATGTCAGGAATTATAGCTCAGTGAGGGGAAATAGAGAGTCTCCAGGATTTTGGGGGGAAAGTCATGTGTGCCCATTGGATCCGCCCAGTGAGGATCTGCCCATTGTCTGCTGCAGGATTTAACACCATTCCCAATTACTTGCCGGTCCAGGCATCGTGCTCCCCAGTCCCCAACCCCAGAGAATTAAAAGTTTGAATCAAAACAGGCCACAACTTTATTGAATACACAGATGGAAGAGGTTTGGCTTGGGCATGGGGCAATTAAACACTTCAGGCCCGCCTGCAGGAAGTGACGCATAGGTCAATCTGGACAGGGGTTCCTAAGATTTATATCAAATAGGGTGACTCCTGCAGGGACCATTGTCTGGGGGAGTGTCATTGGCCCTGATCCCCGGCTGGGCGTGAGGACATGGCAACTCCCCCCAGATCCCTTTAATGGGATACCCCAGCGTTTGGAAGGGCAGGCAGAGACTACAACCTCCCCTCCATCCAAGACAAGGATTGCCCCAATGCCCAACCCAGTTGTGACAATTGCTATTAGATAGGCAAAAACACCAGGCTGGAGCCAATTTCTACCCGGACCCAGAATACAGCGACCACCGTAGCCACAGCAAGGTCCTTGACCTGAGCCTGAACCAAGGGTGGGGGAGACCCCAGTGAAGGAAAAGCAGGTAGGTCCCTAGGTGTGGGCTGTTTAAATGGCCAGGGAGTGTAGGAAACATTCCTGCTCCGTTGACTCTGCCTCCTGGCCCAGCCTGTGTCTGAGCCTGCACCCCATTTGCTGATCCCAGGAGCAGGCTAGGATCCAGCTCCATACAAGTGGTGGGGGCCCACGCCCCCTATCAGGACAGGAAGCCGATGCCACAATTCCTTTTCCCGCAACGCCACCGCACCAAAAGGGAGCAAGCCGACTTCTACAGGCAATTATTTTATTAAATATGAAGCTGAACAGGACTTCCGGCGAGGACGCCATCGCGGGCGGTCGTGGGTCGCTTCGGCAGCGAGGCGACCCAGGCCGGGCCGGGGGTAGGAGCCCCGCTACCGCAAAGCGGGGCTCCGTTGAGCCGCGGGTCGAGCGTCCCGCGGCTTGGGCTCTCCGGCGAGCCCGCTATGGCTCCGAACCCTTCCCCCATTCCCCCTGTAAAGGGGGAGTGGGGGTGAAGGGACCACGGAGCCGGGCTGAGGAGACATGCCCCAACCGGACCGGCGAAGCGGCGGCCGCCGCTCGCGGTAAGCGATATCGTTCTACCTGGCAGAAGGAAAAATAATGAAGCCCGTTGGCCGTGAGTACCTGAACAACTGAATTTATCTTTGACATTTGGCGCTCCGGGAGATACGACGAAAAGGAAGCCCGTTTTTCTCCCTTTGGTCGTAAGAAAGTAACTGCTTTGATGGTGACTGCTGCTACAGTGATGGATATAATGTTTCGACTTTTGACAAGTGAGATTGATTAGTCCGCGATTGGGGGAGTAAGTTGGTGGTGAATATTTCTTTTTAAAATGGATAGACTGTAATCTTTTCGCCCTGACTCCAGGGAAAATGGCTGCGGAGACTTGCGAATGAGATGGAAAAGTACTGTGACTAAGATGGAAAAACACTGAAATTTGATACCCTATGCCCACTTCTACCATGTTGGGTTTCGTTTTCAAGCTGGTTTTAGACTCTGAACTGACTCACGAACAAAGGATTATTTTTCTGAAGCTAGAATTGCTAAACCAGAAATTAACTTTGCTGAATCAGGATGTTGCAGAAAAGTTATATCCCACAGGACTGTTCAGAATATTGTTAAAATGGAAGAGAACCTTGGCAGAGAGCTGAAGGGAATTATTGAAGAACAAAGTAAAATGTCTTTGCAACTCCGAGAAAATGAAAAGTCCTGTTGGGGTGGCAGACCCAGGATGAGAAGATTTTATATATCCAATTTCTGGGGTGAGAGCCCAGGAATGATGGGGAAAAGATTTATACATTTACAATCAGAAGAGGAACGGAATATCGAACCGGAGATGCTGGAAGGTGATGATCTGTGTACCCTGATGCTCCCTGCAAGGACTGTTGTGGACTATGCCTGGAACTGTGGACTTATAAGAAAAGAGGACATTCTGAAAAAGGGTTTTGGTGTAAGATGGAGGAATGTCTGCGGGGAAACCCCGAAATGGCGAAAGGAAATGGTTAGAAAAGGGATAGGATGAATTGTATTTAGGATAAAATTAGGATGGTTTATTATGGTACCCTGAAGCCGGTGTGTTAAGATTTTAAGTTTCTGAATTAGAGAAGAGATATTTGAATTTTTCTTTTTTAGCAGCAGTCTAAGTGAAAGATGATGTATGATATGATTTGATATAAGAAGTAATATGTTGTGTTATGAAGTTGTATTATTAATTATCATGAAGTTATACTGGGATTAGATTTGATTTAAGTTAAGAAGTGATAGATTATTGTGAACTAAAAATAAGATTTTAAGAAGTATGTTTAGTTTTGAGTTTTAAATGATTTTAATTTCAGAGATGAGAGTTATTAAAGTAAAATTGGAATTGAAACCGAAGGAGAGAAAACGGGGGAAGTCACCTAGTAATGATTCAAACAATAAAAGTTTTTTTTTGTAAACAAGAAAAAGAATTGTTGGTGTATTTGTATTTGCTTTGTTGTGGTTTGATGGTTGGGTTTGTGTTTGGGTTTGTGTTGGTATATGTGTTGTGCTGTTCTTTGTTTTGAAAAAATCAATAAATTCTTTATTAAAAAAAAAAGAAGCTGAACAGAATTTTGTTTTATTTTTAGATCCTATATTTCCTCCAGTGAACTCAATACAGGATACATGGTTCACCCCCAACCTCATCTGGTGACTGGCTCAGGGTCGCCCAATGAGCTTCATATGGGATTTGAACCTGTGTCTCTTTGGCACTAATCAAAACATGTTAAGCTTTCCAAGGAACACTTTCCACATATGTGTGACTGCTGAGGAACAACTCTGCATCTGTCTGTTTAATTCTTTTTACAAATTGCTGCCCATAAAACATACTGAAGCCATTACTCTCTGTACACCCAAGCAGGGTTTTACTACACATAGACTTGGTAGAATTGCAGAAAGGTTGGCTGCAGCACATCTCAAAGTGGACATCTCCTGAATGGTAAAAACATAGCTACTACTATACTGTTGACAATTTTCTACCTTTTAATTGCTGGAGTACTATTAAAATGCAGGAAATTGTCAGTAATCTAGTTTATATTTTTTATCATCATGAGAAAGCATATAATATTTTAGTATGTAATATTTTTAAATATACAATGCCACCTGCATCTGTTTTGGAATTGTTTTAAAGATACTTTTATTATTTTATTGCTTGTTGTGGCTACCCTGGGCTCCTTTGGAAGGCCAGGATATAAATTGAATAAACAAATAATAAATCTGTATCTCACATGTATCTGTAGCACTTGAAGTTCGAAGTATAAAATCCTTCCCTGACCAAAGCAGCAGGACATTAACAGATGATCAAGTATAGCTTTTAACCCCCTGAAAGTAGCTTTGTCAGTGTATGTGCAGCCAAAAGCATGTGTGCATGGTTACGCATTACTATTATACCCCACATTGGGCGATGCTGATAGGGGATAGAATGGTAAAGCCAGACACATAATTTTGGCAACTGAGATAGAAAATTTCAGAAGTCCCCCTCTGGACAGTAGCACCACAAAAACAATACATTAAATCAACAACCATCTGCTGCCTGAAGCTTCATTCTGCCTGATTTGAGGTGGTGTTTGAAATATTGAAAATATCAATACTGTAGCAGCAAACCTACTCCTGCACGTCTACTTCTGAGCAGAAGTGCATAGGATTATACTGTACTCTTAAATTGCAATCCTATACTCACCTAGGAATAAATAGCACTGAAGCCTTTTCACTTACCTACCACCAGCTATTTTGGTAATTTTATTGATATCTTATATTCTGTTATGCTCCACACACTTATTAAATTAAAAAACACATTTAAATTAAATAAGCAATAACTGAAGTAGGTACCGGTAATTCAGACCTTTGAGTAGACGTGTTTAGAATCTCACTGTTAAGATGAAATCCTGCATGTACTTACCTAAGAGTAAGTTCTGATTAAATCAGTGAGGCTGACTTCTGAGTCATGTAATATTGCATGGATTGGCTGCAGTCCTATACCCTTTTATCTGGGAATGTGTGTCAATTAAGTCAGTGGGGCTTCCTTTTGAGTAGACATGCAAAGAATTGCACTGAAATCCTGTACCCACTTGTTTGGGAATAAACCCTGAATATATCAGCAGGGTTTATTTCTGGTAACATGTAACCTGTAACTTCTAGTGTTACTCTCTACTGTATTCACTTATCTGAAAATAAGTACCATTATTCTGAGATAGTTATAAGTATAGGTTTTGTATTTAGGAAGGGCTGGAAGCTCAGTGATGGAGTATCTGCTGTGCCTGCAGAAAGTCCCAGGTTCAGTCCCCCAGCATCTCCAGTTAGGACTGGGAATGTCCCCTGAGGTTGGGTGCCCATCTGTTATGGATGCTTTAGTTGAGATTCCTGCATTGGGAGGGAGTTGGGCTGGTTCACCCTATCATTCTAAACACTGGAGAGCTTCTGCCAGTCAGTGCTGACAATACTCAGCTAGGTGGACCAAGAATCTGACTCTGTATGAGGCAGCTTCCTATGTTCCCAGGACTGCAGCATATCAATAAAATCCTGTACTCATTTACCTGAGGATATGTATCACTGTAGTCAATTTAGGTTCCTTCTGAATAGCCATGCACAGGACTGCATGTTAGGCTGAAATGCTAAGGCCCATTGAAGTAAATAGGCAGGGCCAGTGCTATTATTGCCTGCTAGCAGCAGCTTACAGCTCAAGACCTCAGAGGGATGCAGTACTGACCTTTGAGGGACACAGCTGAATAGTTTTTATTGTGTCTTATAATGTCACCTTTCCTTTTTTTGCGGGAAATTCCCTTATTATAGCACTGGGAAACAGCAGGGAGGATTGACAGCTATGCTTATAAATAACTTGCAAATTTCAGCACTTGACCTGAAGGAATTAGTAAGAAAAATAGTAAAGGAAAACGCACACACAGTGAGATTTCCGTGCCCCTGAAATCAAAACTTTTAAGAGACTTAAATTTTAACATCACAATTCACATTATTCAAAATGATTAGTGTGCCAAAAACATTTTATTTTGTATTTGAAGATAATCAAAGATTTTTGTGTTACATATTATTGAAATTTAAAATAAGCTTAGCAGTTTTAACCTTTGCACTTCTCATTTTTTTCTACAAGCCATCCGTTTTTGAAAATTAAAGTGAGTTGGTGGTGTGCAAGCAGGTAGCCTTGCCTAGGGCGCAAAATGGCCTGACACCACCAGCACTGCCCAGGATTCACTTTTTAGTAGTTAGGTTGAATTTTTATACAGTTACCAGGGAGAAAGCCCCACAGAAGATAGATTTAGACTCATAGAATGGTAGAGTTGGAAGTGCACCCAAAGGGCATCTAGTCCAACCCCCTGCAATGTAAGCTGGGAAAACCTGGCTGGTGGCCACACACACACACTTCTGCCTATTATAAATTACACATTAAAACAACAACAACCAGATGTTTTGTTGTGAAATGAACCGTGGGGGAAAAAACAGGTAAACTGAAACGAGAGTTGTGAAGTAATAAAAGGACGGTCGGGATCTCAACGGCAAAGCATGCGCTGAGAGAAAAGGCCTGCTGCAATCAAGGGACAAGGCCCGTTTATTTCCATGGGTCCACTACTCTCTGAGGAAGGAGCGAACGCCTTTTGACGACCTGGAAGGGAAGCCGAGGCGATGAGAAGGCGGCCGCCATGAGAGGGCGCTGCCCCGCCGGGAAGGAAGCCGGCTGGGCCACGACGCGGGGCGAGCGCGGCTCTGAACAGCCACCGCCACCGCCACCGCCACGGCCTCGGCCGCCCTCACGCTCGCCGGCGCTCGCCGCTACGAGTAGGCCGCGCTGGTTGCCGGCGGCGGTGGCGCGCGCGAGAAGATGGCGGCGAGAGGCGGCCGGCGGGCGCTGCTGCTGCTCCTTTTCTCGCTCTCGTTCCTCTTGCTGGCGGCGCCCGGGGCTTGGTCGGCGCGGGGCCGCGGGGCCGACAAGCAGAACAGCCTCCGGAGGGCAGCCAGCGGCGTCTACCAGGGCGTGAGCGGCCTCTTCGGCGAGGAGAACGTGCGCGCCCTGCAGAAGGTGAGGCGCCGGGGAGGCCGCAGCAGCGCCTGGCCTGGCCTGGCCTGAGGAGGGCAGTCCCGTCGCTCCCGGGGGGTCGCGCGGATTCCAGTTTAACGGGGCAGGTGCTGGCGGGGGCGGGAGGCTTGCTTGCCTTTGAGATGAGAGGCGCGGGGAGGGGGAGGGGGCAGACAATGACCCGGATAGGCAATATCCGTGTCCTCTGGGTTTCTGCTGTCAGTAAGGATAGTGGTTTGTTTAATGGCAAGATAATAATACTGTAACGGGAAAGCACCAACTTTACAGCTGCTGCAAGGATTATACTAGCTGAAAAATGAGGTGGAGGGAAAGCGTACCGGTAGCTCGTACAATGTCTGAATGGGTTGGGGAAATTTGGTCCATAGAAAACACAATTAAGCGGTCTCCTTTGCAAAATAATACATATGAAAACAGCCTAACGAACACAAATAACACGTGTAAATCAGGCTTACGGGGGAGAAAGCAGGTATTTGTGTGTGCGCGCGCGCGCGCAAAGAATTCCGCGGCAAATGCTTTCAGCCTTTCTGTAACAGTATTTGTTTATGCTCTTCGTATTTGGTTAGTTTTTGTAGGCTAATAAAATGAAATTTTGTTTAAAATGGTAGCAGTAGTGATGGGTAGGGGTGAGCAGTAGGGGGAGATTATTGGAGATTATTGGAGTTGGAGCTTGTCATTGGCAGAATATAGTAAAAATAGGACTGGGGAATTGAGTAAGGAATAAGAATGCCTTTATGACACCATCACTGCTAAAATAATTGACTAATAGCAATGGGAATAAGGAATAATGAAAGAAGAAAGGAACAGGAATGTTTTTCGACCATGTTGTTTTTACCCGGGGTGCAAGGGGTTCGGGGCACCTGGGCGCCAAATTTTGTCAGGTGCCCACTGCTGAAGCCGCCTAAGCTCTTAACTATTTGCCTGTTATGAAATGATAAATAATTTTGATCAAGCTAGAAAAACAAATACATATATATACCTAGGTATTACCGAAATCATACCTACTGTTTCACTAAAGGACTTTTGGCTTTGTGCACCCCGGGTAAAGATGGCCCTGGGTGGTTGCATCCATGACTTAGTCTTAGAGATTGAATTGTGAAAGGCAGACAGCAAAGCTTTGTATCGGTTCTCTGTAAGAATGGAGAATGTCTGTAGATGCTGCTTTTCTCAGCAATGATTGCTGAAATTGCTTCCTGGATTGCTACTTTAAGGAACCAATGGAAATCTCTTTGACTGGAATGTGCTGTTTTTGAGTGAAATTGCACATACCGGTAAAAGTTTCTCCTCCATCAATTCCTTTTCCATTTTTGTCATGCCTTTTAGGTTGTAAGCTTAAAAAGGGGTACTTTATTATCACCGACAATTTTTGTAAATCATTCTGGGGGACCCCCCTTTTTTGCTGAAGGGCAAGATATAAATCCCTTAAATAAATACATAGGTGGAGGCATTGAACATCCAAGCCTGCTGCTCCTATAGGAAAAGGAAGGATTCCTTTGAGCTTGAACCTGGAGGACAGGAATTGAAGTGTTTAGGACACTATGGAAAAAGGGGGCCCTTGCCTCAATCTAGATGGCTTGTTTCTGTCTTTGACATATCCCTACGCTATTTGTCCTTTTGCTCCTGGCAGTACTTGCCTGACATCCTGCCAAAGCAGCACAGAAATTGATGCTTTTCCTTTCATGACCTCCCTTTCTGCGTGAAGGTGCTGTTTGATTGCAAAGCTTAGCGTTGGAGCTGAGATGCTGTCACCATCTCTTTCTCTTGTCCACGGAAAACCACAGCAGAAAGGTCATGTTTCCAAAAATGAAACCTCTTTATGGGGAAGGGAAATTAGATAGGCGGAGGGTAGTGTGTATTGGAAATATTATGAAATAAGGGATACATTTTATCCTTTAAATGAAATTGTGCTTATTGTTACGCGAGGGAACACACTGATTCATTTTCCTTCTGTGCCTTTAGAAAAATGGAAAATGTGCCGCCTCCCCTTCCTATTCATCATAAGCTGATAACCTGAGAGTCTCTTCAAAGTGCGGGTCTTGAAAACCAACTCACATAATCATAGTTTTGAAGAGTTGGAAGGGACCCCAAGGGTCCTCTAGTCCAATCCTTGCAATGCAAGAATCCGTTCCACAGCCATCCCTAGATGGGCTCGAACCACCAACCTTCTGGTTAACAGCCAGATGCACTGAGCCAGCTCAGGAAGAAAAAACTCAAACTGATGCCTCAGTAATTTAATGGGAGGCCCTCGAGCACAAGAATCGGTCTTCACGGCTGAAAGCCTGTGGCAACCCTGTGTCCCAGAATTTAAGTTCTAGACATTTGATGTCTGTGTTGAGTCTGGTGTTGCATTTCCTTTGCACAAACTTGTGTGTGGCCCAAGAGTTTAGTTTTGATTTAAATAAACGTAAATGCATTGTCTTCCACTTAAATGATATTCTACTTAAAGCATGAATTTAAAGAATATAATGGAGACAGATTTTGATGCTCGAAAATTAAACCCAGAAAGCAGGATTTTGTAGGAGTTGTCCTACATCTTGCTGCTTCTGAAGAATTGCTTATCAGACCTTCCATCGTTAAACTGACATTGATTTCTCTGCCAAGGAATTCCTGTGTGTTAATCCCATGTAAGGAATTCTGCCAGTTCTTGTGAGGTACTATCCAGGCATCTCATCTTGGGCAACTGAGTGTGTACACAGAATGTTCTAACACTTCCCTGTGATTGTGCATTGCAGAGGAACATCAGAAATTGTTGGGCAGGGGGAGCTTGTTAGCCATAGCTGATAATTTCACCAAGGAGCCCCAGGATTTGAAAACCACTGCTCTGTAGTTTGTAATCTCTAGCATGTTCTATCTGAAGTCATGTACTTTTATTATTGAATAGTTACTGTGCAACATAGTTATATTCTGCCAGTGGCATGGTGGATAGATGTAGGGATTATGCAGCCCCTAACCACAAGACTTTGCAGTCTTCATAGACAGCAAATTGAGGTGTAATATGGAGAGGTCAGAGATTAAAAAACGGGTTGTGTGGTAAGGATGGAGAAAGCTGAAAATGAAGAAGGCAGTAAGAGAGAGACATGGTTGGAGGAAGAGATGCTGCAATCCTGGGAATTTAGGAAGCTGTCTCATAGCGAGTCAGATTCTTTGTCTATCTGGTGGAGCAGGAGCGGGATACATGCAGTTTATAAAATGAACATCTGTGGTAGAGCACATACTTTGCGTGTGGAAAGTCTGAGATTTGGTCTCTGGGTAGTGCTGGAAAAGGCCTGTGTCTGAAGGCTGCTGCTGCTGATCTGTACGCTATTCTCAGCTGCATGGAGATGCACAAGCGGGAAGGAGGAGCGAACAGTTGTGGAAATTACAGTTCGTTGGTTGCCATCCGTCTGTCTTTGGAGACAATGGAGGAGTGTGCCTTTAAGGATGAGGTCAAACTGCTAGAAGGACACCTGCTGTGGCTTTAGAGACATGTTTTGTTGCAGTTGGAACAGATGGAGGCATCTGGTTGTGCTGCTGCAGATGCACGACTTGACTATCTCCAAGCACTTTGGTCTGCAAGGGATTCCCACATGGCGGGGTTGATGTTGCTGGCCTTCATGTCATGTTTGCAGACATCTTTATATCACAGAGTAGAATATGGCAAATGAGCTAGGGCAGAAGAGGGCAATGGAAATTGGGTTATGAGGGAGGAGCTAAAGGCCTCTCCTAGGTTAAAAACTGTTTTTTCCAGATCTGGAAAAAAACTAGTTTGGACACCTTTTCCTTGTTGCATAGTTGTTTGTTTTTACTTGCTGGGTGGTTTTTTTTTTTTTAAATAGTACCCTGAATTGGTAGGTACGGTGGTATCAGCTCATCTTGCGTATGTGGACCAGACCATAATCCAGACATGGTATAATTGGTTCATCTAACAGTAACATGGGAATGATAGACATTGAATACTTGGCTAATTTTCACAAGGCTTTCTTCTAGGTCATTTACCAGGGTCATGTTTGAGCAGTAGCTAGTGTGCACAGAAGGGTTCTTTTTTAAAACACACACACACACACACACACACACACACACACTAGGAGAGTGGTTTAAGTGAAGCATAGTGTAGCCCTTCCAAGAGAAATCTCGAAGAATTGTGATGGAAGAAGAAAAATCTGAGGCAAGATTTTGTGGCATGCAGGAAGCTTACCAGCCATTGTTAGTTGTTCATTCATTTAATCTCCACCATAGGTCACAAGATACTGGAGACCTTGATGACACATATTTAATTCGGAAGAATGATGGGAGTCCATTGGGTTGGGTTGGTAATGAATAAAGCATGTTTATAATTTTATTTCACTTTCCCCCACTAATATACTTCACAGTTTTGTGCTGTTTGCCTGAAATTGCTCTCATTTGCAAAATAAAATAGTGACATGTGCATATCATTAACCTTCCTTAAAAATATTGACAGTTGCACATTGGAATGTCAGGTATTTCTGTGAATGTGAGAATCCCAAGAGTGCATATTTCTCAAATTACCTGTAATGAATTGGTTGAAAGTTTTTTGGGGGGAATGGTTTCAGTTGTAGACTAGAAAAAGCAAATATTTAAAGTCTAATCTTAGCTTTGCTTCAGTCCATTATAATCTACAGATTTCAGCATGCCTAAGTCATGTATAGTATTGAGCGGTTAATGTGCAAAATACTGATCAGTTATTGTCTCCCAACCCACATCTGGGTTCCTATCTCAGTGGCACATGCTAGCTTGCATCAGGCCCTAGGTTCTGTCTAGAGCATCTCCATTTAAAAAAGATCTCAGGCAGCAGGACCAGCTTAAATTTACTTGCCCAAGATTTCGGAGAGCAGCTGCCAGTCAGGGAACACTGCTTTTGGACTAGTTTGATCATCAGTTTGACTCTATGTAAAACAGCTTCTGGGTTCAGCCCCAGAACTTATTTTCAGAACTTGAGTCCAAACCTGGAATAAGTATGCCTCTGATCAAGTGCAGAGAACACTTCTCCTACCACTTTCAAATACTGTGCCTGCCTTTGCATCTGCACATTTGATTTAAGGTTAAGAACTGTATGTAAGAGCTGGGGTGATAAATTCTTCAAGTATTGTAAATGGAATAAAACTTCTAAGGTTTGTCTCTGCTCTGTTTTTCCAGTTTTTCTCCAAACTGACAGAGCGATTTGTATATGGTGTGGATGTTCTAGTAGATACATTTTGGAGAATATGGACTGATCTTCTGGATGTCCTTGGGATTGATGGTACGTGTGAAATGCAGAACTAGTTTTTCCCTCATCAGTGCTTCTATTTAATAAACTCATAGGTTCTGGAACAACTTTAAGGTAGGTTTTCTTAATATGAAGTAGTTTTGAAGCAAAATGGTATGTACAGTTCCTTAATTCAATGGAAGAAACATAAAAAGTTTGATTCTCAACAGTGGTAAGTATGGGCACCAACATGTTAAAGTTGACCCGCTAGGGTGGGGGAAGGTAGGGATCTGGTCTGCCAGGTGGAAAGGTTCCCTCCCCCTGCTGTAAGGCAGTTGTTCTCACTCAGGCATTAACCAGGATGGTTGAGGGTCAAAAGAGCCAAGTGTCAACCTTCACATCTCCTTAGATCCTGTTCACACCATCACACTGTGCATGATGAAAAGCATCCATAAGATATCTTGTTTGCCACCTTGGTCTTCTTTGGGGGGAAGGCTGGGGCAATAAATAAATAAAAGGGCAAGCAGAAACCAAGGCCATCTCTTAAGATACCTAATTTCATCCCCTGAAGGCACATGATTGATAAAAGTCATTGATGGTATGGGTGGAAAGTGGGCTTGTGGCTTAGGTTGCAATACTTAAATGGGCCCCATTGGATTCAAACGGGGCTTGCTTCTAAGTAGAAATTTATAGGATTATGCTGTCAGTTATACTATGCCTAGAGATGGATTCTTGTCTAAGATGCAGGATTGAATACATTCTCTGAACAGTTAGCATAACTCAATTTGACATTAGGCAACATCCTTTTTCCCTTTGAAAGGGGCAAAGGAAAGAAAACTGCCTTGTGGTTTATTTGCTTCTTGTAATTGCTCAAGGGAAAAGAGGAAGAAGCCCTTTAAAAACCCTTTCCCCCTTACTTGATGAAGTAAATTGATGTAGTCCCTACGGAATAATTGTTGTGATAAAAATCATTGAGATATATATATGTTATATATAATCCCTTCTCCTAAGGCAATGCATTTTGTAGGTGTACTATGTCAAATTGCTTACTTGGAGCTATGGGGGATTTTAATAATAATGCACTGGTGTTGGGGTGGGGGAAACTTATAGAAGGTTCATCCGCTTCTGTTTCGGTTATTATATATTCTTCTGGGTGGACCTTTCCCAGCAAAGCTTAGCCCAGAATCCGAACTTCTATCTTCCCCTGCTTCCTGAACTTTCTCCTGGGTCGGGACATTCTACATGCTTCAATTAGCTGGGCAGCCAGTCTTTCTGTCTAGGTAGCTTTAGTCCTAGTTTATCCGCATTTGTTGGGAAGTAGAAAGTGAGCAAAGGCTTTTACTTGGGCAATGGGTTTTGTGTCATAATTTGAGCCCCAAGGTCCCCAGTTCTTTTATTATAATGCCTGGATTTTTCCACTTATTGTCTAAATATAATTTTCTAGCTATGTACACTTCTGATAATTCTTTCTCACTTTGCCATACTGTGCAAAAAGCCACCTTGTTCCCCTGTTAATTATTGCAAAATCCAGGCAGTCGTTGCCTTCCCTGGCTTAGTGTATGGTCTTACATTTTTGAGAGACTGGTGCTCTAGCTATTAGCTTCCAGTTTCCAGTCATGGTAAGTTATTTCTGGATGCTGTAACATCGTTGTCACTCCTCACACATTAATTTGTTTGAAGGGGGGAAGTGTGTTAAAAGGAGCCCTATTCTCAACATCAAGCATAGACTGCCCCCATAGGCTCATGGTTTCAGCTGAAGTGAGCAGCCTCCATGTGTTGGGGAGGCTTTTCTCATCAGAGCTTTCCTCAGTGCTTGGACAGCATGGAGGCAAGGCTGGCAGGAACAAGGGAAAAGGGCATGCGAATGCAGTTTTAAAGTTTCTTCACGCATGAAGAGAGAATGCCTGAACAGGGCTCACTGGAAACGCTCTTCTGGGTTTGTTGGCCTCTTCTCTGCTACATTCTTTATTTCCTACTCATTCATGACTCTGAGCCCTTCATCCTGGTCTGCTGAGGATCAGCTCCTGCAATATCCCTCCTAACTTGACCCTGTTCTTCTACACAGCTAACCTTCATTTACCACTTCTTATACTTGGGGTAGGACTTCACCCTAGTCTTCCTCAGAGCATCTCCCTCCCTGCAGTCAGCCCACTCTCTTCCAAGGATGGGACAGTTGGTTCTGCCGATATTTTAACAGGTAGAACCACTGAGACCCAATACCCAGCTCACCAACACTTCCTACACACTCCTCCCTGGTCAGAGCTGGGGCTGCTGGAATTGGGACATTGCATGGCCCAGACGCCAAGCAATGATCAGCAGTACTGCTGCAACTTGTGGAAGCAGCTGCCCCAAACCATAGCATGAACCTCTGTCATCCTGTTCCTTGGACAGTTACAGTTGCTCCATTCAGTTGTAGCTACATTCACAGCAGAAACAGGGACCACACAGCATTCTCCAAGCTCTCTCAAGTTTTATGTGTGGAGTTTTAGTAGTAGTAGTAGTAGTAGCAGCAGCAGCAGCAGCAGCAGCAGCAGCAGTAGTAATTTTCATCACAAAAAAATCAAGTAGTTTGCAATGAAAAATATGTGAAATAATAAATATTGAATGGAAAACATCAAAATCCAAAAATAGTGCAAACTGTAAAACATCAAATTCCATAACATAGAATTTCCACTCACTTTATACACTTTTAAGAACTCTGCTAGATTGGTAAAGAAAAAGTGTTTTATATATGTTGTATATGTGATATAACACTGTGACACCAGATGGCACTGTGGAGTCCAGTCTTTCCCTATCAGATTTCCCTGTATGAGTTTACTGAACTGCTGCTTTGACGTGTCTAGATCTAGCCTAGCACACACATCTACTAACACACCTGTACATCAATCAATCTGAAGACAGCTACCTACACTCCTTAACAGTTACAGATCCAATTAACCCTTAATACATATACAAAGACTACCTAATGCTAGAACTACACAACCTATACATATCAGTACAAAACATAAATGACAGTCCTTATCTGGTATAGGTGTTAGGAACAAAATATGGATGTTGTGGTGTGGGGCGGGGATCACATAGTTAAAATATGTAGCTGGGATAGAAGCCTTAACAGTGCAATCGTGCATATCCATTGAGAAGCAAGTCCCATTAAGTTCATTGGAGCTTTCTCTCAAGTAAATGTAAACAGCAGCCTAAATAAGCTTCATTATAAGAGTGTTGTTTTGCCTGACTTTCTCCTACAGGAACTATGGGCCAGTAGTTACAACTACCCATGTAACAACAACTCCCCGTCAATGATAGTGTACAAGTAAGCGACTTGAATAGGACTTTATGGGAGGGATTCAGTTGAGCTATGGCAGTCGTTCCATCAGCATAAGCTTTTCAGCTTGCCAGGTGGAACAATTTCCCCTCCTCCCCACACACTGTTCTGGGGGTTCCCCCTACCCCCACCTCAAGCTAAGTGCAGAGAGGGGGAAAGGCCATTTGTGCTGGCTTCCACTAGTGGGACTCATTACTTTAACCCCTTCCTGTGTAAATACAAATATTACACAAGAAATTCTGTTAGGGGGTGCGGAATGCTGCTTGTAACTAAAGCCAGCTGTAAATGCATCTCCTTAAGAGATTGATTGTGCCATCCCATGACAGGGTTGGAGGAAGGGCATTTTATGTTTGCCCTGTCGAAAATTAGGAATTTTAGTTTCCTGGATTGCTTCAGTGGAAGGAGAGTACTACCAGGGAAGTGGGAATGGGTTGTACCTCAGTAGTAGAGAACATTCTTTGCATGCAGAAGGTCCCAGATTCAATCCCTGGTATCTCCAGGTAGAGATGGGAAATACTTCTTAGGCATTGTAGGCAGTAGTGATCTAGATCAGGCATCCCCAACCTTCGGCCCTCCAGATGTTTTGGCCTACAACTCCCATGATCCCTAGCTAACAGGACCAGTGTTGGGGATGCCTGATCTAGATGAATCAATAGTCTGACTTGATGTAAGGTCCCTTAAGATCCATCTCTTCTCCCTCGCTGATCTCCATTCCAAGAGCTCTCGCCCAGAATACCTCCTTGCTCCCCTTCAAATCCTTCCTCAAACCTATTTTTCTTGTGAACACTTTGGTTTTAATCCCTTAGTCCTTTCCCTTCACTGTAAAAAACCAAATAAAAACCCAGCATTTTCTTATCTCATTTCCTTGCTTTTCTCCCTCCTCCACTCACTCATGTTGTTTCCCTCACTATCAAAAATTAGAGGGAAAGCTCCTTGCGGCAGAAATCTGTCTTTCTCTTTTCCTCTTTTTTAAATGTGTTTTCTGCAAAGTTTTGGTGTATATAAATAATAAATTTCTTTTGTATTGTTGCTAAGCATTACAGGAAGTGAGCCAGTGTATTATTCCCCTGCTGCCACCTTTAGAAACTATATGTTCAACTCTTTCATTCCTCTGGTGAAATCATTTCTTGCTTTTAAAGCATCATTTAGGAGTTTTCTCCTTATGCTTTTAATTATGGTATTATTCATAGCTGTATCTACAAAGGTAATGACTATATCAAATAAAGCTTTCTCTGTTTGAATTTTCAGGTTCCAACTTGACCCATTATTTCAGCCCTGGGTCCCTCGCCAACAACCCCACCCGTGCTCTTTTGCTGATTGGCGCCATCTTACTTGCTTATTGGTTTGTCTCTCTCCTCCTTGGGTTCTTCTTCTATCTCTTACATGTGCTGTGTGGCCGCTTCTTCTGGATCGTGAGGGTCGGCCTCTTTGCACTTTCTTGCGTGTACATCCTTCAGAAGTATGAAGGTGAGCCAGAACATGCTGTCCTTCCGCTGTGCTTTGTAGTTGCTGTCTATTTCATGACTGGACCTGTTGGCTTCTATTGGAGGAGGAACAGCCACAGCACTCTTGAGGAGAAGATTGACCATCTTGACAGCCAGATCCGACTCCTGAACATACGTCTTTCTAGGGTGATTGAAAACATGGATAGAGGAGGTGACCAATGAAACAAATGGTTTATCCCACTTACAACACCAGCTCTCTAGGAAGTCACCAAGCACTGTCTCTAGTTCATAAAAAGTTAGTGAAGCAACAAGCCAACATGGATAAAACAATGTGCAACATTAAGCTGTTAAATGTTAACATTAGTTTATCTAGACAATATACTGAAAGAAAAAAATGCACTTGTAAGATAAGATTCTTTAGCTGTATATTCAGAGATTTTTCTCCATGAGTAGAATTTTATCCGCTTACTTTTTTCCAGGCATTTAGAACATATTTTGTAAAAGGTTTTTATAAAGGCATATTGATTAGTCTATTTAAAATTAATTAAAAATTAAAATGAGCTTTATGCAGATTTGACATTTTGAAGAGAGAAAGCTTAAAGAATTCTATCAAATGCTTTTGTTAAGAAAAATGTGGGGGTCAGCTTCTCATTTTTATAATTTATTTTTTTTCCTGCTCTCACCGATGACTTACTTTCATTACCTCAAGTTGCCTTTTTGTATGATTGCAGAGGAAGGAATTTCTTCTAATTAGAACAGAAGATCACACACCATGGGTTTTAGTGGCAAAGGAGGGCATCTGTGGGACACAAAGTGCCCTTTAAAGAAGAACTTGTGGTTTTTTTTGGGGGGGGGTTCCTTTAGCTGGCCATATTAAAGCAGGGATGGGGAGCCTGTGGTCTTCCAGACATTGGTGGGCCATTGACCATGATAGTTGGGTCTGGTAGACATACAGTAACATCAGCAGGGCCACAGATTCCCTATCCCTGCTGTAAGAGTTTCTCCCATGGAGTTCAGCAGAGAGAAGGCTGCATTCTTGCTCCTTTGTAGTGAATGCAGTGGATCCACCCATGTAGGATCTCCATTAGCAATGTGTAAAGGTGCACACCTCCAGAACCTCTTGTAAAAGCCCTCATGCCACAAATACAATGGGAATTAAAAGCATTCCTAATACTCCTACCCAGTCATTTTTTTGAGGTGGTATGTGCCGGTACAGCGTACCACGATCTCTGTTTCCCAGCCACCATCTTGCCACTGCTGCTGCTAGCCACCCCCACCCCCCGCTTGCTTGCTTGCTCGCTCGCTCCCCGCACCTGCCTGGCTTTGGGAAGTAGGGAGCAGGACACCAGGATCCTGACAGAGCCTTGTGTCTCGTGCCTCATTCCCAAGCTGGGCAAGTGCTTCCTGGGCTTGGGGGAATGAGGCACAAAGTTCTACCAGGATTCTGGAGCCCTGCTGCTTCCTTCCCTTAGCATGTGTAGAGCGCCTCCCCTTTTTGCCCACTTGACTTTCCTTCCTCCAGCTATTTCTAGGCAGTGAGTACCAGCACCTTATTTTCTTGGGGGGAAGCACTGCTCCTACCTAATCCCCACCCATTTTAATGCAACTTAATTTGGAAATAAAGGGGTACCTTTACCTTTACCTTTAAGCTGGAAATAGCTAGCAAACAAAAATCAGCTTTAGTTAAATAAAAGTGACTGGAAAGGAAGGCATTGTGCATAGTGGTGGCAGTGCAGAGTTGGCCTTTGCGATAAAATATTTTCCAAGCAGAAGGAATGTTAAACAGAAATTATGCACCACTGTCTTTAAAAGAGGGGTGGGGTGGGGGATCACCTCAGGACCCTTTACACATGGTTTATTTATTTGTTGGGGTGGGGAGCAGTGTATAAAATGATATTACAAAGACATTGGCTGCTGAAATCTTTCTCAGGACCATTGAGCGGCAATAAATTAAATTAAATAATAACTTACTTTCAGGAAGATCTGGTGCTTTCTTTGCTTGAAATCTGCTTCTACACAGTGGGTCTCTGGTGAGGATGCTTGCATTCACTGCTAAGATCACAACCAAGGGATCAGCAATAGTTTGCCAGAATGATGGTATGGCGTTTGTGCTGTGAAATATGCCTATGAAATAGTGATGCAGCAGTCAAGTGCTCTACAAAAAAGTGACCTTCTGTTGCCTCAGAACCAAGTTCTATCCACTGACCCTTAGCATTTGTTTGTAAAAATAGTGTTTTTAAATAGCATGCTAGACAAAAAGCAGGAAAGCTTGGAAAGTGCTTTGCCAAATCCTGCCTACATGTGTCTATTCGTAGAATGGATATAGAACGGAGTAGGATTTGGCTACGCTACCCTATTGCTTTAGCTGGATAATACTAGAGTTGCTAAAAGTTTTTGTATGTAAACAAACTATACATGATAGATCGATATTTAAAATCTTGCTGCTTATGTTGAAACAATTATTGGCATTTCAGATTTTGAAAACCACAAAGAGCCACCAGATACCATTTTTTTAAATAAAGATTTTGCAACTTACTGATAGTTGACTTACAGGCATATGTGTGTCTTCCCATCCCCTGCTGGCAATTCACTCTGGAGTCAATGGAACTTGATTCTGAATAAGTATATGAAGGACTGCAGCCAGTCTCTGCAATCAAATGCTCATAACTACTTTTGGGAAAATATACCCTTGGTATAAAAACTGGATTTCTTTTTAGCTGAGAAAACCTCTATAAAAGTTACCAATTGCTTAAAATTAGTTCACCATGGCTATAGTAAATGCAAGAAGAATGTATATATTTTTATACACAAAAACATTTCACTATATAAGGTTATTGTTGAGAGAAATACTGATATACATAGTTTGCACACTAAGCTTGGACAGTATAAGTAAAACTGGGTGTGTGTTTTCCTAGCTTCCCCCCTTCTCCATTTATGTATGGTCTGTTTTTAAATTAGAGAGGAGCACAAACTATTGTCCAGTGTACTTGAAAAATGTTCTGACCATTATTACAAAATGCAGCTATTACACTTTTGAAGGTAAATGTGATGTTATATTAACAGTTTTCTCAAGTTCTATAGGATACAAGCATTGTTCTTCCTGTAATTGGCTCCTTTGTTCTGTTTCTTCTAATCTCATCCCATGGGATGTGTCAGACTTCTCTGCTTTGTGCTGCTGCTATATCTAGAGGCACTTAATAGAAGAGAAAGCACCTATATCCTCATTTAACCAGTGTATACACTGAGAGACAAGAATGTTCAAGGGGCAAGCAGCAGGCAGAGCAGGCAGTCATTGGCAGGAATAAAATCATAGGCTTAAATACACATAATCACTTTTCAATTATCACTAACACTGCTTTGATATTGCTGCCTACTGTGATTCCTTCAGCATGGACTTGGGTTGGAATTGCTGGGCTGCCTTGCTTATTCCTCTACAAGCTGTCTTCTTGCATTCACATCAAGAAGGTCCTCACAAAGGAGCCTATTAGGGTCAAAATTAAAAATAGCCAAGACCATATAAAGGCATAATGAGTAAGTGTAGGGAGAACATTCCAGATGTCTTAACTAGGAGGCTTGCATATGCCCTCCCTCTTTCCTCATCCTTGTTGCACTTCAATGGTGTGTTAATATTCTTTTCCCTTCCACGGCTGTTAAACTACATCTGTGCTAAGCATGTGGTTCTAAGGCATTCTTGGTTAGGGCCAAGGGAGACAAAGCACAGTGCCAGGGATGGGGAACTTGTTGCTTGCCAGATGTTGCTGGAGCACAACTCCCATCATCTCTGACCGCTGGCCATTCTGGTTGAAGCTGATGGGAGCTGGAGAACAACAGAATCTAGAGGGCCACATGTGCTACATCATGGCTAAAGCAAACTGCAGAAGAGAGAGGGCAATTCACACCCTAGAGCAAATGATGTCAAGGTGACACTGTGCACTTCTTGCCTATGGTTAGAAGTTTGGCTCAGTGAGAACACCACAATGAATGTGAACGCGTGTTGAGCTATTTGCACTCCCAGTGTGGAAGAAACCATTGTGCATGTGTCCCCGTTTGATTTCAGCTTGATAAATGAACTAAATTCCTTGGAAGCTACTACATGAGAGAACCTCATGCTTTTTACTCTACCAGTGGTTCACAAATGTAGTGGAAACGTCAATCTGTGTATCAGCTGTGGTGATAAATAGAACAGAGTTGCTGTTTTCTGAATGTACTGCTTTTTAAGAAGTGATATTGGATGTTCAAGTACTGTGTACCGAAACTACTGTAGCTTGGTGGCATATTCTGCTTTCCCAAGATGTAATCTGCTTTCTAAAAAATTATTTGCATAGTTAATGTGGACAGTTCCTCTGCTTCTGCTGTAGCTTTGTTTTGATGAAGGTAAATTTGTTTCCTTGTGACTCATGGACCATCCCAATAATCTGTATTTGGCAGCTAGTGATCTATCTTGACCTATCTATTTCCCCCCTTTTGGAGAACATGAAGTTATACTGTGTTCTGCATGTGAATTTAAACTTGGATGATTCCATTAAGCTATGATGACAATTGCCATGTTAGAAATCTTTTTCTGTTGTAAAGCAAGGGAAAAAAATGTTGATTGTGACACTGTTTATCAGCACTGAATATAGTGACCTTGTATCCTGTTTGGACTTTTGGTCTTAAGTATTAGGTAGTTTTAAAAAGTCTATATACCAAAATTGTGTGTTCTGTTTGTTTTTGTATTGGTCTGAAGAAAATGTGTGTATTCTTTTAATTATGATCTTTAGGGAAACTAGGTTTTGCTCACAATAATGTTGAGTAGCCAAAATGATCTCAAGCTTTTTTTTTTTTTTAAAAAAGAAACTGCTATTCATGTCATTATTTATTAACTGACCACCAGCTCAATGTACTACTATATAGTGGACTATTTGTAGACTGATTTCACAACTGAATTATGGTGTTGTGACCAATTAAACTTTAAATGTTTACTGTAGCTTTGCAATGCAGTGGTTGGTCAGTGTCTTGGAAGATTTTATTCCCATGATTTTGGGGATGCATTGAAGAGAACCCTGGCGCACTTTGGAAGCTTACCATGGATTCATCAGTAAGAATGTCAGCAGTAAAGGTGGGCACAATTACGTGACAGGTGGCCAGTGCCCATCATTATCAACCTTCACGGTGCCTAGTTGCAGGAGAGTCTGGTGCAGGCCCGGGGGCTGGATGCGCCCCAATCGCCTTCTCAATCCGGCCCGCAGACAGTCCGGGAATCTGTGTGTTTTTACATGAGTAGAATGTGTCCTTTTATTTAAAATGCATCTCTGGGTTATTTTTGGGGCATAGGAATTTGTTCAATTTTTTTTTCAAGATATAGTCCGGCCCCCCACAAGGTCTGAGGGACAGTGGGCTGGCCCCCTGTTGAAAAAGTTTGCTGACCCCTGGTCTGGTGCATTCTTGTGTGCTCTTTCTGGTGGCAAGGAAAGGAGTGAGCACAACAGGTCTAGTGCTTGCACTGCATTAACAGGCAACATAGAGCATGTTCCAGACTGCTTTGCCACACATGAGCTTTGTGGAAAAGGTTCCCTGAGGCTTTTAAGACCACTGGGTTGTTGTGTTTCTCCCACCCTTGGTATAAAAACAACAAACCGCACACTAGATTAGTAGCATCCTAGAACTTGAATTTTTGAGAGAGATTCTGTTCTTTGTGGAGGTCAGATCATGTCTATCTAGCCCAGCCCTCATTGCCCATACATTTTCACTCAAAAACTCACAAGCTAAATGGGATGGCAGTAGCTACCACCAATCTGTTTTAGGTTGTATCCAGTGTTAGTCCTCAGAATATGGGCATGACTAATTTAGGTTCATTAATTTCAGTGGGTCTACTTAGCTGGATGCTATATGTAATATCCAGCTTCTGGTAATCCAAGATACAGAACCTTTGAACCTGGCCATTTCCTTTTTACCAATCTCTGCATTGACAACTCATCATTGTCTCTATCCACACACAACTCATCATTCATTCCCCCCCCCTCTCCGCCACACCCACAGTAATGAATTTCATAAATAAGGAACTATTTGAAAGAAATGCTTCCTTTGTGTAAGGAAAGTGGTTTGCTCTCCTGCGCTACCTTATAACCAACTTATGCCATCACCACCTACCCAAATCTTTGTCTATATTAGGTAACTATTTGATTTCTCTCTTTTATAGGTTCTCCAAACCATAATTTTGGAGGCTGTAGGAATGGTTATGTCTGCATCCTTGTTAACACCAGATCACCCAGAAAGCTCAAGTTGCAGGAGGCTTGGGGTTTCTGCACCTTCAGTTTTATGCTGCTTCCCCATCAAGGGGTAGCCATTATTGCAGCAGAATAGGATCTGCCATCTAACCTACCCCCACTCCCAGAGCAAACTTTGACAGATGGGTAGGGTGCAGGCAAAGTGCAAAGGCATTTGTTCCTCCTTAGGAACCAGGACCGTGGCATCAAAATGGCAACTAAAATCTGAACAAAAATAGAACTTGCCTCTTCATCCAAGACTTTTGGAGATCATAGACATCATAAAGGCAGTACCTTATATATTAATTTTTGCACTATTGGCTGGTTGGAAAAAATTGTTGATGTTTGTTAATTTATTAAATTTATACGCTGTCCCCTTCCTCACAAAGGAGCGCAGAGTGGGAAAAGGTGAGAAAACAATAAAAACATTCATTTGTAAATATAGTAATTGAGGACAAGTTGCCAAACCAAACGTTTAGATAAGAATACTGTTGGTAAGCGTTAAAAGACTAATAAAACTGGTAAAAACTGATAAAAACTGATAAAACCACATTACTAATGCGGAGCTCAAAACAGTGCTACTACTAATGACGCCATCTTGATAATGAAATAAACAAAAATCCTGAGGTTGAGGATTGAGTAAATACCTGACCAATGAGGAATATGTCAGCAATTGGCAGAAAACCATGGCTAGAAAAGCCTATTGGCCTGTCACCCCCCCCCCCGACTCTACTGCCTGGGTTATGAAGGTGCCCTAAAGACTTTAAAGCAAAGACTTTGGGATAATACACACAGTGACTTGCGACATCGATCACACGCAGTATGCAGTCCGTTGGCAGTAGGAGTACAATATGGGCTTGTTTTTAAGTTAACATCTTACATTAAAAACCTGGCTGTACCAAATTACCGAAGGTTATTCACAAAAGCCAGACTAAACATTTCCCCCTCTGCAGTGTTGGAGGGCAGGATGAAAGGAGTTCCCTACCAGGAAAGACTGTGCTCATGTGCCCAAGACAGATTCTATAAAACATATTTTGTTGCACTGTGTGAAATTTGAGCAAGCTGAACTGATTTTACCCTTGCTAGTTCTGCTCCCAGGAAAATCAGAGGATTACTATGTCAGGTTCCTATTGGAAGACCAGACAAATGCCAGAACATTAGCAGTAACGAAGTTTCTATCAGTGGTTGCAAGAACCAATGGTCCAGTGACACGATAATAACTTCCTGGACACAACCTCACTGTCAAGCCTCCCTATGAACAAATCAGGGCAAATGCTCAAAATAAATAATAGGCATAGGTGTGCACAGCATACATAATTAGCAGGTGCACCCTGGGATTTTTTAAATTATTATTTCAATAAAGGGGTGGGGATGACAAAACAAGCGAGGAGGTAAAAAATGCAAATAGCTAACACAACAACCACGAGAATTAATCAAGAAGCCAAAACGAGTTTTTTTTCCTGCGGAAGAAAAGACTTGTTTTCAAGCTGACCAGAGGCAGGGCAGATCTGGAGGGCCACGGGCAGAATGAGTCCTCCTTGCTTGTGGACTATAAAAAACAGCCCCTGACCACCACAGATCTCTTTTCACAAAAGTTTGAGGGATACAGAGCCATGAGACAGATGCAGGCAGCATAAAAAGGCTGGGGTGAATGTACAATTTCGACCTCCCTTACTGCCACCACCCACCATCCATCCCCCCATCACGACTTCCAGAGACAGACACAGGAAGGAGCAATTTATTCCAGATCCATTCCAGCTTTTTTCTTCTGCCCGTGTCTTTCTCTGCCTGTTTGCCTTGATCCCTGGTTTTTCTAAACATTAGCATGTGCCTGGGCACTCCTGCGCGTGCCTGGGATAGCAGGTTGTCTGGAAGTACTCAGATTTTCTTTTATAGTACTTTATTGACAATCCTAAAAGTGTGTACAAGAGAAACCAGTCACAATGACTATGAAGAGTACTCGCCGCCACCTCATCTCCAACGCTACAGCTAATGCTGGGGGATTCGGAAGGATCCACCCACGCGGGCCGGCAGCTCCTTGGGATCCACCCCTCGGCGCCCACGCGGGGAAGAGCGGGAGGCGGCCGCGGCGATGGAAGGAGGGGCAGCGGCCAGAGGGAGCGCTGCGTCGGGGCCAGGCCTCGCGTTGTATCCGGCGGGAAAGAAGCAGGCGGGACGAGGCAGCATTGCACCCGCGGAGGGTGCGGGGTGGGCTGTCGGACGCCTGGGTCCTTTGGAGGGAGGTATCGCGGTCCCCCCCTCCCTTATTTGTTTTCAAGAGGGGCGGGAATTCCTGCTCGGGTCCTCCTTTCCTGCGTGGGAGGGACAGTAGTTTCCCGGACTAGATTGCGGGGGAGGAAAACGCCGGGATCGCGGAGCAAGAAGGAGGGGAGTGGGGGGGGGGGTCAGGCCCCCGGCTGCCCCTGTGCACCCGCATCCTGCCTGGAGCAAGCTCCGCTGGGCGCATCCGGACTTGCTTCTGCGTAAAAGCGCCTCTGGCACCGAAAGCGCCTCTGGCAACCGCCTTTCAGGAAATAGGAGGGATTTCAGCTCCTGCCAAAATACCCGCGCCTTTGACGTGCCAGAAGTGCAGAAGCCTTGCCCACTCCTGCAACGGAAACCCGGATGTACGCCGTAAAAATGAAATAGGAACGGGTCCTGTGCTGTATGTTCAGATTAGAAGTGCGATTTGGATCCGAAGGTTGAGCGCGGTTGCTGGGAGGGTGGGAAGGGGGCCGGAGTCCGTGGTCACTTGCAAGGGACTCTAAGCACAGACCCACCACATGCATTTGAATAAAATGCATGTGTGCAAAGTTGCATTTCTAGAGCTTCTGGGAAATCAAGGCGATGGGTTGCTAGGGTTTCCCCCACAAAGTATTATGGGCACTTTGTAGCTTTGTGAGGGAGAGAAATGGGGACCGGCGTAGCTAGGTAAATTGGTACCCGGGGGCAAAAAATAAATAAATTGTCACACACACACCCCAGGCATGGGAAGGTCAGGTGGTACCCGGTGCGGAAAATTTCTTGTCAACCACCATTGACCACCCCCACCCCGCAAAAATGGTTTTACGTTATTTCATATTTTCTTACAAAGGAATAACAAGTAATAATAAAAAAAACCTTTTATTTATATCCCACCCTCCCCTGCCAAAGTCGGGCTCATGGTGGCTAAAACCAGAAACATAACATTGGTATAAAATCAAACAGTAAGTGGTCTCTGAACTGAAATTTCAGCCTTCATGACATAGGAAAACAGCCAAGTTGAATTTTGGTGGAGGAGGGTCAAGATATTAACCGATATGCATGAAATTTCATATATAGCTATATAATCCCTAGTATAGTAAGATAAAACCTTCGGAGCAGGCATTTAAAAAAAAAAAATCAAAAAAGTGTCAAAAAAAATCTTGCTAATTTGTCACCCCCCTCCATTATGGAACCCGGGGCGGCCCCCCCTCGCCCCCCCCCTTGCTACGCCCCTGAATGGGGATAAATTGCCCTTTAATGCTTTTTGACCACTAACTGCAAATACTGTAGGACAGAATGGTGACAGTGGGGTGAAGGGAAAGAGGCAGGAAGGCCTTTAATGAAATCCACATGCCCTGTTCTAGTTATATCTTCCCCTGCTTCCCTGATGCAAAATCCCCCTCTAAAAATAGTAGGTGAAAGAGGTCAGCACAAAATCTGCCCTCCACCCCGCAATTTTAACATTGGTCTTGAGTTTTCCCCCATCCACAGTCATGGATAAGCAGGAATTCTAATCCGTGTCAGAGCTCCTCAGTCAAAAACCAGGGACTAGAAGCTCTCCCAGAAATATTAAACACAGAATACAAAGGTGACCTTGAATAGAGTGTCTCTTGTTGGAAAGGTAGGCAGTGTGCACCCCTGTGTGTGTGTGGGGGGGGAATTTTCTTGTACATTTTATGCTCCTTATCGCTACCCCCAACATCAGTGAGCTGAGGATCCCTTTCCCATCATCATCATTGGCCCAGATTGCGCTGGGCTCCCTGGCCCCTGACCCTGAGCCCCGCAAAGAAGGGATCAGCAAGGAACTGGACGTGACGGAGGATGTCTTGCAGGTGTGAGTATTGGCCAGGTGCCCCCTTCTACAAGAGGCATGGTGTGGCGGCAGTTGGGGCAGATGGTGGGCTCTTGAGTCTGGGGTGCAGCCTGCTGGAAGGTCTCCTGCACAAGCTGCAGGAGGATGAGAGACAAGGTGGCACCGTAATGGATGGCATGTTGGACTTGAACCAGGGTTGAAACAACAACAACAATTTATTATTTGTACCCCGCCCATCTGACCAGGTTGCCCCAGCCACTCTGGGCAGCTTCCAATAGATACTGTATAAAAACATAAAACATTTAAAGCTTCCCTATACAGGGCTGCTTTTAGATGTCTTCTAAAAGTTGTATGGTTATTTATCTCCTTGACATCTGATGGGAGGATGTTCCACAGGGCAGGTGCCACAACCGAGCAGGCCTTCTGTCTGGTTCTCTGTAACCTCATTTCTCACAGGAGGGAACTGCCAGAAGGTCCTTGGAGCTGAACCCTTTTGAATGATTCTGTCTCTTGGCCTGACCTACCCTGCAGGGTTGTGGTGTGCTGAGCAAGACCTGCATTTGGATCAGTGTGCTTCTGCACAAAGGACAACTTCCTGGGGACGTAGGAATCTGCCTATCATCCATTTACCACAGTACCATCTGCAGTTTTTCCGGGGGACAGACAGGCATAGCTCCCAGACCTACCAGGGATTGACCATCTGCATGCAAAATGGCTGTTCTCCTACTGAGCTGGGGTTGTGCCCACTGCTAGTGAATGGAAGTAGGTGGGATGCCCTTGTCATCCCTTGCCTACAGAGATGAAGACTTCTGCACCTCGACCTTCTGTTGTCTCCCCTTGCTGACTTAGCTGCCAAAATGATTCATCTCTCACAGCACTCCAGTAACATGATCCTCCTCCCTGCCTGCTCCCGGATGCATCACAAACTCCTTGCTCTTGCCTTCAGAGCCCTCCCATCCTTATGACAGCATTCTTGTATCCCGATACATCTCTGCGTGTGATCTTTGCTCCTCAACCTCTAGATGTCTTCTGTGCCCCAAAACAACTCTGTCTTTTCCTCCCTGGTGCCCCATATGCCTGGTACCACCTCTCAGAACCCCTCTGTGCATCCTCCTCGCTTATTTCCTTCAAGCCCCACCCCCAATCCCCTTTCACATGAACCCCTTGGAGCAGGGCCACTACAGCAGCCAGGCCTCTAACTAAAGCTGAGCACTTGTCAGTCAAGTCACCGCCTCCTTCGCCTGCCCCCACGTCCCTCTCCTTCCTCTGTTGTGCCAAATTTTAAAGTGTAAACCTGTCAGGGCAAAGATCTATCCCCTCATATTTTCTGTAAAGCGCTATACATGCTGATGATACTATATAGAGGAGAATAATAATTCCTCCCATCCTCTCTGTTGAGAATAGAATAGAATAGAATTTTATTTACGGCCATAGGCCCATACAAGTAAAAAAACAACAACATAGGTAACAACTTGTGCAAGTGGCAACAACAGCCGCTGTTGAGTACTTTGCATTCAGGTGGTGATATGATAAGAATAAATTACTGGTAATTAAGTGAAAACAGTATATTTTCTGGCATCAAAATGTATTGGACCAGGTGCCTAGTGTCTGCCACGAGTAAAAGGGAAGCTCAAGGACTGGAATAGAATGAGGATATTGGCAGAAGGAGTGGCATGTTCCTTGGACTGTGAAGTGTAGTGCTATATATATATATATATATATATATATATATATATATATATATATATATATATATATTGCAGTCGATGGAGAGCAGATGAAGCCCGGATTCTGCGTGTGTCCATCAGCTCCTTCCTGGAGCATCTTTCCATGGTGGTGGAAACAATGGATCTGTTTGGGCCTCCTGTGGCTTGATAGATGGTTGCAACAGGAAGCTTCCCAATAGTCTTGACTCTGGACTTGCCTCTGGGCTACTGATGTCAGAGGAGGCCCGGAACATGCCATCCTTAGAGCCAAGATGTTGCTTTGTGTTCTGCAGCCAGCGGGGAACTCTTTGCTCCCAGATACTCTTGGACATTGATAGATTTTGGGTGCTGAGAAGCAGACAAGCCTGGGACTGCTTTGATATAAGACAAAAGTACATGGAATCTGGTGCTCTAATAAATTATCCAGGGTACTTTATTTCATAGTCTGCATGTGTTAACTGATTAAATATATTTCAGCTGGCTCACCATATTGATTAATCAATTACACAGACACAAGCAAAATCTTAATCATAGTGTTTCTCCAGGTGTTGCTGGACTCCAGTTCTCTTCAGCCCCATCCAGCATGGCCCAGGGATAATGGGAGTTGTAGTCCTTGCAGCATCTGCAGAGACACAGGTTCCCCATCCCCATTGCTGCATCTCTCTGTCTCTCTTGCCACCAGGGGAAAGTAGTTAATAGCTGGTAATGAGGAAGAGGCCAAGTGGCAGAGGAGCCAAAACGGATGGTGTGGCCGTGGCCTTGCAAGTCCTATTTATATAGCAAGATTTTTCTTTTTTCCTTCTTTCTGGCAGGGCTCCTATATTTAAACAGCAAGGAAAACTTCCCCACCTCTGTCGCTACCTTTGCATTCTGGTGAAAGCTTCACCAGTTGAATTTCTGTTTGCCATTTGTTGTTAGGTACACTAATCATAATGCAGCTTACAGCTCCCTCTTGAAGGCATGCATGCTGAAACCTGGGTTTGTGCTTGTGTAAAAAGACCCAAGAGTGCTTCTCGCCAGCCATTGCTGTTCCTGAACCAGGATAGTGTTGCCCCAGTTATCCATGCTTTGGTAACCTCCAGAGTGGGATTACTGCCATGCACTGTAAGTGGGGCGATCCTTGAAGACCGTTTCAGAAATTACTAGTGCAGACACAAGTATTTAGTTTCATAGTTTGCTTTAAGGACTGGTACACACAAATATTCATCACCAGATCACTGCAACGCCCAGCAATAAGTTTCACCTGTGAATGGATACCACGGACTGGACTTTTACCACGCTTCAAATGCAATATTGTTTTCTCTCAATGAAATCAGTTTGCACATTCAACAGGTAAATGCAGAGAAACAAAATTATGGAGAGGGATTTTATTGTAATTATAAAGTGTCTAATATTTTCTCTGAAGTTTTCTAAAACAATGCAGGGCCTGCTCACAGAATCACAGTCTTTCCTTTGTTTTAGCAAGTCTCATATATGAGCTTAAACGCAAGACAGCTGATTCACACAAGCAATTCATCCACTAATGTTACAATGTCTAGTGACAAACATTGTGGGAACAAAACCACAGTATTCTGAGATGTGAGTTGTTGTTGTTGGCCTACAGCTTCCCTTTTCAATGAGTCTGTTTCTTGGCCTGACCTACCCTGCAGGGTTGTTTTGAGCATAACTTGGAGGAAAAGTGGGGTTCAAGTAAAATTAAGTGGTGTGCTGAGCAAGACCTGCATTTGGAACAGTGTGCTTCTGCACACAGGACAACTTCCTGGGGACATAGGAATCTGCCTATCATCCATTTATCACAGTACCATCTGCAGTGTTTTAGGGGGACAGACAGGCATTGCTTCCAGACGTACCAAGGATTGACCATCTGCATGCAAAGTGGGTGCTCTCCTACTGAGCTGGGGCACTTTCCCAAGGGGGTGGTGTTTGTCCCCACTGCTAGTGAATGAGTTGGTGGGGTGCCCTTGTCGTCATCCCTTGCAACAGAGATGAAGACTTCTGCACCCCGACCTTCTATTGTCTCCCCTTGCTGACATAGTTGCCAAAATCATTCATCTCTCACAACACTCTGATAACATGATGCTCCTTCCTTCAAGCCCCACCCCAAGGGCTGCCTTCTAAAGGTTATGTAACTACTCATCTTGACATCTGATGGGAGGGCATTCCGCAAGGTGGATGCCATTACCGAGAAGGCCCTCTGCCTGGTTCCCTGTAACCTCAATTATAGCAGGGAGGGAACCGCCAGGAGGCCCTCGGCACTGGATCTCAGTGTCCGGGCTGGGCGATGGGAGTGGAGACGCTCCTTTAGGTATACTGGGCCAAGGCTGTTTAGGGCTTTAAAGGTCAGCACCAACACTTTGAATTGTGCTCGGAAATGTACTGGGAGCCAATGTAGGTCTTCCAAGACTAGTGTTATGTGGTCCCTGCTGCCGCTCCCAGTACCAGTCTAGCTGCCGCATTCTGGATTAATTGCAGTTTCCAGATCACCTTCAAAGGGAGCCCCACGTAGAGCGTATTGCAGTAGTCCAAGCGGGAGATAACCAAGAATATGCACCACTTTGGCGAGACAGTCTCCGGGCAGGAAGGATATAACATTTCAAAATGAAAGAAAGAGCATCAAGTGATACTGAGGACGATCCTAGTTGTGTTTTCCAACGCAGCCTCATCAATTAAAAATTCGGTGTGGCACAAGCAAATTTTTGTTCTGTAGGCTAAGTGTGGCCCAGAGAAAAAAAGTTTGAGAACCACTCATTAACCAACATTACAAACAATCAGCTCCACTGCAAGCACTGGGGAGGGGGGAGCAACAGGCACCCTAATGTTTGTGATTTATTTATTGATGGCAAAAAAACCAGGGAGAATTTTACACTACACAACACCGTAAAGAAATCCCGCCCCTTCCGCGGCCCCCTCCGCTTTGTGCCCGTTCTCGCGAGATTGGGCGGCCCCGTCGCTCGCAGGAGGCGGAAGCGCCGGGCTTGCTTTGCCTTTCGCGGTCCACGTGGGCGGCCCCCGCGCGCCCCCCGAGTCGCCCCGATGGGTAAAGCGCGCCAGAGGCGCAACTGGAAGGCCCGCCTCCCGGAGAGCCGTGGCCCGCGGGGCCTGCCGCCCCAGGAGCCCGTGCAGCTGGAGCTGGGGGGTGAGTGTGCTTCCTCGGGAACGAACGGGAGCCTTTCGTGCGCGCCCCAACGACCCGTGGCTCTCTCGCAGGGGCTGCTGGCCGCGCGCAAGGCTTGCATAGGGAAGGAGGAAAGACCAGGGTCCCGTTTCCAGCAACAGACGGCCTTTCTTTCCCCCATGCTGGTGACCTCCCAAGCCCCATCGTCCAGGGATGCTCGCCTGGCGCCTTCCTCGCATATGTTTAGGTGCCAGGCAAAAACATCCCTCTTCTCCCAGGCCTTTGGCTGGTTAAAGAATTCTGGCCTTTTAAAGCAGTGTTTCTCAACCTTGGGTCCCCAGCTGTTGTTGGACTACAACTCCCATCATCCCAGACCACTGGTACTGCTAGCTGGGGGTGGTGCATGGCTGTTGTTGTTTTTTTTACTGGTACTGTGGTGTATGTGTTTTTGTATTGTAAACCACCCTGTGATCCTCGGGTGTTTAGAAATGTAATAAATTTTTATTAATAATAATCACCACTGGCCCTGCAGGTTGGGGGGGGGGGCAGGAGCTGCAGCCCAGCAACAGCTGGAGGGCACCAGCTGACCAGACTAGGGTGTCATGAAATTTATGGAGCCCTTTAAGAACTTGCCTCTAAGAGTCCACAAACACCATCTGGTATCCAAGGGTAGCGTATGTTGTTTTTGTTTATCTAGTTGTCATAGATAATCACTGCTGATAGCCTTTATCCCCCTCTGATGAATTTGTCTAAACTAGTGGCCCTCCTTGCTTCTTGCAGCAATGAGTTCTATAAGTAGAATACACATTTCTTATGGCCTGCTAGGAGAGCAGCTCAGTTTGACTGAATAACTTGAATTTGCTTCTTTCCCCCCACCTCTCTTAACTCCCTCTCCGCCTATTTCCCGCCCTCTTTTGTCATGGCATTTATTCTGTAAGCTTGCAGGAGAGAGTGCTGTTGTACCCAGGTTTTTTCTTTTGGGCTTACCATAGGTTGGACACTGAGAAAATGATGCTGGACTAGGTGGGCTGTGGACATGATCCAGCAGGGCTCTATGTTCTCATGAGAGTCCATAGTTGGGGTAGGCTCATAGCTCAGTGTTATGCAGAAGGTGCCAGGTCTAGTCCCTTGCATCTCCAGGTAGGTTTGGGAAAGATCCCTGTGTCGCCCTTAGTCAGTTCAGACAATACTGAGCTGGATCGTAGACGCAGCACCCTGTTATGGTTCCTGTTGGTTGGTGTCATTCACTCTGGGAGTCCTTTTGGCTGAAGAGTGGTGTAAAAAGGCTTTGGGGTGGTGATGAAAGGGTGGGTTATAAATATGATGAATAAAAGTTATGCTTTGCCCCCTTGGATGCTCTGATCATGTTCTGTGCATATGCCCACGTTCCCAAGACACTTTTTCAGCTGCCCTATTATGTCCTTGTGAATGGTACATTGATCAGTTGCAAGTTTCCAAGAAGAGGTCAGAAGTTTAAAGTGGTGTGATGCTGCTTGTCAGCCTGGGAAGGTAGCCCATCTTGGAGAAGGAAAGGCTAAGTAGTAAACCCTACACAATCCAGAGTGGAGTCCCTAAGACAGTTGGGTGGTGCCTTGTATGCTTCCTTCTGGCAACTGCTGCAGCCAAGCTACTGCCAAACGTGTTGCTCTGCTTTCCTTTGGACCAAATCAGTGAGGCTGAGAGGGGGGTCCTGTCGTCTGGGCAGCCAAGGACCACCATACACACTGCCAAGGCTTGCCCCTCAGAGAAGTCACTTGGGGTGACCTCTAATGCAACAGTTTGACTTCACCCCCAGAGGCGTACCCCATTGTTTCTCAAGGCAGACAGATGCCAACAACAGATGCTGCCTTTAAACACTGCAGTCCTACACACAGTTACCTCAGAGTATCAGAGGCATTACGCTTCTGCGTACCAGATGGTGAAAACCACAGGAGGGGAGAGTGCTGTTGTGCTCAGGTCCTGCTTACATGTTTCCTACAGTAATCTAGCTGGTCACTGAGAAAATACTGGACTAGATGAGCGACTGACGTGATCCAGGAGGCTGTCCTGATGTTCTTGTGTCACAAAGTTGAACAGGGCCCACATTGGAGCAAACATGCACAAGATTGTGCTGAAAATACTTCAAGCTGGAATGGGGGATATATGTCCCTCCAGACGCTGCAGTCCCAGCAGCGTCTGAAAGGCCACAGGTCCCCCATCCCCCGTTTAAAGATTGTGGTGACCAAAACAAGCCCTTCTTTCTGTTTCTCCAGATGAAGCCATTTCAAAAGGGGTGGATGAGAGTAACCCCCTGGTCCTCCCATCACAGAAAACCAAGGATAAAAAAGTAACTTCTGAAAGGGGCCCAGAAAAGAAGCCGCTGACCAAGAAGCAGAAGAAAATCCTGCAGAAGGTTTTGGAACAGAAAGCAAAGAAGGAAAAGGTATGTTTTGGAGTGTGGAGGCCAAGAGAACACCAAGGAGACATGTGGCCCACGGCATCCTTTGGTAGAGCTGGGAGTATCCCCTGTCTGAAACCCAGGAGAGCTCCTGCCAGTCAGTGTAGACATTATTGAGATAGATGGACCAGCGGTTCTAGGATCATACAACATAAAAGAAAATTAGGATAAGGCAGGAAAAGGAAACCAAGCGAACACTGGTATTGGTTCTTAAAGATGCAATTTTTAAAATAATGCCCTGCTAGAATGTAAACAGTTCTGGGAGAGGAGGAACCCAGTGGAGCTGGCATCTCAATCAGGCCCCTCTGCCAGTCTCTCCCTCTGCTCCACTTTTTGCAGGGTGGGGGAAGTCTGTGGCGTCACAGCATATAGGAAGGAAGGAGTAATTTTATTGATCATTTTCCAACATACTTGGAATTTGCTTTGGCTACATGGCAATGTACAGGGCAAGAGCCGAGGCTGCCCTTCTCGGCACCTCTTAAGATGTGGTGGTGAGTGTAGGCCCGATGGAGTTGGCCGGAGGAGGGAGCGGTCTTCCCAAGCACTCACAGGAGTGTCCTGGGTGCCTCTTCATTTTGCTTCCCACTGTATTCAAACTGTTAGGAAAATCTGACATACCACCTGGTATTAACGAGGCCTGTATTCACACCATACATTTGAAGCATATCAATCAATCAGTCAATCAATTTTATTTCAGCTTTAAGCTCATAGAAAAACAAAGGCAAATACACACGTACTGTTTGATTTAAAATTGGTAACAATAAAAGACTTATTAAGCCTGTAAAATTAGATAAACATTATAAGGAGATTTCAGCTCCTAAACAGCAGCCCATTACGTCTCTTGTATGTAAAAACGGAAGTTAAATTTTTTGCCATTTGTAAAGTTACAAACTGATCTGTATCTTGCAATAAGAAAGTAAGTTGGAAATCTGCCAGGTGCCCAGACAATTTGTGAATTAATGGTAACAATAAATTCTTCCAGACAGCACAGTATAAAGGGCATATAAACACTATATGATGAAGTGTTTCAGAATTTGAAGCATATGATACTGCTTGGCTTTCCCCAAAGAATCTGGGGACCTGTAGTTTTTTAAGGGTGCTGAGAGTTGTTAGGAGACCCTCTTCCCATCTCAGAGCTACAATTCCTAGAGTGCCCTGGGAAGAGGAGTTAACTCTGCTCTTCCATTTTTGAGAACCGTAGCTCTATGCAGGGGGGTCTTCTAGCAACTCTCAGCACCCTTAATAAACTACAGCTCCCACAATTCTCTGGGGGAAGCCATAACTGTTTAAAGCACTATCCTAGTGTGAACGCCTCCTAGGGCACTCTAGGACTTCATACAACTCTTTCTAATCCTAGCGAGCGGAGTTGCTGAGAAAGCTGAGTGAAGTCCAGGCTTCAGAGGCCGAGATGAAGATGTTTTACACCACATCCAAAATAGGGACAGGGGACCGGATGTACCAGCCTAAACGGTAAGTTCTGGGTATGCCCAGCTTGTTGCTCTTGTTGCTGTGTGGACATATTCTTCCCTTCTTTGGCCTTTTTGTGATTTGCAGCTTCCCTTGAGATCTCCAGCTTTCAGAGTGCATCTTCTTAGCTGGTTCTCTGGTTCTATAAAGCAGGATGGGCAACCTGTAGCCCAGGGGCTGCGTGCAGTTGCTGGCCTAGTTCCATATGCCCCCCCCCCCACATGCTGCAGAGAGAAAGTGGGGGGTGGGTAAGGTGGAGAGAGATGGGGACACACACAGAGAGAGAGAGGGAGAGAAGGGTGAAGTGAGAGAGAGTATGTGTATGAGAGAGAAATGGCACGGAGGGTGTGAGTAAGAGAGAGGGGACTAGAGAAAGAGAGTGAGAGAAAGAGACAGGGTGGCAAAGAAAGTGAGTGATGGAGTGGCAGAGAGTGAGAGTGAGAGAGAGCTGTGCAATGCTGCAGACTCCACCCACTTCTTGCTCCAATTTCATCCACATTTGGCTTTGGCTTGTGGCCCCTGACAGAAAAATAGTTCCTTATCCCTGCTGTGTTGCATCTGAGGATCTTAGATGTGCTTTGGGGTGGACTTGTCTCATGTGTCAATGTGACACGGGTGTTTCAGGGCAATCCAAGAAGTGAGTGCCTCCCATCCGGAAAAAATTAAAAGCGTTGGTGGTGCAAACAGAAAAAGATGCAGACCTGAACTGGAGGCAGAGTCTGAGGAGGAGGCTGAGATTTCCTCGGAGGAAGAGGAGGAGGAAAAGGAGCCAGAAGAGCGGGCAGAAAAGGCAGCCCCGGAGGGTCCTAGCACTATCCTGCTGCCTGAGGAGCCAAAGAAAGACATTGCATCTCCACTTAGCACACCAAAACAAGATTTTCATGCTCCCAAGCCATCATTGAGGCCTACTGTTTTCATCCCAGTGGACAGATCCCCCGAAATTCAGGTCAGTTTTGAATGCGAACAAGCCAAAAATGCACCCTGTTGCGCCACAAGCAGCAGCAACAGTTGACCACCCATGTGAGATTCATGACACTTTTCTCTGCAGAAGTGCATGCAGATTCCACGCACAAAATGCCTTTTAGTATTTGTGTTAACTAAACTGGGGGTGTTTTGAGATGTGGAATCTTTTGACTGAATTGTTCTTGGGCACATGATGTTTGTGACCTTGCAGCTGAACAGATGCTGAAGAGGAGGTCAAAATTTGGACCTAAAGAGCTCATTTTTATTTATTTAGTGCAGGTGCCCTCCGAAGTGTTGTTGGATTCCAACTCCCATCAGCCCCAGTCAGCATGGATAGTTAGCTGGAAAGATGGGAAATCATAGTCAACACGATTTGGAAGGCACCTCAGTGGCTACTGCCTGTATTGCTGCATATATATCCTGTCATTCATCCATCCATCATGAAACTTAGGGTTGTGGGCATTGGGTTGCCAAACTGTCTCCCATCCAGGCACTAACCAGACTAGGCCCTGCTTAGCTTTATCAAAGTGTCTACACCATGTGCCCTCAGACTTGCCCATCTCACCGTTCACTATGGTGAAGGAAATTTTTCAACTTCTGCATACGGATGTGAGCTGAAATTCTCCTCATTACATGGTCACACATTGCTGAAGACCAGCTTGCCTAGTGGTTATGCCCACCCTCTCAGAATGGTATGCCCATCTTTCTTTGGCCTCTTAAATTTATTGTCACAGAGAGGAGAATTTCCCCCTTCACACTTGAACCTCTGGCAGAGATATACAGAGAAACAGGAAAGCAGTTTTTTTTAAAGCCTCTCTGAAGGATGGGACAGGCAGCTGTTTCACCAAGTGGTTATGATTATTGTTTATTTCGTTAAATATACGTCTCCCACTTTTCACCATGGAAGCTTACCACTTGTGTATCCTTTGGTAACACTCTGCCAAGTAATGAGGTGAATTTTACCTCAGATTTATGCACTTGCCTAATGTCAGAAATCTGACATTACCCACGGTAGTGTTTAAAATTCTTGGGCATGGCAAAAAAACTAGATTACTGGTTTCCTTAGAGGATTAGATTCCCATTGCAGTAAGATACAGTGGTACCTCGGGTTAAGAACTTAATTCGTTCTGGAGGTCCATTCTTAACCTGAAACTGTTCTTAACCTGAGGTACCACTTTAGCTAATGGGGCCTCCCGCTGGTGCCGCACGATTTCTGTTCTCATCCTGAAGCAAAGTTCTTAACCCGAGGTACTATTTCTGGGTTAGTGGAGTCTGTAAGCTGAAGTATCTGTAACCCGAGGTACCACTGTATGTTGATTCGTAGGGCTGCAACCCTAAACACACTAACTGATTATTAAGCTCCACTGAACACAGTGGGACATACATCTGTGTAAACATGCAGAGGACTGCACCCTAAGCTTACACCACTGGAAGTTAATTTAAATTAATTGTTTGATGCCATTTTAGTTCATTTTAGTTTAGTTTAGATCAGTAATTTGAGCCTTTGCCTATGTAAAGATGTAACTTTGCTTTGAAAGGAAGCCAGGCTGAAGCTCCCAATCCTTGCCGAAGAACAAGTCATCATGGAAGCCATCAACGAGAACTCTATTGTTATCATATGTGGAGAAACTGGCAGTGGGAAGACCACGCAAGTCCCTCAATTTCTCTACGAAGCGGGATATGCCAGGTATTACACCTTTAAAAAAAAACCCACTTATTTTATGCCAAGAGAAAAAAATCAGTGTTCCTAGATTTTGTGCTTTCACAAATTGCCTTCTCCTTCGCCATGGAGTTCCCTCCAAAAACAACAGTTGTACTCTGACAGTGATTGGCTGAGCTGGTGTGATGGCACAGAATGTCCGGTTGTTCAGGGGGAGCTAGTAAACCCGTTTGTAGCCCAGTTTCTGTGCTGGAAAAGAAAGTTGTCTGTTACGATGGGATTATAATCTTGCACACAGGAAGACTGCAAACTGGAAGGAGGTCCCAGGATGCAGGACATCTGAGCAGTGATGAGGCCAGAGCAAGGGTGACAAGTAGGCAGTGCCATGGGAAAGAGGAAAGTGAGAGAAGGGCGTGCAGAGAGTGAGGCTGAAGGAAACTTGTGAAGAAGATGAGCAAGTGAAGGGATTAAGCAAAGAGGGGGCTCTGAAGGTTTATATGCTTTACTGGAAGGGAAACAGGAATGCTAGGAGATTCCAGAAATGACTGCTTCTGCATGCAGAAGGTCACAGGTTCAATCCCTGGCACCTCCTGGTAGGTCTTAGAACCCAGCCTGAAATCCTGGAGAGCTGCTGCCAGTCGGTGTAGACATTACTGAATTCAAATGGACCTTTCTTAAACATAAGGCCCCTTTCTTATGTTTTCTTTGCTCAGGAAGCAGGCTGGTTTAACCTGTTGCCCTGGGACTGCAGGGATTAAGGGAGGTGCACTCTGGTCTCAGCAAGGTTGCTGCATCCCTCCGCTCCCAGGAACACCATCATGGCAAGGGCGAGTGGCCCAGCCAGTGAAGGAGCAGATGCCGCAACACTGGCTCTTGTCTTCTCTCCCCATTCCCATTCTCTTTTGTATTGTGCCTCTTGGATGTTGAGTCTGTGGACAGGGACCGTCTTACCTTTAAATATATGTATGGCACTACGAAGATTTCAGTTGCTTTTATAAATGACCTGGGGCAAAATAAGCCTGGAAAGCAGGGAGAAGAGGAAATAATATCGGGTGGGGTCATGGAATTAGAAAGCATGGGAGAAGCCAAAGAGAAAAGAAGAAGACGGGCTATGAGCAGAAAGGAATTGTGCAGGCAAAAGGTGGCAGAGGGGCATGGTCCAGGTCAAGAAAGCAGAGCATCGCTATGCCTAGACCAGCCTGGCCCAACCTAGTGCCCACCAGATGATGGTGGATGACAACACCCATCATCCCTGACCATTGGCCGCACTGGCTAGAGCTGATGTGAGTTGTAGTCCAGCAGCATCAGGCTGGGCAAGGCTGGTATTGGAGAGTGGAACTCATCAGTAGCAGCCTCTACTTTTAGCATTGTGACCTACCAACTTTTTGTGGGTTCAGTGAGAGTTAGTGCGTGACAGCCGTGAGGCTAAATCTCAAACATTAATTTTTACTAGCCAGCCAGCAGTTGCTGCTGTTTTATTTCTATCCCAGCCTTCCTCCAAGAATCTCAAGGTTGCAATTACATGCCTCTCCCCCTCCCTGTTTTGTCCTTGCAACAACCTTGTGAGGTAGGTTAGGCTAAGAGACATTGACTGGCTGAAGATCACCCTGTGAACTTCATGGCCGAGTGGGGATTTGAACCCTGGTCTCCCAGGTCCTAGCCTGACACTAACCACTACACTATGCTTTGGGTTCAGGCTATTAGTAAGATAAAATACAGTTCTTCCCTTGGCTTCTTCTCAGTTCTGTGTAGAACTGGAGGAACAGGGGTTGTGGTGCAACATGATCGTCTTCTCTCTCCCCCCCCCCCCCAATTCCTTTTTTCTTTCCTTGCTGCTCTTGTAGCCCTGGCGGCATCATCGGAATCACAGAACCACGGCGTGTGGCTGCAATTTCTATGTCCCAGCGTGTTGCAAAGGAGATGAACTTATCACATGGGTAAGCGTGTTTGCACAGACTCCAGAAAGTGTGCTTTAGTTCAGCCTTCTCTCCATGTGTTTTGGCCTACCAACTCTCCTTGGCCCCAGCCAAGTGATGGTTGGGGGAAGCCTCTGCTTCAGGTGGCATCAGAAAAGATTTTGAGAAACCGGGAACAAATGTTGGCCAGCCCACTCTTGGGACGTGTTCAGAACTCAGGAAAATGAGCTATCACAAGGTGGAGCTGCTCATTCACTGCATCCCAGTTCTGATTATTCCCCTGCTCCTTGACCAAGTGATAAAGTCACCCCATATCCTGACATCCATCACCTTGCTTGTTCCCCCTTCTCCAGAGTTCCAGAGTTGGAACATTGTGAACAACATGGGGCAAGTGTCAGTATGCCTACCAGAGTACAGAGATGTTGTCCTATGTGAGAGTTTTGGCCCCAACGGGTGTTTTTACTGAGATGGTTTTTCTTAGGACAGACCCCAGCCATTCAGGAGTCAGGGTCTGAGCATGCATAATAGGTGTTTTCCTTCCTGGCCGGAGCTCTTACTCTGGCTCAGTGATCATCAGCTGACCCACCTCGTAACTCCTTTCCTGCCACATGGGACCCATGTTCACATACTCTGATTTATACATAATAGCGCTGATACGGCACATTATTAGCTGTAAAATGGCAATCCACAGAACAATATACCATATTTTTTCTGTGTATAAGACTAGGTTTTTTCCTAAAAAAAGAATGTCAAAAATTTTGGGGTGTCTTTTACACGGATACATCTTCCCCCATTTTCTTAAATCAGAGTCCCCCCCAAAATAGGGGCCGTCTTATGCATGAGCGCGTCTTATAGACGGAAAAATACGGTACATAGTGTTTCCTTAGCATTGCTAGTAAATGAAAACAGGTGATTTGTATACTTGTTCTTAGCCAAAAGGCTGAGGAGCTATTGAAACCCAGTGAGTTTTTTAAAACAGACTCATAATGGCAACCGCTTTGCAGTTGAGCTTCCCACCTCTGTAGACACTTGTGTATTCTAGTGCCTGACATACTTCCATTCTAGTCCCATGAAGGTGGGACACACAACAGGCCAGAAATACATTTCGTACTGGAAAATGCTCCTGCCTTTCTCCTACCACTTTGCAGCGCCAAGGGAAATTGATAAAACGAATGTCTCGCCAGAAGAATGAGTTCCAGCCCAGGCAGTGCTCCTTTGGTTTGGTCAGCCTTAGCTGGGGTCTGATGAAGCAGCAACAGCTTTGCTGCGACCCACCTGGGATGGCCTTGTGAGCCACCTGTGGGTCCCAACCCACTGGCTGAAGGCCTGTGGTCCAACTCAAAATGCTTGGCTACACAGTGGGCTATGTTGTGGGGAGGGATGTTGTTTCCATGTGGCAGGCAGCTTTAGCTATAAGGAGGAGTGAGTTAGAAGGGGATTGTAGCAAGGTCCCAGTGGCGTAGCAATTCTTTTTGATGTTGAGAATGCAAATGTCATGGGTCTAAATCAGGTGTAGGACCTTTTTCAGCTTCAGGACTGCATTGCCTTCTGGGGGCCACACGTCAGAGGTGGATGGAGGTAGAGGCAAAAGTGGGCATAGCAGTGAATGCAGATTTAGCCTTTGCACAGTCGGCTAGTTTCTACACACACAGCCCTCTGTATCCTCCCATCAGACAAGCAAGAAGCATTACCAGAGGTCAAGGACGCAGTCCAGCCAGGCAAATACACTCCAGGAGCATCTGAAGCAAGACCAGTAATTGGGGTGGGGGGAGAGCCAAGGGCCAGACGGGAACCTGGAGGGTCACATTTCACCCTCAGGCTTGAGGCTCTTCGCTCCGGGCCTAAAATATTTCAGCAGGTCATACTTCCAAACATTAGAGAAGAAGACAGAGAGGAGATATGATAGCCATCTTCAAATATCTCAAGGGCAGCCACATGGAAGAGGGAGCAAGCTTGTTTTCTGCTGCTCTGGAGGGTCGAACTCAAGTTGCAAGAAAGGAGAATCCGACTAAAAATCGAGAAGAACTTTCTGACGGTAAGAGCTGTTCAGCAGTGGAACAGACTCCATCAGAAGGAAGTGGATTCTGTGTACTTCGCTGGAGGTTTTTAAGCAGATGTTGGATGGTCATCTATCATTTATGCTTTTGCTGAGATTCCTGCATTGCAGGGGATTAGACTAGATGACCCTTGGTGTCCCTGCCAACTCTACGATTCTATGGTTCTAGAGTGCTGGTTTGTTTGATGTTGGGTTGGGTTGATCCCAGAGTTCCTTTCATCCTCTCTCCTCAGTGTGATTTCATACCAAATCCGTTACGAAGGAAACGTGACAGATGACACCAAAATCAAATTCATGACAGATGGTGTGTTGTTGAAGGAAATCCAGAAGGTATGGTGGTGTTTCTTCCTTTCAGAAACGAAATGCGCATTTGGAGAGGCGGCTGTGCCTGTGTAATGCCACTTCTTAACATGTTGACATACATTAATGCAGCCAGTTCCCAACCTGCTGCCCTCCAGACACTATTTGACTTCAACTTTCGTTACTCTGGCCATTTGCCACGCTTACTTAGGCTGATGGGAGTTGGAGTCCAAAAGATCTGGAAGGCACCAGATTGGGTTTAGGGCAGGGGTCTGCAACCTTTAAGACAAAAAGAGCCACTTGGACCCGTTTCCAAAGAAAGAAAGAAAAACTGGGAGCCACAAAACCATTGCGACATTTAAAACAAATATAACACTGCATTTTATTTTTAAAAATCCGATTTAAATTTTTTTAAAAAATCTGATTTAAATAAAAAAAATCCATTAAATTTTTTTTTTTTTTAAATCATTCATTTTTATCCACCCTGGGGACCACCACCAGGTCACAGCCTGATCCAAGGTGGGTTGCAACAGCATACAAATATTTGATTTGTTGTTGTTTTTTTTAAAAAAAATGAGTCCTCAACTGCACACTTGTGTTAAATGTTTGTCCCATGTCTAATTGAAGACTGCTGGCTTTTACAATAATCTTAGTGTCTTTTACCCTTAATATTCCAGACCAGAGGCTATGCTCACCTCTTCCAACCTCCTCTCTTGCTAAATAAAGCACAGAATTGCACCAGAGAAGCCTGTGATGTTTGTGCTGACTTGCATACAGGTGGCTGTAGTAGTTCATAGTGTTCAAACCTTTTTAGGGGAGTTCCCTGCCCCCTTAATGACAATGGCGATAGATTTTGCACATGAACACAGATCCAAGTTAGAACTCCTCTCTTCCACGCCAACAGGTGCTTTGTCAAGGCTCCCCTAACGCACACTCAGGACAGAGGAAAAACTGCAACCTTTTGGGGCGTCCTGGCCTTGCTCCGGGGCGGAGAGAGCCGCGCGCCCGCGAGAGCCGCGGTCTGAGGCTGCGAGCGGAACCAGGAGCGAAGGAGGCAGCGGCAGGGAAACAGGCGCCACTTCCTCAACCATTTTTAAAAAGAGGGCTTCCCCCCTCGCCCTCGCCCGCCGCCCCTGGCCCAGCCCGCAGCTGCCTACCTCATCGTCGCCTCGACGCAGCAGCCAGCAGCAGCTCCACGCCAGCAGTAGCAGCCACACCTCCGGAGGGAAACTGCTGCTGTCTGCTGCTGCACCTGCGCTGGCAGAAACGAGGCATGACGCATGAGCAGAGCAGCACAGCAGCAGCGCCCTCAGCCTCCGGAGGGCGGGCCGCTGGCCAGCTGGAGAAGTGGACGGGCGTATCCGCCCCGGAGCCACGGCAAAGATGTAAAAGAGCCGCATGCGGCTCCGGAGCCGCGGGTTGCAGACCCCTGGTTTAGGGTGACCAAGAGACAGCTCAGGATGGCGCTGAACTGGATGGGTTGTCAGTGACTGAGTCACAAGGCAACAGTTCCCCCCCCCCCCCCGCAAAACAACAACAACCAGAATTCAGATTCAGGAATGAGAGAAGGGTTTTGCACTTCCTTGTGAGGTCCTCAGAACCATGTTCAGTATGAAGAAGTGGCTCCGGGGCATCTTCAGGCTTCTAGATGTTTTTGATTACCACTCCCATCAGCCCAGCTGATCAGTTGATAAGTCTGGTTGAATTTTGATGTGTGGTTGTAGTATTCCTCATACACCCACCCACCCACCCTTTTGGTCTTCCCAGGATTTCTTGTTGTCCAAGTACCGGGTCATTATTCTCGATGAAGCCCATGAAAGAAGCGTCTATACGGACATCCTGATTGGTCTTTTATCACGCATTGTGCCACTTAGAGCCAAGGTAAGGAGGGAAGGGGTGGTTACGTATCAGTAGCATTCAAACATTTGATTATTTGGGTTTTTACAAATAGTCATATGTGCTTGATCTTACATTCGCGTACTGAAAATACTAGGACTGCAGTGCTCCTTAAACTATTGAATTCACTTCCACAAGAGGCACCTTGGATGACTTTAAAATTCATGGGGGATATGGCTTATCCGTGGCTGTTAGCAATGATGGCTGTGTTCTGTCTCCACTGTTGAAAGCAATATGCCCCTGATTACCAATTGCTGAGGACCACAAATGTGTAGAGTGCTGTTGCTGTCAGAGCCATCTTACACACTTCCCGTGGTTATTTGGTTGGCTACTGTAAGACCAGCATGCTGGACCAGATGAGCCTTTGGCCTGGTCCAACAGGGCTCTTTTAATGAGGAATTGGTTAGATTTTATCTGTTTAAAAAATTATTTTGTTCAGTCCAAAAGCTGCCCCTGGAGTGATCGGTCAGCAGGAGAGAAGAGAAGGGGGGTTCGAGAGACACAGAGAGAATGGAAAGATGGGAGGAATGAACTTCTCCTTTGTCTCCCACAGGAGGGAGTGGGCCCAGCCACCACCATGGAGATACATAGGGACCACCTTACTCTGTGGGGAGGAAAGGCAGAACAACTGCCTGCTCTCTGGCTTCCAGTTGGCTCTTCCCTACCCACACCACAGGACTCCTCAGTGATAATCTTCCCCTGAGGAAGAAAAATCTTTGAAGCCTTTTTTCTCTGTTAAATGGCACTAGTAATATCAGCAGTTAATATTTCACAGTTTCCATTTGATACTTACTATTTAATACTCCTGTGCAAACTTTGCCTGAAAAGAGGCACATTGATGCTGAAAGTAAGAGTTTGAATTTGGTCTAGGAACAGATAAGGTAGGGTTGCCAAAGTTGTTGAGCTTTTGGAGGGGAAATCTCAAAAATAGTTTTTGAGCGTTAATGTGTTCATAGTTCATAGGCCTAGTTAATTTGACATTCAGCTGCTAGAATACTGCGGGCAGTTTCTGAACAGTCTTCAGAGATCTTACAAGAAGTTCCTCCAGATTTGGCTACATCTTATCTCCACCAAGCAAAACTCCTGCCTTCTTGCCTGCGTTTTTGTTCTTACACATTCACAGAAAGGGCATCCACTGAAGCTGATCATCATGTCTGCCACACTGCGTGTGGAAGATTTCACCACCAACAAGAAACTGTTTGCCAGTCCTCCTCCTGTTATACAGGTAACAGTGTGACATTCAACTGGTGATAGTGGTTGGACTTTGCTGGAGAGATTTGGTGTCACGTTTTGTTCCAACACCAGAGCCCCCAGGGAAAGTGGCAAGCCTGGAGAGGGGAGCAGGGCTGGTCCAAGGATGCTGGACTGCCGCTTGCTCCGGCAAAGGTTGGGAGCAGAAAGAGGCCTTTGATGCCTCCTGTCTCTGGACTGCATCCTCCAGACTCCACCCCCTTGAGAGAACTGCTGAGCCCTAAAAGGCCTGAACATGGGCACTCCTCCTCCTCCTCCCGTAGCCTCCCTCCTGGTGTGTATCAGGGCTGGTGATGTGTGATAGGAGGGACCTGGTTCTTCAAGGAAGGTGTCAGTGTCTGGCCCTGTGGGCCCTGGCAGTCTGGGAGGTTCCTTCTATACCTGCGGGTATAGGGCAGTATAATCTTTTTAGTAGTAATAATAATAATAATTCCCTCAGGCACGGCGGTCTCCAGCTAAGGAGTGGAGATTGCAGCTTTCTCAGAAGTGCAGCTCCTGCGCTTCTCCTGAGAGTGGGCAAACAGCAGGGTGGGATGCACAAGCTTAAAGAAAAACACTTTTGAGAACCATTTTAAAAGAGCTCCCACCATATTCCTGTTTCGAGAAGGCTTTAATCTCTGCTCATCAATTTAAGAGCAGAGATTAAATCCTGCTGCCTTGGCTTCAAGATCCTGTTCCCTGCTGGGAACAAGGCATAGAGCCAATGCAGGATTAAACCCCATCTTCTTGGCCGTTAGCTGGCATCACCAGTGGTGCCAGCAGGTGGGTGTGTGGGTGTGGTTTGGGGGAAATGGCCTCACAGGCCAAATTGGAGCCCCTAGCAGGCCAAACGTGACCTGTGAGCCAGAGGTTCCCCAGGTCTAAACAGACCTGCTTTGTCGTTCTGGGCAACTGCTCTTTCTTTACCTGTGTTGTTTTCTCTGTAGGTGGATGCAAGGCAATTTCCTGTGGCAGTTCATTTTAACAAAAGGACCCCACTGGATGATTATAATGGAGAATGTTTCCGGAAAGTCTGTAAAATTCACCGAGTGTTGCCACCGGGTAAGCTGACTGGCACAGACTTCTGGTCCTGGAGCAGGTTGAGAAAAGGGCAGAATGATCAAGGGGCTGAAGGCAACTCTCCCAAAAGGGAACTTTACCACATTTGGGGCTTTTTAATTTAGATAAATAGTGAGCCGGAGGCGTATGCTTACATACTTAAAGGTTAAGAGGGGGGTGAAGGAAAGAACGCTTTATGGTTTCAGTACATTGAAATTCTTTCTGAATTGCAATATTTTAGTTGCCCCAACCAAATTAGAGACTTGACTGAACTGGAGAAAATCCCCTGGGGAGAGGGATTGACAATTAAACCACTCTGTGAAGGGTATAGAGGGTCTCCTAACAACCCACAGCACCCATAAGAAACTATGGGGATGAATGCTATGGGGAAAGCCATGACTGTTTACAGTGGGATGACACTGCTTTAAATGTATAGTACAGATGTTGCCTTGATTTGACAAAATTCTGTGACTAAAAAAAAATCATTTGTGACAATTTTTATGAAGAAGACATTGAATAATGTTTTATTTGAAAGCATAGACATTGGTGCCTCTTGCAACATTTCCCGCTCCCACAATTTTAAGATATTTTCTCTTCTTGCAGGGGGCATCCTGGTGTTCCTCACTGGCCAGGCTGAAGTACATTCACTGTGTAGGAGGCTGAGGAAATCGTTCCCTTTCCGCAAAAATGCACCCCAAGGTAACTCTGATGCTCTCAGAGAAATGCATTGGTAGTCCTGTATTAAAACGCCAAATAATTGGCATGGTACCAACTCAATAAATGCAGTCTTGCAACTCTTCCTAAAAGCATATTGGTTAAAAGCACTCTCCAAGCCTTTGCACATGGCCTGCCTCAAGTCCTTGGGGGACAGAATTTACGTGAGAAGTTACTTCTCTGTCAGCCACTGCTTTTCCTTGTCCGGTGGCAGGGAAAACAGCAATCCCAGAGTTGAATGATTTTGCGCCCTGGGTGTGAAGCCTGCATTTGAGCAAGAATTGAGTATAGCACCCTGGCAGGCCAGACCAAGACTGGCTGTTAACCTGGCAGCGCCAAAACCTGGCCTGGAAGCTTCCATATCCTCCAGGTCAGGGAGAACCAGTGGGTTGCGGAGGTGGGTGAAGCCACCCTGAAAGTCTGGGAGGACACCTTCGGCTAGGGAACTTTTCACACTGCAATGCTCCATGGTTCATCACCAAGGGCAGCGAAGCACAGATCTAGGCATTTGTTCCAGTTTCACACAGCACACTTGTTTGGAACTGGTTGCACTTCCCCTTTACATTGCTCTATTGAAAATAAAACTGCCAATTTCAAAATGCTGGTACAGAGATCTATGGTGTGACCAAATTTTGAGTCTGTGTACTGTTCTGGCCAGCTCAACTCAAAGAGGGTATTGTAGAGCTGGAAAAGCTTCAGAAAAAGGCATCCCAAATGATCAAGGGGTGGAGCAACTCCCCTATGAAGAAAAGCTGAAGGGTTTGGTACTTTTTAGCTTGGAGGAAAGATGAGTGAGATAAAATTCAGCATAGCATGGAAAAGTGGATAAAGAGTATGTTTTTCTCCCTATCCCTTAACTCTAGAACTTGCGGACATCCAATGAAGCAATGAATTTTCTTCTGAAAATTCTGGAATATATATATTTTTAAGTACTTCTGTGATGAATTTAAGAAATTTAAGAAATTTCTGTGGTGGAAGGCAGCCTCACAATATCACTGGGGGAGATGTACCGTATTTTTCGCTCCATAAGACGCACTTTTTTCCTCCTAAAAAGTATGGGGAAATACCTGTGCGTCTTATGGAGCGAATGGTGGTCCCTGGAGCTGAATTGCCATGGGGCCAAAAGCAGATTGTGCTTTTTATTTTACAAAGAGAAAAGGGAGTGTTGAAAGGACCCGCTCAGCAGCTGATCAGCAAGAGATCGGGAGAGAGATAAGAGTCCCGGCTCCCTTTCAGCCCCGCCCTCCTTTGTTAAATGTGCTGCAGAGGGAGGTTGTTTGTTTCCCCAGGACATGTGACTGGCTGATTAGATTATCTGTCTGCAAACAGTAGAAATGGCTCCCTTTCCTTAAGATTTTTTCAGAAATGTGAGTTAAACCCCATAAAAATGGGGCTTTTCCTCTTTGCTTTTCCCCCTTTGCAAAAGGAGCTTTGCTTTTTCCCCCTTTGCAAAAAAAGCTGCAAAACCTTTAGCTGATCGTCAAAAAAAAACCCAAAACAAAACAGGGCTTTCCCTTTTGCAAAAAAGCTGCAAAACCTTTAGCTGATCCTAAAAAAAGGCCTTTTGCCTTTGCAAAAACAGCTGCAAAACTTTTAGCTGATCCTAAAAAAAAAAACCAGGGCTTTTCCCTTTGCAAAAAAAGCTGCAAAACCTTTAGCTGATCCTAAAAAAACCCCAAAAAAACCCCACAGGGCTTTCCCCTTTGCAAAAAAGCTGCAAAAGCTTTAGCTGATCCTTTAAAAAAGGCCTTTTGCCTTTGCAAAAACAGCTGCAAAACTTTTAGCTGATCCTCAAAAAAAAAACCAGGGCTTTTCCCTTTGCAAAAAAAGCTGCAAAACCTTTAGCTGATCCTAAAAAAACCCCAAAAAAACCCCACAGGGCTTTCCCCTTTGCAAAAAAGCTGCAAAAGCTTTAGCTGATCCTTTAAAAAAGGCCTTTTGCCTTTGCAAAAACAGCTGCAAAACTTTTAGCTGATCCTCAAAAAAACAACAACAACAAAACCAGGGCTTTTAGAGGAGGAAAACCAGAAAAAAAATTTTTTTCTTGTTTCCTCCTCTAAAAATGAGGTGCGCCCTATGGTCCGGTGCGTCCTATGGAGCGAAAAATACGGTAATTTTGTACAGTATTTGGTCTGTGACTTAGTTATTTTGCTTGTGTTATTGAGGGACCTCCTCCTTTGGGCTATTGCTGTTAACAGTTGCCACACAAAACTCGTCCCACAGTTGTGAGCAATGGATCTTTCAGTTTGGCAGAACCTAATACTTTGGCAGGTGCTGTCACTGTACTTTTTTCAGCACCAGCTTGAAACATTTTTGTTTAAAACCTAAAGGTGTTTTAATCATTTTTACTGTCAATTTTAGTTACCGTTTTACTACAATCCAAAAGGTGTATGCATTTTTCATAAGTAAAAATATTGATGTAGATGCTGCTTCCTTTCTTGTTCCCAGGCGGCGATGAAGACAAGGAGGATTCAGTTGAAGAAATACGAAGCTTTAAGAAATCCAAACGGAAAAAGAATGTGGTATGCTTTGATTGAGGGCTCCCAAGTGGAACCAACCCCAGCGGGGCTTGCATTTGGCACCAAATTTAAAAGGCACCGAGGAGCAGGTCAAGGCTCCTTTGCAGCCATCTCTTTCCCTGCCCCACACCTGGGGTGTGTGGGTGTGCAGCAAATTCTGTTTGTAATAATTGTTTGGATACACTATATTTTTAATATGCTAGTTGTGATAATTTTATGCCCATTAAAAAGAAAAAAGAAATGCTAATGTAGCATTTTTTTTTCAATTTCCCCAAAAATCTCCGTTTTTTCACCAGAAAAAAACCGGTTGTTTTTTCCCCCCCGAGCTTCAAAATTTCCGGAAATTTTACATCCCATCACAACCCTGGCTCTGAACCTTCCTCCTCTGAGGCTTCCCTCGGGTTCCCCGGCTGGTGCCTCCCACCACTCCTCTTCATCCAGCCAGTCCCTGATGCAAGTCCACCTCCCCCATCCCACTTGGACCCTCCGAGGGTCTTCCAGCTCCAACTCTCCAAGCTCCTCACATTCCTCCTCAGGATCTGACCATCCCCTCCATGGCACCTCCATGGGGCTCATGCCAAACACAGGTGACCAGAAACATGGCTGTTTTGCAATAGTGTTTCAGAAACCACTGCCTCTCTGTGCCTGTATGTGCTCTGAATTTAAGCCTTAGAAAGCCATGATCCCTTTGTGCATTTCTCCCGATCCTTTCAGGTGCTGCCCAAAATAGATCTGGATAACTATTCCGTTATGCCAGTAGACGAAGGAGATGAAGACAGAGATGCAGGAGCTGAAGAGGATGCTGACACTGCTTGCTCAGATCTTGACCTAGAATATGGAGACGATGGTTTGGAAGAAGGTTTGCCTCTTGGAAAATATGTTAAGGCAGTGTTGGCTTTAGTTTCTGCAGGGCAAGACTTCCTCAGTGAGCCTTCATTGCTCCTGTCATCATCTGCTGCCGCTGCACTTCTTCCTCGTGGATTTCCCCACCCTGCCACTAGCTTGCTGGGGAGGAAGTCAGTGAGCAAGTGGGCATTGGCATTTTCTGCTCCTCCTCCTCCCCAACACAGTTGCTCAGGTCAGAGGAAGAGGCTGGTGAGCAAGCTAGGGGGTTGCAGTGATGAGGAACAGGTGCAGGCTTAGGGGGTTCCCTTGCCAGAGATGTCCCTCGCTGGCAAGATGCCCAAATATATCAACCCCTGACACTGGCTTGTGTTTATACATGTTGGGACCAGACTTTATCATTCAGCTGTCATGGCGCTTAGAATCATAGAATGAGAGTTGGAAGGGACTGTGAGGGTTGTCTAGTTCCAACCCCCTGCAGTGCAGGAATATTTTTTTTTTTCACAATGTGGGGCTCAATTAAGAGTCTCATGCTCTGCTGATGTGCCCTAATTCATCCTGATCTCTGTTCTGTTTGTTGTGTTTTCTCTCTCACTCCAAATAAATCATAACCTTTTTGCAAAGATGGTATGAATCATAGCAAAGTTTTGCCAGGGTTCCCTGTGAAGAGGAACTGACAGTTAATCCATTCTGGGAATTGTAGTTCTGTGAGAGGAATAGGGGCCTCCTAACAGCTCTCAGCACTTTGCAAACTACAGTTCCCAGGATCCTTTGAGGAAGCAGTGACTGTTACAAGTGGTGTGATACTGCTTTAAATGTAGAGTGTAGGTGGGGCTGTTGATTCAAATGGTGAAGTCAGTTGGACAGCCAACAGACCTGTAGACTGTTGCTTAATACTATTGTGTGTGTGTGTTTTTAATTTTGTGTACAGGTGAGAACCCAGATTCCTCCCTCCCACTTTATGTTCTTCCACTTTACTCCTTGCTGGCACCAGAAAAGCAAGCCAAGGTAATGATTCATTTCCCTGGCAATACTGGGCTCCTCAGAAAATGTACCCATGAGCTCATTCTCCCAGTAAATCCTTTATAAAACATCCATAAATCCATACACAAGTGAGTGGTTTGGGCAGGTTTGCAGAAGCCCAAAAAACACCTGAGAACCAGCCCAGTGAGGATTGAGCATGCTCAGTGGGCACAGAATGCTGAGTGGAAGGAATTGGCAGGAAGCTGGTAGAGAGGGGAATAATACAGAATATTCTGGAAAGAGGGCTTGGCTGGGTAGAGCCCTGAACACTGCATGCTGCACCATTTTGTTGCATGCCTCACTTGCAGAACTTATAGGTTGTGGGCACCAGCTGCCATATTGCTGGGTGATTTTTCTAGAATCTTCCCCCCCCCTTTTTATTTCTGTGCTCCAGGTTTTTAGGCCCCATCCTCCTGGGACCAGGCTCTGTGTTGTAGCAACCAACGTGGCTGAAACATCCCTGACCATCCCAGGCATCAAGTACGTGGTGGACTGTGGGAAGGTCAAGAAGCGCTTCTACGACAAAGTCACTGGAGTCTCATCTTTCAGAGTCACCTGGACGTCTCAGGCATCTGCCAACCAGCGGGCCGGCCGAGCTGGGCGCACAGAGCCCGGCCACTGTTATAGGTCAGCTGACTTCCTTTCTCTGTTAGGTGGACCATAGGAACGTAAGAAGCTGCTTTCTACTGAGTCAAACTGCTGGGCCCTCAAGCTCAATATTGTCTGCACTGACTGGCAGTGGCAACGCTGATCATTGACTGTAACGATAAATATTTGATTTGACTGGCAGTGGCTTTCCAAGGTTTCAGCCAGGAAAGTTCTTTTGGATTCAGTGGCAGTAGCACAAGTGGAGAGAAGTTCCGCACTTTTATTAAGTAGCAGGCTTGGATGCAGAATAAAAAGCAGTGAAACAGTCTTTAAGCAGAATAATACAGCATATGCAAGTTAAAATTCTTCCCCATTCAGTTATCAGGGAATGATGAGAGAGAGACTCCAGCAGCGCAGTACACAGCATGCAACAAGATCCAAGATTGAAGATCAGACCCCCCCCCCAGGGAGATTTATACCCCTTAGATCAGGCACAGGCAAACTCAGCCCTCCAGATGTTTTGGGACTACAACTCCCATCATCCCTAGCTAACAGGACCAGTGGTCAGGGATGATGGGAGTTGTAGTCCCAAAACATCTGAGGGGCCGAGCCTGCCTGTGCCTGCCTTAAATCCTTAGTGGCTGGCCTAATATCTAAATTCCTCCCACCTGTTAAGCTAGGCAAATATACAGGGCCAGGGTTGTTAGTTAATCCTGCAGCTGCACCATTGCTGACAGGCACTCAAGCTTCAGCTACAAGTGGATCCTCCCACATCCCAGGAGCGCAAGCAGCAAATCAAGAGCATAAAGCAAACCAAAAACCCTTGAGAATAAGCATGGAGGAATAATTGTACAACCAATTAACCTATCTCTTCAGAATACAAAATTCTTCAGCAGCAGGTTTCCTCTACAGGAGCCCTTCTCAGCCCTGTCCAGAGATCCCAAGGATCGAACCTGGGACCTTTTGCACTCAAAGCAGATGTTCTGCCACTGGGCTATGGGCCTTTCCCAAAGTAAAAGGGCTTTAATTTCAGTGGGTAATGCAGAAGATCCCAGGTCCAGTGCCTAGCGGCATCTCCAGGTATGGATGGAAATGACTCTTTACCAGAAACCCCAGAGAGCCTCTGCCAGTCCATGTAGACAGTCCTGAGCTAGGTGGACCCTTTGGTCTGCCTCAGTAGAAGGCCCTTTCCTATGTCCCTGTGTAAAAAAAGCCCCCAAGAAAGTCATATCACTCCTGCAGCAATCCAGGAGGTTCACATCTCCAGCTGGTCTCGACAGTTGGGAGCAACAGCTGTGCACTAGTGTATTTCTGAAGCCTTCTAGGCAGCTGCTAATTGCCACCCCCCACCTCCGACTTCCCCCTCTCGTTTTGTTCTAGGCTTTACTCTTCGGCTGTCTTCAGTGACTTTGAGAAGTTCTCTTCTCCTGAGATTACCAGGCGACCTGTTGAAGATTTAATCCTGCAAATGAAAGCGCTAAACATTGAAAAGGTGGGAGTCAATTTATGGCTGCCTTCCTTCTGCAATATGGCCTATGTCATTCCTGTCTAAGTTGGTCGTGCCGCCTGGGTCTGATGGGAGTTGTAGTTCAAAACCAGAGGGCGCTGCATGGTGGGGGAGGAGCTGATCTAGCTTCAAACTAAATGAGACACCAACATAGGAAGCTGCCTTATACTGAATCAGGCCATTGCTCCATCTATCCCAGGACTGTCAACACTGACTGACAGCAGCTCTCTAGGGTTTCAGGCATGGTTCTCTCCCAGCCCTGCCAGGAGATGCCATTGGGGGTTGAACTTGGGATCTCCTTAACGCAAGGCAGATGCTCTGCCTCAGAGCTACATCCCTTCCCCACCAGTCACCCAGTTTCTTTTTTTAAAAAAAGATTGCAGGTATGGGGAGCATTAACCCTTTGTTCCCACTATGGGAGCTTTCCCACCATGCAAATTGCAGGTGCAAGGACCAAGTCAAAGGGTTAAATTAGCCCATCGTCACCAGTGGTCAAGGAGGAAGTAGACCTCTACAGATTTATGTTAGATTGCGACTCTATGTAGGCCATCATTCTGAAACCTGGAAACTGCCTCAGAGACAAAGCCTATTTAATGATTTTGTGTGTATATAATATTTAATTTTCTTTTTGTTAGAAGAAAGCAAGCTAACTTTCTAAAGATTGCTATTGTTAATTAGCCCACAGGTAATATTGGCCCACCCTCTAAAATAAGTTGGTCAGCAGCCTGCCCCTGCCCCCAACTCTTTGGTGAATTCCAGCACTGCTGAAGTTGGAAGGTAGACTTGCAAACAGATGGGGATGGACAGTTGTTGATTAATAGCAGCATCTACCCTCCCTCCCCTTTTGAATTATGCTGCTGGGAAGAAGAAATCTAGAGTGAGGTTAAGGTAGGAGTCTGTTAGGGTGGGGGAAGAACCAGGGGTGCATTTTTGTGTCGCAGGAGCTTGTGCTAAGTTCTGGTACTAAAAACAAATTTATGCACTGGGCATGCATGCACACTGAGGCACCCCATTTCTTAAGCAGTGTTTTGCACCTGGATCTGGTCAGTGGATCTCTGGGTTCTAGTGGTGTTGATGATGTGAGTAGATGCCACAAGCTTGAAGTTATTCCATGCCCATCTTACTCAGTTCTTTGGCATCTCACCTGTTCATGCTGGGTGTGTCATTCTCTTTGTGTTCGCAGGTGGTCAATTTTCCCTTTCCTACACCCCCGCCGTTGGAAGCGCTAGTTGCTGCTGAGGAGCTGTTGATAGCACTTGGAGCCTTGCAGGAACCCTCCAAATCTGGAAGGTAGACTGTACAGACCTGTTTACTGATTGTTGTTGCTTTTTTGAAAAACCAAGTTGAACTATGCCGGTTGGTGGACTGGACTGTGCTTTCTCTCTTTTCTCCTCACTATGTAGAACCATCCCTACCATTGGATAGAGTGGGGTGGCCATCTTGCACAGTTCTTTTGAGCTGCCATGAAAGGGCAGAAAAATAATGTTTTTGTTTTTGTTTCACTAATGTATAAATCATGCCATTGCCTGAGGCCATCAAAGCAGTGTACAACATGATAAAAGAAATAAATAGCATACCAAAAATACAAATTCTAAAACCAACATTTGAAGGGCACAAAGTCAAGAGAGGCCTGGTCTAGGAATTGACTCCTGTTCCTTTCTTCCAGGCTGAAAAAGTTGCAAGAAGCAAAGCTGACGTGCCCCATCAGCCCCCTCGGGGCCACAATGGCGGCCTTTCCTGTGGCTCCCCGTTACGCGAAGATGCTTGCCTTGAGCAAACAGCAGGACTGCCTCCCATATGTCATCACCTTGGTGTCAGCCCTGACGGTTCGGGAGCTCTTTGAAGAGTTTAACAGGTGAGGGTTCCCCCAACAAAGTGCTGGGCTCCATGTCTGCGTCTGCTGTTTGCTGCCCTGGACTCCTTTGGGAAGAATGGTGGGGTAGAAATTAATAAATAAATAAACTTGCCACTCTCTGAACTGGTGACCCAAAGGTGTGGTCACATTGGTGGTATTTCATTGGCAGTAAAGAATTGCACCTCTGAAAGTCGTTGCAATTCCTCTCGCCGTACTGCTGAGGACACACAGCCCATGGTCACCTTGTGATGAATAATGGTAACCTCCAGCTGAGCACAGGGACGCAGGTGGCGCTGTGGTCTAAACCACAGAGCCTAGGGCTTGCTGATCAGAAGGTTGGCGGTTCGAATCCCCGCAACGGGGTGAGCTCCCGTTGCTCGGTCCCAGCTCCTGCCAACCTAGCAGTTTGAAAGCACGTCAAAGTGCAAGTAGATAAATAGGTACCGCTCCGGTGTTAAGGTAAACAGCGTTTCTGTGCGCTGCTCTGGTTCGCCAGAAGGGCTTAGTCATGCTGGCCACATGACCCAGAAGCTGTCTGCGGACAAACGCCGGCTCCCTCGGCCAGTAAAGCGAGATGAGCGCGCAACCCCAGAGTCATCCGCGACTGGACTTAACTGGGAGGGGTCCTTTACCTTTACCAGCTGAGCACATAATTCGTACATAAGTTGTCTCTCTGTTTTTTTAGTACAAGTCACAAATTTAATAAAACAGGTATATGTGGTAGAGATTCAGCAGTATCCTGCACTGCAATCCTATGCATGTCTACCCATAAATTTGGAAAGATACCAGTATATCAGCCTATTTCTGTTCAGTGTCAGTTCTACATGCACACAAGCATAGCTCTGTCCTTTTTTTGCAGCTTTTAAAAAGCATGCATGAAAAACATGCATTTAAATTGTACACAGTTTCCTTAAAGTGCACACTTTGTATGCATTCTTTCCATGAAGTAATGCATTTTGTGGGCTTTGTCATTGCACTTCTCCCCAAAATATGTATTTCTGATAAAATACTCATTTTCGGATGCATTTTTTGAATGCCGAACTAATTATTTTGCATTGCAAAATTTGTAGAAGTACTGATCTGATTGATAGCTGTGTTCCAATCCACTTATAAGTCTGGAGCGATTGAATTGCTCAGTTTGCTTCTCCCAAATGCATATCTACCAAATTTGCCCTCCATCCTTATTTGAAACCAAGTGCTTATTCCCAGGAAAGAATGTATAGGATTGAAACCTTAGAAAGTATGTGCGCAGCCAGCACTCATGTACGTTCATATACACACTGCCCAGAAGCTTAGGGTCTTTTGCTGGAGTTATGCCATGTCCTTGTTATGGATGTGTATTAACCCTTAACCTTATGCCCACAAGAAGCTCACAAAGAAATGAAGAAAGCTTGGTTTATTATATAAAACAGGAGTAGCAGAAAAACTATAAAAATGCTGCTTTAGACAGCAGTGTTACAGCCTAAACAGGTAGCAAAATACATGCATACCTTAAAGAGTAAAAGATTCCAGGACTGGATACCTTTTTATTAGTACTGTATTTAAATAACTATTATAGCAAGATGAAAACACAAGCAGGATTTGAAATATGAGCATCAGCATTAATTGTTAAGATAAATAGGTTAAAATGGATGTATTGAATAGTTTATGTGAAACATGCAGCATCTAAGGGTGGCGATGTGGGTTAAACTACAGAGCCTAGGGCTTGTTGATCAGAAGGTTGGCAGTTTGAATCCCCGCGGCAGGGTGAGCTCCCGTTGCTCAGTCCCTGCTCCTGCCAACATAGCAGGTCGAAAGGTATCGCTCCGGCGGGAAGGTAAACGGCGTTTCCGTGCGCTGCTCTGGTTCGCCAGATGCGGCTTGGTCATGCTGGCCACATGTCCCGGAAGCTGTACGCCGGCTCCCTCGGCCTATAAAGCGAGATGAGCGCCACAACCCCAGAGTCGTCCATGACTGGACCTAACGGTCAGGGGTCCCTTTACCTTTACCCTTTAAGGGTAAATATTGAAACCATGGAAGGGAGGGTGGGAAGTTCACAGAAGTTCACGGATAAAGTAATATATGGTCTTTTTTTTTTGTTTGGGATTTTTTTTGTGTGAAAAATCAATAAACAAGATCTACCAAAAATAAGAATAATAAAGAGTAAAAGATTCCCAAGCTATTCTAAGAAGCATGGGCATGACAACGTTGTCATAAACCCACACTAGAAGGAGGGGGCAGTTTACCTGTCCTTAAGGCAAAGCAGACATGTGCTGAGTCCTGGGAGCACTGGGTAAGTTCTGTCCTGCTGAAGGCATGAGAGCTAACTAACCTTTGAATCTTTTTGCCAAGGCATGCCAGTGGAAAGGGGAGGGGGCTGTGGACTGAGGGATTCCTACAATTTCCATAATTCCTTTCAGAAATGTGAGAAATGGTTAAAATGGGCCATTGTGTTTGCTTAACCAAAGGCTGAAAGACTTGTGACCTTCTGAACCTGGGCACCCCTGTTACCTGCCCTCAAATCACACAACCATTGAGGACCATTGAGCAGTATCCTGTACTTGACAAACAAATTAGTATGTGTAAACCTTTAAGTCAGATGTGTGAACTCAGGATATTCCTGAATGCTTTTCAGCAAGTGGCTGGAATCAGGCTTGTTTCATGGTTACTGGAGTTCATCAGAGAGTGTCTCATGTCATATGAGAGTTCTGCCAATCTTACATTTACGCCACAATCTACTGAGATAAACCGTATCATAAGTTCAGGTTCACACACATCTCCTCGCAATGGGAGATGAGTTTTCCGAAATTAGCCTACGCTGAGGGATCCTGATGCATGCTGGGTTGTGCCTTACATTTGCTACAGGCCTGCCATTAGCGAGGAAGAGCAGGAGACGCTCAAGGGGAAAGGGGCACGTGTGGTGCAGATGCAACGGATCTGGGCTGGACAAGGGCCCTCTCAGAAACTGGGAGACCTCATGGTAATGCTAGGTATGTTCTTTTGCTCTCCCTTTACCTTTAATTGTGCATTGGTTTGGCTGAATTCCTCACAGGATGTTGCCCTTCTATTCCAGGAGCTGTGGGTGCCTGTGAGTATGCTGGGTGCACGCCTAAGTTCTGTGAGGCAAATGGCCTGCGCTACAAAGCCATGGTTGAAATCAGGCGCTTGCGTGGGCAGCTAACAACTGCAGGTAAATACCCCTGGGAGCCAGTTGTTGTTTTCTGCCGCTACGGAATAATCCACATTTGGCCTTTGTCGGGGGGAAGCCAAAGAATCAGGTGTGTGTGTGTGTGTGTGTGTGTGTGTGTGTACACACATACACACACACACATATACACAAAGCAAATGCAGTACATTATTAATACCTTCTATAAATGTTGTCAAACCCAGTACTTACAGCATGTGTACCTGTGTATTTATAAATATATAAGCTTCATAAATAAGAAGCTAGTTTCTTTTATTTAAAGTTCTCTATACATTTTATGAAGTAAATATATTTTTGCCATGGGATATCTCCTGCCCTGAGAGTCTCCAAATTTGAAGACAGGTCTTGCTTCAGTGCTGAGTTGCTGCATAAGCTGTTGTGAAGTAATGTCGCTTTCCCTTCCATTGCCTTTTGCTTTTGCCCATTTGTTGTTTTTCTGAGTTTTGTTCAGAGGCTCTCCTCAGCCACAACCTAGGCCATGTTAACTCAGCCTGGCCTCCTTCAGTTTTCCAATATTCTCCTGATTTTTGACCTGTTTCTTCCTTTTGCGGAAAGTGAATTCAGTCTGCTCGGACACCAGCTTCTTTGTCGATCCCAAAATGAAGCCCCCATCAGAAGCACAGGTGACTTTCTTGAGGCAGATAGTCTTGGCCGGCCTGGGAGACCACGTTGCCCGGAAGATCCAAGCTGAGGAGCTCCTAGATGATAAATGGAAAAATGGTTACAAAGTACGTGCAGTGTTAATAATAGTCCCCCAGCTCAGTTTATTCCCTTTGGATCATTTATGGCAAGAGTTGGGAGCCCTTTTTGGTCTGAGGGCCAAGGCCAGTGGTGGTCAGTTCTTCACCTGACCAAGCACCTCAGACTCTGTCTTGGTGGCTTTCCTATGATGTGAAGTTATTTTTATTTTTGGTCTGCTTTTACTATTGTCTTCAACCATATCTTAGTAATTTTGGGTGGACTGCCTGTTTCATTAATCACTGGTCTCCTTGTAATTTATTTGTGAGGAGTTTTTTGTAACTGTATTTCTTTTTAAATGCCTTGAAAGTGTTTAATCTCAAAGGCACCCTGTAGGTATTTTACATATGTTACTTATGTAATTTAAGGATTTCAGAGTGCTGTCGGGGGGGGGGGGTTGAGGTGGCAGGCGATAGCAAAAACTATCCCCCCTTCTGTTCTTTTCGGTTGGACTAGATGACCCTTGGGGTTCCTCCCAACTCTACAGTTCTGTGATTGCTGAGCTCCACAGTTGTCCCTGTCAGAGGGTAGAATACTTTGTGCCCCTTAAGGTACCCCATAACTGTTGGTGGAGTAAGAGTCAACAGCTAATCCAGTCAGCTTTGTGTGTTGAATTGGCGAGGGATTTTGTGTGCGCTCTGCCTGACCAGATCTACTTTTGTGGCTTTTTTTGCTAAAGCCCAAAGGTCTGCCACTTTAGAACCAAGTACAAAATAGTGCTTGATTTGATAAGAGGCGAGGCCAAACAGCGACTCATGCAAAGATGCAACCAGAGAAGCTGTGCTGTTTCATTGGCCACAGTTGCTCGATCTGTCAGTGTCCGGGCAGAGGAACAAAACGTCTTTGTTCCATTAATGGACCTTGTGCCTTCCTACTTTTGGAACCTACCTGGTCTCTAAAGTATTGAGCTTGTTTTTATTTGTTTTGCTTTCTTCCTTCTCCACACACTGCCATCTCTTGCCGCACCTCGCCAACCCAGACTCCTCTTCTGGACGATCCAGTCTTCATCCACCCCAATTCCGTCCTCTTCAAGCAGCTCCCCGAGTTTGTGGTGTATCAGGAGATTGTTGAAACCACCAAAATGTACATGAAAGGTGAAATCAACTCCTTTCCCCTTGCTCTCCTCCTGAGAATAATCCTAAAGGATCAACCCAAAGGTTCCTTTATCCCAGCACTCTGTTTGCCTCAGTGGTCAACCAGATGCCTCTACCAGGAAGCTCCCTGCTGTTACTGCCTAGCAACTTGTTCTGGAGATATACTGCCTCTGAAAATGGAGGTTTTATTTACCTATCATGGCTCAATAGTCATTGAAAGGTTCCTCCTCTTCCCGGAGTTGCTCTAATGCAGCTGTGGGAAGCCTGTGGCCCTCCAGGTGTCTCTAAACTCCAGTTCCCACCATCCCTGGCCATTGACCATGCTTCCTGGTGCCAATGGGAGTTGTAGTTCAAGTAACATCTGGAGGGCCAAAGGATTCCCATCACCTTACTTGTGTGTCACATGGCATGCCTGCAGAAATGAGCAGTGAGATTCAGGCGAAGGAGCTGCCTTTTGCTTCTCAGATGCAGACGACAGCTTTGCAGTGGCTTAAATGCACTGACAATTATTTTTCCTTTTAAAGTTGAGACTGTATGAAGTACATCTTAGTGGCTTTTGTGCAGTGTCCTTACAGACTCTTAGAGGAGCCTTAAAAGTTTTATCATGGGCTCTTCAATAAGAGAGATCAGTGGGAGCAGACAAGCGGCACACAAGAATAGTACACATGCCCTTGCCAGTAGTCCCAGCACATAGCTGTGAGAGAGTGCTCACAGGCCTGGACTCAGCACTTTACAGCGTTAGGCAACAGCCAGGGACCTTAATGGGGCCTTCTGTGTTTTATTATCGTGTTTCTCTAACAGCAAGGTTTTAAACTGTATTTTAAATTGTTGTAACCTGCCCTGGGGCAGGTAATAAATGGGATAGGGGTTAAGCAATAATAATGTGGGGGGCCCTACACCAGGCGGCTGGCTCTGAGATACTGCCATTTTAAATTTCCCACTATGCCCTGGGGTGTTTGGTGGTGTTTCTCCAGGACATTGTGGGAAACGTTAACAGCAGCTTCCTGGACCACCCACCATTGTTGCCAGGTAAACCTGCAGCACTTAAGGTCCCCACGGCTCCCCAGAACCTTCTTTCACTGGTTGTTTTTTCTCTCCTTAAGGTGTCTCAGCCATTGAACCAGAATGGATCCCGCTCCTTTTGCCTCCATACTGCCACTTTGAAAAACCTCTGGAAAGCCCTCCTCCTTTTTACTGCCCTGAAACGGGTAGGGTTCGATGCCACAGACCAAGTGTCTTCTGTAAGTTTCTCAAGAACAGCTTGGCTTTTATGGGAAGAAGCGGATTTGTTACTAAATCGCATTAGGAGAATACTGTCATCATGGCAACCACAATATCACAAGCTTTTTGCATTCTCCAGGAGTCATTGGAGTTGCAGCCAGGGTTAATTCTACTCAGAGCAAACCTACTGAAAATAATGGACATGGCATAACTTAGGTTCGGTATTTCAGTGCATCTACTCTTGAGTAAAACTTAGTTGCATACAACCCTTTCCCAGGGTAGGTCAGGGATAGCCAATGTACTGCTCTTGTACTCCAGCTCCCATCAGCCACATTCAGCATTGACAGGGGTTAGGGATGATGGGTGTTGGAGTCCAAGAGCATCTGGATCGGGTTGCATCTCAGCCTGCTAGGAACAAGAAGCAAAATAATACTTGAGCTCCCATCTGTGAAAACAAAGAATTGGCTGGCACTCACCAAATTTATTGCTGTTGCACAGAAAGTACCTGTGCTACAAAGGTTTTGCTAACAATATACATTTGAAATAGAAGTTCTGCTATGAGGATTCCCACTTAGGTATTTCTGGCTGCCGTTCATGTCCTTCCTATCTCACCCATATGCAGGAGGGGGTTAGTGCCAGGGCTGGCCCACCCAGGAGGCAAGGTGAGGCAGCAGCCTCAAACAGCAGGATCCACAGGGGCAGCAGGTCCAGCCTCCAAGGAAGGCATCGCCCGCTACAGCCGCCACGGGGGCAGCAAGAGCTGCGGTGTGGTCTTTGGAGGCCAGATCTGCCGCTGCCTCAACAGCCCCCCCCCTTCCTCTATAACAGCCTCCCAGCAAATAGCAGGCGCTGCTGTCTCCCCCCCCCCCCCCGGAAGGAAATGGCAAGACTGCCCTTTGGCGTCTGTGCCTACCTAGCATGATTCAAAGTAGGGCCCTTCCCTGCAATGGTCTTTGATTCCAACTTCAGCCATCAGGTAAGGTTGATTTGATTGCTCCCCTTGTTCCCAATGTAGATCTTCACTCTACCCTTGTTCCCTGGCAACGGTGCAGGGGGGGGGGGCATTTTGTGGTTTGCCTTAGGTGCCAAATGTCTTAGGCTGGCCCTGCACGCAAACAAAGCCAGCTTGCAATCTGGAGACTTCACCCACCCTTCTCCTTCCCTCCTGCTTAGCCTTCTGCTGAGAAACAAAATGAAGAGAATGAGTGTGGATTAGTGCCTTAACAAAGTCTTATAACCTCTCTGCAGATCGGGTAGGCTGGCCGCTTCCTGCTGTAGAAGTGGATTACCCAGAAGGCCTTGAGTGCTACAAATATTTCACTAAGTTCTTATTGGAAGGGAAGGTAAGAACATTTTTCTCCACCTAATTCCTTGTGTTTATATATCTTACAGTATTTCATTGCTGTTGTTATGATTCTTAATGTATAGATTTTGTTAGTTAAACAACTCCTTGCTTGGAGTACGCCTTTAGTTGAAATGTAATTCAGACTGAGACTTGGCATAAAATAGAAAACTTAACGTTTATTAAAGGAAGTGCATTACTGACAGGAAGCAGTTATATAGTCCTAGCTAGGTTTCTCCAACCTAGTTGGAGAAACAAAGAAGCCATGCTTGCCTCTTTGTTCTCAGAAGACAGATCCAAGATGACCCTCCGCCTCGAGGTCCAGAGTGAGAGGAAGAGCAAGTGTAGGAACTTGTAAACAGGTTGCAACCTAAGACTATCAGTCTAAACATCAAAGAGATAATGAGAAGTCAGCATAGTGATGAAGGTATAGGGATAGTTTGGGAAGCTGGAGGTCCCTGCCTCGATATCTGTCTTAAACCCACACAAACCCCTCTGGGTGCTGAGTTGCACCTAAATGTCCAATGAGGATTTTGCAAGACATCCTGTGAATCTTATTGAAGGGTAGGCTGTGAGTACCTGAAATGAAACAATGAATCTAATGCCCATTTTCAACAGAGCCTCGGTGTTTCACAGCCCATTGCCTTAAGCTTCCTTGAATGCATGGTGGCCCTAAAATTGAATGTAAAGCTCTTCCTTCTTTTAGGTTGTTAAAAAACTGGCTGCTTACAGCTCCTGCTTGTTGTCCAGTCCAGTGACAATGCTGAAAATGTGGTCCAAGTAAGTTGTTGTTTTCTATACTGTTTATATTTTCAGGGGGGGAAACACCTCATTAAAGCATTGAATAAAACAATCCAGAATAAAACATTACTGAAGAAAGTCAAATACAAAGTATACATTCAAACCAAACATAATTAACACAGGACCTGGTTTGCCACAAGGGGGGAAAGGAAACCGGTGTTGCTACCACAGCGAACCAGCTGCTGTTTTAGGAGTTTGGGGGCAGCTTGTAGACAATGAGAGAGAAAAGGGAAAAAAAGAAGTAGGAGGTGTTAGATGCCCTACTGAGCATGGAAGAGTTTATCGCAAAACCAAAGGATAAAGATGTATATCAAGGCAATTAAATTCCTACAAGCACAATTTTTGATGTTAGTTAAACAAGAGATTGAGATGAAAATTAAATTAATGAAACAGAAAATTTTTGAATTTTCTAATAACCTGGTAAATTATTAGCATGGCAACTCCAAACAGAAAGAAAGAATAGGAGAATAAATAATATTGTAGATGAGGGTTAGCATTTGATGAGGATTAGCATTTGACTAGCCCAAAGAGATAAGGAAAATGTTGGAATTTTTTTATTCTTTATTACACTGTTATGAGAAGGACTTTAAGAAAGTGGATTCTTATTTAAGTGACTGTTTACATACCCCAAGTATCTAAGGAAAACTGGAAAATTTGAATGCACCCATATTGATATCGGAACTGCAAATGGCAATAAATCAAATGAAGATGGGAAAAGCACTGGGGCCAAATGAACTTACTGCAATTTATTATAAAAAGTTTCAGGATGCACTTATAGAACCACTCAAGGACACCATGAACAGAATCTTGGTGACAAGAGTAGTCCCAGCTTCATGGAAAGTTGTACCATATTTTTCGTTCCATAGGACGCACCTAGTATTTAGAGGAGGGAAGGGGGAAAGCCCTGTTTTTTTATAGGATCAGCTGAAGTGGTGCAGCTTTTTTTGCAAAGGGAAAAGCCCTGTTTTGTTGAGGATCAGCTGAAAGTGGTGCAGCTTCTTTTTCAAAGAGGAAAAGCCCCGTTTTTATGGGGTTCAACTCACAGTTCTGCAGCTTCTGGTCCTACAGCCATTTCTACAGTTTCCAGACAGATAATCTAATCAGCCAGTCACATGTCGCTGGGGAAACAAACAGCCTCCCTATGCATTCAACAATCGAGGCCTGGGCAAGGGGGCGGGGCTGGAAAGGGAGCCTTATCTCTCTCCTGATCACTTGCTGAACAGCTGTGTCAGCGGCTTCCTTTCAACACCCCCTTCTCTCTTTGGTAAAAAAAATAGAGAGCATGATCTGCTTTTGGCCCCTAGGCCAATTCAGCTCCAGGGACCACGCACTCACTCCATAAGAACGCACAGACATTTCCCCTTACTTTTTAGGAGGAAAAAAGTGTTGTCTTATGGAGCAAAAATGCGGTATTTCATTACTTTGACCCCCATACAAGACGACTTAACAAAGACCAAAAACTACAGACCTGTTTCATTATTGAATTATGACTATAAACTATTTGCTACAATATTGGCTAATAGATTGAAAAGGACATTGACTGAGTCAGTACACAGACACTAGGCCGGGTTTTTACCAGGTTGACAAATGAAATACAATATAAGAAATGTAATTAATTTAATAAGAGTACCTGGAAGTAAGAAATCAAAAACAGGCTGCAGTAATCTTTCTAGATGCAGAAAAGGCTTTTGATAATATTTCATGGTCATTTATGATCAGGGTTTTAGAGCAAATGGAAATACGTTAATTCTTTCCTAGCAGGAATTAAAGCAATCCATACTGCTCAATCTGCAAATATATTATTAAATAATGTTCTTTCAGGCAAATTCCAAATAGAAAAAGGAACGAAACAAGGGCTGTCCCTTGTCTCCACTGTTGTCTGTTATGATGTTAGAAATACTGCTTTAGAATATAGGAGAAACAGGGAAATTAAAGGTATTGAAGTGGGACATAGAGTTTACAAATTAAGGGCATTTGCTGATAATGTGGTGTTGCCCTAGAACAACCTTTGGAGAGTGTTCCCAAAGCATTAGAAGAAATTAAAAGGTTTGGATAAGTGGGTGGGTTTCAAAATAATTCAGATAAAACCAAAATGTATGTGCAGTCAAAAATTTCTTTAGAGAGGATATCTGGTTTAAAAATAGACAAAAATGTTTAAGTATTTTGGAATCTGGCTGACAGTAAGAAATCTTAACTTACTTAAAAATATACTAAATTGTGGAAAGAAGTTAAGAAATGGAGATATGGGGGAGAATGAAACTTTTCCTGTTATGTAGAATTTCAGTCATTAAGATGAATATACTCCCAAAGATGTTATTTTTATTCCAATCAATCCCGTTTATAAACAATTTAAGCTGCTTCAAAAAATGGAAAGAAGATATCTCTAAATTCATCTGGCGGGGGGGGGGAGCCAATAATTAAATATAAAATTATGATAATACAAAAAGAGAGAGGAGGCTTTGCCCTGCCAGATTAGCAATTGTATTATGAGGCAGCTTGTTTGTGTTGATTGAAAAAAATGGATTGTATTGGACAATGCAGACATTTTAGATTTATGGTAGAAGGTCATCATCTAAAATTTGGCTGGCATGCATGTCTTTGGTATGGGAAGGCAAAAATCTGTAAGAGTTTTATTGAACCACATTCTTAGGAAGAATCTGTATAGTGTCTGGGGGAAATATAAAAATCTGCTGGAAATAAAACACCCTTATGGGCTATCTCCCATTGAAGCAATTACAATTAAGAGAGTAATGTGGATAGACAATGGGCAACTTACCAAGAAACTGCTGGATTTTACAGGGGGGAACCCAAACTGAAATCAATGGAAAACGTAAGGAGCCATGTTACGGATTGGTTGCAATATCACCAGATATTGTTTAAATTAGATAGAAAGAATGGATTTCTGGACCAAAACTCACAATTGGGGGGGGGAACCTCTTACAAAAGGATAAACTCCTGTCTAAAAATGTATATATTTTTATTAGAATCAGAAACAAAAAATGAGCTAGTTAACGCTTCAATGACACAATGGGCAATAGATATAGGATACAATATAGATTTTAATCTCTGGAAAGCGACCTGAATTTTACAGCATGTAATTCATTGAAAGAGAATTATTTGAAAATGATTCATAGATGGTACCTAACTCCAAGTAGGTTGGCTAAGATTTATAAAACAGAATCAGATATGTTTTGGAAATGTAAAGAAGTGGAGGGAACCTTTTTCACATGTGGTGGACGTAAAAGGTAAAAGCATATTGGGAATGATTTATAATGAATTGAAAAAATATATTTGGGGCTGGATCTGCGTAAGGAATTCCTGAAGTCACTCAGATGTGGGGGGAGTCAGGGACGTACACACCATAGAAACTAAGAAATTGCATTACCTGTTTATAGATCTCAGTATTTTTTGGTTTCTTAGAATAACTGAAACAATGCTGGGTACTTTCACATAGTCTTCAATGTATTTCTTTGTCAGTCTACTATGCATTTGGACACCTCTTAAGATAATCTAATTTGCATGATGTTCCCAAGGTCAAGGTGCAGATTATCCTGTTGGCTACAATTAGACATCATTTGAATCAAGATAGCAGACTTGACCTTTTCAGAACCGCACTGATTTAAACTGCACTGTTTTGGGGGGAAGGCAGGTTGCTCCTAGAGCGACACGGCACATGAGGCTGACAGTAATAAATAAAATCCAGATTTCTTCAGGGACCAATATTTTATCTGAGCAGGGGGAGAGTTTTACTGAGAACTGAGCCATTTGAGCTTATTCAGAATTTTGAGCATACGTTTAATTAATCTATGTGCTAACTTTTGCCTGTCTGCTTTGGGAATCCCTGCAGGCTCCAACCAAGGACAGAGTCACTGCTGCAAGCTCTTGTCTCTGAAAATGTGGATAACAGGGATGCTTTACTTGCTGCCTGGAAGAAGAACCCAACATGTAAGCTGTTTAGATGTACAAGGAGCACCCTTCACCATTCTTGTGGATTTATGTTAACTTTATTTTGAGCCACGTCAACCTTCTACCCAAACTCTGTGTGAGAGATGATTTGTTGGGTTCTCCCTTGGAAGTATGTTGCAACAGCCTGGGGCTCTAGCCCCAGGAATGTAAACCTGTGGTCCTGCAGATGTGCTGGGACTACATCTGCCCCTCGTGCTTGACCATTGACCCATGCCCACTAGGGCTTCTGGAGTTGTAGGCCAACAGCAACTGGTTCCCCCCTTTGGTGCTTCCAAACAAACAATCCAAAACTATTTCCTCCCAAATATTTCTGTGTCCAGTGTTATAATTTCTAAAGCAACTTTTAAGAACAGCTCATGGAGGTAGGTCACCCATAGTACTCTGCTATGGTTTTGGAGTCCGGGTGACGTCGCAGTAGCAATCAGTTACTTGTGGTTTTTGAAGATGAGCACAGGAATTTGTTACCTGTCTGCCTGGAGCACAAGAAGCAGGCCTTCATTGTTTATAGGCAATAGTAGAGATTATTGCTATATATGCCACCATACTAGACAGTGGGGGCAGAGACTTGGTGTTTGACCCTGGCATGACCTTGCTGTGACTATCCAGCCAACAGCATTGTTATGCCTGCCGCACACCAGTTGGATTTTGCAAAGTACAGTACAATTTACTCTGGCTTCAGGTTTTTTTAATGATTTATTTATAATATTTGTTAGCCCCCCACTCCTTCCATCAGAACATTCCAAATTGGTTTATAGAAGTTTGAAAAACAGAATAATCTGCACAACAACACTCGGACACCTATGAAGCATCATCTATTAGTTGCTTCAAATGTCATGTGAAGACATTTCTTTTTGTCCAGACTTCCCTTGACCCATAAAATTGCACTCTATTTCTGAAATTTTGTTTTTTAAGTGTTCACTCTTGATGGTTGCCCCCTCCCCTTTCTCTTTTAAAGATTTGTTGTCAAATATTGCCAGTGGATCCCGGAAGTTACACACCAACAGGTATCTAAAATCTGGCCACCCTTGCCACCATGATATTCCATGCAAGCTCAAATCATCCACCCCGTCCTGGAACCAGCACCGGCTGTGAAAACACAAGGAAAATCGATGTCTGTATTTGAATGGAAAGAGAAGGTTCTTGCTCAAGGAGCAGCAAACAGGATCACCTTCCTTTTAAGGAGCACCCCCGCCCATGATCCATGCAGGCCCACTGCATTTTGACTCCCACATGCAAAGGATTTGGGGTTGGGGTTGGATTGACTGTGAAGCTGTCATGGGTGGGGGGGTGTGTGTTTGTAACAGGAATTCCCAACTTATTTTGGCCCACAGGCACATTTGGATTTTAGAGGCAGTGCTGCCCCCTCCAGTCACTTCTCCCCACACCACCTGCTTAGCTCTTGTCAAGTTGCCTTCCCCTATCCTTCAGGAAGCTAGTGGCCAGGGATGGTGGGAATCAGATATCCAGATGTTTCTGGACTTGTATCTCCCATCATCGTTGACTGCTGGTCATCCTGGCTGGGGTGGGTGGGAGTTGGACATCCAACAGCTTTATACCATAAACCGTCCTGTGATCTTTGGATGAAGGATGGTATAGAAATTTAATATATAGCAACAACCCCCGCCATCCTGGGTAGCTCATTTGGTTAGAGGGTTGGTGGTGCTGATAATGCCAAGGTTTCAGGTTTGATCCCCATATGGGACAGAGGCATATTCCTGCATTGCAGGGGGTTGGACTAGATGATCCTTAAGGTCCTTTCCAACTTTACAATTCTATGATTCCATGACTTATTTCTGGAAAACTGCTGAGCCACCATTACTGTGCCTCATTTCTGTTGAAGCCACAGTTATGGGAGCTTTGTGTGTATGTGTTATATATTGCCCCATGTATGTAAAAAATAATAATTGTGCAATAGTGATATCAATGAATTTTTCTGGAGAAAGCCTGGCCTCATCATTGGTTTTTCTACTCCACTCTGTGTTTTCCCATCTCTTGACTGCAGAAAATGTTTTCATCACTGAAATCTTCTCTGTCTCCCCTCTCTGCTTCCTGATGTTGAGGGCACCAGCCTTCACCAACCTGGTGCCCTCCAGGTGTGGATACACCTCCCATCAGCCGCAGCCAGCACAGCCAATGGTGAGGGGTTATAGGAGTAATAATCCAAAACATAAGGAGGCCACCAGGTTGGAGGGCAAGGCTAGTTCAGGCTGTGAGTGCTCATGTAGCCAAAACGGCACCACCCACATCCAAGAAGATAAGTTATGAGTAGGTGTGGGCAGGAGAGAACCCTGTGTGAAGGGTTGAGGGACAATCGTCAGACCATCCCAGTGAGGATTAAGCATTCTTAGCAGGGCCGTTGGCACTAGGGGTGCATGGCACCCGGGCTCTCAGGGGTGCCAGGCCGAGAGTCCAGGGCTGAGCACTGGAGTCCGGGGAAGAGCCTCTGACAGGCTCTTCTGCTTTGGGGCGGCTCTTCCACGGACTCCAATGCTCGCCCCCAAACTTGTTCCGAGCTGCCCTCAGCAGAACAGCCTGTGGCGCTCCGACGAGCTCTGCTCCGCTCGGCTGTCGGCTCTTGTCCCAGCTGCATGGCGGCTAACTGTTTCGGCACCGGGCCCGGAGCACTGAGTAACATCGTGGACGCTGCATGACGCATCCTGTTGCATGCGCTGAGCTGTGGGTTCCTTTGCTGGCATTTCCGCTGTCGGTACACGCTCCCATTGTTGCCCAACGTGGGGTGCCAGCACAGAACGATGGGGAATGCAAGCAGCAGCAGAGGAAACATCTCCAGGTGGGATCCACTGTGCACTGACAGCGCCAACGGCAGCAACAAAACCCGACGAATAGGTAAAACAAGTATTTCCTTAGACAAAAAGGTCAACAACTTTGGACAACCTAGGGGTGCCGGGCGGATCTTTGCACCCCAGCGCCACATATGCTAAAGACGGCCCTAATTCTAAGTGACTGAAGAATTGGAATGGAAAAGCTGGTGGGGTGGTGGTGGAATGAAATGTCTGAAATACTGAACAGGGATTCAGCTCCATGCTACAACATTTTCTTGTAGGTTTCCCTATTTGCTCTTCTTCTTTCTGATTCTCAAGTCTGCAAGTGCTGTTTCTTACATAGGCCAGAACAGCACACAAGAGGTAGCTGGAGCAGCCTGGAGAAAAAGGAGGTGGTTCCCCTTATCCCCAAAACAATGTTCTTGATTACCACAGAATGCTGAGTGATGAAAGTGGAAAAATGGAGAAACAGCTGAGAGAGAGATTGGGATATTGTGGAGGAGGTTGTGGCTGGCTGGGACACTGAACAGCAGCTTTTCACACAGTTAAACAAAAATGCAGGAGTACAAGTCCTGTCACACTAAAAGGCAGTTCCTTTCAAATTAAAGGTGTACAGTTTGGGCAGCATCGAGGGGGGAGAAGTACTTACCTGCAGGTCCTGCTATCTTAAGTGCATTCTCGGGAAATGGTTTGTTAGACAAATATTCATGAAAAGAGTCAATGATTTCCATCAGTTCCTATGGGGAAATTTCTAATGTGTTGCTGACACTGGAACTTTGACCCCCCAAATGATGAAACTTTGGGGAACCCTCTGAAACTGCAGAAGGCAAACAAGGAAGTAAAAAATGCTCTTATTTGTCTAATCTCTCACCATAACTTCTGGTGAAAGGACTGCCGTGGACCAGCAAAACACAGAAAAGTAAGGTTGATTTAAGGCTGCTGCTCTACTCTGCTCAGGTCTGCCTGTTCAGCTGGTTTGGGCACTAGATCCTCGGGTTTGGATAAGTGAATTTTCATATAACAAGCATTTGGCTGGCGGGACCAGCATGTAAAGGTGATGCCATGTGTGCCTCCCTGGGGAGAGCATTCACAAAGGGGAGAGAGGAGGACGCTGAAAAGGCCTATGATGATGCCTTCCCCCGAAGCCTCCCCTGGAAGACTTGAGCCCAGGGACGGACCTCCTGCATGAAAAGCAGGTCCTCTGCTGCTGAAGTACAGCCACTAACAGGATGTCTCATGGTGCTTCTGCTAAGATGTCACACTTGTTTTTTGCATGCTGAAACCCACTGGAACCACATTGTGGTGAAAAATATTTTATAAATAAAACACCAGAGTCAGGAGAAAAAGAAGCTGGCAAATATGTGGAAATGGGCTTTCCAGATGCTGCAGGAGTACAATTCCCATCATCCCTGACCGTATGCCATCCTGGCTGGGGCATCAGGAGAGTTAAAGAAATCCCAATCCGTGGATTAAGGGAGTGCTCACAGCAAAAAGAAGTCTCTTATTCATGCTTGGGTTTTGTGAACTTTTATGGTGCAACTGTTTGAAACCATCATTTCCTGTCTCCTCTTAAGTTTTCTGCTAAATATTATGGGCAACCCCAGCAAGAGAAACTGGGTAGTTCAGGTAAAGGACCCCTAGACAGTTAATTCCAGTCAAAGGCAACTATGGGGTGTGGCGCTCATTGCTTTTAGGCAGAGGGAGCTGGCGTTTGCAGACAGCTTTCCAGGTCATGTAGCCAGCAGGACTAAACCACTTCTGGCACAACAGGAGACCGTGATGGAAACCAGAGCGCACGGAAACACCGCTTACCTTCCCATCGCAGCAGTAACTATCTACCTGCACTAGTGTGCTTTTGAACTGTTAGGTTGGCAGGAGCTGGGACAGAGCAATGGGAGCTCACCCTGTCACAGGGATTCGAACCACCAACCTTGTGATTGACAAGCCCAAGATTGACAAGCTGTGGTCTAAACCACTGAGTGTGTACTCTCTGTGCACCGTACCTTTAAAACACATAGCTTCTCCAAAGAATCCTGGGAACTGTAGTTTATTATGGGTGATAATAGCTCACTGAATGGTAGCATTGTCTAGCCCACATTTTACCAGCTTCTTTACAATAATACCATGGGGCACCTTGTCAAAGGCCTTGATGAAATCAAGATAGGCTACATCCACAGCGTTCCCTTCATCTACCAGGCTTGTAATTCTGTCAAATAATGAGATCAGATTGGTCTGACATGACTTATTTTTCAGAAACCCATGCTGACTTTTAGTGATCACAGCGTTCCTTTCTAGGCGCTCACAGACCGTTTGCTTAATGATCTGCTCTAGAATCTTTCCTGGTATTGATGTCAGGCTGACTGGGCGGTAATTGTTTGGGTCTTCTCTTTTCCCCTTTTTGAAAATAGGGACAACATTTGCCCTCCTCCAGTCTGCTGGGACTTCACCAGGAATTCTCAAAGATTGCTGCCAGTGGTTCTGAAATCACCTCTGCCAGTTCTTTTAATACTCTTGGATGTAGTTCATCTGGCCCTGGAGACTTGAATACATCCAGACTAGCCAAGTATTCCTGTACTACCTCCTTATTTATTCTGGGCTTTCCCACCTGATTCTGGGCTGTGTTTCTGCTGCTGAATCATTGGGCACTGTTTTCTTTTTGGAGAAGACTGAGGCAAGAAGGCATTGAGGAGTTCTGCCCTTTCTCTGTCTCCTGTTCGCATTTCACCATCTTCTCCTCTAAGTGACCCCACTGTTTCATTGTTCTTCCTTTTGCTACGGACATACCCATAAAAGCCCTTTTTATTGCTTTAACCTCTCTAGCAAGCCTGAGTTCATTCTGTGCTTTAGCTTTTCTGACTTTGTCTCTACACGTGGCTGGCTATTTGTTGAATTCCTCTCTGGTGATTTCCCCCTTTTTCCATTTTTTTGTACATATCCCTTTTAAATCTTAACTGAGTTAAAAGTTCTTTAGATAGCCACCCTGGCTTCTTTAGGCACCTTCCATGTTTTCTTCTCATTGGCACTGCTTGAAGTTGTGCTTTTAATATCTCCCTTTTAACAAACTCCCATCCATCATGAACTCCCTTCCCTTTTAGTATTACTGACCATGGGATCACACCCAGCGTTTCCCTGGGTTTTCTGAAGTCGGCTTTCTTAAAAGTCTAGAATGTGAGTCTTAATATGCTTGGTTGCTCCTTTCTGCTGTATAATAAACTCCAGAAGAGCATGATCACTCCCACCTAATGATCCTGCCACTTCTACCCCACTAACCAGGTCATCACTATTGGTTAGGACCAGATCTAAAATGGCTGATCCTCTTGTTGCTTCTCCCGCTTTCTGGACAATGAAATTGTCTGCAAGTCCAGTGAGGAATCTGTTCGACCTTATGCTCTTGGCTGAGTTTGACATCCAACAAATATCAGGATAGCTGAAATCCCCCATTACTACTATCCCACTTCCTTTTGAATGCTTGGCCATCTGTTCCAGGAAGGCATCATCTGTGTCCTCAGTTTGGCTTGGGGATCTGTAGTAAACTCCCACAATGAGATCACTGTTATTTTTCTCTCCCTTAATTTTGACCCAGATACTCTCAGTTTGGTTTTAAATCCTGGATCTCTTCACAGGTATACACACCCCTGACATATAGCGCCACTCCTCCTCCTTTCCTGTTTGGTCTATTTCTCTAAAATAGATTGTATCCCTCTATTACTACATTCCAGTCATGAGACTCATCCCATCAAGTTTCAGTGATGCCTATTATGTCGTATTTAGTTTGCTGTACCAAGAGTTCAAGTTCATCTTGTTTATTTCCCATGCTCTGTGCATTAGTATACAGAATCCCTGCGACGGGGTGAGCTCCCTTTGCTCGGTTCCAGCTCCTGCCCACCTAGCAGTTCGAAAGCACATCAAAGTGCAAGTAGATAAATAGGTACCGCTCCAGTGGGAAGGTAAACGGCATTTCCGTGCGCTGCTCTGGTTCACCAGAAGCGGCTGCGTCATGCTGGCCACATGACCCGGAAGCTGTACGCCGGCTCCCTCGGCCAGTAACGCGAGATGAGCACCACAACCCCAGACTCGGACTCGACTGGACCTAATGGTCAGGGGTCCCTTTACTTTTACCAAGAGCTCAAGTTCATCTTGTTGATTTCCCATGATCATTTCCCCTAGTTTCTTATTTAAGATTTTTTTCCTCCCGCCACTAGGTCTGTGTGCTGTTTGCTCCATTTGGTCCTTGACATTTGGATGATCATCTTCAGCACTTGATAAACTCCTACCTTCAGGACCACTGTCTCCCTCCCCCACATAAGTTAGTTTAAAGCCCTCCTGATGAGGTTTTTGAGATTCTAGGCAAAAACATTCCTCCCAACCCTTGTGAGGTACAGCCCATCACTTGCCAGAAGTCCATCTTCAAGAAACCGCAGACTGTTTTCTAAGAATCCATACCGTTCCTGCTGGCACCATTTGCGAAGCCAGTTGTTCACTTCCCCTATTTTTCCCTCTCCCTGGGCCACGTCATTCAACTGGGAGGACAGATGAGATGGCAATTTGTGCATTTAATTGCTTCAACTTCCTGCCCAGCCTCATAATCACTTTCGATCTTCTGGAGGCTATGGCTTGCAGTGTCATTGGTTCCCACATGGACTAAAAGGAAGGGGTATTTGTCAGTGGGTTTTATGATTCCTTGCAGCCGTTCTGTTACATCTTGGATCTTGGCCCCAGGGAGACAGCACATCTCTTGAGACGTCTTGCCAGGCCCACAGATCACTGCTTCTGTACCCCTCAGTAGGGAATCCCCTATCACCACTACATGCCTCCTCATAGGCTTGGTTGAGATTCTTCCATGTGCTGTCCCTTCCAAGGTCACTTGCACATTCCTGGATGACTGACCCTTCCTGGGAGGAGGAAGAGGAAGATAGTATAGATTTACAACAGGGGTTTGCGGGAGGTCACAGCTCAGAGGCAGATGAGGGGAAAAGGTGGAAAATGATAGGAGAGGAGGAGCAGGCAGAACCGGAGCAGCAGCTGGCTGACACGTCACTAGAAAGCATTCCAGACCCTCCATCTCCCAGAACCCGGCGAGCCTTAAAAGTAAGAGAGCAAAGAGCTCAAAGGCAGAGGGCACATAGCAGCACCCGTAGAGGAGGTGATGATGAATGAGGAAGTGGGAGAGAAGGGGGGGGTGGAGATTCACTTGGGGCAACGCCATTATCCAAGAGGCTGGGTTCTATAGCTTCTCTCTGTAAAGTCTGAAATAAAAAAATCACTAAGAAACTTTTCCTTGTCTTTATAGTTTACTGGGCAACCAGCTGGGAGCCACTGAGAACACCTTGACACATGCTAGGATGTGGTCTGTGGCTTGCACAGATAAAACTTACACAAGCTGTAGAGAAATATGTAGCAAAGCTAATAAAAATCAAAATACTTTTGATGCTGATTGGTTTATGTTTCTTTATTTTATGACTTGTCACCTGGAGGAACCCAGAGTCCTTGCAAGCCATGCATCTTGGCTTCCTTATTTCATTTTGCATGCTGCTGTTACTTCCTGCCTTAACACATTGTGACTGTATTTTGTGCTACCTAGTGACCAACACCCATTATTTGTTGATAATAATAAAAGAATAAAAAAAGATTTAAATCGTTATAATGATGTGGGTATTTTGAAGACCCTTTTGGGTTGCCTCTGACTGCATTTTAATTTCCCTGGTTTAGGAGATGGCATATTTGGAGCATTGCCAAAAAAACAAAATAAAAAACCAACATGAGAGATAGTAAGTACTGAAAGAAATTGAATCAATTGCGTGCAAATTAAGGCAGAAGACACATTCTATTTCATAAATTAAATGTGGCAAATAGAAGGCAAATAAAAGTGGAGATGCCGGGGATTGAACCCGGGGCCTCATACATGCAAAGCATGCGCTCTACCACTGAGCTACATCCCCATGACTAGCAAGCTGTGCTCAGAAAGGTTTTACAATGTAAACTGGACTATTCCACCGGTCTGTTTCCCTCTTCCAAAAGGTTCCTCTTTATCTTTTTTCGTTTCCTTTTTTCATTTCTGGTATTTCAATTTTAATTAGAGGCCCGGACGCTTTACGCTACGTCCTCTAACCTCGAAGGTACTACCGAGTTTTGTTCAAGGAGCAAGAAGGAATCTAAGGCTGCAGAAGTCATCTCATGCACAGAAGCTCCAGTGCAGATGCAGCAAAGTTCCCCTCCTCCTCCATTTAATGCAATTTATGCCAATGCTTTTCAAATTGTTTCCTGTCTTTGCAGGGTTTGTTGTTTCATGTTACAAACAAACAAACAACTGCATATGGACCGTATGCAGTTATATGCCACGTCGGCCAGCACTTTGGGGTAACTTCCTCTACTTGCAAAGGTGCCAAAACAAAGAAAAGGACTTGAAAATATTCTTGCTTGTTTTATCTGCGGTTTGTGAAAACTTTTACTTGTGTAGCTCCTCGTTAGTATAGTGGTAAGTATCCCCGCCTGTCACGCGGGAGACCGGGGTTCGATTCCCCGACGGGGAGGCTCCTGATAATTTTCCTGCCTTGCCCTGCAACAGGTTAAGAATTATGGCGTTTATCATCTTTCTCCTCTCTTACTAAAAAACAGGCTGGCCATAAGTAATATTATTGAGTCATGTTTTTCTTCTAATTTTCCATAGGAAGCATTGGCTTGCAAAACAGATTATAAATGCAGGAAAATTGAAAAATAAAATAAAAAGTATTGCTTAATTTGCAAAAAAGATAAAAGTAGTAGATTATGGGGACATGAAATCATAGTGTGTTGGGTTTGTTTTATTTTGTGTGTGCATTTTGTGCTTAGTCCTGGGGAATTTAGCTGCAATTTCTTTCCAGAGCTATTGTTACTTATTTGGCCCTGGCAAGCCGCTAATTTTAACTAATCTATAATTATTTGAGCTAGGGAAGGTGCTCAAGCATCAGAAAAATTTCCTCTTGTACTGCAGCTCTGGATCTTGGCGCCAGCACTCAGGCCTCAAATGGGGTGGCCAACTTCCAAGAGACTGCGATCTACTCACAGAGTAAAGACTGGCAGTGATCTACCCCCCTTTTGGTGGATTCAGACCAAAGTTGTTGAGCTTTTTTAGGGAAGGAGGAAATCCCTGTTTTTGGGGGGGGGTGCAGGGCAAAAGTTTTGAGGGTTTTTTAGGGGAGCCAAACTTGTTGGACTTCTTTGGGGGAGCCAGTGATCTACCCATGATCTACCACAGACAACCAGTGATCTACCGGTAGATCACGATCTATCTGTTGGACGTGCCTGGGAGCTATAAGGAAGATAATTACTGCAAATTAACAGCTTTTAATTATTGTGCAAGAAATAAAAAAGGTTTGGAACATTGTTTCATATGCGGTGGACGTGCCCGAAAATTAAGAATTATTGGGACATGATACATGAAGAAATTAAAAAAATAATTAAAACATCACATAATAAAAGAGCGGAGGCATATTTATTAGGCATAATAAATGGTGATATCCCAAAAGAAAAAGTAAATATTTTCCTATATGCAACAACAGCTGCGAGAACTTTGGTGGCACAACATTGGAAGGGAAATCATATTCCAACGAAAGGAGAGTGGCAGAGTAAATTATCTGAATATCTGGCACTCGCAAAGTTGACCGATTTAATAAGACAAAAGCCAAAAAAGATAGTACAAAAACAATTGAAATGCTTTAATGATTATTTAGGTAGACAAGGAGTAAATGAGAGATATTGGTTGTGTTTAGAATAATTTTGTGATGATATGAATATGTATGAAGATGGAATTAGAAAATGTATAGATTGGTGTTAGCAAGAAAATGACAGGTGAAATCTCAGATGTTAGAAATACGAAACATTGTATTTAGCAATGGAAGTCATTTATTGAAAGCTTAATTGAAAATTTAGCTCTGCTTCAAAACCTCCAAGGAAGGAAAGTCTACAACCTCTCAAGGGTGTCTGTTCTACTGTCAAACAGCTCTTTCCTGATGTTTAGTTGGAATCTTCTTTCCTGTAATTTGAAGCCATTGGTTCGAGTCCTACCCTCCAGAGCAGGAGAAAACAAGCTTGCTCCTTCCTCCATGTGACAGCCCTTATTATATTTGAATATTTTTCAGGCTAAACATACCCAGCTCCTTCAACCGTTCCTCATAAGGCTTGGTTTCCAGACCCTTGATCATCTTGGTTGTCCTCCTCTGCACACGTTCCAGCTTGTCAACATCCTTCTTAAATTGTGGTGCCCAGAATTGGACACAGTATTCCAGGTATACTTCTGTTGATTCAGCCTAGAATAGCATTCACTTTTTTTCCTGCTGTCTCACACTGTTGATTCATATTAAGCTTGTGGTCCACCAAGACGCCAAGATCCTTTTCTGCTATTAAGCCAGGTGTCCTCCATCTTATATTTGTGCATCTGGCTCTTCCTGCCTAAGTGCAGAACTTTATATTTGTCCCTATTAAAATTCATTTTGTTAGTTCAGGCCCAGGTCTCCAACCTGCTAAGGTCATTTTGAATCCTGATTCTGTTTTCTGTGGCATTAGCTACCCCTCCCAGATGGTGTCATCTGCAGATTTAATGAGTATCCCCTTTATTCCTTCATCCAAGTAATTTATGAAGACATTGAACAACAATGGGTTCAGGACAAAACCCTGCTGCACCCCACATATCACTTTTTCCTAGGATTATTGTGATTATGATTAATTATTGAAATGATATGTCACCCAATACCTGGCAGTCTCAGGGCAGGTCACAGAATAAAACCACAATGTAAAACCACAAGATACGTGGTCAAAACAACAACAACCCAATAACCCCCCCCCCATTAATTAGTACTCTTTAGATTATGTCTGTTAACCAGCTACAAATCCACCTAACAGTTATCTCATTCAACCCACATTTTACCAGCTTATTCACAAGAATATCATGGGGGCCTTTGTCAAAAGCCATAATGAAATCAAGATACACTACGTCCCCAGCATTCCCTTGTTCTCCTTTCACACACGTTTAACCTTTAATTTGTCACAGACTCTATGTATTTCATTTTCATTTGACCCCAGTGTTTACGTTTTTTCTCCCTCTACACACATGGCCATATATCTATCTATACCTCTTGTTGGTGTCTGTCTGTCTGTCTGTCTTGGGAGACAATGGAGGAGTGCACCTTTGGGGGTGAAGTCAAACTGTTGGAAGGTTACAGTGACTGCTGTGACTGTAGGACCGAGGTTTTCATCCTCTCGGAGCCCACGGCTCCCTTGACCAACTACATCCTTTCTGCTGCACCCCTGTGGCGCTCAGGAGCCCAGTTAGGTCACCCCTTACATGCAGATCTAGCAGCCTCTCACCCTTTTCCTAATACCCTCCCTTGTGAAGGGTTCCCTCAGCCTCCTCTCCTCCCCTCTCCCCTCTCATCGGGAGTCCTCTGGTCAGCCGCAGCTGCCCCAAAGAGAGGTGCCTCCTCACACTGCTGTCTGCTCCACAGGGGCCTGGGAAGCACCCCCTGGCCAGCCCCAGAGGCACCCTTCGCCTGGGGAGCTTGTAGCCAGGGCTGCTGCTGCAAAAAAACAAACAAACAAAAAACCAGCTGTGCAAGCCTTTGAGAGGCAGAGATGCGAGAGAGCAACAGAAGAAGGATAGAAGGAAATTGGGACAGAGGCCAGTGTTGCCCACAGCACCCCTGACCATCATTCAAGGCACCCCAGTGTGCCACAGCACACTGAGTGAAAACCACTGCTCTAGGGACTGATGTGGGAGAGACCAGTTTTGTTGCAACTGGGGCAGATGACGGCATCCAGTTGTGCTGCTGCAGGCGTACCATGGCGTTTCTTCTGCATTGCAGAGAGTTGGACTGGATGACCCTTGTGGTCCCTTCCTTCCAATTCTACAGTTCTGTGATTCTGTGGTTCTATTATTCTCTCTGCGCTCCTCCCAGCGATCATTCCTCCTCTGGTTACTGCTATGAGGTGACTGTCTGTCTCCAGGCACTGCAGTCATCTGAAAGGGATTCCCACACAGCCGGGTTGATGTTGCTCGACTTCATGTCATATTTGCAGACATTTTTGTGTCCTTCTACTAGAACATGTGCAACATGGTGCAGTATGATGGCTCATGCTTGAATTCCTTCCCTATAAAACAGCAGTGTGTCTAGCCCTCTATCTACAGTGGTACCTCGGGTTACATACTTAATTGGTTCCGGGGTGCCGTCTGCAACCCGAAAAGTACGTAACCTGAACGGCGATATCGCGCACGCACAAAAATGCAATTTTGCACTTTGCACATGCGCAGACCGTGGGCGGGGGACGGGACACTTCTGGGTTACCAGAGTATGTAACCCGAAAAAAGTAACCCGAAGCAGACGTAACCTGAGGTACGACTGAATATGCATATCCTCTGCCAGAGGTAAGTCTCACTGAGCTCAAAGGGACTTACTCCTGTGTAAGGCTGCAGTCTGATATTCACCTGGGATTATGTAAATAAATAAAAAAATCCTTCCAGTAGCACCTTAGAGACCAACCAAGTTTGTTCTAGGTATGAGCATTCGTGTGCAACAAACTTGGTTGGTCTCTAAGGTGCTACTGGAAGGATTTTTTTATTTTTTATTTTGTTTTGACTATGGCAGACCAACATGGCTACCTACCTGTAACTGGGATTATGTGCCATTGAATTCAAAGAGACCAGACACCCTACAAGTGTCCCTTTTTTCCAAGGATGTCCCAGTTTTAGAGAAGCCGTCCCAGTTTCTGATTTGATCCCAGAATGTCCTACTTTCCCTTGGATGTCCGTTTTCATTGGAGAAATGTTGGAGGGTAGGTGAGACTTCATTCTGAATAAACACGCATGTAACAGTGTGTTATTAAGGGAATCCACACCCTCCCTTCTTAACATGGGTTGTACAAGATCTTTTGCTGCCCAAGGCAAGGGGCAGGATGACTCCTCCTGCCATTCATGTACAAAAACCTGAACAAACAGGCAGTTGAATCTTACTTTCATATCCACCCCCCCCCTTGCAACTGAGCTGAGACTTGCTTAGCTGCACAGAGATGTGAGAAATAGGCTTAGACTTTCATTTTACAGCAAAATATTTACAAAGTTATATTCCACCCCCCCAGGCAGCGCGGTAAATTCGTGGCGAGGTTAAGAATTGGGCCAATTAATACTAACAACAAAATAAACACATCATAGTGAAGTAGTACCAGCCGGGTAAAAGTGGTTTTTATCAGCCGAAATAGCTCAGTTGGGAGAGCGTTAGACTGAAGATCTAAAGGTCCCTGGTTCGATCCCGGGTTTCGGCAGGCTTTTCTTTTTTAAAAAACCTCCTTGCCTACCCGGTTGGCATTTTCCAGAGATCAGAAATGTATTGTGCAGCGCAAAGCATGCCCCTTGCAAAAAAAGAAAGAAAGAAGGAGCTGAATGTTACAACTGCATATTTTTCACATTGAATATCATTGCATTTCAGGTTGGCCGGAGCGGGAGTATTAAAGCACCCCTCGCACCGCCCTGCAATGTTTTCCTATGACGGCGGGGTGAGCAGCTTAACAAAGAGACTGGTGAGATTTAGATTTTGCAGAGGGTTTGTGAGCCCAGCAACTGTCTCATCCTTTCTTCTGCTACGAACTAACTGTACGTTTTGTTTGCGTGAATGAATGAATGAATGAATGCAACTACAGGTTTTGCATTCGCGGCTCCTAAGTCGCTCCTAGTGTTTGCAAGCCCCTCTGCTTTGCAAACAGGAACTCTCACTGCCAAGGAGTGGCACACAGATCGAACTGACTGTAGTCTCAAGTGACGTTTTTCTGAACTCTAAGCGAAGCTCTTCCTCGTTAGTATAGTGGTAAGTATCCCCGCCTGTCACGCGGGAGACCGGGGTTCAATTCCCCGACGGGGAGGTTGTGCTTCTTTTCCTTCCCCAACACTATTTGTCACATTTTAAAAATTAAATTGGGTGGAGGGGTGTTCAATATTTGGTGAAATGCATGCTTTCGCCCTTTTTAAAGTTAAAATATGCTGTTTGCTGAAATGCGTGCTTTCTTCCTTTGCCTCCATTGCTCAGTCATGAAATGCTACGATTTGCATGCGCGGACACAAAGAAGTGACATGTGTGAGGTGCAAAGGATTGCAAGCAAATCCTTAGCTTGCTTGCATTATTTTCCACAACATGAGCACTGTTTCGTAGCACTTTTTGAAAAGGGCTTTTGTGCATTTAATGTGCTGCATGTTCTGCACTGCGTTGCAGATGCGTTGCAGTACGTTGCTTGTCTTTACCGTTGCAAAGCTTGGGCGCACACAGTGAGCGCTTAAACTTTTAATTCGGGTATGTACATTTTATTTCCTCCGCCGCTTTCACCCCCGCCCCTTCATTTTTCGACATAATCTTCTTCACCACTACCAAATCCTAGGCGCTTTTGCGATTATGTCATAAATTACAGCTCATGATATTAAATTATTTTGCTATCCCATTTCGTAGGAAACAATTTTGCCGCCCAGGGGATGTAGCTCAGTGGTAGAGCGCATGCTTTGCATGTATGAGGCCCCGGGTTCAATCCCCGGCATCTCCAGTTTTTCTTCCTCTCTTTTAAACTTTCCAGAAAATGCTCCTGATTTCCTGCATTCACAAATTTATCTAGAGGAAACAGGTTTGGCAACATTAATTTGTTTTGATAAGTGGACACTACTGAAGCATATTTACAGTGGTGGATTTGTGAGGCTTCTTGCTCTTCCATAAATGTTTTGTGTTGATTTTTTTAAATGTCAGTTCTTCGGGCACAATACAGAACAAATTGCACTAGCAGACTGCAAACTTCTGAAATGCAAAAAAGATGCATTTCTTGCACGCACACCCACCCACCATATATTTAAAGCATGCCTGCCATTTCTGATCTTCTTGTCAGTAACCCCTTAGGAACTTAAAACCAACCAACCAACCAACCACACCTGGGGGGTTGGACAAGAAGATTCTATGATTTATCCCAAACAGTCATGGCTTCTCCCAAATAATATTGGGAGACTGTAGTTTACCCCTCACAGAGCTATAATTTCCAGCATCATTTAAACTACAGTTCTCACCATTATTTGGCAAAACAACATGTTTTAAATGTATGGCGTGGATATGACTGTAGCTAGTGAAGGAGACAAAAGTATTGAGCTTTTGCAGGTGGTGAAGAGGGAGAGTTTTAATTCTCTAGTTTATAAGTTTATAAGTCTGTTTGTAACCAAGCTTTCTTAAGCTTTCTATACTGTACCTCATGCATTCTTTACTAACATACTGTTAATCAAGAAGTGAGCAGCTAAGGGGGCCTCTCCTCCTCCTCCTCTTCTCCTTATCTCTTACCTGGCTCTGAGTGGAAGGGGAGCACTGGACTAAATAACTGGGAACTTCCAGCTTTCTTTGAAAGACAGTCTTTTATACAGACTCAAGCCTTTTTCTGAATAGGAGTTTTTAAACTTTCTCTGGAGTTCTCAGTTTTCTGAACTGAAAGTCAGTCTTTTTAACTGATATTTAGACTGAAAGCCTTCTCTGGAGTTCTGGAAGCCTCCCCTGGATAGTTTGATCTTCTTTCTTCTATGTAAGTCGCCCCTTTTACCTTCTTCTCTATGCAACTAAGTCCTTTTAACTGACTTTCCTTTCTCTATGCAAGTCTCTTAAGTCCTTTTTTTACCTTCCTTCTTCTCCCTTTTAAGTCTTTTTAAACTGATATTCTTTCTCTCTCTCTAACATTTTTTTATAAGTTCTTTTGTTTGATATGTAGCTTCTACAATTATTTGCCTCTCTGTATTACTGATGTGTAGCATTCCTAGCCTCTCTATAAATGATATTTAGCTTTACCTGAGTTTGTAAAACTTTAGCCCCTTTTGCCTTTTTATATTTTTATGTTATTGGTGTAATATTTAGCTTTTTCTTTGTGAAACTTATTCTGTTAGTGCATACCTTTCTTCGCTGGCATATCATTAATCAATGAAAAGCGCCCCTTCCCTGGAGCGCCCCTTCCCTGGATGGCACAGGAATTCCTGGCCGAGGGATGTGAATGTTGCCAGATAGCCAGAGACAGGATAATTCTTTGATGGATGGTCCTGCCAATTAGAGGGAAAGGCAGGAGGTACCAGGAGCAGCCAGGGGCTGCTTAACCCCCACTTTGAGATAAGAGTGCGAGACAGGAATTTTCACCCAATAACAAGGTTGTAAAGCATTACAAAGCTGGATTCCTAGGGGGGGGGAAGAGGAACCTGAAAAGGGATAAAAGCTGTGTGTATCTTTCCATTAGTTGCAGTTCGCTGTGAGTTATCACACGGGTGCCTTCCTGCCATTCTAAATGACAGGAATAATAAACTCTTTCTCTATTTCAAATCCTCAGTGTCTTTTTTTGACTCCTTCCTCCCTCACCTCCCGGGTGCAACAAAGAACCCAAGGTTAACGGAAAGGTCTGCAAAAAGGCTACAGTGGGACATGGTGTTAGCATTTGGGGAAACTGGTGCTGCATGTTCAGACCTAGACCCAAACCTGTATTTGTAAATGAGCAAATCTCAAAAACGTGGTGAGAGTCTTATGCCACCTCAAAGACTAAACTGTTTGTATGTTTGCTATAACAAGGCAACATGGTGAGGAGAGGCGTGGAGGTCGGTGTGTTTCGTGCGCACATGGGTCAGTGGGTCTGCGATCAGCAGGGGATTAAGCGCAAGCCCCATATCAGCTGTGTGTCCGCTCCGAGCGCTCCCAGTTTGTGGAAGGCCCAGCCCAAGAAGCCAAAGCCCTCTGCAGGATTGCACAGAGGAGACGCCACCGCCGTCAGAAGTGGAGTAGAGGGATGCAGCAAGGCCCGGGAAACTGCCGCCGATGGCTCGCCAAGCAAGACCCGCAAAGGACCCTGCGCAAGCGCGCCAGTCTAGGCTAGTGAAGCGAGCGAGAGCGCCGCTTCTGACATGAACCTGGACCGGGAGGATCGATGGCACTACTCCCGTTTGCGCACAGCGTTCACCATAGAGCAGGTCTGCAAGTTGAAGAGCACCTTCCGGCGGCAAACCTATCTGAAGCAGTGGGAAAGGAAAGGCTTGGCCGCGGAGCTGCAACTGACGGATGAGCAGGTTAAAAACTGGTTCCAGAATTGCAGGATGAACAGCTACAAGACTATCGCTGAGGCTTCTGGCTTTCATTTTCCTGCTGTCGATTATGTCAGCCCAGGATCCCAGCCAGCCTGCCTGATGAGTTTGCCATGTATTCTTCCCAAAGCATTCTACCTTATAAGCCAAATCCTGCTTTGTGGCCCGATTCTCCTGGCTGCAAGTATCAGCCCTTCCAAAATCCACCTTATCCATTTCCATTATCTGGTCTGCCTTACCACTTTCCAACCCAGTTCTCAGGAAATTCAACTGAAGAGTACAAGATGGATTCCAAGCAAACTTTTCCTACTCCTGCATTAGGGTATGGGATGGTGTGGTAGATCTTGTTCAGAAATATGTTGGTTTTATTGCAGAGCATATATAGGTAAATGTGGAAGAACACATAACATTGAATAAACTGAATAAAGATTGAATATTGAATATTGAATATTGATTGAATAAAGATTAAAGAATTGACAATAAAAATTATTTAAAAAACAACAACAAGCCAACATGGCTAGAATCTGTCAACAGGAAAACAGTTTCAAAACCAGACATGTGTGTGAAGCTCAGTTAATCTCAGTTAGTCTCAGAAGTATTTTGGGTTTTTTGTTGCAACTTTGGAAGGTTGCATCTGCTTTTGTTAATATAGCCCTGGCCTCCAATTCACACAGGCTCCAAAGGAAACCCCAATGAGCTACAAAGAGAACAATACAACCAGTCATGTGAACTTTTCTTTGGCCAGCCCTCAATCCAATCAAACAGCTGTTGCTGGGACTGCTGCTGATCCTGTTTTTCAGCTGATCCTGTTTTTCAGCTGATCCTGTTTTTCAGGCTTAGTCAGCTGTTCAGGCAGCTACTTCCTTTTGGGCATAAACAAAAAGGAGGCAAGAGGAAATGGCTTATGCATGAATAAGAGGAGGAGTAGATTCTGGATCCAGACTCCGTTCTTCATGTCTGAGTCTTACACGTGTGCAGCAACATGAAATGGTTGAAATTGGAGCCCCACATTTTCAAGACACAGAAGATCCTTCTAGGATCAGAACAAAGGCTCATCTATTCCAGCATTCTGTTTTCATAGCAGCCAATACCAACCACAAGCCCAGAAGCAGGGGATTAACACAACAGTGTTTCCCCGTTTGTGACTTGCAACAAATTATATTCAGAGGCACACTGCCTCCAATAGCGGAAGCAGTGCATAAGTGTTGTGGCTAGAAGCTTTCAATAGCCTTATCCTCCATTAATAAGTCTAATCCTCTTGCAAAGTCATCCAAGTTGGTGTCAATTGCTGCATCTTATGGGGTCAAATTCTGTAGTTTTAACTCTGCACTGCATTTCTGTCCTCAATCTTCCTCCAACATTCAGCTTCCATCGGAAGGCCCTGAGAGTGGGAGAGAAGCTTATCCCTGTCACTCAAATTACAAACAGGAAAATTAGCTTTTGAATGTCTGCTCCCGCAACTACAAATGTAGGGTGCTAGGGACATAAAAACATAAGGAAGAACCCTGTGGCTCAAACCAAAAGCCATTCTAGTTTAGCACACTGTTTCCACAGTGGTCCAAGTCACCTATGGGAAGCCCACAATCAGGAGAAGAGCATAATGACATTTTGCTGTTTGTCATCCCGAGGGAGAAAGTGTACTGGACTCAGCCTTTAGACAGTTGTGCTGGTTTTT